>NC_138111.1:71872928-72472928 GCF_964146895.1 Miniopterus schreibersii | reverse complement strand
ACCCTAGGTTCAATCCTAACCCGGACCGTCTCTCTGAACCTAGCCCTCAACATGACCATAACCCTAAGTCCAATCCTATCCCTAATCGTCCACCTAACCCTAGCCCTCAATATAACCCTAACCCTAGGTCCAAACCTAAATCGATCCTTCTCTCTAAAGCTAGCCCTCAATATAACCCTAACCCTAGATCCAATCCTAATCCGAACCCTCTCTCTAAACCTAGCCCTCAACATAACCCTAACCCTAGGTTCAATCCTAACCCGAATCGTCTCTCTAACCCTAGCCCTTAACATAACCCTAACCCTAGATCCAATACTAACCCTAATTTTGTACCTAACCCTAGCCCTCAACATAACCCTAACCCTAGGTCCAAACCTAACCTTAATCGACTCTCTAACCGTAGCCCTCATCATACCCCTAACCCTAGGTCCAATCCTAACCCTAATCGTCTACCTGACCCTAGCCCTCAACATAACCCTAACCCTAGCTTCAACCCTAAGCTTAATCGACTCTCTAACCGTAGCCCTCAACATAACGCTAACCCTAGCTCCAATTCTAACCCTAATCGTCTACCTAACACTAGCCCTCAACATAACCCTAACCCTAGCTCCAGTCCTAACCCTAAGAGTATCTCTAACCCTAGCCCTCACAAATCCATAACCCTAGGTCCAATCTTAACCCTAATCGTCTACTTAACCCTAGCCCTAAACATAACCCTAACCTTAGGTCCATTCCTAACCCTAATCGTCTCTCTAACCGTACCCCTCAATATAACCCTAACCCTAGGTGCAATCCTAACCCTAATCGTCTCTGTAACCCTAGCCATAAACATTACCCTAATCCTAGGTCCAATCCTAACCCTAATCGTCTATTTAACCCTAGCCCTAAACATAACCCTAACTCTAGCTCCAATCCTAACCCTAATCGTCTACCTAACCCTAGCCCTCAACATAACCCTAACCCTAGGTCCAATCCTATCCCAAATAGTCTACCTAACCCTACCCCTCAACATAACCCTAACCCTAGGTCCAATAATAACCCTAATAGTCTCTCTAACACTTGCCCTCAACACAACCCTAACCCTAGCTCCAATCCTAACCTTAATCGACTCTCTAACCGTAGCCCTCATCATAACCCTAACCCTAGGTCCAATCCTAACCCTAATCGTCTACCTAAACATAGCCCTCAACATAAACCTAACCCAAGGTCCAATCCTAACACTAATCGTCTATCTAACCCTAGCCCTAAACAAAACCCAAACCCTAGGTCCAGTAATAACCCTAATCGTTTCTCGAACCCTAGCCCTCAACATAAACCTAACCCTAGGTCCAATCCTATCCCAAATCGTCTACCTAACCCTAGCCCTCAAAATAACCCTAACGCTAGCTCCAGTCCTAAACCTAATCGTCTCTCTAACCCTAGCCCTCAACATAACCCTAACCCTAGCTCCAATCCTACCCCTAATAGTCTCTCTAAACCTAGCCCTCACCACAACCCTAACCCTAGGTCCAATCCTAACCCGAACCGTTTCTATAATCCTAGCCCTCAACATAACCCTAACCCTAGGACCATATCTAACACTAATAGACTCTCTAACCCTAGCCCTCAACATAACCATAACCCTAAATCTTATCCTAACCCTAATGGTCTACCTAACCCTAGCCCTCTATATAACCCTAACCCTAGGTTCAATCCTAAACCCAATCGACTCTCTAACGTTATCCCTTAACCTAACCCTAACCCTAGATCCAATAGTAACCCTAATTGTCTACATAATCCTGGCCCTCAGCATAACCCTAACCCTAGGTCCAATCCTAACGCTAATTGACTCTCTAATCGTAGCCCTCAACAAAACACTAACCCTAGGTCCAATCCTAACCCTAATCGTCGGTCTAATCCTACCCCTAAACTGAACCCTAACCCTAGCTCCAATCCTAACCCAAATCGTCTATCTAACCCTAGCCCTCACCATAACCCTAACCCTAGGACCAATCCTAACCCTAATCATCCACCTAACCCTAGTCCTCAACATAACCCTAACCCTAGCTCTAATCCTATCCCTAATACTCTCTCTAATCCTAGCCCTCAACACAACCCTAACCCTAGGTCCAATCCTAACCCTAATCGTCTACCTAAGCCTAGCCTTCAACATAACCCTAACCCCAGGTCCAATCCTAACCCTAATAGTCTCTCTAACACTAGCCCTCAACATAACCCTAACCCTATGTCCAATCCTAACCCGAACCGTCTCTCTAGCCCTAGCCCTCAACCTAAGCCTAACCCTAGGTCCAATCCTAACCCGAACCGTCTCTCTAACCCTAGCCCTCAACATAACCCTAACCCTAGGTCCAATCCTGACCCGAACCGTCTCTCTAACCCTAGCCCTCAACATATCCCTAACCCTAGGACCAATACTAACCCAAATCGTCTCTCTAACCCTAACCCTCAACATAACCCTAACCCTAGGTACAATCCTAACACTAATGGTCTATCTAACCCTAGCCCTAAACATAACCCTAACCCTGGGTCCAATCCTAACCCGAAACGTCTCTCTAACCCTAGCCCTCAACATAACCCTAACCCTAGCTCCAATCCTAACCTGAACCGTCTCTCTAAACCTAGCCCTCAACATAAACTTAACCCTACCTCCAATCCTAACCGTAATCGTCTACCTAAACCTAGCCCTCAACATAACACTAACCCTAGGTCCAGTCCTAACCCTAATCGTGTATCTAACCCTAGCCCTAAACATAACCCTAACACTAGGTCCAATAATAATCCTAATCGTCTCTCTAAACCTAGCCCTCAACATAACCCTAACCCTAGGTCCAATCCTATCCCTAATCGTCTACCTAACCCTACCCCTCCAAATAACCCGAACCGTAGGTCCAATTCTAACCCCAATCGTCTCTCTAAACCTTGCCCTCACCATAACCATAACCCTAGGTCCAATCCTAACTCTAATCGTCTATCTAACCCTAGCCCTCAACATAAACCTAACCCTAGGTGCAATGCTAACCCTATACAACTATCTAACCCTGGCCCTCAACATAACCCTAACCCTAGGTCCAATCCTATCCCTAATCGTCTACCTAACCCTACCCCTCAACATAACCCTAACCGTAGGTCCAATTCTAACCCCAATCGTCTCTCTAAACCTTGCCCTCACCATAACCCTAACCCTAAGTCCAATCCTAACTCTAATCGTCTATCTACCCCTAGCCCTCAACATAAACCTAACCCTAGGTGCAATACTAACCCTATACGTCTATCTAACCCTAGCACTCAAAATAACCCTAACCCTAGGGCCAATTTTAACCCGAATCGTCTTTCTAAGCCTAGCCCTCAACATAACCCTAACCCTAGGTCCAATACTAACCCTAATGGTCTACCTAACCCTAGCCCTCAACTTAACCCTAACCCTAGCTCAAATCCTAACCCTAATCGTCTACCTAACCCTAGACCTCAACGTAACCCTAACCCTAGCTCCAATCCTAACCTAATCCTCTCTCTAACCCTAGCCCTCAACACAACCCTAACCCTAGATCAAATCCTAACCCTAATCGTCTACCTAACCCTAGACCTCAACATAACCCTAACCCTAGCTCCAATCCTAACCCAATCGTCTCTCTAAACCTAGCCCTCAACGTAACCAGAACCCTAGCTCCAATCCTAACCCAATCGTGTCTCTAACCCTAGCCCTCAACAAAACCCTAACCCTAGGTCCAAATCTAACCCTAATCATCTCTCTAACCCTAAACCTCAACATAACCCTAACCCTAGGTCCCAACCTAAGCCTAATCGACTCTCTAACCGTAGCCCTCAACATAACCCTAACCCTAGCTCCAATTCTAACCCTAATCGTCTACCTAACACTAGCGCTCAACATAACCCTAACCCTAGCTCCAGCCCTAACCCTAATAGTATCTCTAACCCTAGCCCTCACATAACCCTAACCCTAGGTCCAAATCTAACCCTAATCGTCTACTTAACCCTGGCCCTAAACATAACCCTAACCTTAGGTCCAATCCTAACCCTAACCGTCTCTCTAACCCTAGCCCTCAACATAACCCTAACCCTAGCTCCAATCCTAATCCCCATAGTCTCTCTAATCCTAGCCCTCAACACAATCCTAATCCAAAGTCCATTCCAAACCCTAATCGTCTACCTAACCCTAGCCCTCAATATAACCCTAACCATAGGTTCAATCCTAACCCTAATCGTCTCTCTAACCCTAGCCCTCAACATAACCATTACGCTAGGTCCAGTCCTAACCCGAACCGTCTCTCTAAACCTAGCCCTCAACCTAACCCTAACCGTAGGACCAATCCTAACCCGAACCGTCTCTCTAAACATAGCCCTCAACATAACCCTAAGCCTAGGTCCAATCCTAAACCGAACCATCTCTCTAACCCTAGCCCTCAACATAACCCTAACCCTAGGTCCAGTACTATCCCGAACCATCTCTCTAACCATAGCACTCAACATAACCCTAACCCTAGGACCAATACTAACCCGAATCGTCTCTCTAACCCTAACCCTCAACATAACCCCAACCCTAGTACAATCCTAACACTAATGGTCTATCTAACCCTAGCCCTAAACATAACCCTAACCCTAGGTCCAATCCTAACCCGAACTGTCTCTCTAACCCTAGCCCTGAACATAACCCTAACCCTAGCTCCAATCATAACCTGAACCGTCTCTCTAACCCTAGCCCTCAACATAAACTGAACCCTACATCCAATCCTAACCCTAATCGTCTACCTACACCTAGCCGTCAACATAACCCTAAACCTAGCTCCAATCCTAACCCTAATCGTCTCTGTAACCCTAGCCCTAAACATAACCCTAACCCTAGGTCAAATCCTAACCCGAACTGTCTCTCTAAACCTAGCCCTCATCATAACCCTAACCCTAGGTCCAATCCTAACGCTAATTGTCTATCTAACCCTAGCCCTCAACATAACCTTAACCTAGGTCCAATCCTAACCCTAATCGTCCACCTAACCCTAGCCCTCAATATAACCCTAACCCTAGGTTCAATACTAACCCTAATTTTCTACCTAACCCTAGCCCAGAACATAACCCTAAGCCTAGGTCCAAACCTAACCTTAATCGACCCTCAAACCATAGCCCTCATCATAACCCTAATCCTAGGTCCAATCCTAACCCTAATCGTCTACCTAACCCTAGCCCTCAACATAACCCTAACCCTAGGTCCAATTCTAACACTAATCGTCTATCTAACCCTAGCCCTAAACAAAACCCTAACCCTAGGTCCAGTAATAACCCTAATTGTTTCTCGAATCCTAGCCGTCAACATAAACCTAACCCTAGGTCCAATCCTATCCCTAATCGTCTACCTAACCCTAGCCCTCAACATAACCCTAACCCTAGCTCCAATCCTAAACCTAATCGTCTCTCTAACCCTAGCCCTCAACATAACAATAACCCTGCTCCAATCCTAACCCTAATAGTCTCTCTAAACCTAGCCCTCAACACAACCCTAACCCTAGGTCCAATCCTAACCCGAACGTTCTCTCTAACCCTAGCCCTCAACATAACCATAACCCTAAGTCTTATCCTAACCCTAATCGTCTACCTAACCCTAACCCTCAATATAACCCTAACCCTAGTTCCAATCCTAAACCGACCCGTCTCTCTAAACGTAGCCCTCAACAAAACCCTAACCCTAGATCCAATCCTAACCCGAACCGTCTCTCTAAACCTAGCCCTCAACATAACCCTAACCCTAGATCCAATCCTAACCCGAACCGTCTCTCTAACCCTAGCCCTCAACATAACCCTAACCCTAGGTCCAATCCTAACCCGAACGGTCTCTCTAACCCTAGCCCTCAACCTAACCCTAACCCTAGGTCCAATCCTAACCCGATACGTCTATCTAATCCTAGCCCTCAACATAACAATACCCCTAGGTCTAATCCTAACGCGAACCGTCTCACTAACCCTAGCACTCAACATAACCCTAACCCTAGGTCCAATACTAACCCTAATGGTCTACCTAACCCTAGCCCTCAACATAACCCTAACCCTAGCTCAAATCTTAACCCTAATCGTCTACCTAACCCTAGACCTCAACATAACCCTAACCCTAGGTCCAATCCTAACCCTAATCTTCTTCCTAACTCTAGCCCTCAAATTAACCCTAACCCTAGCTCCAATCCTAACCCTAATCGTCTCTAACCCTAGCCCTCAACATAATCCTAACTCAGGTACAATCCTAAACCCAATCTTTTCTCTAACCCTAGCCCTCAACATAACCCTAACCCTAAGTCCAATCCTAACCCTAATCGTCTTCCTAACCCTAGCCCTCAACATAACCCTAACCCTAGCTCCAATCCTAACCCTAATCGTCTCTCTAACCCTAGCCCTCAACATAACCCTAACCCAGGTACAATCCTAAACCTAATCGTCTCTCTAACCCTAGTCCTCAACATAACCATAACCCTAGGTCCAATCCTAAACCTAATCGTCTATCTAACCCTAGCCCTCAACATAACCCTATCCCTAGGTCCAATCCTAACCCTAATCATGTACCTAACCTTGCCCTCAACATACCGCTAACCCTAGAGCCAATCTTAACCCTAATCGTCTACCTAACCCTAGTCCTCAACATAACCCTAACCCTAGGTCCTCTCCTAACCCTAATCGTCTACCTAACCCTAGCCCTCAACATAACCATAACCCTAGGTCGAATAATAACCCTAATCGTCTACCTAACCCTAGCCCTCAACATAACACTAACCCTAGGTCCAATCCTAACACTAATCGTCTATCTAACCCTACCCCTAAACAAAACCCTAACCCTAGGTCCAGTAATAACCCTAATCGATTCTCGAACCCTAGCCCTCAACATAAACCTAACCCTAGGTCCAAACCTATCCCTAATCGTCTACCTAACGCTAGCCCTCAAGATAACCCTAACCCTAGCTCCAATCCTAAACCTAATGGTCTCTCTAAACGTAGCCCTCAACACAACCCTAACCTTGGGTCCAATCCTAACCCTAACCGTCTCTATAATCCTAGCCCTCAACATAACCCTAACCCTAGGTCCAATCCTAACCATAACGTTCTCTCTCACCCTAGCCCTCACATAACCATAACCCTAAGTCTTATCCTAACCCTAATTGTCTACCTAACACTAGCCCTCAATATAACCCTAACCCTAGGTCCAATCCTAACCCGAACCGTGTCTCTAAACCTAGCCCTCAACATAACCCTAACCCTAGGTTCAATCCTAAACCGAATCGACTCTCTAACCCTAGCCCTAAACATAACCCTAAAGCTAGATCCAAGAGTAACCCTAATTGTCTACATAACCCTGGCCATCAACATAACCCTAACTCTAGGTCCAATCCTAACCCTAATCGACTCTCTAACCGTAGCCCTCAACATAACCCTAACCCTAGGTTCAATCATAACCCTAATCTTCTATCTAATCCTAGCCCTAAACATAACCCTAACCCTAGCTCCAATCCTAACCCTAATCGTCTCTCTAACCCTGGCCCTCAAAATAACCCAAACCCTAAGTCTAATCCTAACCCTAATCCACTCTCTAACCATAGCCCTCAACATAACCCTAACCCTAGGACCAATCCTAACCCTAATCGTCTATCTAAGCCTAGCCCTCAACATAACCCTAACCCTAGCTCCAATCCTAAACCTAATCGTCCACCTAACCCTAGCCCTCAACATAACCCTAACCCTAGCTCCAATCCTATCCCTAATACTCTCTCTAATCCTAGCCCTCAGCACAACCCTAACCGTAGGTCCAATCCTAACCCTAATCGTCTACCTAAGCCTAGCCTTCAACATCACCCTAACCCTAGGTCCAATCCTAACCCTAATCGTCTCTCTAACACTAGCCCTCAACATAACCCTAACCCTAGGTCCAATCCTATCCCTAATCGTCTACCTAACCCTACCCCTCAACATCACCCTAACTGTAGGTCCAATTCTAACCCAAATAGTCTCTCTAAACCTTACCCTCAAAATAACCCTAACCCTAGGTCCAATCCTACCTCTAATCGTCTATCTAACCCTAGCCCTCAACATAAACCTAACCCTAGGTCTAATCCTAACCCCAACCGTCTCTCTAACCCTAGCACTCAACATAACCCTAACCCTAGCTCAAATCCTAACCTAATCCTCTCTCTAACCCTAGCCCTCAACATAACCCTAACCCTAGATCAAATCCTAACCCTAACCGTCTACCTAACCCTAGACCTCAACATAGCCCTAACCCTGGCTCCAATCCTAACCCAGTCGTCTCTCTAACCCTAGCCCTCAACGTAACCCTAACCCTAGGTCCAATTCTAACCCGAACCGTCTCTCTAACCCTAGCCATCAACATAACCCTAACCCTAGGTCCAATCCTAACCCTAATCTTCTACATAACCCTAGCCCTAAACATAACCCTAACCCTAGGTCCCATCCTAACCCGGAACCGTCTCTCTAACCCTAACCCTCAACATAACCCTAACCCTAGCTCCAAACCTAAGCCTAATCGACTCTCTAACTGTAGCCCTCAACATAACCCTAACCCTAGCTCCAATCCTAACCCTAATAGTATCTCTAACCCTAGCCCTCAAACAACCCTAACCCTAGGTCCAATCCTAACCCTAATCATCTACTTAACCCTAGCCCTAAACATAACCCTAACCTTATGTCCAATCCTAACCCTAATCGTCTCTCTAACCCTAGCCCTCAACATGACCCTAACGCTGGCTCCAATCCTAACCCTCATAGTCTCTCTAATCCTAGCCCTCAACATAACCCTAACCCAAGGTCCATTCCAAACCCTAATCGTCTACCTAACCCTAGCCCTCAATATAACCCTAACCCTAGGTTCAATCCTAACCCTAATCATCTCTGTAACCCTAGCCATAAACATTACCCTAATCCTAGGTCCAATCCTAACCCTAATCGTCTATTTAACCCTAGCCCTAAACATAACCCTAAACCTAGATCAAATCCTAATCCGAACCGTCTCTCTAAACCTAGCCCTCATCATAACCCTAACCCTAGGTCCAATCCTAACGCTAATCGTCTATCTAACCCTAGCCCTCAACATAACCTTAACCCTAGGTCCAATCCTAACCTTAATCGTCTACCTAAACCTAGCCATCAACATAACCCTAACCCTAGCTCCAATCCTAACCCTAATCGTCTACCTAACCCTAGCCCTCAACATAACCTTAATCCTAGCTCCAATATTAACCCTAATCGTCTACCTAACCTTAGCCCTCAACATAACCCTAACCCTAGTTCCAGTCCTAACCCTAATCGTGTATCTAACCCTAGCCCTAAACATAACCCTAACCCTAGGTACAATAATAACCCGTATCGTCTCTCTAACCCTAGACCTCAACATAACCCTAACCCTAGGTCCAATACTATCCCAAATAGTCTACCTAACCCTACCCCTCAACATAACCCTAACCCTAGGTCCAATCCCAACCCTAATAGTCTCTCTAACACTAGCCCTCAACACAACCCTAACCCTAGGTCCAATCCTAACCCGAACCGTCTCTCTGAACCTAGCCCTCAACATGACCATAACCCTAAGTCCAATCCTATCCCTAATCATCCACCTAACCCTAGCCCTCAATATAACCCTAACCCTAGGTCCAAACCTAAATCGATCCTTCTCTCTAAAGCTAGCCGTCAATATAACCCTAACCCTAGATCCAATCCTAATCCGAACCCTCTCTCTAAACCTAGCCCTCAACATAACCCTAACCCTAGGTTCAATCCTAAACCGAATCATCTCTCTAACCCTAGCCCTTAACATAACCCTAACCCTAGATCCAATACTAACCCTAATTTTGTACCTAACCCTAGCCCTCAACATAACCCTAACCCTAGGTCCAAACCTAACCTTAATCGACTCTCTAACCGTAGCCCTCATCATACCCCTAACCCTAGGTCCAATCCTAACCCTAATCGTCTACCTAACCCTAGCCCTCAACATAACCCTAACCCTAGCTCCAACCCTAAGCTTAATCGACTCTCTAACCGTAGCCCTCAACATAACGCTAACCCTAGCTCCAATTCTAACCCTAATCGTCTACCTAACACTAGCCCTCAACATAACCCTAACCCTAGCTCCAGTCCTAACCCTAATAGTATCTCTAACCCTAGCCCTCACAAAACCATAACCCTAGGTCCAATCCTAACCCTAATCGTCTACTTAACCCTAGCCCTAAACATAACCCTAACCTTAGGTCCATTCCTAACCCTAATCGTCTCTCTAACCGTACCCCTCAATATAACCCTAACCATAGGTTCAATCCTAACCCTAATCGTCTCTGTAACCCTAGCCATAAACATTACCCTAATCCTATGTCCAATCCTAACCCTAATCGTCTATTTAACCCTAGCCCTAAACATAACCCTAACCCTAGCTCCAATCCTAACCCTAATCGTCTACCTAACCCTAGCCCTCAACATAACCCTAACCCTAGGTCCAATCCTATCCCAAATAGTCTACCTAACCCTACCCCTCAACATAACCCTAACCCTAGGTCCAATAATAACCCTAATAGTGTCTCTAACACTTGCCCTCAACACAACCCTAACCCTAGCTCAAATCCTAACCTTAATCGACTCTCTAACCGTAGCCCTCATCATAACCCTAACCCTAGGTCCAATCCTAACCCTAATCGTCTACCTAACCATAGCCCTCAACATAAACCTAACCCTAGGTCCAATCCTAACACTAATCATCTATCTAATCCTAGCCCTAAACAAAACCCTAACCCTAGGTCCAGTAATAACCCTAATCGTTTCTCGAACCCTAGCCCTCAACATAAACCTAACCCTAGGTCCAATCCTATCCCAAATCGACTACCTAACCCTAGCCCTCAAAATAACCCTAATGCTAGCTCCAGTCCTAAACCTAATCGTCTCTCTAACCCTAGCCCTCAACATAACCCTAACCCTAGCTCCAATCCTACCCCTAATAGTCTCTCTAAACCTAGCCCTCACCACAACCCTAACCCTAGGTCCAATCCTAACCCGAACCGTTTCTATAATCCTAGCCCTCAACATAACCCTAACCCTAGGACCATTCCTAACACTAATAGACTCTCTAACCCTAGCCCTCAACATAACCATAACCCTAAATCTTATCCTAACCCTAATGGTCTACCTAACCCTAGCCCTCTATATAACCCTAACCCTAGGTTCAATCCTAAACCCAATCGACTCTCTAACGTTATCCCTTAACATAACCCTAACCCTAGATCCAATAGTAACCCTAATTGTCTACATAATCCTGGCCCTCAGCATAACCCTAACCCTAGGTCCAATCCTAACGCTAATCGACTCTCTAATCGTAGCCCTCAACATAACCCTAAGCCTAGGTCCAATCCTAACCCTAATCGTCGGTCTAATCCTAGCCCTAAACTGAACCCTAACCCTAGCTCCAATCCTAACCCATATCGTCTATCTAACCCTAGCCCTCACCATAACCCTAACCCTAGGACCAATCCTAACACTAATCATCCACCTAACCCTAGTCCTCAACATAACCCTAACCCTAGCTCCAATCCTATCCCTAATACTCTCTCTAATCCTAGCCCTCAACACAACCCTAACCCTAGGTCCAATCCTAACCCTAATCGTCTACCTAAGCCTAGCCTTCAACATAACCCTAACCCTAGGTCCAATCCTAACCCTAATCTTCTCTCTAACACTAGCCCTCAACATAACCCTAACCCTAGGTCCAATCCTAACCCGAACCGTCTCTCTAGCCCTAGCCCTCAACCTAAGCCTAACCCTAGGTCCAATCCTAACCCGAACCGTCTCTCTAACCCTAGCCCTCAACATAACCCTAACCCTAGTTCCAATCCTGACCCGAACCGTCTCTCTAACCCTAGCCCTCAACATATCCCTAACCCTAGGACCAATACTAACCCAAATCGTCTCTCTAACCCTAACCCTCAACATAACCCTAACCCTAGGTACAATCCTAACACTAATGGTCTATCTAACCCTAGCCCTAAACATAACCCTAACCCTGGGTCCAATCCTAACCCGAAACGTCTCTCTAACCCTAGCCCTCAACATAACCCTAACCCTAGCTCCAATCCTAACCTGAACCGTCTCTCTAAACCTAGCCCTCAACATAAACTTAACCCTACCTCCAATCCTAACCGTAATCGTCTACCTAACCCTAGCCCTCAACATAACACTAACCCTAGGTCCAGTCCTAACCCTAATCGTGTATCTAACCCTAGCCCTAAACATAACCCTAACACTAGGTCCAATAATAATCCTAATCGTCTCTCTAAACCTAGCCCTCAACATAACCCTAATCCTAGGTCCAATCCTATCCCTAATCGTCTACCTAACCCTACCCCTCCTAATAACCCTAACCGTAGGTCCAATTCTAACCCCAATCGTCTCTCTAAACCTTGCCCTCACCATAACCATAACCCTAGGTCCAATCCTAACTCTAATCGTCTATCTAACCGTAGCCCTCAACATAAACCTAACCCTAGGTGCAATGCTAACCCTATACGACTATCTAACCCTGGCCCTCAACATAACCCTAACCCTAGGTCCAATCCTATCCCTAATCGTCTACCTAACCCTACCCCTCAACATAACCCTAACGTAGGTCCAATTCTAACCCCAATCGTCTCTCTAAACCTTGCCCTCACCATAACCCTAACCCTAAGTCCAATCCTAACTCTAATCGTCTATCTAACCCTAGCCCTCAACATAAACGTAACCCTAGGTGCAATACTAACCCTATACGTCTATCTAACCCTAGCACTCAAAATAACCCTAACCCTAGGGCCAATTTTAACCCGAATCGTCTTTCTAAGCCTAGCCCTCAACATAACCCTAACCCTAGGTCCAATACTAACCCTAATGGTCTACCTAACCCTAGCCCTCAACTTAACCCTAACCCTAGCTCAAATCCTAACCCTAATCGTCTACCTAACCCTAGACCTCAACGTAACCCTAACCCTAGCTCCAATCCTAACCTAATCATCTCTCTAACCCTAGCCCTCAACACAACCCTAACCCTAGATCAAATCCTAACCCTAATCGTCTACCTAACCCTAGACCTCAACATAACCCTAACCCTAGCTCCAATCCTAACCCAATCGTCTCTCTAAACCTAGCCCTCAACGTAACCAGAACCCTAGCTCCAATCCTAACCCAATCGTGTCTCTAACCCTAGCCCTCAACAAAACCCTAACCCTAGGTCCAAATCTAACCCTAATCATCTCTCTAACCCTAAACCTCAACATAACCCTAACCCTAGGTCCCAACCTAAGCCTAATCGACTCTCTAACCGTAGCCCTCAACATAACCCTAACCCTAGCTCCAATTCTAACCCTAATCGTCTACCTAACACTAGCCCTCAACATAACCCTAACCCTAGCTCCAGTCCTAACCCTAATAGTATCTCTAACCCTAGCCCTCACACAACCCTAACCCTAGGTCCAAATCTAACCCTAATCGTCTACTTAACCCTAGCCCTAAACATAACCCTAACCTTAGGTCCAATCCTAACCCTAACCGTCTCTCTAACCCTAGCCCTCAACATAACCCTAACCCTAGCTCCAATCCTAATCCCCATAGTCTCTCTAATCCTAGCCCTCAACACAACCCTAATCCAAAGTCCATTCCAAACCCTAATCGTCTACCTAACCCTAGCCCTCAATATAACCCTAACCATAGGTTCAATCCTAACCCTAATCGTCTCTCTAACCCTAGCCCTCAACATAACCATTACGCTAGGTCCAGTCCTAACCCGAACCGTCTCTCTAAACCTAGCCCTCAACCTAACCCTAACCCTAGGACCAATCCTAACCCGAACCGTCTCTCTAAACATAGCCCTCAACATAACCCTAAGCCTAGGTCCAATCCTAAACCGAACCGTCTCTCTAACCCTAGCCCTCAACATAACCCTAACCTTAGGTCCAGTACTATCCCGAACCATCTCTCTAACCATAGCACTCAACATAACCCTAACCCTAGGACCAATACTAACCCGAATCGTCTCTCTAACCCTAACCCTCAACATAACCCCAACCCTAGTACAATCCTAACACTAATGGTCTATCTAACCCTAGCCCTAAACATAACCCTAACCCTAGGTCCAATCCTAACCCGAACCGTCTCTCTAAACCTAACCCTCAACATAACCCTAACCCTAGCTCCAATCATAACCTGAACCGTCTCTCTAACCCTAGCCCTCAACATAAACTGAACCCTACATCCAATCCTAACCCTAATCGTCTACCTACACCTAGCCGTCAACATAACCCTAAACCTAGCTCCAATCCTAACCCTAATCGTCTCTGTAACCCTAGCCCTAAACATAACCCTAACCCTAGGTCAAATCCTAACCCGAACTGTCTCTCTAAACCTAGCCCTCATCATAACCCTAACCCTAGGTCCAATCCTAACGCTAATTGTCTATCTAACCCTAGCCCTCAACATAACCTTAACCTAGGTCCAATCCTAACCCTAATCGTCCACCTAACCCTAGCCCTCAATATAACCCTAACCCTAGGTTCAATACTAACCCTAATTTTCTACCTAACCCTAGCCCTCAACATAACCCTAACCCTAGGTCCAAACCTAACCTTAATCGACCCTCAAACCATAACCCTCATCATAACCCTAATCCTAGGTCCTATCCTAACCCTAATCGTCTACCTAACCCTAGCCCTCAACATAACCCTAACCCTAGGTCCAATTCTAACACTAATCGTCTATCTAACCCTAGGCCTAAACAAAACCCTAACCCTAGGTCCAGTAATAACCCTAATTGTTTCTCGAATCCTAGCCGTCAACATAAACCTAACCCTAGGTCCAATCCTATCCCTAATCGTCTACCTAACCCTAGCCCTCAACATAACCCTAACGCTAGCTCCAATCCTAAACCTAATCGTCTCTCTAACCCTAGCCCTCAACATAACATTAACCCTGCTCCAATCCTAACCCTAATAGTCTCTCTAAACCTAGCCCTCAACACAACCCTAACCCTAGGTCCAATCCTAACCCGAACGTTCTCTCTAACCCTAGCCCTCAACATAACCATAACCCTAAGTCTTATCCTAACCCTAATCGTCTACCTAACCCTAACCCTCAATATAACCCTAACCCTAGTTCCAATCCTAAACCGACCCGTCTCTCTAAACGTAGCCCTCAACAAAACCCTAACCCTAGATCCAATCCTAACCCGAACCGTCTCTCTAAACCTAGCCCTCAACATAACCCTAACCCTAGATCCAATCCTAACCCGAACCCTCTCTCTAACCCTAGCCCTCAACATAACCCTAACCCTAGGTCCAATCCTAACCCGAACGGTCTCTCTAACCCTAGCCCTCAACCTAACCCTAACCCTAGGTCCAATCCTAACCCGATACGTCTATCTAATCCTAGCCCTCAACATAACCATAACCCTAGGTCTAATCCTAACGCGAACCGTCTCTCTAACCCTAGCACTCAACATAACCCTAACCCTAGGTCCAATACTAACCCTAATGGTCTACCTAACCCTAGCCCTCAACATAACCCTAACCCTAGCTCAAATCTTAACCCTAATCGTCTACCTAACCCTAGACCTCAACATAACCCTAACCCTAGGTCCAATCCTAACCCTAATCTTCTTCCTAACTCTAGCCCTCAAATTAACCCTAACCCTAGCTCCAATCCTAACCCTAATCGTCTCTAACCCTAGCCCTCAACATAATCCTAACTCAGGTACAATCCTAAACCCAATCTTTTCTCTAACCCTAGCCCTCAACATAACCCTAACCCTAAGTCCAATCCTAACCCTAATCGTCTTCCTAACCCTAGCCCTCAACATAACCCTAACCCTAGCTCCAATCCTAACCCTAATCGTCTCTCTAACCCTAGCCCTCAACATAACCCTAACCCAGGTACAATCCTAAACATAATCGTCTCTCTAACCCTATTCCTCAACATAACCATAACCCTAGGTCCAATCCTAAACCTAATCGTCTATCTAACCCTAGCCCTCAACATAACCCTATCCCTAGGTCCAATCCTAACCCTAATCATGTACCTCACCTTGCCCTCAACATACCGCTAACCCTAGAGCCAATCTTAACCCTAATCGTCTACCTAACCCTAGTCCTCAACATAACCCTAACCCTAGGTCGAATAATAACCCTAATCGTCTACCTAACCCTAGCCCTCAACATAACCCTAACCCTAGGTCCAATCCTAACACTAATCGTCTATCTAACCCTACCCCTAAACAAAACCCTAACCCTAGGTCCAGTAATAACCCTAATAGATTCTCGAACCCTAGCCCTCAACATAAACCAAACCCTAGGTCCAAACCTATCCCTAATCGTCTACCTAACGCTAGCCCTCAAGATAACCCTACCCTAGCTCCAATCCTAAACCTAATCGTCTCTCTAAACGTAGCCCTCAACACAACCCTAACCTTGGGTCCAATCCTAACCCTAACCGTCTCTATAATCCTAGCCCTCAACATAACCCTAACCCTAGGTCCAATCCTAACCATAACGTTCTCTCTCACCCTAGCCCTCACATAACCATAACCCTAAGTCTTATCCTAACCCTAATTGTCTACCTAACACTAGCCCTCAATATAACCCTAACCCTCGGTCCAATCCTAACCCGAACCGTCTCTCTAAACCTAGCCCTCAACATAACCCTAACCCTAGGTTCAATCCTAAACCGAATCGACTCTCTAACCCTAGCCCTAAACATAACCCTAAAGCTAGATCCAAGAGTAACCCTAATTGTCTACATAACCCTGGCCATCAACATAACCCTAACTCTAGGTCCAATCCTAACCCTAATCGACTCTCTAACCGTAGCCCTCAACATAACCCTAACCCTAGGTTCAATCATAACCCTAATCGTCTATCTAATCCTAGCCCTAAACATAACCCTAACTCTAGCTCCAATCCTAACCCTAATCGTCTCTCTAACCCTGGCCCTCAACATAACCCAAACCCTAAGTCTAATCCTAACCCTAATCCACTCTCTAACCATAGCCCTCAACATAACCCTAACCCTAGGACCAATCCTAACCCTAATCGTCTATCTAAGCCTAGCCCTCAACATAACCGTAACCCTAGCTCCAATCCTATCCCTAATACTCTCTCTAATCCTAGCCCTCAGCACAACCCTAACCGTAGGTCCAATCCTAACCCTAATCGTCTACCTAAGCCTAGCCTTCAACATCACCCTAACCCTAGGTCCAATCCTAACCCTAATCGTCTCTCTAACACTAGACCTCAACATAACCCTAACCCTAGGTCCAATCCTATCCCTAATCGTCTACCTAACCCTACCCCTCAACATAACCCTAACTGTAGGTCCAATTCTAACCCTAATAGTCTCTCTAAACCTTACCCTCAAAATAACCCTATCCCTAGGTCCAATCCTACCTCTAATCGTCTATCTAACCCTAGCCCTCAACATAAACCTAACCCTAGGTGCAATGCTAACCCTATACGTCTATCTAACCATAGCCCTCAACATAACCATAACCCTAGGTCTAATCCTAACCCCAACCGTCTCTTAACCCTAGCACTCAACATAACCCTAACCCTAGCTCCAATCCTAACCTAATCCTCTCTCTAACCCTAGCCCTCAACATAACCCTAACCCTAGATCAAATCCTAACCCTAACCGTCTACCTAACCCTAGACCTCAACATAGCCCTAACCCTGGCTCCAATCCTAACCCAGTCGTCTCTCTAACCCTAGCCCTCAACGTAACCCTAACCCTAGGTCCAATCCTAACCCTAATCTTCTACATAACCCTAGCCCTAAAAATAACCCTAACCCTAGGTCCCATCCTAACACGGAACCGTCTCTCTAACCCTAGCCCTCAACAAAATCCTAACCCTAGGTCCAATTCTAACCCTAATCGTCTCTCTAACCCTAACCCTCAACATAACCCTAACCCTAGCTCCAAACCTAAGCCTAATCGACTCTCTAACTGTAGCCCTCAACATAACCCTAACCCTAGCTCCAATCCTAACCCTAATAGTATCTCTAACCCTAGCCCTCAAACAACCCTAACCCTAGGTCCAATCCTAACCCTAATCATCTACTTAACCCTAGCCCTAAACATAACCCTAACCTTAGGTCCAATCCTAACCCTAATCGTCTCTCTAACCCTAGCCCTCAACATGACCCTAACGCTGGCTCCAATCCTAACCCTCATAGTCTCTCTAATCCTAGCCCTCAACACAACCATAACCCAAGGTCCATTCCAAACCCTAATCGTCTACCTAACCCTAGCCCTCAATATAACCCTAACCCTAGGTTCAATCCTAACGGTAATCATCTCTGTAACCCTAGCCATAAACATTACCCTAATCCTAGGTCCAATCCTAACCCTAATCGTCTATTTAACCCTAGCCCTAAACATAACCCTAAACCTAGATCAAATCCTAACCCGAACCGTCTCTCTAAACCTAGCCCTCATCATAACCCTAACCCTAGGTCTAATCCTAACGCTAATCGTCTATCTAACCCTAGCCCTCAACATAACCTTAACCCTAGGTCCAATCCTAACCTTAATCGTCTACCTAAACCTAGCCATCAACATAACCCTAACCCTAGCTCCAATCCTAACCCTAATCGTCTACCTAACCCTAGCCCTCAACATAACCTTAATCCTAGCTCCAATATTAACCCTAATCGTCTACCTAACCCTAGCCCTCAACATAACCCTAACCCTAGTTCCAGTCCTAACCCTAATCGTGTATCTAACCCTAGCCCTAAACATAACCCTAACCCTAGGTACAATAATAACCCGTATCGTCTCTCTAACCCTAAACCTCAACATAACCCTAACCCTAGGTTCAATACTATCCCAAATAGTCTACCTAACCCTACCCCTCAACATAACCCTAACCCTAGGTCCAATCCTAACCCGAACCGTCTCTCTGAACCTAGCCCTCAATATAACCCTAACCCTAGGTCCAAACCTAAATTGATCCTTCTCTCTAAAGCTAGCCCTCAATATAACCCTAACCCTAGATCCAATCCTAATCCGAACCCTCTCTCTAAACCTAGCCCTCAACATAACACTAACCCTAGGTTCAATCCTAACCCGAATCGTCTCTCTAACCCTAGCCCTTAACATAACCCTAACCCTAGATCCAATACTAACCCTAATTTTGTACCTAACCCTAGCCCTCATCATACCCCTAACCCTATGTCCAATCCTAACCCTAATCGTCTACCTAACCATAGCCCTCAACATAAAACTAACCCTAGGTCCAGTCCTAGCCCTAATCGTGTATCTAACCCTAGCCCTAAACATAACCCTAACACTAGGTCCAATAATAATCCTAATCGTCTCTCTAACCTTTGCCCTCAACATAACCCTAACCCTAGGTCCAATCCTATCCCTAATCGTCTACCTAACCCTACCCCTCAACATAACCCTAACCGTAGGTCCAATTCTAACACCAATCGTCTCTCTAAACCTTGCCCTCACCATAACCCTAACCCTAGGTCCCATCCTAACGCTAATCGTCTATCTAACCCTAGCCCTCAACATAAACCTAACCCTAGGTGCAGTGCTAACCCTATACGTCTATCTAACCCTAGCACTCAAAATAACCCTAACCCTAGGTCCAATCCTGACCCGAATCGTCTCTCTAGGCCTAGCCCTCAACATAATCCTAACCCTAGCTCAAATCCTAACCCTAATCGTCTACCTAACCCTAGAGCTCAACGTAACCCTAACCTTAGCTCCAATCCTAAACTAATCCTCTCTCTAACCTTAGCCCTCAACATAACCCTAACCCTAGATAAAATCCGAACCCTAATCGTCTACCTAACCCTAGACCTCAACATAACAATAACCCTTGCTCCAATCCTAACCCAATCGTCTCTCTAAACCTAGCCCTCAACGTAACCCTAACCCTAGGTCCAATACTAACCCTAATTTTCTACCTAACCCTAGCCCTCAAAATAACCCTAACCCTAGGTCCAAACCTAACCTTAATCGACTCTCAAACCATAGCCCTCAACATAACCCTAACCCTAGGTCCAATTCTAACACTAATCGTCCTTCTAACCTTAGCCCTAAACAAAACCCTAACCCTAGGTCCAGTAATAACCCTAATTGTTTCTCGAACCCTAGCCGTCAACATAAACCTAACCCTAGGTCCAATCCTATCCCTAATCGTCTACCTAACCCTAGCCCTCAACATAACCCTAACCCTAGCTCCAATCCTAAACCTAATCGTCTCTCTAACGCTAGCCCTCAACATAACATTAACCCTGCTCCAATCCTAACCCTAATAGTCTCAATGAACCTAGCCCTCAACACAACACTAAACCTAGGTCCAATCCTAACCCGAACCGTCTCTATAATCCTAGCCCTCAACATAACCCTAACCCTAGGTCCAATCCTAACCCGAACGTTCTCTCTAACCCTAGCCCTCAACATAACCCTAACCCTAGGTCCAAACCTAACCTTAATCGACTCTCTAACCGTAGCCCTCATCATACCCCTAACCCTAGGTCCAATCCTAACCCTAATCGTCTACCTAACCCTAGCCCTCAACATAACCCTAACCCTAGCTCCAACCCTAAGCTTAATCGACTCTCTAACCGTAGCCCTCAACATAACGCTAACCCTAGCTCCAATTCTAACCCTAATCGTCTACCTAACACTAGCCCTCAACATAACCCTAACCCTAGCTCCAGTCCTAACCCTAATAGTATCTCTAACCCTAGCCCTCACAAAACCATAACCCTAGGTCCAATCCTAACCCTAATCGTCTACTTAACCCTAGCCCTAAACATAACCCTAACCTTAGGTCCATTCCTAACCCTAATCGTCTCTCTAACCGTACCCCTCAATATAACCCTAACCCTAGGTTCAATCCTAACCCTAATCGTCTCTGTAACCCTAGCCATAAACATTACCCTAATCCTAGGTCCAATCCTAACCCTAATCGTCTATTTAACCCTAGCCCTAAACATAACCCTAACCCTAGCTCCAATCCTAACCCTAATCGTCTACCTAACCCTAGCCCTCAACATAGCCCTAACCCTAGGTCCAATCCTATCCCAAATAGTCTACCTAACCCTACCCCTCAACATAACCCTAACCCTAGGTCCAATAATAACCCTAATAGTCTCTCTAACACTTACCCTCAACACAACCCTAACCCTAGCTCCAATCCTAACCTTAATCGACTCTCTAACCGTAGCCCTCATCATAACCCTAACCCTAGGTCCAATCCTAACCCTAATCGTCTACCTAACCATAGCCCTCAACATAAACCTAACCCTAGGTCCAATCCTAACACTAATCGTCTATCTAACCCTAGCCCTAAACAAAACCCTAACCCTAGGTCCAGTAATAACCCTAATCGTTTCTCGAACCCTAGCCCTCAACATAAACCTAACCCTAGGTCCAATCCTATCCGAAATCGTCTACCAAACCCTAGCCCTCAAAATAACCCTAACGCTAACTCCAGTCCTAAATCTAATCGTCTCTCTAACCCTAGCCCTCAACATAACCCTAACCCTAGCTCCAATCCTACCCCTAATAGTCTCTCTAAACCTATCCCTCACCACAACCCTAACCCTAGGTCCAATCCTAACCCGAACCGTTTCTATAATCCTAGCCCTCAACATAACCCTAACCCTAGGACCATTCCTAACCCTAATAGACTCTCTAACCCTAGCCCTCAACATAACCATAACCCTAAATCTTATCCTAACCCTAATGGTCTACCTAAACCTAGCCCTCTATATAACCCTAACCCTAGGTTCAATCCTAAACCCAATCGACTCTCTAACGTTATCCCTTAACATAACCCTAACCCTAGATCCAATAGTAACCCTAATTGTCTACATAATCCTGGCCCTCAGCATAACCCTAACCCTAGGTCCAATCCTAACGCTAATCGACTCTCTAATCGTAGCCCTCAACATAACCCTAACCCTAGGTCCGATCCTAACCCTAATCGTCGGTCTAATCCTAGCCCTAAACTGAACCCTAACCCTAGCTCCAATCCTAACCCAAATCGTCTATCTAACCCTAGCCCTCACCATAACCCTAACCCTAGCTCCAATCCTATCCCTAATACTCTCTCTAATCCTAGCCCTCAACACAACCCTAACCCTAGGTCCAATCCTAACTCTAATCGTCTATCCAACCCTAGCCCTCAACATAAACCTAACCCTAGGTTCAATGCTAACCCTATACGTCTATCTAACCATAGCCCTCAACATAACCATAACCCTAGGTCTAATCCTAACCCCAACCGTCTCTCTAACACTAACACTCAACATAACCCTAACCCTAGCTCCAATCCTAACCTAATCCTCTCTCTAACCCTAGCCCTCAACATATCCCTAATCCTAGATCAAATCCTAACCCTAACCGTCTACCTAACCCTAGACCTCAACATAGCCCTAACCCTGGCTCCAATCCTAACCCAGTCGTCTCTCTAACCCTAGCCCTCAACGTAACCCTAACCCTAGGTCCAATTCTAACCCGAACCGTCTCTCTAACCCTAGCCATCAACATAACCCTAACCGTAGGTCCAATCCTAACCCTAATCTTCTACATAACCCTAGCCCTAAACATAACCCTAACCCTAGGTCCCATCCTAACCCGGAACCGTCTCTCTAACCCTAGCCCTCAACAAAATCCTAACCCTAGGTCCAATTCTAACCCTAATCGTCTCTCTAACCCTAACCCTCAACATAACACTAACCCTAGCTCCAAACCTAAGCCTAATCGACTCTCTAACTGTAGCCCTCAACATAACCCTAACCCTAGCTCCAATCCTAACCCTAATAGTATCTCTAACCCTGGCCCTCAAACAACCCTAACGCTAGGTCCAATCCTAACCCTAATCATCTACTTAACCCTAGCCCTAAACATAACCCTAACCTTAGGTCCAATCCTAACCCTAATCGTCTCTCTAACCCTAGCCCTCAACATGACCCTAATGCTGGCTCCAATCCTAACCCTCATAGTCTCTCTAATCCTACCCTCAACACAACCCTAACCCAAGGTCCATTCCAAACCCTAATCGTCTACCTAACCCTAGCCCTCAATATAACCCTAACCCTAGGTTCAATCCTAACCCTAATCGTCTCTGTAACCCTAGCCATAAACATTACCCTAATCCTAGGTCCAATCCTAACCCTAATCGTCTATTTAACCCTAGCCCTAAACATAACCCTAAACCTGGATCAAATCCTAACCCGAACCGGCTCTCTAAACCTAGCCCTCATCATAACCATAACCCTAGGTCCAATCCTAACGCTAATCGTCTATCTAACCCTAGCCCTCAACATAACCTTAACCCTAGGTCCAATCCTAACCTTAATCGTCTACCTAAACCTAGCCATCAACATAACCCTAACCCTAGCTCCAATCCTAACCCTAATCGTCTACCTAACCCTAGCCCTCAACATAACCTTAACCCTAGCTCCAATATTAACCCTAATCATCTACCTAACCCTAGCCCTCAACATAACCCTAACCCTAGTTCCAGTCCTAACCCTAATCGTGTATCTAACCCTAGCCCTAAACATAACCCTAACCCTAGGTACAATAATAACCCGTATCGTCTCTCTAACCCTAGACCTCAACATAACCCTAACCCTAGGTCCAATCCTATCCCAAATAGTCTACCTAACCCTACCCCTCAACATAACCCTAACCCTAGGTCCAATCCCAACCCTAATAGTCTCTCTAACACTAGCCCTCAACACAACCCTAACCCTAGGTTCAATCCTAACCCGGACCGTCTCTCTGAACCTAGCCCTCAACATGACCATAACCCTAAGTCCAATCCTATCCCTAATCGTCCACCTAACCCTAGCCCTCAATATAACCCTAACCCTAGGTCCAAACCTAAATCGATCCTTCTCTCTAAAGCTAGCCCTCAATATAACCCTAACCCTAGATCTAATCCTAATCCGAACACTCTCTCTAAACCTAGCCCTCAACATAACCCTAACCCTAGGTTCAATCCTAACCCGAATCGTCTCTCTAACCCTAGCCCTTAACATAACCCTAACCCTAGATCCAATACTAACCCTAATTTTGTACCTAACCCTAGCCCTCAACATAACCCTAACCCTAGGTCCAAACCTAACCTTAATCGACTCTCTAACCGTAGCCCTCATCATACCCCTAACCCTAGGTCCAATCCTAACCCTAATCGTCTACCTGACCCTAGCCCTCAACATAACCCTAACCCTAGCTCCAACCCTAAGCTTAATCGACTCTCTAACCGTAGCCCTCAACATAACGCTAACCCTAGCTCCAATTCTAACCCTAATCGTCTACCTAACACTAGCCCTCAACATAACCCTAACCCTAGCTCCAGTCCTAACCCTAATAGTATCTCTAACCCTAGCCCTCACAAAACCATAACCCTAGGTCCAATCCTAACCCTAATCGTCTACTTAACCCTAGCCCTAAACATAACCCTAACCTTAGGTCCATTCCTAACCCTAATCGTCTCTCTAACCGTACCCCTCAATATAACCCTAACCCTAGGTTCAATCCTAACCCTAATCGTCTCTGTAACCCTAGCCATAAACATTACCCTAATCCTAGGTCCACTCCTAACCCTAATCGTCTATTTAACAGTAGCCCTAAACATAACCCTAACTCTAGCTCCAATCCTAACCCTAATCGTCTACGTAACCCTAGCCCTCAACATAACCCTAACCCTAGGTCCAATCCTATCCCAAATAGTCTACCTAACCCTACCCCTCAACATAACCCTAACCCTAGGTCCAATAATAACCCTAATAGTCTCCCTAACACTTGCCCTCAACACAACCCTAACCCTAGCTCCAATCCTAACCTTAATCGACTCTCTAACCGTAGCCCTCATCATAACCCTAACCCTAGGTCCAATCCTAACCCTAATCGTCTACCTAAACATAGCCCTCAACATAAACCTAACCCTAGGTCCAATCCTAACACTAATCGTCTATCTAACCCTAGCCCTAAACAAAACCCTAACCCTAGGTCCAGTAATAACCCTAATCGTTTCTCGAACCCTAGCCCTCAACATAAACCTAACCCTAGGTCCAATCCTATCCCAAATCGTCTACCTAACCCTAGCCCTCAAAATAACCCTAACGCTAGCTCCAGTCCTAAACCTAATCGTCTCTCTAACCCTAGCCCTCAACATAACCCTAACCCTAGCTCCAATCCTACCCCTAATATTCTCTCTAAACCTAGCCCTCACCACAACCCTAACCCTAGGTCCAATCCTAACCCGAACCGTTTCTATAATCCTAGCCCTCAACATAACCCTAACCCTAGGACCATTCCTAACACTAATAGACTCTCTAACCCTAGCCCTCAACATAACCATAACCCTAAATCTTATCCTAACCCTAATGGTCTACCTAACCCTAGCCCTCTATATAACCCTAACCCTAGGTTCAATCCTAAACCCAATCGACTCTCTAACGTTATCCCTTAACATAACCCTAACCCTAGATCCAATAGTAACCCTAATTGTCTACATAATCCTGGCCCTCAGCATAACCCTAACCCTAGGTCCAATCCTAACGCTAATCGACTCTCTAATCGTAGCCCTCAACATAACCCTAACCCTAGGTCCTATCCTAACCCTAATCGTCGGTCCAATCCTACCCCTAAACTGAACCCTAACCCTAGCTCCAATCCTAACCCAAATCGTCTATCTAACCCTAGCCCTCACCATAACCCTAACCCTAGGACCAATCCTAACCCTAATCATCCACCTAACCCTAGTCCTCAACATAACCCTAACCCTAGCTCCAATCCTATCCCTAATACTCTCTCTTATCCTAGCCCTCAACACAACCCTAACCCTAGGTCCAATCCTAACCCTAATCGTCTACCTAAGCCTAGCCTTCAACATAACCCTAACCCTAGGTCCAATCCTAACCCTAATCGTCTCTCTAACACTAGCCCTCAACATAACCCTAACCCTAGGTCCAATCCTAACCCGAACCGTCTCTCTAGCCCTAGCCCTCAACCTAAGCCTAACCCTAGGTCCAATCCTAACCCTAATCGTCTACCTAAGCCTAGCCTTCAACATAACCCTAACCCTAGGTCCAATCCTAACCCGAACCGTCTCTCTAACCCTAGCCCTCAACATAACCCTAACCCTAGGTCCAATCCTGACCCGAACCGTCTCTCTAACCCTAGCCCTCAACATATCCCTAACCCTAGGACCAATACTAACCCAAATCGTCTCTCTAACCCTAACCCTCAACATAACCCTAACCCTAGGTACAATCCTAACACTAATGGTCTATCTAACCCTAGCCCTAAACATAACCCTAACCCTGGGTCCAATCCTAACCCGAAAGGTCTCTCTAACCCTAGCCCTCAACATAACCCTAACCCTAGCTCCAATCCTAACCTGAACCGTCTCTCTAAACCTAGCCCTCAACATAAACTTAACCCTACCTCCAATCCTAACCGTAATCGTCTACCTAAACCTAGCCCTCAACATAACACTAACCCTAGGTCCAGTCCTAACCCTAATCGTGTATCTAACCCTAGCCCTAAACATAACCCTAACACTAGGTCCAATAATAATCCTAATCGTCTCTCTAAACCTAGCCCTCAACATAACCCTAACCCTAGGTCGAATCCTATCCCTAATCGTCTACCTAACCCTACCCCTCCAAATAACCCTAACCGTAGGTCCAATTCTAACCCCAATCGTCTCTCTAAACCGTGCCCTCACCATAACCATAACCCTAGGTCCAATCCTAACTCTAATCGTCTATCTAACCCTAGCCCTCAACATAAACCTAACCCTAGGTGCAATGCTAACCCTATACGACTATCTAACCCTGGCCCTCAACATAACCCTAACCCTAGGTCCAATCCTATCCCTAATCGTCTACCTAACCCTACCCCTCAACATAACCCTAACCGTAGGTCCAATTCTAACCCCAATCGTCTCTCTAAACCTTGCCCTCACCATAACCCTAACCCTAAGTCCAATCCTAACTCTAATCGTCTATCTAACCCTAGCCCTCAACATAAACCTAACCCTAGGTGCAATACTAACCCTATACGTCTATCTAACCCTAGCACTCAAAATAAACCTAACCCTAGGGCCAATTTTAACCCCAATCGTTTTTCTAAGCCTAGCCCTCAACATAACCCTAACCCTAGGTCCAATACTAACCCTAATGGTCTACCTAACCCTAGCCCTCAACTTAACCCTAACCCTAGCTCAAATCCTAACCCTAATCGTCTACCTAACCCTAGACCTCAACGTAACCCTAACCCTAGCTCCAATCCTAACCTAATCCTCTCTCTAACCCTAGCCCTCAACACAACCCTAACCCTAGATCAAATCCTAACCCTAATCGTCTACCTAACCCTAGACCTCAACATAACCCTAACCCTAGCTCCAATCCTAACCCAATCGTCTCTCTAAACCTAGCCCTCAACGTTACCAGAACCCTAGCTCCAATCCTAACCCAATCGTGTCTCTAACCCTAGCCCTCAACAAAACCCTAACCCTATGTCCAAATCTAACATTAATCATCTCTCTAACCCTAAACCTCAACATAACCCAAACCCTAGGTCCCAACCTAAGCCTAATCGACTCTCTAAACGTAGCCCTCAACATAACCCTAACCCTAGCTCCAATTCTAACCCTAATCGTCTACCTAACACTAGCCCTCAACATAACCCTAACCCTAGCTCCAATCCTAACCCTAATAGTATCTCTAACCCTAGCCCTCACACAAACCTAACCCTAGGTCCAAATCTAACCCTAATCGTCTACTTAACCCTAGCCCTAAACATAACCCTAAACTTAGGTCCAATCCTAACCCTAATCGTCTCTCTAACCCTAGCCCTCAACATAACCCTAACCCTAGCTCCAATCCTAATCCCCATAGTCTCTCTAATCCTAGCCCTCAACACAACCCTAATCCAAAGTCCATTCCAAACCCTAATCGTCTACCTAACCCTAGCCCTCAATATAACCCTAACCATAGGTTCAATCCTAACCCTAATCGTCTCTCTAACCCTAGCCCTCAACATAACCATTACCCTAGGTCCAGTCCTAACCCGAACCGTCTCTCTAAACCTAGCCCTCAACCTAACCCTAACCCTAGGACCAATCCTAACCCGAACCGTCTCTCTAAACATAGCCCTCAACATAACCCTAAGCCTAGGTCCAGTCCTATCCCGAACCATCTCTCTAACCATAGCACTCAACATAACCCTAACCCTAGGACCAATAATAACCCGAATCGTCTCTCCAACCCTAACCCTCAACATAACCCCAACCCTAGTACAATCCTAACACTAATGGTCTATCTAACCCTAGCCCTAAACATAACCCTAACCCTAGGTCCAATCCTAACCCGAACCGTCTCTCTAACCCTAGCCCTCAACATAACCCTAACCCTAGCTCCAATCATAACCTGAACCGTCTCTCTAACCCTAGCCCTCAACATAAACTGAACCCTACATCCAATCCTAACCCTAATCGTCTACCTACACCTAGCCGTCAACATAACCCTAAACCTAGCTCCAATCCTAACCCTAATCGTCTCTGTAACCCTAGCCCTAAACATAACCCTAACCCTAGGTCAAATCCTAACCCGAACTGTCTCTCTAAACCTAGCCCTCATCATAACCCTAACCCTAGGTCCAATCCTAACGCTAATTGTCTATCTAACCCTAGCCCTCAACATAACCTTAACCTAGGTCCAATCCTAACCCTAATCGTCTACCTAACCCTAACCCTCAATATAACCCTAACCCTAGTTCCAATCCTAAACCGACCCGTCTCTCTAAACGTACCCCTCAACAAAACCCTAACCCTAGATCCAATCCTAACCCGAACCGTCTCTCTAAACCTAGCCCTCAACATAACCCTAACCCTAGATCCAATCCTAACCCGAACCGTCTCTCTAACCCTAGCCCTCAACATAACCCTAACCCTAGGTCCAATCCTAACCCGAACGCTCTCTCTAACCCTAGCCCTCAACCTAACCCTAACTCTAGGTCCAATCCTAACCCGATACGTCTATCTAATCCTAGCCCTCAACATAACCATAACCCTAGGTCTAATCCTATCGCGAACCGTCTCACTAACCCTAGCACTCAACATAACCCTAACCCTAGGTCCAATACTGACCCTAATGGTCTACCTAACACTAGCCCTCAACATAACCCTAACCCTAGCTCAAATCTTAACCCTAATAGTCTACCTAACCCTAGACCTCAACATAACCCTAACCCTAGGTCCAATCCTAACCCTAATCTTCTTCCTAACTCTAGCCCTCAAATTAACCCTAACCCTAGCTCCAATCCTAACCCTAATCGTCTCTAACCCTAGCCCTCAACATAATCCTAACTCAGGTACAATCCTAAACCCAATCTTTTCTCTAACCCTAGCCCTCAACATAACCCTAACCCTAAGTCCAATCCTAACCCTAATCGTCTTCCTAACCCTAGCCCTCAACATAACCCTAACCCTAGCTCCAATCCTAACCCTAATCGTCTCTCTAACCCTAGCCCTCAACATAACCCTAACACAGGTCCAATCCTAAACCTAATCGTCTATCTAACCCTAGCCCTCAACATAACCCTATCCCTAGGTCCAATCCTACCCCTAATCATGTACCTAACCTTGCCCTCAACATACCGCTAACCCTAGAGCCAATCTTAACCCTAATCGTCTACCTAACCCTAGTCCTCAACATAACCCTAACCCTAGGTCCTCTCCTAACCCTAATCGTCTACCTAACCCTAGCCCTCAACATAACCATAACCCTAGGTCCAATAATAACCCTAATCGTCTACCTAACCCTAGTCCTCAACATAACCCTAACCCTAGGTCCAATCCTAACACTAATCGTCTATCTAACCCTACCCCTAAACAAAACCCTAACCCTAGGTCCAGTAATAACCCTAATCGATTCTCGAACCCTAGCCCTCAACATAAACCTAACCCTAGGTCCAAACCTATCCCTAATCGTCTACCTAACGCTAGCCCTCAAGATAACCCTAACCCTAGCTCCAATCCTATACCTAATCGTCTCTCTAAACGTAGCCCTCAACACAACCCTAACCTTGGGTCCAATCCTAACCCTAACCGTCTCTATAATCCTAGCCCTCAACATAACCCTAACCCTAGGTTCAATCCTAACCATAACGTTCTCTCTCACCCTAGCCCTCACATAACCATAACCCTAAGTCTTATCCTAACCCTAATTGTCTACCTAACACTAGCCCTCAATATAACCCTAACCCTCGGTCCAATCCTAACCCGAACCGTCTCTCTAAACCTAGCCCTCAACATAACCCTAACCCTAGGTTCAATCCTAAACCGAATCGACTCTCTAACCCTAGCCATAAACATAACCCTAAAGCTAGATCCAAGAGTAACCCTAATTGTCTACATAACCCTGGTCATCAACATAACCCTAACTCTAGGTCCAATCCTAACCCTAATCGACTCTCTAACCGTAGCCCTCAACATAACCCTAACCCTAGGTTCAATCATAACCCTAATCGTCTATCTAATCCTAGCCCTAAACATAACCCTAACCCTAGCTCCAATCCTAACCCTAATCGTCTCTCTAACCCTGGCCCTCAACATAACCCAAACCCTAAGTCTAATCCTAACCCTAATCCACTCTCTAACCATAGCCCTCAACATAACCCTAACCCTAGGACCAATCCTAACCCTAATCGTCTATCTAAGCCTAGCCCTCAACATAACCCTAACCCTAGCTCCAATCCTAACCCTAATCGTCCACCTAACCCTAGCCCTCAACATAACCCTAACCCTAGCTCCAATCCTATCCCTAATACTCTCTCTAATCCTAGCCCTCAGCACAACCCTAACCGTAGGACCAATCCTAACCCTAATCGTCTACCTAAGCCTAGCCTTCAACATCACCCTAACCCTAGGTCCAATCCTAACCCTAATCGTCTCTCTAACACTAGCCCTCAACATAACCCTAACCCTAGGTCCAATGCTATCCCTAATCGTCTACCTAACCCTACCCCTCAACATGACCCTAACTGTAGGTCCAATTCTAACCCTAATAGTCTCTCTAAACCTTACCCTCAAAATAACCCGAACCCTAGGTCCAATCCTACCTCTAATCGTCTATCTAACCCTAGCCCTCAACATAAACCTAACCCTAGGTGCAATGCTAACCCTATACGTCTATCTAACCATAGCCCTCAACATAACCATAACCCTAGGTCTAATCCTAACCCCAACCGTCTCTCTAACCCTAGCACTCAACATAACCCTAACCCTAGCTCCAATCCTAACCTAATCCTCTCTCTAACCCTAGCCCTCAACATGACCCTAACCCTAGATCAAATCCTAACCCTAACCGTCTACCTAACCCTAGACCTCAACATAGCCCTAACCCTGGCTCCAATCCTAACCCAGTCGTCTCTCTAACCCTAGCCATCAACATAACCCTAACCCTAGCTCCAATCGTAACCCTAATCGTCTACCTAACCCTAGCCCTCAACATAACCTTAATCCTAGCTCCAATATTAACCCTAATCCTCTACCTAACCCTAGCCCTCAACATAACCCTAACCCTAGTTCCAGTCCTAACCCTAATCGTGTATCTAACCCTAGCCCTAAACATAACCCTAACCCTAGGTACAATAATAACCCGTATCGTCTCTCTAACCCTAGACCTCAACATAACCCTAACCCTAGGTCCAATACTATCCCAAATAGTCTACCTAACCCTACCCCTCAACATAACCCTAACCCTAGGTCCAATCCCAACCCTAATAGTCTCTCTAACACTAGCCCTCAACACAACCCTAACCCTAGGTCCAATCCTAACCCGAACCGTCTCTCTGAACCTAGCCCTCAACATGACCATAACCCTAAGTCCAATCCTATCCCTAATCATCCACCTAACCCTAGCCCTCAATATAACCCTAACCCTAGGTCCAAACCTAAATCGATCCTTCTCTCTAAAGCTAGCCCTCAATATAACCCTAACCCTAGATCCAATCCTAATCCGAACCCTCTCTCTAAACCTAGCCCTCAACATAACCCTAACCCTAGGTTCAATCCTAACCCGAATCGTCTCTCTAACCCTAGCCCTTAACATAACCCTAACCCTAGATCCAATACTAACCCTAATTTTGTACCTAACCCTAGCCCTCAACATAACCCTAACCCTAGGTCCAAACCTAACCTTAATCGACTCTCTAACCGTAGCCCTCATCATACCCCTAACCCTAGGTCCAATCCTAACCCTAATCGTCTACCTAACCATACCCCTCAACATAAAACTAACCCTAGGTCCAATTCTAACACTAATCGTCTATCTAACCCTAGCCCTAAACAAAACCCTAACCATAGGTCCAGTAATAACCCTAATCGTTTCTCGAACCCTAGCCCTCAACATAAACCTAACCCTAAGTCCAATCCTATCCCTAATCGTCTATCTAACCCTAGCCCTCAACATAACCCTAACGCTAGCTCCAATCCTAAACCTAATCGTCTCTCTAACCCTAGCCCTCAACACTACCCTAACCCTAGGTCCTATCCTAACCCTAACCGTCTCTATAATCCTAGCCCTCAACATAACCCTAACCCTAGGTCCATTCCTAACCATAATAGACTCTCTAACCCTAGCCCTCAACATAACCATAACCCTAAGTCTTATCCTAACCCTAATGGTCTACCTAACCCTAGCCCTCTATATAACCCTAACCCTAGGTCCAATCCTAACCCGAACCGTCTCTCTAACCCTAGCCCTCAACATAACCCTAACCCTAGGTTCAATCCTAAACCGAATCGACTTTCTAACGTTATCCCTTAACATAACCCTAACCCTAGATCCAATAGAACCCTAATTGTCTACATAACCCTGGCCCTCAACATGACCCTAACCCTAGGTCCAATCCTAACCCTAATCGACACTCTAACCGTAGCCCTCAACATAACCCTAACTCTAGGTCCAATCCTAAACCTAATCGTCTGTCTAATCCTAGCCCTAAACATAACCCTAACCCTAGCTCCAATCCTAACCCTAATCGTCTATCTAACCCTAGCCCTCACCATAACCCTAACCCTAGGACCAATCCTAACCCTAATCGTCCACCTAACCCTACTCCTCAACATAACCCTAACCCTAGCTCCAATCCTATCCCTAATACTCTCTCTAATCCTAGCCCTCAACACAACCCTAACCCTAGGTCCAATCCTAACCCTAATCGTCTACCTAAGCCTAGCCCTCAACATAACCCTAACCCTAGGTCCAATCCTAACCCTAATCGTCTCTCTAACACTAGCCCTCAACATAACCCTAACCCTAGGTCCAATCCTAACCCGAACCGTCTCTCTAACCCTAGCCCTCAACCTAACCCTAACCCTAGGTCCAATCCTAAACCGAACCGTCTCTCTAACCCTAGCCCTCAACATAACCCTAACCCTAGGACCAATTCTAACCCGAACCGTCTCTCTAACCCTAGCCCTCAACCTATCCCTAACCCTAGGACCAATACTATCCCGAATCGTCTCTCTAACCCTAACCCTCAACATAACACTAACCCTAGGTACAATCCTAACACTAATGGTCTATCTAACCCTAGCCTTAAACATAACCCTAACCCTGGGTCCAATCCTAACCTGAAACGTCTCTCTAACCCTAGTCCTCAACATAACCCTAACCCTAGCTCCAATCCTAACCTGAACCGTCTCTCTAAACCTAGCCCTCAACATAACACTAACCCTAGGTCCAGTCCTAGCCCTAATCGTGTATCTAACCCTAGCCCTAAACATAACCCTAACACTAGGTCCAATAATAATCCTAATCGTCTCTCTAACCTTTGCCCTCAACATAACCCTAACCCTAGGTCCAATCCTATCCCTAATCGTCTACCTAACCCTACCCCTCAACATAACCCTAACCGTAGGTCCAATTCTAACACCAATCGTCTCTCTAAACCTTGCCCTCACCATAACCCTAACCCTAGGTCCCATCCTAACGCTAATCGTCTATCTAACCCTAGCCCTCAACATAAACCTAACCCTAGGTGCAGTGCTAACCCTATACGTCTATCTAACCCTAGCACTCAAAATAACCCTAACCCTAGGTCCAATCCTGACCCGAATCGTCTCTCTAGGCCTAGCCCTCAACATAATCCTAACCCTAGCTCAAATCCTAACCCTAATAGTCTACCTAACCCTAGAGCTCAACGTAACCCTAACCCTAGCTCCAATCCTAAACTAATCCTCTCTCTAACCTTAGCCCTCAACATAACCCTAACCCTAGATAAAATCCGAACCCTAATCGTCTACCTAACCCTAGACCTCAACATAACCCTAACCCTAGCTCCAATCCTAACCCAATCGTCTCTCTAAACCTAGCCCTCAACGTAACCCTAACCCTAGGTCCAATACTAACCCTAATTTTCTACCTAACCCTAGCCCTCAACATAACCCTAACCCTAGGTCCAAACCTAACCTTAATCGACTCTCAAACCATAGCCCTCATCATAACCCTAACCCTAGCTCCAATCCTAACCCTAATCGTCTACCTAACCCTAGCCCTCAACATAACCCTAACCCTAGGTCCAATTCTAACACTAATCGTCCTTCTAACCTTAGCCCTAAACAAAACCCTAACCCTAGGTCCAGTAATAACCCTAATTGTTTCTCGAACCCTAGCCGTCAACATAAACCTAACCCTAGGTCCAATCCTATCCCTAATCGTCTACCTAACCCTAGCCCTCAACATAACCCTAACCCTAGCTCCAATCCTAAACCTAATCGTCTCTCTAACGCTAGCCCTCAACATAACATTAACCCTGCTCCAATCCTAACCCTAATAGTCTCAATAAACCTAGCCCTCAACACAACACTAAACCTAGATCCAATCCTAACCCGAACCGTCTCTATAATCCTAGCCCTCAACATAACCCTAACCCTAGATCCAATCCTAACCCTAAGGGTCACTGTAATCCTAGCCTTCAACTTAACCCTAACCCTAGGTCCAATCCTAACCCGAACCGTCTCTCTAACCCTAGCTCTAAACATAACCCTAACCCTAGGTCCAATCCTAACCCGAAACGTCTCTCTAACCTTAGCCCTCAACATAACCCCAACCCTAGGTCCAATCCTAAACCAAACCGTCTCTCTAACCCTAGCCCTCAACATAACCCTAATCCTAGGTCCCATCCTTCCCCAACCGTCTCTCTAACCCTAACCCTCAACATAACCCTAACCCTAGGTACAATCCTAACACTAATCCTCTATCTAACCCTAGCCCTAAACATAACCCTAACCCTAGGTCCAATCCTAACCCGAACCGTCTCTCTAACCCTAGCCCTCAACATAACCCTAACCCTATGTCCTATCCTAACCTGAACCGTCTCCCTATCCCTAGCCCTCAACATAACCGTAACCCTAGCTCCAATCCTAACCCTAATAGTCTACCTAACCCTAGCCCTCAACATAACACTAACCCTAGCTCCAATCCTAACCCTAATCGTCTACCTAAACCTAGCCCTCAACATAACCCTAAACCTAGCTCCAATCCTAACCCTAATCGTCTCTGTATCCCTAGCCCTCAACATTACCCTAACCCTAGGTCCAATCCTAACCCGAACCGTCTCTCTAACCCTAACATTCAACAGAACCCTAACCCTAGGTCCAATCCGAACCCTAATCGTCTACCTAACCCTAGCCCTCAACATAACCCTAACCATAGCTCCAATCCTACCCCTAATCGTCTCTCTAACCCTAGCCCTCAACATAACCCCAAACCTAGCTCCAATCCTAACCCTAATCGTCTATCCAACCCTAGCCCTCAGCATAACCCTAGCGCTAGGACGAATCCTAACCCTAATCGTCTACCTAAACCTAGCCCGCAACATAACCCTAACCCTAGCTTAAATCCTAACTGTAATCGTCTCTCTAACCCTAGCCCTAAACATAACCCTAACCCTAGGTCAAATTCTAACCCGAACCGTCTCTCTAAACCTAGCCCTCAACATATCTCTAACCCGAGGTCCAATCCTAACCCGAACCGCCTCTCTAACCCTAGCCCTCAACATAACCCTAACCCTAGGTCCAAATCTAACCCGAACCGTCTCTCTAACCCTAGCCCACAACATAACCCTAACCCTAGGTCCAATCCTAACCGTAATCGTGTATATAACCCGAGCCCTAAACATAACCCTAACCCTATGTCCAATTCTAACCATAATCGTCTGTCTAACCCTAGCCCTCAACATAACCCTAACCATAGCTCCAATCCTACCCCTAATCGTCTCTCTAACCCTAGCCCTCAACATAACCCTAACCCTAGCTCCAATCCTAACCCTAAACGTCTGTCTAACCATAGCCCTCAATATAACCCTAACCCTAGGTCCAATCCTAACCCGAACTGTCTCTCTAACCCTAGCCCTCAACATAACCCTAACCCTAGCTCCAATTCTAACCCTAACCGTCTCTCTAACCCTAGCCCTCAACATAACCCTAACCCTAGATCCAATCCTAACCCGAACTGTGTCTCTAACCCTAGTTCTCAACCTAACACTAACCCTAGGTCCAATCCTAACCCTAATCGTCTCTCTACCCCTAGCCCCCAACATAATCCTAACCTTAGGTGCAAATCTAACCCGAATCTTCTCTCTAACCCTGGCCCTCAACATAACCATAACCCTCAACATAAACTTAACCCTAGGGCCAATCCTAACCCTAATCGTCTACCTAACCCTAGCCCTCAACAAACCCCTAACCCTATGGTCCAGTCCTAACCCTAATAGTGTATCTAACCCTAGCTCTAAACATAACCCTAACCCTAGGTCCAATCCTAACCCTAATCGTCTATCTAACCCTAGCCCTGAACATAACTCTAACACTAGCTCCAATCCTATCCCTAATCGACAACCGAACCCTAATCGTCTCTCTAATCCTAGCCCTCAATATAACCTCAACCCTAGGACCCATCCAAACCCAACGTGTGTTTTCACTGCCGGAATACGTTTTGGGATGCATTGTTTCAATCTCTTGCAAGCCTCATGTTGTTTCTTAGAGAATATGGAAAAACAAAGAGTATGTTTCCCAAATCACTTGTAATCTAGAAAAAGGCACACTGCATCACTCTTCCTGAAACATGCTCTTTCTCATAATGTTTTGAGAACATTCAAGAAACCCGAAAAGAATTGCATTTTTTAGTGAAATTCAGACGGGTATGTTCAAAATGACATTACTATTGGTTGCAGAGTGCAAAAGCACGATTGACTTCATGTTCTCGAGGACACGCTTACATTTCCAAGTGACCTGAAGAAGGACTTTCACAAAAAGATGTGTTTCCGTGTCTCAGGCGAAAGGAGCTCTAAGTTGTGTATTCAGTGCTGGAGAGTGACACACACTACATAGGTTAAAAAACGTTCTTAGAGCACCAACATGCTTAAAATTGAAACTGCTAGAAGATGTGTGTAGCATGCAGAAAGAAGGCTTGTCATTTCAAAGAAAGAAGAGGAAACCAAAATGTAGGTACTGAAACGAGCACACCAGTATGGGAGATGTGCATGTGGACAGTTTCAAGCAGCAGCTCCTTCTGGACACTTGGAAACAGCAATGTAAAAACATTTCGTTCGAAGAGGGATTTGGCCAAAGTTGAACGACCTTCCAACACCAACACTAAAGAACTTAGGCAAACAATGAATGTTGCAATAAGCTCCTGTAGGAAAGGTGGTTCTATGACACAACCCCCGGGCAGATAGCTACATTCTGCACAGTACAAAATGCATATGAATTCCAGGCTGGAAACTCACTCCAGAAGGAAGAAATGCGTGTGTTTCTCTCTGAAAGAACACTCAGCCACTATTCTTTTGCTTGCTCCTTCAAAGTCTTTGTAGAAACGTGTGTTTTCACTGCTGGAATACGTTTTGGGATGCATTGTTTCAATCTCTTGCAAGCCTCATGTTCTTTCTTAGACGATGTGGAAAAACAAGGAGTATGTTTCCCAAATCACTTGCAATCCAGAAAAACACACACTGCATCACTCTTGCCCAAACATGCTCTTTCTCCTAATGCGTTGAGAACATTCAAGGAAGCAGAAAGGAAGAGCATTTGGTAGTGAAATTCAGACTGGCATGTACAAAAAGCCATTACTTTCGGTTGCAGGGTGAAAAAGCATGATGGTCTTCTTGTTCTCGATGAAACCCTTACCTTTCCAAGTGACCACATTTAGGACTTTCCCAAAAACATCTGTTTGCGTCTCTGAGGCTAAAGGAGCTCTAAGGTGTGTATTCAGTGCTGGAGAGTGACACACTCTACATAGGTTAAAAAACGTTCTTAGAACACCAACATGCTTAAAATTGAAACTGCTACAAGATGTGTGTAGCATGCAGAAAGAAGGCTTATCGTTTCAAAGAAAGAAGAGGAAACCAAAATCCAGGTACTGAAACTAGCATATCAGTATGGGAGATGTGCATGTGGACAGTTTCAAGCAGCAGCTCCTTCTGGACACTTGGAAACAGCAATGTAAAAACATTTCGTTCGAAGCGGGATTTGGCCAAAGTTGAAAGACCTTCCAACACCAACCCTAAAGAACTTTGCGAAACAATGAATGTTGCAATAAGCTCCTGTAGGAAAGGTGCTTCTATGACACAACCCCCGAGCAGGTAGCTACATTCTGCACAGTACAAAATGCATATGAATTCCAGGCTGTAAACTCACTCCAGAAGGAAGAAATGCGCTTGTTTCTCTATGAAAGAACACTCAGCCACTATTCTTTTGCTTGCTCCTTCAAAGTCTTTGTAGAAACGTGTGTTTTCACTGCTGGAATACGTTTTCGGATGCATTGTTTCAATCTCTTGCAAGCCTCATGTTCTTTCTTACACAATGTGGAAAAACGCGGATTATGTTTCCCATATCACTTGAAATCCAGGAAAACGCACCCTGCATCACTCTTGCTCAAACACGCTCTTTCACCTAATGCATTGAGAACATTCAAGAAAGCAGAAAAGAAGGGCCTTTTGCAGTGAATTTCACACTGGTATGTACAAAAAGCCATTTATTTCGGTTCCAGAGTGCAAAAGCATGATTGACTTCATGTTCTCAATTTAAGCCTTACATTTCCAAGTGACCTGAAGTAGGACTTTCACAAAATCATGCGTTTGCGTGTCTCTGGTGAAAGGAGCTGTAAGTTGTGTATTCAGTGGTGGAGAGTGACACACCCTACACAGGTTAGACAGCGTTCTTAGAGCACCAACATGCTTAAAATAGAAACTGCTACAAGATGTGTGTAGCATGCTGAATGAAGGCTTGTCATTTCAAAGAAAGAAGAGGAAACCATATTCCAGGTAGTGAAACGAGCATGCCAGTGTGGGAGATGTGCATGTGGACAGTTTCAAGCAGCAGCTCTTTGTGGACGCTGGGAAACAGCGCTGTGAAAAAATTTCCTAGGAAGCGGGATTTGGCCAAAGTTGGAAGACTTTCCAAAACCAACCCTAAAGGACTTAGCCAAACAATGAACGTTGCAATAAGCTCCTGCAGGAAAGGTGCTTCAATGACACAACTCCTGAGCAGGTAGCTACATTCTGCACAGTACAAATTGCATATGAATTCCTGGCTGGAAACTCACTCCAGAAGGAAGAAATGCGTGTGTTTCTCTCTGAAAGAACACTCAGCCACTATTCTTTTGCTTGCTCCTTCAAAGTCTTTGTAGAAACGTGTGTTTTCACTGCTGGAATACGTTTTCGGATGCATTGTTTCAATCTCTTGCAAGCCTCATGTTCTTTCTTAGACGATGTGGATAAACAAGGAGTATGTTTCCCAAATCTCTTGCAATCCAGAAAAACGCACAGTGCATCACTCTTGCCCAAACATGCTGTTTCTCCTAATGCGTTGAGAACATTCAAGAAAGCAGAAAGGAAGAGCATTTGGTAGTGAAATTCAGACTGGCATGTACAAAAAACCATTTCTTTCGGTTGCAGGTTATAAAAGCATGATGGTCTTCATGTTCTCGATGAAACCCTTACCTTTCCAAGTGACCACAATTAGGACTTTCCCAAAAACATGTGTTTGTGTGTCTGAGGCGAAAGGAGCTCTAAGTTGTGTATTCAGTGCTGGAGAGTGACACACTCTACATAGGTTAAAAAACGTTCTTAAAGCACCAACATGCTTAAAATTGAATCTGCTACAAGATGTGTGTAGCATGCAGAAAGAAGGCTTGTCATTTCAAAGAAAGAAGAGGAAACCAAAATCCAGGTACTGAAAGGAGCACACCAGTATGGGAGATGTGCATGTGGACAGTTTCAAGCAGCAGCTCCTTCTGGACACTTGGAAACAGCAATGTAAAAACATTTCGTTCGAAGCGGGATTTGGCCAAAGTTGAAAGTCCTTCCAACACCAACCCTAAAGAACTTAGCCAAACAATGAATATTGCAATAAGCTCCTGTAGGAAAGGTGCTTCTATGACACAACCCCCGAGCAGGTAGCTACATTCTGCACAGTACAAAATGCATATGAATTCCAGGCTGAAAACTCACTCCAGAAGGAAGAAATGCGTGTGTTTCTCTCTGAAAGAACACTCAGCCACTATTCTTTTGCTTGCTCCTTCAAAGTCTTTGTAGAAATGTGTGTTTTCACTGCTGGAATACGTTTTCGGATGCATTGTTTCAATCTCTTGCAAGCCTCATGTTCTTTCTTAGACGATGTGGATAAACAAGGAGTATGTTTCCCAAATCACTTGTAATCCAGAAAAACGCACCCTGCATCACTCTTGCTCAAACACGCTCTTTCACCTAATGCATTGAGAACATTCAAGAAAGCAGAAAAGAAGGGCCTTTTGCAGTGAATTTCACACTGGTATGTACAAAAAGCCATTTATTTCGGTTCCAGAGTGCAAAAGCATGATTGACTTCATGTTCTCAATTTAAGCCTTACATTTCCAAGTGACCTGAAGTAGGACTTTCACAAAAACATGCGTTTGCGTGTCTCTGGTGAAAGGAGCTGTAAGTTGTGTATTCAGTGGTGGAGAGTGACACACTCTACACAGGTTAGACAGCGTTCTTAGAGCACCAACATGCTTAAAATAGAAACTGCTACAAGATGTGTGTAGCATGCTGAATGAAGGCTTGTCATTTCAAAGAAAGAAGAGGAAACCAAATTCCAGGTAGTGAAACGAGCATGCCAGTGTGGGAGATGTGCATGTGGACAGTTTCAAGCAGCAGCTCTTTGTGGACGCTGGGAAACAGCGCTGTGAAAAATTTCCTAGGAAGCGGGATTTGGCCAAAGTTGGAAGACTTTCCAAAACCAACCCTAAAGGACTTAGCCAAACAATGAACATTGCAATAAGCTCCTGCAGGAAAGGTGCTTCAATGACACAACTCCCGAGCAGGTAGCTACATTCTGCACAGTACAAATTGCATATGAATTCCTGGCTGGAAACTCACTCCAGAAGGAAGAAATGCGTGTGTTTCTCTCTGAAAGAACACTCAGCCACTATTCTTTTGCTTGCTCCTTCAAAGTCTTTGTAGAAACGTGTGTTTTCACTGCTGGAATACGTTTTCGGATGCATTGTTTCAATCTCTTGCAAGCCTCATGTTCTTTCTTAGACGATGTGGATAAACAAGGAGTATGTTTCCCAAATCTCTTGCAATCCAGAAAAACGCACAGTGCATCACTCTTGCCCAAACATGCTGTTTCTCCTAATGCGTTGAGAACATTCAAGAAAGCAGAAAGGAAGAGCATTTGGTAGTGAAATTCAGACTGGCATGTACAAAAAACCATTTCTTTCGGTTGCAGGTTAAAAGCATGATGGTCTTCATGTTCTCGATGAAACCCTTACCTTTCCAAGTGACCACAATTAGGACTTTCCCAAAAACATGTGTTTGTGTGTCTGAGGCGAAAGGAGCTCTAAGTTGTCTATTCAGTGCTGGAGAGTGACACACTCTACATAGGTTAAAAAACGTTCTTAAAGCACCAACATGCTTAATATTGAATCTGCTACAAGATGTGTGTAGCATGCAGAAAGAAGGCTTGTCATTTCAAAGAAAGAAGAGGAAACCAAAATCCAGGTACTGAAAGGAGCACACCAGTATGGGAGATGTGCATGTGGACAGTTTCAAGCAGCAGCTCCTTCTGGACACTTGGAAACAGCAATGTAAAAACATTTCGTTCGAAGCGGGATTTGGCCAAAGTTGAAAGTCCTTCCAACACCAACCCTAAAGAACTTAGCCAAACAATGAATGTTGCAATAAGCTCCTGTAGGAAAGGTGCTTCTATGACACAACCCCCGAGCAGGTAGCTACATTCTGCACAGTACAAAATGCATATGAATTCCAGGCTGAAAACTCACTCCAGAAGGAAGAAATGCGTGTGTTTCTCTCTGAAAGAACACTCAGCCACTATTCTTTTGCTTGCTCCTTCAAAGTCTTTGTAGAAATGTGTGTTTTCACTGCTGGAATACGTTTTCGGATGCATTGTTTCAATCTCTTGCAAGCCTCATGTTCTTTCTTAGACGATGTGGATAAACAAGGAGTATGTTTCCCAAATCACTTGTAATCCAGAAAAACGCACCCTGCATCACTCTTGCTCAAACACGCTCTTTCACCTAATGCATTGAGAACATTCAAGAAAGCAGAAAAGAAGGGCCTTTTGCAGTGAATTTCACACTGGTATGTACAAAAAGCCATTTATTTCGGTTCCAGAGTGCAAAAGCATGATTGACTTCATGTTCTCAATTTAAGCCTTACATTTCCAAGTGACCTGAAGTAGGACTTTCACAAAAACATGCGTTTGCGTGTCTCTGGTGAAAGGAGCTGTAAGTTGTGTATTCAGTGGTGGAGAGTGACACACTCTACACAGGTTAGACAGCGTTCTTAGAGCACCAACATGCTTAAAATAGAAACTGCTACAAGATGTGTGTAGCATGCTGAATGAAGGCTTGTCATTTCAAAGAAAGAAGAGGAAACCAAATTCCAGGTAGTGAAACGAGCATGCCAGTGTGGGAGATGTGCATGTGGACAGTTTCAAGCAGCAGCTCTTTGTGGACGCTGGGAAACAGCGCTGTGAAAAATTTCCTAGGAAGCGGGATTTGGCCAAAGTTGGAAGACTTTCCAAAACCAACCCTAAAGGACTTAGCCAAACAATGAACATTGCAATAAGCTCCTGCAGGAAAGGTGCTTCAATGACACAACTCCCGAGCAGGTAGCTACATTCTGCACAGTACAAATTGCATATGAATTCCTGGCTGGAAACTCACTCCAGAAGGAAGAAATGCGTGTGTTTCTCTCTGAAAGAACACTCAGCCACTATTCTTTTGCTTGCTCCTTCAAAGTCTTTGTAGAAACGTGTGTTTTCACTGCTGGAATACGTTTTCGGATGCATTGTTTCAATCTCTTGCAAGCCTCATGTTCTTTCTTAGACGATGTGGATAAACAAGGAGTATGTTTCCCAAATCTCTTGCAATCCAGAAAAACGCACAGTGCATCACTCTTGCCCAAACATGCTGTTTCTCCTAATGCGTTGAGAACATTCAAGAAAGCAGAAAGGAAGAGCATTTGGTAGTGAAATTCAGACTGGCATGTACAAAAAACCATTTCTTTCGGTTGCAGGTTAAAGCATGATGGTCTTCATGTTCTCGATGAAACCCTTACCTTTCCAAGTGACCACAATTAGGACTTTCCCAAAAACATGTGTTTGTGTGTCTGAGGCGAAAGGAGCTCTAAGTTGTCTATTCAGTGCTGGAGAGTGACACACTCTACATAGGTTAAAAAACGTTCTTAAAGCACCAACATGCTTAATATTGAATCTGCTACAAGATGTGTGTAGCATGCAGAAAGAAGGCTTGTCATTTCAAAGAAAGAAGAGGAAACCAAAATCCAGGTACTGAAAGGAGCACACCAGTATGGGAGATGTGCATGTGGACAGTTTCAAGCAGCAGCTCCTTCTGGACACTTGGAAACAGCAATGTAAAAACATTTCGTTCGAAGCGGGATTTGGCCAAAGTTGAAAGTCCTTCCAACACCAACCCTAAAGAACTTAGCCAAACAATGAATGTTGCAATAAGCTCCTGTAGGAAAGGTGCTTCTATGACACAACCCCCGAGCAGGTAGCTACATTCTGCACAGTACAAAATGCATATGAATTCCAGGCTGAAAACTCACTCCAGAAGGAAGAAATGCGTGTGTTTCTCTCTGAAAGAACACTCAGCCACTATTCTTTTGCTTGCTCCTTCAAAGTCTTTGTAGAAATGTGTGTTTTCACTGCTGGAATACGTTTTCGGATGCATTGTTTCAATCTCTTGCAAGCCTCATGTTCTTTCTTAGACGATGTGGATAAACAAGGAGTATGTTTCCCAAATCACTTGTAATCCAGAAAAACGCACCCTGCATCACTCTTGCTCAAACACGCTCTTTCACCTAATGCATTGAGAACATTCAAGAAAGCAGAAAAGAAGGGCCTTTTGCAGTGAATTTCACACTGGTATGTACAAAAAGCCATTTATTTCGGTTCCAGAGTGCAAAAGCATGATTGACTTCATGTTCTCAATTTAAGCCTTACATTTCCAAGTGACCTGAAGTAGGACTTTCACAAAAACATGCGTTTGCGTGTCTCTGGTGAAAGGAGCTGTAAGTTGTGTATTCAGTGGTGGAGAGTGACACACTCTACACAGGTTAGACAGCATTCTTAGAGCACCAACATGCTTAAAATAGAAACTGCTACAAGATGTGTGTAGCATGCTGAATGAAGGCTTGTCATTTCAAAGAAAGAAGAGGAAACCAAATTCCAGGTAGTGAAACGAGCATGCCAGTGTGGGAGATGTGCATGTGGACAGTTTCAAACAGCAGCTCTTTGTGGACGCTGGGAAACAGCGCTGTGAAAAATTTCCTAGGAAGCGGGATTTGGCCAAAGTTGGAAGACTTTCCAAAACCAACCCTAAAGGACTTAGCCAAACAATGAACGTTGCAATAAGCTTCTGCAGGAAAGGTGCTTCAATGACACAACTCCCGAGCAGGTAGCTACATTCTGCACAGTACAAAATGCATATGTATTCCTGGCTGGAAACTCACTCCAGAAGGAAGAAATGCGTGTGTTTCTCTCTGAAAGAACACTCAGCCACTATTCTTTTGCTTGCTCCTTCAAAGTCTTTGTAGAAATGTGTGTTTTCACTGCTGGAATACGTTTTCGGATGCATTGTTTCAATCTCTTGCAAGCCTCATGTTCTTTCTTAGACGATGTGGATAAACAAGGAGTATGTTTCCCAAGTCACTTGCAATCCAGAAAAACGCACAGTGCATCACTCTTGCTCAAACACGCTTTTCACCTAATGCATTGAGAACATTCAAGAAAGCAGAAAAGAAGGGCCCAAACCCTTGGTCCAATCCTAAAACGAACCGTCTCTATAATCCTAGCCCTCAACATAACCCTAACCCTAGGGCCAATCCTAACCTGAACCGTCTCTCTAAACCTAGCCCTCAACATAACCCTAAACCTGGATCCAATAGTAACCCTAACTGTCTACATAACCCTGGCCCTCAACATAACCTTAACCCTAGGTCCAATCCTGACCCTAAACAACTCTCGAACCGTAGCCCTCAACGTAACCCTAACCCTAGGTCCAATCCTATCCCGAACCGTCTCTCTAACCCTAGCCCTCCACATACACCTAACCCTAGGTGCAATCCTAACCCTATACGTCTATCTAACCCTAGCCCTCAACATAACCATAACCCTAGGTCTAATCCTAACGCGAACCGTCTCACTAACCCTAGCACTCAACATAACCCTAACCCTAGGTCCAATACTAACCCTAATGGTCTACCTAACCCCAGCCCTCAACATAACCCTAACCGTAGCTCAAATCCTAACCCTAATCGTCTACCTAACCCTAGACCTCAACATAACCCTAACCCTAGGTCCAATGCTAACCCTAATCGTCTTCCTAACTCTAGCCCCCAAATTAACGCTAACCGTAGCTCCAATCCTAACCCTATTCGTCTCTCTAACCCTAGCCCTCAACATAACCCTAACTCAGGTACAATCCTAACCTAATCTTCTCTCTAACCCTAGCCCTCAACATAACCCTAACCCTATGTCCAATCCTAACCCTAATCGTCTTCCTAACCTAGCCCTCAACATAACCCTAACCCTAGCTCCAATCCTAACCCTAATCGTCTCTCTAACCCTAGCCCTCAACATAACCCTAACCCAGGTACAATCCTAAACCTAATCGTCTCTCTAACCCTAGTCCTCAACATAACCATAACCCTAGGTCCAATCCTAACCCTAATCGTCTATCAAACCATAGCCTTCAATATAACCCTATCCCTAGGTCCAAACCTAACCCTAATCATGTACCTAACCCTAGCCCTCAACATAACGCTAACCCTAGAGCCAATCCTAACCCTAATCGTCTACCTAACCCTAGCCCTCAACATAACCCTAACCCTAGGTCCACTCCTAACACTAATCGTCTATCTAACCCTAGCCCTAAACAAAACCCTAACCCTAGGTCCAGTAATAACCTTAATCGTATCTCGAACCCTAGCCCTCAACATAAACCTAACCCTAGGTCCAATCCTAACCCTAATCGTCTACCTAACCCTAGCCCTCAACATAACCCTAACCCTAGCTCCAATCCTAAACCTAATCGTCTCTCTAACCCTAGCCCTCAACATAACCCTAACCCTACCTCCAAACCTAACCCTAATAGTATCTCTAAACCTAGCCCTCAACACAACCCTAACCCTAGGTCCAATCCTAACCCGAACCGTCTCTATAATCCTACCCCTCAACATAACCCTAACCCTAGGCCCAATCCTAACCCGAACCGTCTCTCTAAACCTAGCCCTCAACATAACCCTAAACCTAGATCCAATAGTAACCCTAATGTGTACATAACCCTGGCCCTCAACATAACCTTAAACCTAGGTCCAATTCTGACCCTAATCAACTCTCGAACCGTAGCCCTCAACATAACCCTAACCCTAGGTCCTATCCTAACCCTAATCGTCTATCTAATCCTAGCCCTAAACATAACACTAACCCTAGCTCCAATCCTAACGCTAATCGTCTCTCTAACCCTAGCCTTCAACATAACCCAAACCCTAAGTCTAATCATAACTCTAATCGTCTATCTAACCCTAGCCCTCACCATAACCCTAACCCTAGGACCAATCCTAACCCTAATCGTCTATCTAACCCTAGCCCTCAACATAACCCTAAACCTAGCTCCAATCCTAACCCTAATCGTCCACCTAACCCTACCCCTCAACATAACCCTAACCCTAGCTCCAATCCTATCCCTAATACTCTCTCTAATCCTAGCCCTCAACACAACCCTAACCCTAGGTCCAATCCTAACCCTAATCGTCTACCTAAGCCTAGCCCTCAACACAACCCTAACCCTAGGTCCAACATAACCCTAAACGTCTACCTAACTTAGCCTTCAACATAACCCTAACCTTAAGTCCAATCCTAACCCTAATCGTCTCTCTAAACCTAGCCCTCCACATAACCCTAACCCTAGCTCCAATCCTAACCCGAACAGTCTCTCTAACCCTAGCCCTCAACCTAACCCTAACCCTAGGTCCAATCGTAAACCGAACCGTCTCTCTAACCCTAGCCCTCAACATAACCCTAACCCTAGGGCCAATCCTAACCCGAACCGTCTCTCTAACCCTAGTCCTCAACATAACCGTAACCCTAGGTCCAGTCCTAACCCGAACCGTCTCTCTAACCGTAGCACTCAACATAACCCAAACCCTAGGACCAATACTAACCCGAATCGTCTACCTAACCCTAGCCTTCAACATAACCCTAACCCTAGGTCCAATCCTAACCCTAATCGTGTACCTAACCCGAGCCCTCAACATAACCCTAACCCTAGCTCCAATCTTAACCCTAATCGTCCACCTAACCCTAGCCCTCAACACAACCCTAACCCTAAGTCCAATCCTAACCCTAATCGTCTACCTAACCCGAGCCCTCAACATAACCCTAACCCTAGCTCCAATCCTAACCCTGAAAGTCTCTCTAATCCTAGGCCTCAACACAACCCTAACCCTAGGTCCAATCCTAACCCTAATCGTCTACCCAAACCTAGACTTCAACATAACCCTAACCGTAGGTCCAATCCTAACCAGAACCGTCTCTCGAAACGAAGCATTCAACCTAACCCTAACCATAGGTCCAATCCTAACCCGAACCACCTCTCTAACCCTAGCCCTCAACCTAACCCTAACCATAGGTCCAATCCTAACCCGAATCATCTCTCTAACCCTAGCCCTCAACACTACCCTAACCCTAAGTCCAATCCTAACCCTAATCGTCTCTCTAACCCTAGCACTCAACATAACCCTAACCCTAGTTCCAATACTAACCCGAATCGTCTCTCTAACCCTAACCCTCAACATAACCCTAACCCTAGGAACAATCCTAACACTAATCGTCTATCTAACCCTAGCCCTAAACATAAGCCTAACACTAGGTCCAATCCTAACCCGAACCGCCTCTCTAACCCTAGTCCTCAACATAACCCTAACCCTAGCTTCAATCCTAACCTGAACCATCTGTCTAACCCTAGCCCTCAACATAAACTTAACCCTACATCCAATACTAACCCTAATGGTCTACCTAACCCTAGCCCTCAAATAACTCTAACCCTAGCTCAAATCCTAAACCTAATCGTCTACCTAACCCTAGACCTCAACATAACCATAACCCTAAGTCCAATCCTAACCCTAATCATCTACCTAACCCTAGCCTTCAACATACCCCTAACCCTAGTCCAATCCTAACCCTAATCGTCTCTCTAACCCTGGCCCTCAATCAAACCCTAACCCTAGGTCCAATCCTAACCCGAACCGTCCCTCTAACCCTAGCCCTCAACATAAACCTAACCCTAGGTGCAATCCTAACCCTATAAGTCTATCTAATCCTACCCCTCAACGTAACCATAACCCTAGGTCTAATCCTAACCCGAACCGTCTCTCTAACCTTAGCACTCAACATAACCCTAAACCTAAGTCCAATCCTAACCCGAATCGTCTCTCTAAGCCTAGCCCTCAACATAACCCTAACCCTTGGTCCAATACTAACCCTAATGGTCTACCTAACCCTAGCCCTCAACATAACCCTAACCCTAGCTCAAATCCTAACCCTATTCGTCTACCTAACCATAGACCTCAACATAACCCTAACCCTAGGTCTAATCCTAACCCTAATCGTCTTCCTAACCCTAGCGCTCAAATTAACCCTAACCCTAGCTCCAATCCTAACGCTAATCGTCTGTCTAACCCTAGCCCTCAACATAACCCTAACTCAGGTACAATCCTAAACCTAATCTTCTCTCTAACCCTAGCCCTCAACATAACCCTAACCCTAAGTCCAATCCTAACCCTAATCGTCTTCCTAACCCTAGGACTCAACATAACCCTAACCCTAGCTCCAATCCTAACCCTAATCGTCTCTCTAACCCTAGCCCTCAACATAACCCTAACCCAGGTACAATCCTAAACCTAATCGTCTTCCTAACCCTAGCCCTCAACATTACCCTAACCCTAGCTCCAATCCGATCCCTAATCGTCTCTCAACCCTAACCCTCAACATAACCCTAACCCTAGGTCCAGTCCTGACCCTAATCGTGTATCTAACCCTAGCATTCAACAAAACCCTATCCCTAGGTCCAATCCTAACCCTAATCGTCTACCTAAACCTAGCCCTCAATATAACCCTAACCCTAGGTCCACTCCTAACCCTAATCGTCTTCCTAAACCTAGCCCTCAACATAACGCTAACCCTAGAGCCAATCCTAACAGTAATCGTCTACCTAACCCTAGCCCTCAACCTAACCCTAACCCTAGCTCCAAACCTAACCCTAATAGTCTCTCTAATCCTAGCCCTCAACACAACCCTAACCCTAGGTCCAATCCTAACCCTAATCGTGTACCTAACCCGAGCCCTCAACATAACCCTAACCCTAGCTCCAATCTTAACCCTAATCGTCCACCTAACCCTAGCCCTCAACACAACCCTAACCCTAGGTCCAATCCTAACCCTAATCGTCTACCTTACCCTAGCCCTCCACATAACCCTAACCCTAGCTCCAATCCTAACCCTGAAAGTCTCTCTAATCCTAGCCCTCAACACAACCCTAACCCTAGGTCCAATCCTAACCCTAATCGTCTACCCAAACCTAGACTTCAACATAACCCTAACCGTAGGTCCAATCCTAACCCGAACCGTCTCTCGAAACGAAGCCCTCAACCTAACCCTAACCATAGGTCCAATCCTAACCCGAACCATCTCTCTAAACCTAGCCCTCAACCTAACCCTAACCATAGGTCCAATCCTAACCCGAATCATCTCTCTAACCCTAGCCCTCAACACAACCCTAATCCTAGGTCCAATCCTAACCCTAATCGTCTACCCAAACCTAGACTTCAACATAACCCTAACCCTAGGTCCAATCCTCACCCTAATCGTCTCTCTAACCCTAGCCCTCAACATAACCCTAACCCAGGTACAATCCTAAACCTAATCGTCTTCCTAACCCTAGCCCTCAACATAACCCTAACCCTAGCTCCAATCCTAAACCTAATCGTCTCTCTAACCCTAACCCTCAACATAACCCTAACCCTAGGTCCAGTCCTGACCCTAATCGTGTATCTAACCCTAACATTCAACAAAACCCTATCCCTAGGTCCAATCCTAACCCTAATCGTCTACCTAACCCAAGCCCTCAATATAACCCTAACCCTAGGTCCACTCCTAACCCTAATCGTCTTCCTAAACCTAGCCCTCAACATAACGCTAACCCTAGAGCCAATCCTAACAGTAATCGTCTACCTAACCCTAGCCCTCAAAATAACCCTAACCCTAGGTCCACTCCTAACCCTAATCGTCTACCTAACTCTAGCCCTCAACATAACCCTAACCCTAGCTCCAATCCTAACACTAATCATCTCTCTAACCCTAGCCCTCAACATAACCCTAACCCTAGCTCAATCCTAACCCTTATAGTCTCTCTAACCCTAGCCCTCAACACAAACCTAACCCTAGGTCCAATCCTAACCCGAACCGTCTCTCTAATCCTAGCCCTCAACATAACCCTAACCATAGGTCCAATCCTAACCCTAATCGTCTACCTAACCCTAGCCCTCAATATAACCCTAACCCTAGGTCCAATCCTAAACCGATCCGTCTCTCTAAACCTAGCCCTAAACAAAACCCTAACCCTACATCCAAGCCTAACCTGAACCGTCGCTCTAAACCTAGCCCTCAACATAACCCTAAGCCTAGGTTCAATCCTAAAACGAATCGACTCTCTCACCCTAGCCCTTAACGTAACCCTAACCCTAGATCCAATAGTAACCCTAATTGTCTCCATAAACCTGGCCCTCAACATAACCCTAACCCTAGGTCCAATCCTAACCCTAATCGACTCTCTAACCTTAGCCCTCAACATAACCCTAACCCTCGGTCCAATCCTAACCCTAATCGTCTATCTAATCTTAGCCCTAAACATAACCCTAACCCTAGCTCCAATCCTAACCGTAATCGTCTCTCTAACCCTAGCCCTCAACATAACCCAAACCCTAGGTCTAATCCTAACCCTAATCGTCTCTCTAACCCTAGCACTCAACATAACCCTAACCCTAGGTCCAATACTAACCCGAATCGTCTCTCGAAACCTAAAGCTCAACATAACCCTAACCCTAGGTACAATCCTAACACTAATCGTCTATCTAACCCTAGCCCTCAACATAACCATAACCCTAGGTCTAATCCTAACCCGAACCGTCTCTCTAACCTTAGCACTCAACATAACCTTAACCCCAGGTCCAATCCTAACCCGAATCGTCTCTCTAAGCCTAGCCCTCAACATAACACTAACCCTAGGTCCAATACTAACCCTAATGGTCTACCTAACCCTAGCCCTCAACATAACCCTAACCCTAGCTCAAATCATAACGCTATACGTCTACCTAACCCTAGACCTCAACATAACCCTAACCCTAGGTCCAATCCTAACCCTAATCGTCTTCCTAACCCTAGCCCTCAAATTAACCCTAACCCTAGCTCCAATCCTAACCCTAATCGTCTCTCTAACCCTAGCCCTCAACATAACCCTAACTCAGGTACAATCCTAAACCTAATCTTCTCTCTAACCCTAGCCCTCAACATAACCCTAACCCTAAGTCCAATCCTAACCCTAATCGTCTTCCTTACCCTAGCCCTCAACATAACCCTAACCCTAGCTCCAATCCTAACCCTAATCGTCTCTCTAACCATAGCCCTCAACATAACACTAACGCATATACACTCCTAAACTTAATGGTCTCTCTAACCCTAGCCCTCAACATAACCCTAACCCTAGGTCCACTCCTGACCCTAATCATCTATCTAACCCTAGCCTTCAACATAACCCTATCCCTAGGTCCATGCCTACCCCTAATCGTCTACCTAACCCTAGCCCTCAATATAACCCTAACCCTAGGTCGACTCCTAACCCTAATCGTCTTCCTAACCCTAGCCCTCAACGTAACGCAAACCCTAGAGCCAATCCTAACCCTAATCGTCTACCTAACCTTAGCCCTCAACATAACCCTAACCCTAGGTCCACTCCTAACCCTAATCGTCTACCTAACTCTAGCCCTCAACATAACCCTAAGCCTAGGTCCAAAAATAACCCTAATTGGCTACCTAACCCTACCCCTCAACATAACCCTAACCCTAGATCCAATCCTAACACTAATCGTCAATCTAACCCTAGCCCTAAACAAAACCCTAACCCTAGGTCCAGTAATAACCCTAATCGTTGCTCAAACCCTAGCCCCCAACAGAACCCTAACCCTAGATCCAATCCTATCCCTAATCGTCTACCTAACCGTAGCCGTCAATATAACCCTAACCCTAGGTCCAATCCTAAACCGATCCGTCTTTCTAAACCTAGCCCTCAACATAAACTTAACCCTACATCCAATACTAACCCTAATGGTCTACCTAACCCAAGCCCTCAAATAAACCTAACCCTAGCTCAAATCCTAACCCTAATCGTCTACCTAACCCTAGACCTCAACATAACCATAAACCTAAGTCCAATCCTAACCCTAATCGTCTACCTAACCCTAGCCGTCAACATAACCCTAACCCTAGTCCAATCCTAACCCGAACCGTCTCTCTAACCCTAGCCCTCAATATAACCCTAACCCTAGATCCAATCCTAACCCGAACCGTCTCTCTAACCCTAGCCCTCAACATAAACCTAACCCTAGGTGCAATCCTAACCCTATACGTCTATCTAACCCTAGCCCTCAACATAACCATAACCCTAGGTCTAATCCTAACCCGAACCTTCTCTCTCACCTTAGCACTCAACATAACCCTAACCCCAGGTCCAATCCTAACCCGAATCGTCTCTCTAAGCCTAGCCCTCAACATAACCCTAACCCTAGGTCAAATACTAACCCTAATGGTCTACCTAACTCTAGCCCTCAACATAACCCTAACCCTAGCTCAAATCCTAACCCTATACGTCTCCCTACCCTAGACCTCAACATAACCCTAACCTTAGGTCTAATCCTAACCCTAATCGTCCTCCTAACCCAAGCCCTCAAATTAACCCTATCCCTAGCTCCAATCCTAACCTTAATCGTCTCTCTAAACCTAGTCCTCAAAATAACCCTATCCCTAGGTCCAATCCTAACCCTAATCGTCTACCTAACCCTAGCCCTCAATATAACCCTAACCCTACGTCCACTCCTAACCCTAATCATCTACCTAAACCTAGCCCTCAACATAACCCTAACCCTAGGTCCACTCCTAACCCTAATCGTCTACCTAACTCTAGCCCTCAACATAACCCTAACCCTAGGTCCAATAATAACCCTAATTGGCTACCTAACCCTAGCCCTCAACATAACCCTAACCCTAGGTCCAATCCTAACACTAATCGTCAATCTAACCCTAGCCCTAAACAAAACCCTAACCCTAGGTCCAGTAATAAACCTAATCGTTTCTCGAATCCTAGCTCCCAACATAACCCAAACCTAGGTCCAATCCTATCCCTAATCGTCTACCTAACCCTAGCCCTCAATATAACCCAAACCCTAGGTCCAATCCTAAACCGATCCGTCTCTCTAAATTAGCCCTCAACAAAACCCTAACCCTAGATCCAATCCTAACCCGAACCATCTCTCTAAACCTAGCCCTCAACATAACCCTAACCCTAGGTTCAATCCTAAACCGAATCGACTCTCTAACCCTAGGCCTTAACATAACCCTAACCCTAGATCTAATAGTAACCCTAATTGTCTTCATAACCCTGGCCCTCAACATAACCCTAACCCTAGGTCCAATCCTAACCCTATTCGACTCTCTAACCGTAGCCCTCAACATAACCCTAACCCTAGGTCCAATCCTAACCCTAATCGTCTATCTAATCCTAGCCCTAAACATAACCCTAACCCTAGCTCCAATCCTAACCCTAATCGTCTCTCTAACCCTAGCCCTCAACATAACCCAAACCCTAGGTCTAATCCTAACCCTAATGTCTATCTAATCTAGCCCTCACCATAACCCTAACCCTAGGACCAATCCTAACCCTAAAAGTCTCTCTAATCCTAGCCCTCAACACAACCCTAACCCTAGGTCCAATCCTAACCCTAATCGTCTACCCAAACCTAGCCTTCAACATAACCCTAACCCTATGTCCAATCCTAACCCGAACCATCTCTCTAAACCTAGCCCTCAACCTAACCCTAACCCTAGGTCCAATCCTAACCCGAACCATTTCTCTAACCGTAGCCCTCAACCTAACCCTAACCCTAGGTCCAATCCTAACCCGAACCATCTCTCTAACCCTAGCCCTCAACACAACCCTAATCCTAGGAGCAATCCTAACCCTAATCGTCTACCTAACCCTAGCCTTCATCATAACCCTAACCCTAGGTCCAATCCTAACCCTAATCGTCTCTCTAACCCTACCACTCAACATAACCCTAACCCTAGTTCCAATACTAACCCGAATCGTCTCTCTAACCCTAACCCTCAACATAACCCTAACCCTAGGTACAATCCTAACACTTATCGTCTATCTAACCCTAGCCCTAAACATAAGCCTAATCCTAGGTCCAATCCTAACCCGAACGGTCTCTCTAACCCTAGCCCTCAACATAACCCTAACCCTAGCTCCAATCCTAACCTGAAACGTCTGTCTAACCCTAGCCCTAAACATAAACTTAACCCTACATCCAATACTAACCCTAATGGTCTACCTAACCCTAGCCCTCAAATAACCCTAACCCTAGCTCAAATCCTAACCCTGATCGTCTACCTAACCCTAGACCTCATCATAACCATAACCCTAAGTCCAATCCTAACCCTAATCGTCCACCTAACCCTAGCCCTCAATATAACACTAACCCTAGGCCAATTATAAATCAATCCGTCTCTCTAAACCTAGCCCTCAATATAACCCTAACCCTAGATCCAATCCTAACCCGAACACTCTATCTAAACCTAGCCCTCAACATAACCCTAACCGTAGGTTCAATCCTAACCCTAGCCCTTAACATAACACTAACCCTAGGTCCAATATTAACCCTAATTGTCTACCTAACCCTAGCCCTCAACACAGCCCTAACCCTAGGTCCAAACCTAACCTTAATCGACTCTCTAACCGTAGCCCTCATCATAACCCTAACCCTAGGACCAATCCTAACCGTAATCGTCTAACTAACCCTAGCCCTCAACATAACCCTAACCCTAGGTCCAATCCTAACCCTAATCGTCTCTCTAACCCTAGCCCTCAACATAACCCTAACCCTGGGTCCAATCCTAACCCGAACCGTCTCTCTAACCCTAGCCCTCAACCTAACCCTAACCCTAGGTCCAATCCTAACCTGAACCGTCTCTAACCCTAGCCCTCAACATAAACCTAACCCTAGGTGCAGTCCTAACCCTATACCTCTCTCTAACCCTAGCTCTCAACATAACCATAACCCTAGGTCTAATCCTAACCCGAAACGTCTCTCAAATCCTAGCACTCAACATGACCCTAACCCTAGGTCCTATCCTAACCCGAATCGTCTCTCTAAGCCTAGCCCTCAACATAACCCTAACCTTAGCTCCAATCCTAACCCTAATAGTCTCTCTAACCCTAGCCCTCAACAGAACCCTAACCCTAGGTCCAATCCTAACCCGAACCGTCTCTCTAATCCTAGCCCTCAACATAACCCTAACCCTAGGTCCAATCCTAACCCTAATCGTCTACCTAACCCTAGCCCTCAATATAACCCAAACCATAGGTCCAATCCTAAACACATCCGTCTCTCTAAACCTAGCCCTCAACAAAACCCTAACGCTACATCCAATCCTAACCCGAACCGTAGCTCTAAACCTATCCCTCAACATAACCCTAACCCTAGGTTCAATCCTAAACCGAATCGACTCTCTAACCCTAGCCCTTAACATAACCCTAACCCTCGGTCCAATCCTAACCGTAATCGTCTCTCTAACCCTAGCCCTCAAAATACCCAAACCCTAGGTCTAATCCTAACCCTAATCGTCTATCTAACCCTAGACCTCACCATAACCCTAACCCTAGGACCAATCCTAACCCTAATGGTCTATCTAACCCTAGCCCTCAACATAACCCTAACCCTAGCTCCAATCCTAACCCTAATCGTCCACCTAACCCTAGTCCTCAACATAACCCTAACCCTAGCTCCAAACCTAACCCTAATAGTCTCTCTAATCCTAGCCCTCAACACAACCTTAACCCTAGGTCCAATCCTAACCCTAATCGACTCTCTAACCGTAGCCCTCAACATAACCCTAACCCTCGGTCCAATCCTAACCCTAATCGCCTATCTAAACCTAGCCCTAAACATAACCCTAACGCTAGCTCCAATCCTAACCGTAATCGTCTCTCTAACCCTCACCCTCAAAATAACCCAAACCCTAGGTCTAATCCTAACCCTAATCGTCTATCTAACCCTAGACCTCACCAAAACCCTAACCCTAGGACCAATCCTAACCCTAATCGTCTATCTAACACTAGCCCTCAACATAACCCTAACCCTAGCTCCAATCCTAACCCTAATCGTCCACCTAACCCTAGTCCTCAACATAACCCTAACCCTAGCTCCAAACCTAACCCTAATAGTCTCTCTAATCCTAGCCCTCAACGCAACCCTAACCCTAGGTCCAATCCTAACCCTAATCGTCTACCTAACCCTAGCCTTCAACCTAAACCTAACCCTAGGTCCAATCCTAACCCTACTCGTCTCCGTAACCCTAGCCCTCAACATAACCCTAACCCTAGGTCCAATCCTAACCCGAACCGTCTCTCTAACCCTAGCCCTCAACCTAACCCTAACCCTAGGTAGAATCCTAACCCGAACTCTCTCTCTAACCCTAGCCCTCAATATAACCCTAACCCTAGGTCCAATCCTAACCCGAACCGTATCTCTAACCCTATCCCTCAACACAACCCTCACCCTAGGTCCAATCCTAACCCTAATCGTCTCTCTAACCCTAGCACTCAACATTACCCTAACCCTAATCCAATCCTAACACGAATCGTCTCTAACCCTAACCCTCAACATAACCTTAACCCTAGGTACAATCCTAACACTAATCGTCTATCTAACCCTAGCCCTCACCATAACCCTAACCCTAGCTCCAATCCTAACCTGAACCGTCTGTCTAACCCTAGCCCTCAACATAAAGTGAACCCTACATCCAATCCTAACCCTAATCGTCTACCTAAACCTAGCCCTCAACATAAGACTAACCCTAGCTCCAATCCCAACCATAATCGTCTACCTACACCTAGCCCTCAACATAAACTGAACCCTACATCCAATCCTGACCCTAATCGTCTACCTAACCCTAGCCCTCAACATAACACTAACCCTTGCTCCAATCCTAACCCTAATCGTCTACCTACACCTAACCCTCATCATAAACTGAACCCTACATCCAATCCTAACCCTAATCGTCTACCTAAACCTAGCCCACAACATAACACTAAACCTAGTTCCAATCCTAACCCTTGTCGTCTCTGTAACCCTACCCATCAACATTACCCTAATCCTAGGTCCAATCCTACCCCTAATCGTCTATTTAACCCTAGCCCTAAACATAACCCTTACCCTAGGTCAAGTCCTAACCCGAACCGACTCTCTAAACCTAGCCCTCATCATAACCCTAACCCTAGGTTCAATCCTAACGCTAATCGTCTATCTAACCCTAGCCCTCAACATAACCTTAACCCGAGGTCCAATCCTAACCCTAATCGTCTACCTAACCCTAGCCCTCAACATAACCCTAACCCTAGCTCTAATCCTAACCCTAATCGTCTACCTAACCCTAGCCCTCAACATAACCCTAACCCTAGCTCCAATCCTAACCCGAACCGTCTCTCTAACCCTAGCACTCAACATAACCCTAACCCTAGGTCCAATCCTAACCCGAATCGTCTCTCTAAGCCTAGCCCTCAACATAACCCTAACCCTAGGTCCAATATTAACCCTAATGGTCTACCTAACCCTAGCCCTCAACATAACCCTAACCCTAGCTCAAATCCTAACCCTAATCGTCTACCTAACCATAGACCTCAACATAACCCTAACCCTAGGTCCACTCCTAACCCTAATCGTCTACCTAACCCTAGCCCTCAACATAACCCTAACCCTAGGTCCAATAATAACCCTACTCGTCTACCTAACCCTAGCCCTCAACATAACCCTAACCCTAGGTCCAATCCTATCCCTAATCGTCTACCTAACCCTAGCCCTCAACATAACCCTAACCCTAGCTCCAATCCTAAACCTAATCGTCTCTCTAAACCTAGCTCTCAACATAACCCTAACCCTAGCTCCAATCCTAAACCTAATAGTCTCTCTAACCCTAGCCTTCAACACAACCCTAACCCTAGGTCCAATCCTAACGTGAACCGTCTCTCTAATCCTAGCCCTCAACATAACCCTAACCCTAGGTCCATTCCTTACCCTAATCGTCTACCTAACCCTAGCCCTCAATATAACCCAAACCCTAGGTCCAATCCTAAACAGATCCGTCTCTCTAAAACTAGTCCTCAACAAAACCCTAACCCTACATCCAATCCTAACCCGAACCGTAGCTCTAAACCTAGCCCTCAACATAACCCTAATCCTAGGTTCAATCATAAACCGAATCGACTCTCTAAACCTAGCCCTTAACAGAACCCTAATGCTATATCCAATAGTAACCCTAATTGTCTCCATAAACCTGGCCCGCAACATAACACTAACCCTAGGTCCAATTCTAACCCTAATCGACTCTCTAACCGTAGCCCTCAACATAACCCTAACCCTCGGTCCAATCCAAACCCTAATCGTCTATCTAAACCTAGCCCTAAACATAACCCTAACCCTAGTTCCTATCCTAACCGTAATCGTCTCTCTAACCCTAGCCCTCAACATAACCCAAACCCTAGGTCTAATCCTAACCCTAATCGTCTATCTAACCCTAGCCCTCACCATAACCCTAACCCTAGGACCAATCCTAACCCTAATCGTCTATCTAACCCTAGCCCTCAACATAACCCTAACCCTAGCTCCAAACCTAACCCTAATAGTCTCTCTAATCCTAGCCCTCAACACAACCCTAACCCTAGTTCCAATCCTAACCCGAACCGTCTCTCTAACCCTAGCCCTCAACAAACCCTAACCCTAGGTAGAATCCTAACCTGAACCGTCTCTCTAACCCTAGCCCTCAACGTAACCCTAACCCTACGTCCAATCCTAACCCGAACCGTGTCTCTAACCCTAGCCCTCAACACAACCCTCACCCTAGGTCCCATCCTAACCCTAATCGTCTACCTAACCCTAGCCTTCAACCTAACCCAACCCCTAGGTCCAATCGTAACCCTAATCGTCACTCTAACCCTAGCACTCAACATTACCCTAACCCTAATCCAATCCTAACACGAATCGTCTCCCTAACTCTAACCCTCAACATAACCTTAACCCTAGGTACAATCCTAACACTAATCGTCTATCTAACCCTAGCCCTAAACATAACCCTAACCCTAGGTCCAATCCTAACCCAAACCGTCTCTCTAAACCTAGCCCTCAACATAACCCTAACCCTAGCTCCAATCCTAACCTGAACCGTCTGTCTAACCCTAGCCCTCAACATAAACTGAACCCTACATCCAATCCTGACCCTAATCGTCTACCTAACCCTAGCCCTCAATATAACACTAACCCTAGCTCCAAGCCTAACCGTAATCGTCTACCTACACCTAGCCCTCAACATAAACTGAACCCTACATCCAATCCTGACCCTAATCGTCTACCTAACCCTAGCCCTCAACATAACACTAACCCTAGCTCCAATCCTAACCCTAATCGTCTACCTACACCTAGCCCTCATCATAAATTGAACCCTATATCCAATCCTAACCCTAGTCGTCTCTGTAACCCTACCCATCAACATTACCCTAATCCTAGGTCCAATCCTACCCCTAATCGTATATTTAACCCTAGCCGTAAACATAACCCTAACCCTAGGTGAAGTCCTAACCCGAACCGACTCTCTAAACCTAGCCCTCATCATAACCCTAACCCTAGGTTCAATCCTAACGCTAATCAGCTATCTAACCCTAGCCTTCAACATAACCTTAACCCGAGGTCCAATCCTACCCCTAATCGTCTACCTAACCCTAGCGCTCGACATAACCCTACCCCTAGGTCCAATCCTAACCAGAACCGTCTCTCTAACCCTAGCCCTCAACCTAACCCTAACCCTAGGTCCAATCCTAACCCAACCCTCTCTCTAACCTTAGCCCTCAACATAAACCTAACCCTAGGTCTAATCCTAACCCGAACAGTTTCACTAACCCTAGCACTCAACATAACCCTAACCCTAGGTCCGATCCTAACCCTAATGGTCTACTTAACCCTAGCCCTAAACATAACCCTAACCTTAGGTCCAATCCTAACCCTAATCGTCTCTCTAAACCTAGCCCTCAACATAACCCTAACCCTAGCTCCAATCCTAACCCTAATAGTCTCTAATCCTGGCCCTCAACACAACCCTAACCCAAGGTCCATTCCAAACCCTAATCGTCTACCTAACCCTAGCCCTCAATATAACCCTAACCCTAGGTTCAATCCTAAACCTAATCGTCTCTCTAACCCTAGCCCTCAACATAACCCTAACCCTAGGTCCAGTCCTAACCCGAACCGTGTCTCTAAACCTAGCCCTCAACCTAACCCTAACCCTAGGTGCAATCCTAACCCGAACGGTCTCTCTAACCCTAGAAATCAACATAACCCTAAGCCTAGCTCAAATGCTAACCGTAATCGACTCTCCAACCCTAGCCCTCAACATTACCCTAACCCTAGGACCAATCCTATCCCTAATCATCTATCTAACCCGAGCCCTCAACATAACCCTAACCCTAGCTCCAATCTTAACCCTAATCGTCCACCTAACCCTACCCCTCAACATAACCTTAACCCTAGCTCCAATCCTAACCCTAAAAGTCTCTCTAATCCTAGCCCTCAAAACAACCCTAACCCTAGGTCCAATTCTAACCCTAATCGTCTACCCAAACCTAGCCTTCAACATAACCCTAACCCTAGGTCCAATCGTAACCCGAACCGTCTCTCTAAACCTAGCCCTCATCCTAACCCTAACACTAGGTCCAATCCTAACCCGAACCATCTCTTTAACCCTAGCCCTCAACCTAACCCTAACCGTAGGTCCAATCCTAACCCGAACCGTCTCTCTAACCCTAGCCCTCAACACAACCCTAACCCTAGTTCCAATCCTAACCCTAATAGTCTACCTAACCCTAGCCGTCATCATAACCCTAACCCTAGGTCCAATCCTAACCCTAATCGTCTCTCTAACCCTAGCACTCAACATAACCCTAACCCTAGGTCCAATACTAACCCGAATCGTCTCCTAACCCTAACCCTCAACATAACCCTAATCCTAGCTACAATCCTAACACTAATCGTCTATCTTACCCTAGCCCTAAACATAAGCCTAACCCTAGGTTCAATCCTAACCCGAACCGTCTCTCTAACCCTAGCCCTCAACAAAACCCTAACCCTAGCTCCAATCCTAACCTGAACCGTCTGTCTAACCCTAGCCCTCAACATAAACTTAACCCTACATCCAATACTAACCCTAATGGTCTACCTAACCCTAGCCCTCAAATAACCCTAACCCTAGCTCAGGTCCTTACCCTAATCGTCTACCTAACCGTAGACCTCAACATAACCATAACCCTAAGTCCAATCCTAACCCTAATCGTCCACCTAACCCTAGCCCTCAATATAACCCTAACCCTAGATCCAATCCTAACCCTAATCGTCTATCTAACTTTAGCCCTCAACATAACCCTAACCCTACTTCCAATCCTAACCCGAACCGTCTCTCTAACCGTAGCCCTCAACATAACCCTAACCCTAGGACCAATCCTAACCCGAATCGTCTCTCTAACCCTAGCCGTCAACATAACCCTAACCCTACATCCAATACTAATGGTCTACCTAATCCTAGCCCTCAACATAATCCTAACCCTAGGTCCACTCCTAACCCTAATCGTCTACCTAACCCTAGCCCTCAACATAACCCTAACCCTAGGTCAAATGCTAACCCTAATCGTCTACCTAACCTTAGACCTCAACGTAAACCTAACCCTAGCTCCAATCCTAACTTAATCGTCTCTCTAAACGTAGCCCTCAACACAACCCTAACCCTAGGTACAATCCAAACCCTAATCGTCCACCTAACCCTAGCCCTCAACATAACCCTAACCGTAGCTCCAATCCTAACCCTAATAGTCTCTCTAACCCTAGCCCTCAACACAACCCTAACCCTAGGTCCAATCCTAACCCTAATCGTCTCTCTAACCCTAGCCCTCAACATAACCCTAACCCTAGGTCCAATCCTAACCCGAAACGTCTCTCTAATCCTAGCCCCCAACAAGACACTAACCCTAGGTCCAATCCTAACCCGAACATTCTCTCTAACCCTAACCTTCAACATAACCCTAACCCTAGGACCAAACCTAACCCTAATCGTCTACCTAACCCTAGCCCTCAACATAACACTAACCCTAGGTCCAGTCCTAACCCCAATCGTGTATCTAACCCTAGCTCTAAACATAACAATAAACCTAGGTCCAATTCTAACCATAATCGTTTATCTAACCCTAGCCCTCAACATAACCCTAACCCTAGCTCCAATCCTATCCGTAATCGTCAACCGAAACCTAGCGCTCAAAATAACCCTAACCCTAGCTCCAATCCTAAACCTAATAATCTCTCTAACCCTAACCCTCAACATTCCCTTAACCCTAGGTCCAATGCTAACCCTAATCGTCTCTCTAACCCTAGCCCTCAACATGACCCTAACCCTAGCTTCAATCCTAACCCTAATCGTCTCTCTAACCCTAGCCCTCAACATAACCCGAACCCTAGCTCCAATCCTAACCCTAGTCGTCTACCTAAACTTAGCCCTCAACACAACGCTAACCCTAGGTGCAATCCTAACCCTATTCGTCTCTCTAAACCTAGCCCTCAACATAACCCTAACCCTCGGTCCAATCCTAACCCGAACTTTCTCTCTAACCCTAGCCCTAAACATAACCATAACCCTATGTCCATTCATAAACCATAATTGTCTACCTAGCCCTAGCCCTCAACATAACCTTAACCCTAGCTCCAATCCTAACCCTAATCGTCTCTCTAACCCTAGACCTCAACATAACCCTAAACCTAGGTCCAATCCTAACCCTAATCGTCTACCTAAACCTAGCCGTCAACATAACCCTAACCCTAGCTCCAATCTTAACCCTAATCGTCTCGGTAACTCTAGCCGTCAACATAACCCTAACCGTAGGTCCAGTCCTAACCATAAACATCTATGTAACCCTAGCCCTCACCATAACCCTAACCCTAGGACCAATCCTAACCATAATGGTCTACCTAACTCTAGCCCTCAACATAACCCTAACCCTAGGTCCAGTCCTAACCCTAATCGTGTATCTAAACCTAGCCCTCAACATAACCCTAACCCTAGGTCCAGTCCTAACCCTAATCGTGTCTCTAACCCTAGCCCTCAACATAACCCTAACCCTAGCTCCAATCCTATCCCTATTCGTCAACCGAACCCTAGCGCTCAAAATTACCCTAACCCTAGCTCCAATCCTAACCCTAATCGTCTGTCTAACCCTAACCCTCAACATAACCTTAACCCTAGGTCCAATCCTAACCCTAATCATCTCTCTAACCCTAGCCCTCAGCATAACCCTAACCCTAGCTTCAATCCTAACCCTAATCGTCTCTCTAACCCTAGCCCTCAAAATATCCCTAACCCTAGCTCCAATCCTAACCCTACTCGTCTACCTAACCTTAGCCCTCAACATAAACTTAACCCTGGATCCAATCCTAACCCTAATCGTCTACCTAAACCTAGCCCTCAACATAACCCCAAACCTAGCTCCAATCCTAACCCTAATCATCTATGTAAACCTAGCCCTCAACATTGCCCTAACCCTAGGTCCAATCCTAACCCTAATGGTCCTTTTAACCCTAGCCCTGAACATAACCCTAAACCTAGGTCAAATCCTAACCCTAATCATCTACCTAACCCTAGCCCTCAACGTAACCCTAACGCTAGCTCCAACCTAACCCTAATCGTCTACCCAACCCTAGCCCTCAACATAACCCTAACCCTAGGTACACTCCTAACACTAATCGTCTATCTAACCCTTGCTCTAAACATAACCCTAACCCTAGGTTCAATAATAACCCTAATCGTCTCTCTAACCCGAACCCTCAACATAATCCTAGCCCTTGGTCCAATCCTAACCCTAATGGTCTACCTAACCCTGGCCCTCAACACAACCCTAACCCTAGGTCCAATCCTAACCTAATCGTCTCTCTATGCCTATCCCTCAACATAACCCTAACCCTAGGTCCAATCCTAACACGAACATTCTCTCTAACCCTAGCCCTCAACATAACCCTAACCCTAGGTCCAATCCTAAACCTAATCGTGTATCTAACCATAGCCCTAAACATAACCCTAACCCTAGGTCCAATCCTAACCCGAACCGTCTCTCTAACCCTAGCCCTCAACATAACCCTAACCCTAGGTCCAATCCTAACCTGAAGCGACTCTCTAACCCTAGCCCTCAACATAAACTTAACCCTAGGTCCAATCCTAACCCTAATCGTCTACCTAACACTAGCCCTCAACATAACCCTAACCCTAGGTCCAGTCCTAACCCTAATCGTGTATGTAACCCTAGCCCTCAACATAACCCTAACCCTAGATCCAATCCTAACCCTAATCGACTCTCTAAACCTAGCCCTCAACATAGCCATAACCCTAGGTCCAGTCCTAACCCTAATCGTGTATCCCTCCCTAGCCCTCAACATCACCCTAAACCTAGATCCAATCCTAACCCTAATAGTCTCTCTAACCGTAGCCCTCAACACAACCCTAACCCTAGCTCCAATCCTAACCCTAATAGTCTCTCTAACCCTAGCCCTCAATATAACTCTAACCCTAGGTTCATTTCTAACCCGAACCTTCTCTCTAACCCTAGCCCTCAACATAACCCTAACCCTAGCTCAAATCCTAGCCCTAATCGTCTCTCTAACACTAGCCCTCAACATAACCCTAACCCTAGGTCCAATCCTAACCCGAACCGTCTTTCTAACCCGAGCCCTCAATCTAACCCAAACCCTAGGTCCAATTATAACCCGAACCATCTCTCTACCCCTAGCCCTCAAAATAACACTAACCCTAGGTCCAATCCTAACCTGAACAGTCTCTCTAACTCTAGCACTCCTCATAACCCTAACCCTAGGTCCAATCCTAACCCGGATCGTCTCTCCAACCCTAACCCTCAACATAACCCTAACCCTATGTACAATCGTAAGACTAATCGTCTATCTAACCCTAGCCCTAAACATAACCCTAACCCTAGGTCCAATCCAAAGCCGAACCGTCTCTCTAACCCTAGCCCTCAACATAACACTAACCCTAGCTCCAATCCTAACCTGTACAGTCTCTCTAACCCTAGCCCTCAACATAAGCTTAACCCCACGTCCAATCCTAACCCTAATCGTCTACCTAACCCTAGGCCTCAACATAACACTAACCCTAGCCCCAATCCTAACCCTAATCGTCTACCTAAACCTAGCCCTCAACATAAACCTAAACCTAGCTCCAATCCTAACCCTAATCGTCTATTTAACCCTAGCCCTAAAGATAACCCTAACCCCAGGTAAATTCCTAATCCGAACCGTATCTCTAACCCTAGTCCTCAACATAACCGTAACCTTAGGTACAATCCTAAAGCTAATCGTCTCTCTAAACCTAACGCTCAACATAACCCTAACCCTTGGTAGAATCCCAACCCTAATCGTCTACCTAACCCTAGCCGTAAACATAACCCTAACCCTAGGACCAATCCGAACCCAAATCCTCTATCTAATCCTATCCCTCATCATAACCCTAATCCTAGCTCCAGTCCTAACGCTAATCGTCTACCTAACCCTAGCCCTCAACATAGCCCTAACCTTCGGTCCAATCCTAACACTAATCGTCTATCTAACCGTAACCCTAAACAAAACCCTAACCCTAGGTTAAATAATAACCCTAATCGTTTCTCGAAACCTAGCCATCAACAGAACCCTAACACTAGGTCCAATCTTAACCCTAATCGTCTACCTATCCCTAGCCCTCAACATAACCCTAACCCTAGGTCCAATCCGAACCCGAACCTTCTCTCTAAACCTAGCCCTCAACATAACCTTAACCCTAGGTCCAATCCTAACCCGAACCTTCTCTCTAAGCCTAGCCCTCAACATAACCCTAACCCCAGCTCCAATCCTAACCCTCATCGTCGACCTAACTCTAGCCCTCAACATAACCCTAACCCTAGCTCCAATCCTAACCCGAATCATCTCTCTAACCCTAGCCATTAACATAACACTAACCCTAGGGCCAATCCCAACCCTAATCGTCTATCTAACCCTAGCCCTCAACGGAACCCTAACCCTAGGTCCAATTCTAACCCTAATCCACTCTCTAACTGTAGCCCTCATCATATCCCCAACCCTAGTACTAGTCCTAACCCTAATCGTCTATCTAACCGTACCGCTCAACATAACCCTAACCGAGTACCAATCCTAACCCTAATCGTCTATCTAACCGTAGCGCTGAACATAACCCTAACCCTAGCTCCAATCCTAACACTAATCGTCCACCTAATCCTAGCCCTCAATATAACCCTAACCCTACCTCAAATCCTAACCCTAATGGTCACTCTACCCCTAGCCCTCAACATAACCCAAACCCTAGGTCCAATCCTAACCCGAACCGTCTCTCTAAACCTAGCCCTCAATATAACCCAAACCATATATCCAATCCTAACCCGAAACCTCTCTCTAAACCCAGCCCTCAACATAACCCTAACCCTAGGTTCAATCTTAACCCGAATCGTCTCTCTAAACCTAGCCCTTAACATAACCGTAACCCTAGGTCTAATACTAACCCTAATTGTCTACCTAAACCTAGCCCTCAACGTAACCCTAACCCTAGGTCCAAACCTAACCTTAATAGACTCTTTAAACGTAGACCTCATCATAACCCTAACCCTAGGTCCAATCCTAACCCTAATCGTCTACCTAACCCTAGCCTTCAACATAACCCTACCCCTAGTCCAATCCTAACCCTAATCGTCTCTCTAACCCTAACCCTCAACATAACCCTAACCCTAGGTCCAATCCTAACCCGAACCGTCTCTCTATCCATAGCCCTCAACCAAACCCTAACCCTAGGTCCAACCCTAACCCGAACTGTCTCTCTAAACCTAGACCTCAACATAAACCTAACCCTAGGTCCAATCCCAACCCTAATCGTCTATCTAACCCTAGCCCTCAACGGAACCCTAACCCTAGGTCCAATTCTAACCCTAATCCACTCTCTAACCGTAGCCCTCATCATAACCCTAACCCTAGTACCAATCCTAACCCTAATCGTTTATCTAACCATACCGCTCAACATAACCCTAACCCTAGCTCCAATCCTAACACTAATCGTCCACCTAACCCTAGCCCTCAACATAACCCTAACCCTATCTCAAATTCTAACCCTAATGGTCACTCTACCCCTAGCCCTCAACATAACCCAAACCCTAGGTCGAATCCTAACCCGAACCGTCTCTCTAAACCTAGCCCTCAATATAACCCAAACCCTATATCCAATCCTAACCCGAAACCTCTCTCTAAACCTACCCCTCAACATAACCCTAACCCTAGGTTCAATCCTAACCCGAATCGTCTCTCTAACCCTAGCCTTTAACATAACCCTAACCCTAGGTCCAATACTAACCCTAATTGTCTACCTAAACCTAGCCCTCAACGTAACCCTAACCCTAGGTCCAAACCTAACCTTAATAGACTCTTTAACCGTATCCCTCATCATAACCCTAACCCTAGGTCCAATACTAACCCTATCGTCTACCTAACCCTAGCCTTCAATATAACCCTAACCCTAGTCCAATCCTAACCCTAATCGTCTCTCTAACCCTAGCCCTCAACCTATCCCTAACCCTAGGTCCAATCCTAACCCGAACCGTCTCTCTAACCCTAGCCCTCAACCAAACCCTAACCCTAGGTCCAATCCTAACCCGAACCGTCTCTCTAACCCTAGCCCTCAACATAAACCTAACCCTAGGTGCAATCCTTACCATATACGTCTATCTAACCCTAGCCCTCAACATAACCATAACCCTAGGTCTAATACTAACCCAAACCGTCTCTCTAACCTTAGCACTCAACATAACCCTAACCCTAGGTACAATCCTAACCCGAATCGTCTCTCTAAGCCTAGCCCTCAACATAACCCTAACACTACGTCCAATACTAACCCTAATGGTCTACCTAACCCTAGCCCTCAACATAACCCTAACCCCATTCGTCTACCTAACCCTACACCTCAACATAACCCTAACCCTAGGTCCAATCCTAACCCTAATCGTCTTCCTAACCCTAGCCCTCAAATTAACCCTAACCCTAGCTCCAATCCTAACCCTAATCGTCTCTCTAACCCTAGCCCTCAACATAACCCTCACTCAGGTACAATCCTAAACCTAATCTTCTCTCTAACCCTAGCCCTCAACATAACACTAACCTGTAAGTCCAATCCTAACCCTAATCGTCTTCCTAACCCTAGCCCTCAAATTAACCCTAACCCTAGCTCCAATCCTAACCCTAATCGTCTCTCTAACCCTAGCCCTCAACATAACCCTCACTCAGGTACAATTATAAACCTAATCTTCTCTCTAACCCTAGCCCTCAACATAACACTAACCTGTAAGTCCAATCCTAACCCTAATCGTCTTCCTAACCCTAGCCCTCAACATAACCCTAACCCAGGTACAATCCTAAACCTAATCGTCTCTATAACCCTAGCCCTCAACATAACCCTAACCCTAGGTCCAGTCCTGACCCTAATCGTGTATCTAACCCTAGCCTTCAACATAACCCTATCCCTAGGTCCAATCCTAACCCTAATCGTCTACCTAACCCTAGCCCTCAATATAACCCTAACCCTAGGTCCACTCCTAACCCTAATCGTCTTCCTAAACCTAGCCCTCAACATAACGCTAACCCTAGAGCCAATCCTAACCCTAATCGTCTACCTAACCCTAGCCCTCAACATAACCCTAACCCTAGGTCCACTCCTAACCCTAATCGTCTACCTAATTCTTGCCCTCAACATAACCCTAACCCTAGGTAAAATAATAACCCTAATCGTCTACCTAACTCTAGCCCTCAACATAACACTAACCCTAGGTCCAATCCTAACACTAATCGTCAATCTAACCCTAGCCCTAAACAAAACCCTAACCCTAGGTCCAGTAATAACCCTAATCGTTTCTCGAACCCTAGCCCCCAACAGAACCCTAACCCTATGTCCAATCCTATCCCTAATCGTCTACCTAACCCTAGCCCTCAACATAACCCTAACCCTAGCTCCAATCCTAACCCTAATCGTCTCTCTAAACCTAGCCCTCAACATATCCCTAACCCTAGCTCCAATCCGAACCCTAATAGTCTCTCTAATCCTAGCCCTCAACACAACCCTAACCCTACGTCCAGTAATAACCCTAATCGTTTCTCGAACCCTAGCCCCCAACATAACCCTAACCCTAGGTCCAATCCTATCCCTAATCGTCTACCTAACCCTAGCCCTCAACATAACCCTAACCCTAGCTCCAATCCTAACCCTAATCGTCTACCTAACCCTAGCCCTCAATATAACCCTAACCCTAGGTCCAATCCTAAACCGATCCGTCTCTCTAAACCTAGCCCTCAACAATACCCTAACCCTGGATCCAATCCTAACCCGAACCGTCTCTCTAAACCTAGCCCTCAACATAACCCTAACCCTAGGTTCAATCCTAAACCGAATCGACTCTCTAACTCTAACCCTTAACATAACCATAACCCTAGATCAATAGTAACCCTAATTGTCTTCATAAACCTGGCCCTCAACATAACCCTAACCCTAGGTCCAATCCTACCCCTAATCGACTCTCTAACCCTAGCCCTCAACCTAACCCTAACCCTAGGTAGAATCCTAACCCGAACCGTCTCTCTAACCCTAGCCCTCAATATAACCCTAACCCTAGGTCCAATCCTAACCCGAACCGTATCTCTAACCCTATCCCTCAACACAACCCTCACCCTAGGTCCAATCCTAACCCTAATCGTCTCTCTAACCCTAGCACTCAACATTACCCTAACCCTAATCCAATCCTAACACGAATCGTCTCTAACCCTAACCCTCAACATAACCTTAACCCTAGGTACAATCCTAACACTAATCGTCTATCTAACCCTAGCCCTCACCATAACCCTAACCCTAGCTCCAATCCTAACCTGAACCGTCTGTCTAACCCTAGCCCTCAACATAAAGTGAACCCTACATCCAATCCTAACCCTAATCGTCTACCTAAACCTAGCCCTCAACATAAGACTAACCCTAGCTCCAATCCCAACCATAATCGTCTACCTACACCTAGCCCTCAACATAAACTGAACCCTACATCCAATCCTGACCCTAATCGTCTACCTAACCCTAGCCCTCAACATAACACTAACCCTTGCTCCAATCCTAACCCTAATCGTCTACCTACACCTAACCCTCATCATAAACTGAACCCTACATCCAATCCTAACCCTAATCGTCTACCTAACCCTAGCCCTCAACATAACACTAAACCTAGTTCCAATCCTAACCCTAATCGTCTCTGTAACCCTACCCATCAACATTACCCTAATCCTAGGTCCAATCCTACCTCTAATCGTCTATTTAACCCTAGACCTAAACATAACCCTTACCCTAGGTCAAGTCCTAACCCGAACCCACTCTCTAAACCTAGCCCTCATCATAACCCTAACCCTAGGTTCAATCCTAACGCTAATCGTCTATCTAACCCTAGCCCTCAACATAACCTTAACCCGAGGTCCAATCCTAACCCTAATCGTCTACCTAACCCTAGCCCTCAACATAACCCTAACCCTAGCTCTAATCCTAACCCTAATCGTCTACCTAACCCTAGCCCTCAACATAACCCTAACCCTAGCTCCAATCCTAACCCGAACCGTCTCTCTAACCCTAGCACTCAACATAACCCTAACCCTAGGTCCAATCCTAACCCGAATCGTCTCTCTAAGCCTAGCCCTCAACATAACCCTAACCCTAGGTCCAATATTAACCCTAATGGTCTACCTAACCCTAGCCCTCAACATAACCCTAACCCTAGCTCAAATCCTAACCCTAATCGTCTACCTAACCCTAGACCTCAACATAACCCTAACCCTAGGTCCACTCCTAACCCTAATCGTCTACCTAACCCTAGCCCTCAACATAACCCTAACCCTAGGTCCAATAATAACCCTACTCGTCTACCTAACCCTAGCCCTCAACATAACACTAACCCTAGGTCCAATCCTATCCCTAATCGTCTACCTAACCCTAGCCCTCAACATAACCCTAACCCTAGCTCCAATCCTAAACCTAATCGTCTCTCTAAACCTAGCCCTCAACATAACCCTAACCCTAGCTCCAATCCTAAACCTAATAGTCTCTCTAACCCTAGCCCTCAACACAACCCTAACCCTAGGTCCAATCCTAACGCGAACCGTCTCTCTAATCCTAGCCCTCAACATAACCCTAACCCTAGGTCCATTCCTTACCCTAATCGTCTACCTAACCCTAGCCCTCAATATAACCCAAACCCTAGGTCCAATCCTAAACAGATCCGTCTCTCTAAAACTAGTCCTCAACAAAACCCTAACCCTACATCCAATCCTAACCCGAACCGTAGCTCTAAACCTAGCCCTCAACATAACCCTAATCCTAGGTTCAATCATAAACCGAATCGACTCTCTAAACCTAGCCCTCAACATAAGACTAACCCTAGCTCCAATCCCAACCATAATCGTCTACCTACACCTAGCCCTCAACATAAACTGAACCCTACATCCAATCCTGACCCTAATCGTCTACCTAACCCTAGCCCTCAACATAACACTAACCCTTGCTCCAATCCTAACCCTAATCGTCTACCTACACCTAACCCTCATCATAAACTGAACCCTACATCCAATCCTAACCCTAATCGTCTACCTAACCCTAGCCCTCAACATAACACTAAACCTAGTTCCAATCCTAACCCTAGTCGTCTCTGTAACCCTACCCATCAACATTACCCTAATCCTAGGTCCAATCCTACCCCTAATTGTCTATTTAACCCTAGCCCTAAACATAACCCTTACCCTAGGTCAAGTCCTAACCCGAACCGACTCTCTAAACCTAGCCCTCATCATAACCCTAACCCTAGGTTCAATCCTAACGCTAATCGTCTATCTAACCCTAGCCCTCAACATAACCTTAACCCGAGGTCCAATCCTAACCCTAATCGTCTACCTAACCCTAGCCCTCAACATAACCCTAACCCTAGCTCTAATCCTAACCCTAATCGTCTACCTAACCCTAGCCCTCAACATAACCCTAACCCTAGATCCAATCCTAACCCGAACCGTCTCTCTAACCCTAGCACTCAACATAACCCTAACCCTAGGTCCAATCCTAAACCGAATCGTCTCTCTAAGCCTAGCCCTCAACATAACCCTAACCCTAGGTCCAATATTAACCCTAATGGTCTACCTAACCCTAGCCCTCAACATAACCCTAACCCTAGCTCAAATCCTAACCCTAATCGTCTACCTAACCATAGACCTCAACATAACCCTAACCCTAGGTCCACTCCTAACCCTAATCGTCTACCTAACCCTAGCCCTCAACATAACCCTAACCCTAGGTCCAATAATAACCCTACTCGTCTACCTAACCCTAGCCCTCAACATAACCCTAACCCTAGGTCCAATCCTATCCCTAATCGTCTACCTAACCCTAGCCCTCAACATAACCCTAACCCTAGCTCCAATCCTAAACCTAATCGTCTCTCTAAACCTAGCCCTCAACATAACCCTAACCCTAGCTCCAATCCTAAACCTAATAGTCTCTCTAACCCTAGCCCTCAACACAACCCTAACCCTAGGTCCAATCCTAACGCGAACCGTCTCTCTAATCCTAGCCCTCAACATAACCCTAACCCTAGGTCCATTCCTTACCCTAATCGTCTACCTAACCCTAGCCCTCAATATAACCCAAACCCTAGGTCCAATCCTAAACAGATCCGTCTCTCTAAAACTAGTCCTCAACAAAACCCTAACCCTACATCCAATCCTAACCCGAACCGTAGCTCTAAACCTAGCCCTCAACATAACCCTAATCCTAGGTTCAATCATAAACCGAATCGACTCTCTAAACCTAGCCCTTAACATAACCCCAATGCTATATCCAATAGTAACCCTAATTGTCTCGATAAACCTGGCCCGCAACATAACCCTAACCCTAGGTCCAATTCTAACCCTAATCGACTCTCTAACCGTAGCCCTCAACATAACCCTAACCCTCGGTCCAATCCAAACCCTAATGGTCTATCTAAACCTAGCCCTAAACATAACCCTAACCCTAGTTCCTATCCTAACCGTAGTCGTCTCTCTAACCCTAGCCCTCAACATAACCCAAACCCTAGGTCTAATCCTAACCCTAATCGTCTATCTAACCCTAGCCCTCACCATAACCCTAACCCTAGGACCAATCCTAACCCTAATCGTCTATCTAACCCTAGCCCTCAACATAACCCTAACCCTAGCTCCAATCCTAACCCTAATCGTCCACCTAACCCTAGCCCTCAACATAACCCTAACCCTAGCTCCAAACCTAACCCTAATAGTCTCTCTAATCCTAGCCCTCAACACAACCCTAACCCTAGATCCAATCCTAACCCGAACCGTCTCTCTAACCCTAGCCCTCAACCTAACCCTAACCCTAGGTAGAATCCTAACCTGAACCGTCTCTCTAACCCTAGCCCTCAACGTAACCCTAACCCTACGTCCAATCCTAACCCGAACCGTGTCTCTAACCCTAGCCCTCAACACAACCCTCACCCTAGGTCCCATCCTAACCCTAATCGTCTACCTAACCCTAGCCTTCAACCTAACCCAAACCCTAGGTCCAATCCTAACCCTAATCGTCACTCTAACCCTAGCACTCAACATTACCCTAACCCTAATCCAATCCTAACACGAATCGTCTCCCTAACTCTAACCCTCAACATAACCTTAACCCTAGGTACAATCCTAACACTAATCGTCTATCTAACCCTAGCCCTAAACATAACCCTAACCCTAGGTCCACTCCTAACCCAAACCGTCTCTCTAAACCTAGCCCTCAACATAACCCTAACCCTAGCTCCAATCCTAACCTGAACCGTCTGTCTAACCCTAGCCCTCAACATAAACTGAACCCTACATCCAATCCTGACCCTAATCGTCTACCTAACCCTAGCCCTCAATATAACACTAACCCTAGCTCCAACCCTAACCGTAATCGTCTACCTACACCTAGCCCTCAACATAAACTGAACCCTACATCCAATCCTGACCCTAATCGTCTACCTAACCCTAGCCCTCAACATAACACTAACCCTAGCTCCAATCCTAACCCTAATCGTCTACCTACACCTAGCCCTCATCATAAATTGAACCCTATATCCAATCCTAACCCTAATCGTCTCTGTAACCCTACCCATCAACATTACCCTAATCCTAGGTCCAATCCTACCCCTAATCGTATATTTAACCCTAGCCGTAAACATAACCCTAACCCTAGGTAAGTCCTAACCCGAACCGACTCTCTAAACCTAGCCCTCATCATAACCCTAACCCTAGGTTCAATCCTAACGCTAATCAGCTATCTAACCCTAGCCCTCAACCTAACCCTAACCCTAGGTCCAATCCTAACCCAACCCTCTCTCTAACCTTAGCCCTCAACATAAACCTAACCCTAGGTCTAATCCTAACCCGAACAGTTTCACTAACCCTAGCACTCAACATAACCCTAACCCTAGGTCCAATCCTAACCCTAATGGTCTACTTAACCCTAGCCCTAAACATAACCCTAACCTTAGGTCCAATCCTAACCCTAATCGTCTCTCTAAACCTAGCCCTCAACATAACCCTAACCCTAGCTCCAATCCTAACCCTAATAGTCTCTAATCCTAGCCCTCAACACAACCCTAACCCAAGGTCCATTCCAAACCCTAATCGTCTACCTAACCCTAGCCCTCAATATAACCCTAACCCTAGGTTCAATCCTAAACCTAATCGTCTCTCTAACCCTAGCCCTCAACATAACCCTAACCCTAGGTCCAGTCCTAACCCGAACCGTGTCTCTAAACCTAGCCCTCAACCTAACCCTAACCCTAGGTGCAATCCTAACCCGAACGGTCTCTCTAACCCTAGAAATCAACATAACCCTAAGCCTAGCTCAAATGCTAACCCTAATCGACTCTCCAACCCTAGCCCTCAACATAACCCTAACCCTAGGTCCAATCCTATCCCTAATCATCTATCTAACCCGAGCCCTCAACATAACCCTAACCCTAGCTCCAATCTTAACCCTAATCGTCCACCTAACCCTACCCCTCAACATAACCTTAACCCTAGCTCCAATCCTAACCCTAAAAGTCTCTCTAATCCTAGCCCTCAACACAACCCTAACCCTAGGTCCAATCCTAACCCTAATCGTCTACCCAAACCTAGCCTTCAACATAACCCTAACCCTAGGTCCAATCGTAACCCGAACCGTCTCTCTAACCCTAACCCTCAACATAACCCTAACCCTAGGTCCAATCCTAAACCGAACCGTCTCTCTAACCCTAGCCCTCAACACAACCCTAACCCTAGTTCCAATCCTAACCCTAATAGTCTACCTAACCCTAGCCGTCATCATAACCCTAACCCTAGGTCCAATCCTAACCCTAATCGTCTCTCTAACCCTAGCAGTCAACATAACCCTAACCCTAGGTCCAATACTAACCCGAATCGTCTCCTAACCCTAACCCTCAACATAACCCTAATCCTAGCTACAATCCTAACACTAATCGTCTATCTTACCCTAGCCCTAAACATAAGCCTAACCCTAGGTTCAATCCTAACCCGAACCGTCTCTCTAACCCTAGCCCTCAACAAAACCCTAACCCTAGCTCCAATCCTAACCTGAACCGTCTGTCTAACCCTAGCCCTCAACATAAACTTAACCCTACATCCAATACTAACCCTAATGGTCTACCTAACCCTAGCCCTCAAATAACCCTAACCCTAGCTCAGGTCCTTACCCTAATCGTCTACCTAACCGTAGACCTCAACATAACCATAACCCTAAGTCCAATCCTAACCCTAATCGTCCACCTAACCCTAGCCCTCAATATAACCCTAACCCTAGATCCAATCCTAACCCTAATCGTCTATCTAACTTTAGCCCTCAACATAACCCTAACCCTACTTCCAATCCTAACCCGAACCGTCTCTCTAACCGTAGCCCTCAACATAACCCTAACCCTAGGACCAATCCTAACCCGAATCGTCTCTCTAACCCTAGCCGTCAACATAACCCTAACCCTACATCCAATACTAACGCTAATGGTCTACCTAATCCTAGCCCTCAACATAATCCTAACCCTAGGTCCACTCCTAACCCTAATCGTCTACCTAACCCTAGCCCTCAACATAACCCTAACCCTAGGTCAAATGCTAACCCTAATCGTCTACCTAACCCTAGACCTCAACGTAAACCTAACCCTAGCTCCAATCCTAACTTAATCGTCTCTCTAAACGTAGCCCTCAACACAACCCTAACCCTAGGTACAATCCAAACCCTAATCGTCCACCTAACCCTAGCCCTCAACATAACCCTAACCGTAGCTCCAATCCTAACCCTAATAGTCTCTCTAACCCTAGCCCTCAACACAACCCTAACCCTAGGTCCAATCCTAACCCTAATCGTCTCTCTAACCCTAGCCCTCAACATAACCCTAACCCTAGGTCCAATCCTAACCCGAAACGTCTCTCTAATCCTAGCCCCCAACAAAACACTAACCCTAGGTCCAATCCTAACCCGAACATTCTCTCTAACCCTAACCTTCAACATAACCCTAACCCTAGGACCAAACCTAACCCTAATCGTCTACCTAACCCTAGCCCTCAACATAACCCTAACCCTCGGTCCAATCCTAACCCGAACTTTCTCTCTAACCCTAGCCCTAAACATAACCATAACCCTAGGTCCATTCATAAACCATAATTGTCTACCTAGCCCTAGCCCTCAACATAACCTTAACCCTAGCTCCAATCCTAACCCTAATCGTCTCTCTAACCCTAGACCTCAACATAACCCTAAACCTAGGTCCAATCCTAACCCTAATCGTCTACCTAAACCTAGCCGTCAACATAACCCTAACCCTAGCTCCAATCTTAACCCTAATCGTCCCGGTAACTCTAGCCGTCAACATAACCCTAACCGTAGGTCCAGTCCTAACCATAAACATCTATGTAACCCTAGCCCTCACCATAACCCTAACCCTAGGACCAATCCTAACCATAATGGTCTACCTAACTCTAGCCCTCAACATAACCCTAACCCTAGGTCCAGTCCTAACCCTAATCGTGTATCTAAACCTAGCCCTCAACATAACCCTAACCCTAGGTCCAGTCCTAACCCTAATCGTGTATCTAACCCTAGCCCTCAAAATAACCCTAACCCTAGCTCCAATCCTATCCCTATTCGTCAACCGAACCCTAGCGCTCAAAATTACCCTAACCCTAGCTCCAATCCTAACCCTAATCGTCTGTCTAACCCTAACCCTCAACATAACCTTAACCCTAGGTCCAATCCTAACCCTAATCATCTCTCTAACCCTAGCCCTCAGCATAACCCTAACCCTAGCTTCAATCCTAACCCTAATCGTCTCTCTAACCCTAGCCCTCAAAATATCCCTAACCCTAGCTCCAATCCTAACCCTACTCGTCTACCTAACCTTAGCCCTCAACATAAACTTAACCCTGGATCCAATCCTAACCCTAATCGTCTACCTAAACCTAGCCCTCAACATAACCCCAAACCTAGCTCCAATCCTAACCCTAATCATCTATGTAAACCTAGCCCTCAACATTGCCCTAACCCTAGGTCCAATCCTAACCCTAATGGTCCTTTTAACCCTAGCCCTGAACATAACCCTAACCCTAGGTCAAATCCTAACCCTACTCATCTACCTAACCCTAGCCCTCAACGTAACCCTAACGCTAGCTCCAACCTAACCCTAATCGTCTACCCAACCCTAGCCCTCAACATAACCCTAACCCTAGGTACACTCCTAACACTAATCGTCTATCTAACCCTTGCTCTAAACATAACCCTAACCCTAGGTTCAATAATAACCCTAATCGTCTCTCTAACCCGAACCCTCAACATAATCCTAGCCCTTGGTCCAATCCTAACCCTAATGGTCTACCTAACCCTGGCCCTCAACACAACCCTAACCCTAGGTCCAATCCTAACCTAATCGTCTCTCTATGCCTATCCCTCAACATAACCCTAACCCTAGGTCCAATCCTAACACGAACATTCTCTCTAACCCTAGCCCTCAACATAACCCTAACCCTAGGTCCAATCCTAAACCTAATCGTGTATCTAACCATAGCCCTAAACATAACCCTAACCCTAGGTCCAATCCTAACCCGAACCGTCTCTCTAACCCTAGCCCTCAACATAACCCTAACCCTAGGTCCAATCCTAACCTGAAGCAACTCTCTAACCCTAGCCCTCAACATAAACTTAACCCTAGGTCCAATCCTAACCCTAATCGTCTACCTAACACTAGCCCTCAACATAACCCTAACCCTAGGTCCAGTCCTTACCCTAATCGTGTATCTAACCCTAGCCCTCAACATAACCCTAACCCTAGATCCAATCCTAACCCTAATCGACTCTCTAAACCTAGCCCTCAACATAGCCATAACCCTAGGTCCAGTCCTAACCCTAATCGTGTATCCCTCCCTAGCCCTCAACATCACCCTAAACCTAGATCCAATCCTAACCCTAATAGTCTCTCTAACCGTAGCCCTCAACACAACCCTAACCCTAGCTCCAATCCTAACCCTAATAGTCTCTCTAACCCTAGCCCTCAATATAACTCTAACCCTAGGTTCATTTCTAACCCGAACCTTCTCTCTAACCCTAGCCCTCAACATAACCCTAACCCTAGCTCAAATCCTAGCCCTAATCGTCTCTCTAACACTAGCCCTCAACATAACCCTAACCCTAGGTCCAATCCTAACCCGAACCGTCTTTCTAACCCGAGCCCTCAGTCTAACCCAATCCCTAGGTCCAATTATAACCCGAACCATCTCTCTACCCCTAGCCCTCAAAATAACACTAACCCTAGGTCCAATCCTAACCTGAACAGTCTCTCTAACTCTAGCACTCCTCATAACCCTAACCCTAGGTCCAATCCTAACCCGGATCGTCTCTCCAACCCTAACCCTCAACATAACCCTAACCCTATGTACAATCGTAAGACTAATCGTCTATCTAACCCTAGCCCTAAACATAACCCTAACCCTAGGTCCAATCCAAAGCCGAACCGTCTCTCTAACCCTAGCCCTCAACATAACACTAACCCTAGCTCCAATCCTAACCTGTACAGTCTCTCTAACCCTAGCCCTCAACATAAGCTTAACCCCACGTCCAATCCTAACCCTAATCGTATACCTAACCCTAGGCCTCAACATAACACTAACCCTAGCCCCAATCCTAACCCTAATCGTCTACCTAAACCTAGCCCTCAACATAAACCTAAACCTAGCTCCAATCCTAACCCTAATCGTCTATTTAACCCTAGCCCTAAAGATAACCCTAACCCCAGGTATATTCCTAATCCGAACCGTATCTCTAACCCTAGTCCTCAACATAACCGTAACCTTAGGTACAATCCTAAAGCTAATCGTCTCTCTAAACCTAACGCTCAACATAACCCTAACCCTAGGTAGAATCCCAACCCTAATCGTCTACCTAACCCTAGCCGTAAACATAACCCTAACCCTAGGACCAATCCGAACCCAAATCCTCTATCTAATCCTATCCCTCATCATAACCCTAATCCTAGCTCCAGTCCTAACGCTAATCGTCTACCTAACCCTAGCCCTCAACATAGCCCTAACCTTCGGTCCAATCCTAACACTAATCGTCTATCTAACCGTAACCCTAAACAAAACCCTAACCCTAGGTTAAATAATAACCCTAATCGTTTCTCGAAACCTAGCCATCAACAGAACCCTAACACTAGGTCCAATCTTAACCCTAATCGTCTACCTATCCCTAGCCCTCAACATAACCCTAACCCTAGCTCCAATCCTAACCCTAATAGTCTCTCTAACGCTAGCCCTCAACACAACCCTAACCCTAGGTCCAATCCGAACCCGAACCTTCTCTCTAAACCTAGCCCTCAACATAACCTTAACCCTAGGTCCAATCCTAACCCGAACCTTCTCTCTAAGCCTAGCCCTCAACATAACCCTAACCCCAGCTCCAATCCTAACCCTCATCGTCGACCTAACTCTAGCCCTCAACATAACCCTAACCCTAGCTCCAATCCTAACCCGAATCATCTCTCTAACCCTAGCCATTAACATAACCCTAACCCTAGGGCCAATCCCAACCCTAATCGTCTATCTAACCCTAGCCCTCAACGGAACCCTAACCCTAGGTCCAATTCTAACCCTAATCCACTCTCTAACTGTAGCCCTCATCATAACCCCAACCCTAGTACCAGTCCTAACCCTAATCGTCTATCTAACCGTACCGCTCAACATAACCCTAACCGAGTACCAATCCTAACCCTAATCGTCTATCTAACCGTACCGCTGAACATAACCCTAACCCTAGCTCCAATCCTAACACTAATCGTCCACCTAATCCTCGCCCTCAATATAACCCTAACCCTACCTCAAATCCTAACCCTAATGGTCACTCTACCCCTAGCCCTCAACATAACCCAAACCCTAGGTCCAATCCTAACCCGAACCGTCTCTCTAAACCTAGCCCTCAATATAACCCAAACCATATATCCAATCCTAACCCGAAACCTCTCTCTAAACCCAGCCCTCAACATAACCCTAACCCTAGGTTCAATCTTAACCCGAATCGTCTCTCTAAACCTAGCCCTTAACATAACCGTAACCCTAGGTCTAATACTAACCCTAATTGTCTACCTAAACCTAGCCCTCAACGTAACCCTAACCCTAGGTCCAAACCTAACCTTAATAGACTCTTTAAACGTAGACCTCATCATAACCCTAACCCTAGGTCCAATCCTAACCCTAATCGTCTACCTAACCCTAGCCTTCAACATAACCCTACCCCTAGTCCAATCCTAACCCTAATCGTCTCTCTAACCCTAACCCTCAACATAACCCTAACCCTAGGTCCAATCCTAACCCGAACCGTCTCTCTATCCATAGCCCTCAACCAAACCCTAACCCTAGGTCCAATCCTAACCCGAACTGTCTCTCTAAACCTAGACCTCAACATAAACCTAACCCTAGGTCCAATCCCAACCCTAATCGTCTATCTAACCCTAGCCCTCAACGGAACCCTAACCCTAGGTCCAATTCTAACCCTAATCCACTCTCTAACCGTAGCCCTCATCATAACCCTAACCCTAGTACCAATCCTAACCCTAATCGTTTATCTAACCGTACCGCTCAACATAACCCTAACCCTAGCTCCAATCCTAACACTAATCGTCCACCTAACCCTAGCCCTCAACATAACCCTAACCCTATCTCAAATCCTAACCCTAATGGTCACTCTACCCCTAGCCCTCAACATAACCCAAACCCTAGGTCGAATCCTAACCCGAACCGTCTCTCTAAACCTAGCCCTCAATATAACCCAAACCCTATATCCAATCCTAACCCGAAACCTCTCTCTAAACCTACCCCTCAACATAACCCTAACCCTAGGTTCAATCCTAACCCGAATCGTCTCTCTAACCCTAGCCTTTAACATAACCCTAACCCTAGGTCCAATACTAACCCTAATTGTCTACCTAAACCTAGCCCTCAACGTAACCCTAACCCTAGGTCCAAACCTAACCTTAATAGACTCTTTAACCGTATCCCTCATCATAACCCTAACCCTAGGTCCAATACTAACCCTATCGTCTACCTAACCCTAGCCTTCAATATAACCCTAACCCTAGTCCAATCCTAACCCTAATCGTCTCTCTAACCCTAGCCCTCAACCTATCCCTAACCCTAGGTCCAATCCTAACCCGAACCGTCTCTCTAACCCTAGCCCTCAACCAAACCCTAACCCTAGGTCCAATCCTAACCCGAACCGTCTCTCTAACCCTAGCCCTCAACATAAACCTAACCCTAGGTGCAATCCTTACCATATACGTCTATCTAACCCTAGCCCTCAACATAACCATAACCCTAGATCTAATACTAACCCAAACCGTCTCTCTAACCTTAGCACTCAACATAACCCTAACCCTAGGTACAATCCTAACCCGAATCGTCTCTCTAAGCCTAGCCCTCAACATAACCCTAACACTACGTCCAATACTAACCCTAATGGTCTACCTAACCCTAGCCCTCAACATAACCCTAACCCCATTCGTCTATCTAACCCTACACCTCAACATAACCCTAACCCTAGGTCCAATCCTAACCCTAATCGTCTTCCTAACCCTAGCCCTCAAATTAACCCTAACCCTAGCTCCAATCCTAACCCTAATCGTCTCTCTAACCCTAGCCCTCAACATAACCCTCACTCAGGTACAATCCTAAACCTAATCTTCTCTCTAACCCTAGCCCTCAACATAACCCTAACCTGTAAATCCAATCCTAACCCTAATCGTCTTCCTAACCCTAGCCCTCAACATAACCCTAACCCTAGCTCCAATCCTAACCCTAATCGTCTCTCTAACCCTAGCCCTCAACATAACCCTAACCCAGGTACAATCCTAAACCTAATCGTCTCTATAACCCTAGCCCTCAACATAACCCTAACCCTAGGTCCAGTCCTGACCCTAATCGTGTATCTAACCCTAGCCTTCAACATAACCCTATCCCTAGGTCCAATCCTAACCCTAATCGTCTACCTAACCCTAGCTCTCAATATAACCCTAACCCTAGGTCCACTCCTAACCCTAATCGTCTTCCTAAACCTAGCCCTCAACATAACGCTAACCCTAGAGCCAATCCTAACCCTAATCGTCTACCTAACCCTAGCCCTCAACATAACCCTAACCCTAGGTCCACTCCTAACCCTAATCGTCTACCTAATTCTTGCCCTCAACATAACCCTAACCCTAGGTAAAATAATAACCCTAATCGTCTACCTAACTCTAGCCCTCAACATAACACTAACCCTAGGTCCAATCCTAACACTAATCGTCAATCTAACCCTAGCCCTAAACAAAACCCTAACCCTAGGTCCAGTAATAACCCTAATCGTTTCTCGAACCCTAGCCCCCAACAGAACCCTAACCCTATGTCCAATCCTATCCCTAATCGTCTACCTAACCCTAGCCCTCAACATAACCCTAACCCTAGCTCCAATCCTAACCCTAATCGTCTCTCTAAACCTAGCCCTCAACATAACCCTAACCCTAGCTCCAATCCTAACCCTAATAGTCTCTCTAACCCTAGCCCTCAACACAACCCTAACCCTACGTCCAGTAATAACCCTAATCGTTTCTCGAACCCTAGCCCCCAACATAACCCTAACCCTAGGTCCAATCCTATCCCTAATCGTCTACCTAACCCTAGCCCTCAACATAACCCTAACCCTAGCTCCAATCCTAACCCTAATCGTCTACCTAACCCTAGCCCTCAATATAACCCTAACCCTAGGTCCAATCCTAAACCGATCCGTCTCTCTAAACCTAGCCCTCAACAATACCCTAACCCTGGATCCAATCCTAACCCGAACCGTCTCTCTAAACCTAGCCCTCAACATAACCCTAACCCTAGGTTCAATCCTAAACCGAATCGACTCTCTAACTCTAACCCTTAACATAACCATAACCCAAGATCAATAGTAACCCTAATTGTCTTCATAAACCTGGCCCTCAACATAACCCTAACCCTAGGTCCAATCCTACCCCTAATCGACTCTCTAACCGTAGCCCTCAACATAACCCTAACCCTAGGTCCAATCCTAACCCTAATCGTCTATCTAATCCTAGCCCTAAACATAACCCTAACCCTAGCTCCAATCCTAACCCTAATCGTCTCTCTAACCCTAGCCCTCAAGATAACCCGAACCCTAGGTCTAATCCTAACCCTAATCGTCTATATAATCTAGCCCTCACCATAACCCTAACCCTAGGAACAATCCTAAACCTAATAGTCTATCTAACGCAAGCCCTCAACATAACCCTAACCCTAGCTCAAATCTTAACCCTAATCGTCCACCTAACACTAGCCCTCAAGATAACCCTAACCCTACCTCCAATCCTAACCCTAAAAGTCTCTCTAATCCTAGCCTTCAACACAACCCTAACCCTAGGTCCAATCCTAACCCTAATCGTCTACCCAAACCTAGCCTTCAACATAACCATAACCCTAGGTCCAATCCTAACCCGAACCGTCTCTCTAAACCTAGCCCTCAACCTAACCCTAACCCTAGGTCCAATCCTTACCCGAACCATCTCTCTAACCCTAGCCCTAAACCTAACCCTAACCCTAGGTCCAATCTTAACCCGAACCGTCTCTCTAACCCTAGCCCTCAACACAACCCTAACACTAGGTCCAGTCCTAACCGTAATCGTCTACCTAACCCTAGCCTTCATCATAACCCTAACCCTAGGTCCAATCCTAACCCTAATCGTCTCTCTAACCCTAGCACTAAACATAACCCTAACCCTAGGTCCCATACGAACCCGAATCGTCTTTCTAACCCTAACCCTCAACATAACCCTAACCCTAGGTACAATCCTAACACTAATCGTCTATCTAACCCTAGCCCTAAACATAACCCAAACCCTAAGTCCAATCCTAACCAGAACCGTCTCTCTAACCCTAGCTCTCAACATAACCCTAACCCTAGGTCCAATCCTAACCCGAACCGTCTCTCTAACCCTAGCTCTCAACATAACCCTAACCCTAGCTCCAATCCTAACCTGAAACGTCTGTCTAAACCTAGCCCTCAACATAAACTTAACACTACATCCAATAATAACCCTAAAGGTCTACCTAACCCTAGCCCTCAAATAACCCTAACCCTAGCTCAAATCCTAACCCTAATCGTCTACCTAACCCTAGACCTCAACATAACCATAACCCTAAGTCCAATCCTAATCCTAATCGTCTACCTAACCCTATCCCTCAACATAACCCTAACCCAAGTCCAATCCTAACCCTAATCGTCTCTCTAAACCTAGCCCTCAACATAACCCTAACCCTAGGTCCAATCCTAACCCGAACCGTCTCTCTAACCCTAGCCCTCAACCAAACCCTAACCCTAGGTCCAATTCTAACCCGAAACATCTCTCTAACCTTGGCCCTCAAAATAAACCTAACCCTAGGTGCAATCCTAACCCTATACGTCTATCTAACCCTAGCAATCAACATAACCATAACCCTAGGTCTAATCCTATCCCGAACCGTCTCTCTAACCTTAGCACTCAACATAACCCTAACCCTAGGTCCAATCCTAACCCGAATCGTCCCTCTAAGCCTAGCCCTCAACATAACCCTAACCCTAGGTCCAATACTAACCCTAATGGTCTACCTAACCCTAGCCCTCAACATAACCCTAACCCTAGCTCAAATCCTAACCCTATACGTCTACCTAACCCTAGACCTCAACATAACCCTAACCCTAGGTCCAATCCTAACCCTAATCATCTTCCTAACCCTAGCCCTCAAATTAACCCTAACCCTAGCTCCAATCCTAAGCCTAATCGTCTCTCTAACCCTAGCCCTCAACATAACCCTAACCCTAAGTCCAATCCTAACCCTAATCGTCTACCTAACCCTAGCCTTCATCATAACCCTAACCCTAGGTCCAATCCTAACACTAATCATCTCTCTAACCCTAGCACTCAACATAACCCTAACCCTAGGTCCAATACTAACCCGAATCGTCTCTCTAACCCTAACCCTCAACATAACCCTAACCCTAGGTACAATCCTAACACTAATCGTCTATCTAACCCTAGCCCTAAACATAAGCCTAACCCTAGGTCCAATCCTAACCCGAACCGTCCCTCTAACCCTAGCCCTCAACATAACCCTAACCCTAGCTCCAATCCTAACCTGAACCGTCTGTCTAACCCTAGCCCTCAACAAAAACTTAACCCTACATCCAATACTAACCCTAATGGTCTACCTAACCCTAGCCTTCAAATAACCCTAACCCTAGCTCAAATCCTAACCCTAATCGTCTACCTAACCCTACCCCTCAACATAACCCTAACCCAGGTACAATCCTAAACGTAATCGTCTCTCTAACCCTAGCCCTCAACATAACCCTAACCCTAGGTCCAGTCCTCACCCTAATCATCTATCTAACCCTAGCCTTCAACATAACCCTATCCCTAGGTCCAATCCTAACCCTAATCGTCTACCTAACCCTAGTCCTCAATAAAACCCTAACCCTAGGTCCACTCCTAACCCTAATCGTCTTCCTAACCCTAGCCCTCAACATAACGCTAACCCTAGAGCCAATATTAACCCTAATCGTCTGCCTAACCCTAGTCCTCAACATAACCCTAACCCTAGGTCCACTCCTAACCCTAATCGTCTACCTAACTCTAGCCCTCAACATAACCCTAACCCTAGGTCCAATAATAACCCTAATCGTCTACCTAACCCTAGCCCTCAACATAACCCTAACCCTAGGTCCAATCCTAACACTAATCGTCAATCTAACCCTAGCCCTAAACAAAACCCTAACCCTAGGTCCAGTAATAACCCTAATCGTTTCTCGAACCCTAGCCCCCAACACAATCCTAACCCTAGGTCCAATCCTATCCCTAATCGTCTACCTAACCCTAGCCCTCAACATAACCCTAACCCTAGCTCCAATCCTAAACCGATCCGTCTCTCTAAACCTAGCCCTCAACAAAACCCTAACCCTAGATCCAATTCTAACCTGAACCGTCTCTCTAAACCTAGCCTTCAACATAACCCTAACCCTAGGTTCAATCCTAAACCGAATCGACTCTCTAACCCTAGCCCTTAACATAACCCTAACAATAGATCCAATAGTAACCCTAATTGTCTTCATAACCCTGGCCCTCAACATAACCCTAACCCTAGGTCCAATCCTAACCCTAATCGACTCTCTAACCGTAGCCTTCAACATAATCCTAACCCTAGGTCCAATCCTAACCCTAATCGTCTATCTAATCCTAGCCCTAAACATAACCCTAACCCTAGCTCCAATCCTAACCCTAATCGTCTCTCTAACCCTAGCCCTCAACATAACCCAAACCCTAGGTCTCATCCTAACCCTAATCGTCTATCTAATCTAGCCCTCACCATAACCCAGACCCTAGGACCAATCCTAACCCTAATCGTCTATCTAACCCGAGCCCTAAACATAACCCTAACCCTAGCTCCTATCTTAACCCTAATCGTCCACCTAACACTAGCCTTCAACATAACCCTAACCCTATCTCCAATCCTAACCCTAAAAGTCTCTCTAATCCTAGCCCTCAACACAACCCTAACCCTAGGTCCAATCCTAACCCTAATAGTCTACCCAAACCTAACCTTCAACATAACCCTAACCCTTGGTCCAATCCTAACCCGAACCATCTCTCTAAACCTAGCCCTCAACCTAACCCTAACCCTAGGTCCAATCCTAACCCGAACCATCTCTCTAACCTTAGACCTCAACCTAACCCTAACCCTAGGTTCAATCTTAACCCGAACCGTGTCTCTAACCCTAGCCCTCAACACAACCCTAACCCTAGGTCCAATCCTAACCCTAATCGTATACCTAACCCTAGCACTCAACATAACCCTAACCCTAGGTCCAGTCCTAACCCTAATCGTGTATCTAAACCTAGCCCTAAACATAACCCTAACCATAGGTCCAAACCTAACCCGAACCGTCTCTCTAACCCTAGCCATCAACCTAACCCTATCCCTAGTTCCAATCCTAAACCGAAACGTCTCTCTAACCCTAACCCTCAAAATAACCCTAACACTAGGTCCAATCCTAACCCGAACCGTCTCTCTTACCCTAGCCCTCAACATAACCCTAACCCTAGATCCAATCCAAACCCGAACCCTCTCTCTAAACCTAGCCCTCAACATAACCCTAACCCTAGGTTCAATCCTAACCCGAATCGTCTCTCTAATCCTAGCCCTTAACATAACCCTAACCCTAGGTCCAATACTAACCCTAATTGTCTACCTAACCCTTGCCCTCAACATAACCCTAACCCTAGGTCCAATCCTAACCCTAATCGTCTACCTAACCCTAGCCCTCAACATAACCCTAACCCTAGGTCCAATCCTAACCCTAATCGTCTCTCTAACCCTAGCCCTCACAATAACCCTAACCCTAGCTCAAATCCTAACCCTAATCGTCTACCTAACCCTAGACCTCAACATAACCCTAACCCTAGGTCCAATCCTAACCCTAATCGTCTTCCTAACCCTAGCCCTCAAATTAACCCTTACCCTAGCTCCAATCCTAACCCGAACCGTCTCTCTAACCCTAGCCCTCAACATAACCCTAACTCAGGTAGAATCCTAAACCTAATCTTCTCTCTAACCCTAGCACTCAACATAACCCTAACCCTAAGGCCAATCATAACCCTAATCGTCCTCCGAAACCTAGCCCTCAACATAACCCTAACCCTAAGGCCAATCATAACCCTAATCATCTCTCCAACCCTTGCCCTCAACCTAACACTAACCCAGTTACAATCCTAAACCTGATCGTCTCTCTAACACTAGCCCTCAATATAACCCTAACCATAGGTCCAATCCTAACCCTAATCATCTATCTAACCTTAGCCTTCAACATAACCCTATCCCTAGGTCCAATCCTAACCCTAATATGTACCTAATCCTAGCCGTCAACATAACGCTAACCCTAGAGCCAATCCTAACCCTAATCGTCTACCTAACCCTAGCCCTCAACATAACCCTAACCCTCGGTCCAATAATAACCCTAATCGTCTACCTAACCCTAGCCCTCAACATAACACTAACCCTAGCTCCGATCCTAACCCTAATCGTCTCTCTAACCCTAGCCCTCAACATAACCCTAACCCTAGCTCCAATCCTAACCCTAATAGTCTCTCTAACCCTAGCCCTCAACACAACCCTAACCCTAGGTCCAATCCTAACCCGAACCGTCTCTCTAATCCTAGCCCTCAACACAACCCTAACCCTAGGTCCAATCCTAACCCTAATCGTCTACCCAAACCTAGCCTTCAACATAACCCTAACCCTATGTCCAATCCTAACCCGAACCATCTCTCTAAACCTAGCCCTCAACCTAACCCTAACCCTAGGTCCAATCCTGACCCAAACCATCTCTCTAACCGTAGCCCTCAACCTAACCCTAACCCTAGGTCCAATCCTAACCCGAACCATCTCTCTAACCCTAGCCCTCAACACAACCCTAACCCTAGGAGCAATCCTAACCCTAATCGTCTACCTAACCCTAGCCTTCATCATAACCCTAACCCTAGGTCCAATCCTAACCCTAATCGTCTCTCTAACCCTACCACTCAACATAACCCTAACCCTAGTTCCAATACTAACCCGAATCGTCTCTCTAACCCTAACCCTCAACATAACCCTAACCCTAGGTACAATCCTAACACTTATCGTCTATCTAACCCTAGCCCTAAACATAAGCCTAATCCTAGGTCCAATCCTAACCCGAACGGTCTCTCTAACCCTAGCCCTCAACATAACCCTAACCCTAGCTCCAATCCTAACCTGAAACGTCTGTCTAACCCTAGCCCTCAACATAAACTTAACCCTACATCCAATACTAACCCTAATGGTCTACCTAACCCTAGCCTTCAAATAACCCTAACCCTAGCTCAAATCCTAACCCTGATCGTCTACCTAACCCTAGACCTCATCATAACCATAACCCTAAGTCCAATCCTAACCCTAATCGTCCACCTAACCCTAGCCCTCAATATAACACTAACCCTAGGCGAATTATAAATCGATCCGTCTCTCTAAACCTAGCCCTCAATATAACCCTAACCCTAGATCCAATCCTAACCCGAACACTCTATCTAAACCTAGCCCTCAACATAACCCTAACCGTAGGTTCAATCCTAACCCGAATCGTCTCTCTAACCCTAGCCCTTAATATAACACTAACCCTAGGTCCAATATTAACCCTAATTGTCTACCTAACCCTAGCCCTCAACATAGCCCTAACGCTAGGTCCAAACCTAACCTTAATCGACTCTCTAACGCTAGCCCTCATCATAACCCTAACCCTAGGTCCAATCCTAACCGTAATCGTCTAACTAACCCTAGCCCTCAACATAACCCTAACCCTAGGTCCAATCCTAACCCTAATCGTCTCTCTAACCCTAGCCCTCAACATAACCCTAACCCTGGGTCCAATCCTAACCCGAACCGTCTCTCTAACCCTAGCCCTCAACCTAACCCTAACCCTAGGTCCAATCCTAACCTGAACCGTCTCTAACCCTAGCCCTCAACATAAACCTAACCCTAGGTGCAGTCCTAACCCTATACCTCTCTCTAACCCTAGCTCTCAACATAACCATAACCCTAGGTCTAATCCTAACCCGAACCGCCTCTCTAACCCTAGCACTCAACATGACCCTAACCCTAGGTCCTATCCTAACCCGAATCGTCTCTCTAAGCCTAGCCCTCAACATAACCCTAACCCTAGCTCCAATCCTAACCCTAATAGTCTCTCTAACCCTAGCCCTCAACAGAACCCTAACCCTAGGTCCAATCCTAACCCGAACCGTCTCTCTAATCCTAGCCCTCAACATAACCCTAACCCTAGGTCCAATCCTAACCCTAATCGTCTACCTAACCCTAGCCCTCAATATAACCCAAACCATAGGTCCAATCCTAAACACATCCGTCTCTCTAAACCTAGCCCTCAACAAAACCCTAACGCTACATCCAATCCTAACCCGAACCGTAGCTCTAAACCTATCCCTCAACATAACCCTAACCCTAGGTTCAATCCTAAACCGAATCGACTCTCTAACCCTAGCCCTTAACATAACCCTAACCCTCGGTCCAATCCTAACCGTAATCGTCTCTCTAACCCTAGCCCTCAAAATACCCAAACCCTAGGTCTAATCCTAACCCTAATCGTCTATCTAACCCTAGACCTCACCATAACCCTAACCCTAGGACCAATCCTAACCCTAATCGTCTATCTAACCCTAGACCTCAACATAACCCTAACCCTAGCTCCAATCCTAACCCTAATCGTCCACCTAACCCTAGTCCTCAACATAACCCTAACCCTAGCTCCAAACCTAACCCTAATAGTCTCTCTAATCCTAGCCCTCAACACAACCTTAACCCTAGGTCCAATCCTAACCCTAATCGACTATCTAACCGTAGCCCTCAACATAACCCTAACCCTCGGTCCAATCCTAACCCTAATCGCCTATCTAAACCTAGCCCTAAACATAACCCTAACGCTAGCTCCAATCCTAACCGTAATCGTCTCTCTAACCCTCACCCTCAAAATAACCCAAACCCTAGGTCTAATCCTAACCCTAATCGTCTATCTAACCCTAGACCTCACCATAACCCTAACCCTAGGACCAATCCTAACCCTAATAGTCTATCTAACCCTAGCCCTCAACATAACCCTAACCCTAGCTCCAATCCTTACCCTAATCGTCCACCTAACCGTAGTCCTCAACATAACCCTAACCCTAGCTCCAAACCTAACCCTAATAGTCTCTCTAATCCTAGCCCTCAACGCAACCCTAACCCTAGGTCCAATCCTAACCCTAATCGTCTACCTAACCCTAGCCTTCAACCTAACCCTAACCCTAGGTCCAATCCTAACCCTACTCGTCTCCGTAACCCTAGCCCTCAACATAACCCTAACCCTAGGTCCAATCCTAACCCGAACCGTCTCTCTAACCCTAGCCCTCAACCTAACCCTAACCCTAGGTAGAATCCTAACCCGAACCGTCTCTCTAACCCTAGCCCTCAACATAACCCTAACCCTAGGTCCAATCCTAACCCGAACCGTATCTCTAACCCTATCCCTCAACACAACCCTCACCCTAGGTCCAATCATAACCCTAATCTTCTACCTAAACCTAGCCTTCAACATAACCCTAACCCTAGGTCCAATCCTAACCCTAATCGTCTCTCTAACCCTAGCACTCAACATTACCCTAACCCTAATCCAATCCTAACACGAATCGTCTCTAACCCTAATCCTCAACATAACCTTAACCCTAGGTACAATCCTAACACTAATCGTCTATCTAACCCTAGCCCTAAACATAACCCTAACCCTAGGTCCAATCCTAACCCGAACCGTCTCTCTAACCCTAGCCCTCACGATAACCCTAACCCTAGCTCCAATCCTAACCTGAACCGTCTGTCTAACCCTAGCCCTCAACATAAACTGAACCCTACATCCAATCCTAACCCTAATCGTCTACCTAAACCTAGCCCTCAACATAAGACTAACCCTAGCTCCAATCCCAACCATAATCGTCTACCTACACCTAGCCCTCAACATAAACTGAACCCTACATCCAATCCTAACCCTAATCGTCTACCTAACCCTAGCCCTCAACATAACACTAAACCTAGTTCCAATCCTAACCCTAATCGTCTCTGTAACCCTACCCATCAACATTACCCTAATCCTAGGTCCAATCCTACCCCTAATCGTCTATTTAACCCTAGCCCTAAACATAACCCTTACCCTAGGTCAAGTCCTAACCCGAACCGACTCTCTAAACCTAGCCCTCATCATAACCCTAACCCTAGGTTCAATCCTAACGCTAATCGTCTATCTAACCCTAGCCCTCAACATAACCTTAACCCGAGGTCCAATCCTAACCCTAATCGTCTACCTAACCCTAGCCCTCAACATAACCCTAACCCTAGCTCTAATCCTAACCCTAATCGTCTACCTAACCCTAGCCCTCAACATAACCCTAACCCTAGCTCCAATCCTAACCCGAACCGTCTCTCTAACCCTAGCACTCAACATAACCCTAACCCTAGGTCCAATCCTAACCCGAATCGTCTCTCTAAGCCTAGCCCTCAACATAACCCTAACCCTAGGTCCAATATTAACCCTAATGGTCTACCTAACCCTAGCCCTCAACATAACCCTAACCCTAGCTCAAATCCTAACCCTAATCGTCTACCTAACCCTAGACCTCAACATAACCCTAACCCTAGGTCCACTCCTAACCCTAATCGTCTACCTAACCCTAGCCCTCAACATAACCCTAACCCTAGGTCCAATAATAACCCTACTCGTCTACCTAACCCTAGCCCTCAACATAACCCTAACCCTAGGTCCAATCCTATCCCTAATCGTCTACCTAACCCTAGCCCTCAACATAACCCTAACCCTAGCTCCAATCCTAAACCTAATCGTCTCTCTAAACCTAGCCCTCAACATAACCCTAACCCTAGCTCCAATCCTAAACCTAATAGTCTCTCTAACCCTAGCCCTCAACACAACCCTAACCCTAGGTCCAATCCTAACGCGAACCGTCTCTCTAATCCTAGCCCTCAACATAACCCTAACCCTAGGTCCATTCCTTACCCTAATCGTCTACCTAACCCTAGCCCTCAATATAACCCAAACCCTAGGTCCAATCCTAAACAGATCCGTCTCTCTAAAACTAGTCCTCAACAAAACCCTAACCCTACATCCAATCCTAACCCGAACCGTAGCTCTAAACCTAGCCCTCAACATAACCCTAATCCTAGCTTCAATCATAAACCGAATCGACTCTCTAAACCTAGCCCTCAACATAAGACTAACCCTAGCTCCAATCCCAACCATAATCGTCTACCTACACCTAGCCCTCAACATAAACTGAACCCTACATCCAATCCTGACCCTAATCGTCTACCTAACCCTAGCCCTCAACATAACACTAACTCTTGCTCCAATCCTAACCCTAATCGTCTACCTACACCTAACCATCATCATAAACTGAACCCTACATCCAATCCTAACCCTAATCGTCTACCTAACACTAGCCCTCAACATAACACTAAACCTAGTTCCAATCCTAACCCTAATCGTCTCTGTAACCCTACCCATCAACATTACCCTAATCCTAGGTCCAATCCTACCCCTAATCGTCTATTTAACCCTAGCCCTAAACATAACCCTTACCCTAGGTCAAGTCCTAACCCGAACCGACTCTCTAAACCTAGCCCTCATCATAACCCTAACCCTAGGTTCAATCCTAACGCTAATCGTCTATCTAACCCTAGCCCTCAACATAACCTTAACCCGAGGTCCAATCCTAACCCTAATAGTCTACCTAACCCTAGCCCTCAACATAACCCTAACCCTAGCTCTAATCCTAACCCTAATCGTCTACCTAACCCTAGCCCTCAACATAACCCTAACCCTAGCTCCAATCCTAACCCGAACCGTCTCTCTAACCCTAGCACTCAACATAACCCTAACCCTAGGTCCAATCCTAACCCGAATCGTCTCTCTAAGCCTAGCCCTCAACATAACCCTAACCCTAGGTCCAATATTAACCCTAATGGTCTACCTAACCCTAGCCCTCAACATAACCCTAACCCTAGCTCAAATCCTAACCCTAATCGTCTACCTAACCATAGACCTCAACATAACCCTAACCCTAGGTCCACTCCTAACCCTAATCGTCTACCTAACCCTAGCCCTCAACATAACCCTAACCCTAGGTCCAATAATAACCCTACTCGTCTACCTAACCCTAGCCCTCAACATAACCCTAACCCTAGGTCCAATCCTATCCTTAATCGTCTACCTAACCCTAGCCCTCAACATAACCCTAACCCTAGCTCCAATCCTAAACCTAATCGTCTCTCTAAACCTAGCCCTCAACATAACCCTAACCCTAGCTCCAATCCTAAACCTAATAGTCTCTCTAACCCTAGCCCTCAACACAACCCTAACCCTAGGTCCAATCCTAACGCGAACCGTCTCTCTAATCCTAGCCCTCAACATAACCCTAACCCTAGGTCCATTCCTTACCCTAATCGTCTACCTAACCCTAGCCCTCAATATAACCCAAACCCTAGGTCCAATCCTAAACAGATCCGTCTCTCTAAAACTAGTCCTCAACAAAACCCTAACCCTACATCCAATCCTAAAGCGAACCGTAGCTCTAAACCTAGCCCTCAACATAACCCTAATCCTAGGTTCAATCATAAACCGAATCGACTCTCTAAACCTAGCCCTTAACATAACCCTAATGCTATATCCAATAGTAACCCTAATTGTCTCCATAAACCTGGCCCGCAACATAACCCTAACCCTAGGTCCAATTCTAACCCTAATCGACTCTCTAACCGTAGCCCTCAACATAACCCTAACCCTCGGTCCAATCTAAACCCTAATCGTCTATCTAAACCTAGCCCTAAACATAACCCTAACCCTAGTTCCTATCCTAACCGTAATCGTCTCTCTAACCCTAGCCCTCAACATAACCCAAACCCTAGGTCTAATCCTAACCCTAATCGTCTATCTAACCCTAGCCCTCACCATAACCCTAACCCTAGGACCAATCCTAACCCTAATCGTCTATCTAACCCTAGCCCTCAACATAACCCTAACCCTAGCTCCAATCCTAACCCTAATCGTCCACCTAACCCTAGCCCTCAACATAACCCTAACCCTAGCTCCAAACCTAACCCTAATAGTCTCTCTAATCCTAGCCCTCAACACAACCCTAACCCTAGGTCCAATCCTAACCCGAACCGTCTCTCTAACCCTAGCCCTCAACCTAACCCTAACCCTAGGTAGAATCCTAACCTGAACCGTCTCTCTAACCCTAGCCCTCAACGTAACCCTAACCCTACGTCCAATCCTAACCCGAACCGTGTCTCTAACCCTAGCCCTCAACACAACCCTCACCCTAGGTCCCATCCTAACCCTAATCGTCTACCTAACCCTAGCCTTCAACCTAACCCAAACCCTAGGTCCAATCCTAACCCTAATCGTCACTCTAACCCTAGCACTCAACATTACCCTAACCCTAATCCAATCCTAACACGAATCGTCTCCCTAACTCTAACCCTCAACATAACCTTAACCCTAGGTACAATCCTAACACTAATCGTCTAACTAACCCTAGCCCTAAACATAACCCTAACCCTAGGTCCAATCCTAACCCAAACCGTCTCTCTAAACCTAGCCCTCAACATAACCCTAACCCTAGCTCCAATCCTAACCTGAACCGTCTGTCTAACCCTAGCCCTCAACATAAACTGAACCCTACATCCAATCCTGACCCTAATCGTCTACCTAACCCTAGCCCTCAATATAACACTAACCCTAGCTCCAAGCCTAACCGTAATCGTCTACCTACACCTAGCCCTCAACATAAACTGAACCCTACATCCAATCCTGACCCTAATCGTCTACCTAACCCTAGCCCTCAACATAACACTAACCTTAGGTCCAATCCTAACCCTAATCGTCTCTCTAAACCTAGCCCTCAACACAACCCTAACCCAAGGTCCATTCCAAACCCTAATCGTCTACCTAACCCTAGCCCTCAGTATAACCCTAACCCTAGGTTCAATCCTAAACCTAATCGTCTCTCTAACCCTATCCCTCAACATAACCCTAACCCTAGGTCCAGTCCTAACCCGAACCGTGTCTCTAAACCTAGCCCTCAACCTAACCCTAACCCTAGGTGCAATCCTAACCCGAACGGTCTCTCTAACCCTAGAAATCAACATAACCCTAAGCCTAGCTCAAATGCTAACCCTAATCGACTCTCCAAACCTAGCCCTCAACATAACCCTAACCCTAGGTCCAATCCTATCCCTAATCATCTATCTAACCCGAGCCCTCAACATAACCCTAACCCTAGCTCCAATCTTAACCCTAATCGTCCACCTAACCCTACCCCTCAACATAACCTTAACCCTAGCTCCAATCCTAACCCTAAAAGTCTCTCTAATCCTAGCCCTCAACACAACCCTAACCCTAGGTCCAATCCTAACCCTAATCGTCTACCCAAACCTAGCCTTCAACATAACCCTAACCCTAGGTCCAATCGTAACCCGAACCGTCTCTCTAAACCTAGCCCTCAACCTAACCCTAACACTAGGTCCAATCCTAACCCGAACCATCTCTTTAACCCTAGCCCTCAACCTAACCCTAACCGTAGGTCCAATCCTAACCCGAACCGTCTCTCTAACCCTTGCCCTCAACACAACCCTAACCCTAGTTCCAATCCTAACCCTAATAGTCTACCTAACCCTAGCCGTCATCATAACCCTAACCCTAGGTCCAATCCTAACCCTAATCGTCTCTCTAACCCTAGCACTCAACATAACCCTAACCCTAGGTTCAATCCTAACCCGAACCGTCTCTCTAACCCTAGCCCTCAACAAAACCCTAACCCTAGCTCCAATCCTAACCTGAACCGTCTGTCTAACCCTAGCCCTCAACATAAACTTAACCCTACATCCAATACTAACCCTAATGGTCTACCTAACCCTAGCCCTCAAATAACCCTAACCCTAGCTCAGGTCCTAACCCTAATCGTCTACCTAACCGTAGACCTCAACATAACCATAACCCTAAGTCCAATCCTAACCCTAATCGTCCACCTAACCCTAGCCCTCAATATAACCCTAACCCTAGATCCAATCCTAACCCTAATCGTCTATCTAACTTTAGCCCTCAACATAACCCTAACCCTACTTCCAATCCTAACCCGAACCGTCTCTCTAACCGTAGCCCTCAACATAACCCTAACCCTAGGACCAATCCTAACCCGAATCGTCTCTCTAACCCTAGCCGTCAACATAACCCTAACCCTACATCCAATACTAACGCTAATGGTCTACCTAATCCTAGCCCTCAACATAATCCTAACCCTAGGTCCACTCCTAACCCTAATCGTCTACCTAACCCTAGCCCTCAACATAACCCTAACCCTAGGTCAAATGCTAACCCTAATCGTCTACCTAACCCTAGACCTCAACGTAAACCTAACCCTAGCTCCAATCCTAACTTAATCGTCTCTCTAAACGTAGCCCTCAACACAACCCTAACCCTAGGTACAATCCAAACCCTAATCGTCCACCTAACCCTAGCCCTCAACATAACCCTAACCGTAGCTCCAATCCTAACCCTAATAGTCTCTCTAACCCTAGCCCTCAACACAACCCTAACCCTAGGTCCAATCCTAACCCTAATCGTCTCTCTAACCCTAGCCCTCAACATAACCCTAACCCTAGGTCCAATCCTAACCCGAAACGTCTCTCTAATCCTAGCCCCCAACAAAACACTAACCCTAGGTCCAATCCTAACCCGAACATTCTCTCTAACCCTAACCTTCAACATAACCCTAACCCTAGGACCAAACCTAACCCTAATCGTCTACCTAACCCTAGCCCTCAACATAACACTAACCCTAGGTCCAGTCCTAACCCTAATCGTGTATCTAACCCTAGCTCTAAACATAACAATAAACCTAGGTCCAATTCTAACCATAATCGTTTATCTAACCCTAGCCCTCAACATAACCCTAACCCTAGCTCCAATCCTATCCGTAATCGTCAACCGAAACCTAGCGCTCAAAATAACCCTAACCCTAGCTCCAATCCTAAACCTAATCATCTCTCTAACCCTAAACCTCAACATTCCCTTAACCCTAGGTCCAATGCTAACCCTAATCGTCTCTCTAACCCTAGCCCTCAACATGACCCTAACCCTAGCTTCAATCCTAACCCTAATCGTCTCTCTAACCCTAGCCCTCAACATAACCCGAACCCTAGCTCCAATCCTAACCCTAGTCGTCTACCTAAACTTAGCCCTCAACACAACCCTAACCCTAGGTGCAATCCTAACCCTATTCGTCTCTCTAAACCTAGCCCTCAACATAACCCTAACCCTCGGTCCAATCCTAACCCGAACTTTCTCTCTAACCCTAGCCCTAAACATAACCATAACCCTAGGTCCATTCATAAACCATAATTGTCTACCTAGCCCTAGCCCTCAACATAACCTTAACCCTAGCTCCAATCCTAACCCTAATCGTCTCTCTAACCCTAGACCTCAACATAACCCTAAACCTAGGTCCAATCCTAACCCTAATCGTCTACCTAAACCTAGCCGTCAACATAACCCTAACCCTAGCTCCAATCTTAACCCTAATCGTCTCGGTAACTCTAGCCGTCAACATAACCCTAACCGTAGGTCCAGTCCTAACCATAAACATCTATGTAACCCTAGCCCTCACCATAATCCTAACCCTAGGACCAATCCTAACCATAATGGTCTACCTAACTCTAGCCCTCAACATAACCCTAACCCTAGGTCCAGTCCTAACCCTAATCGTGTATCTAAACCTAGCCCTCAACATAACCCTAACCCTAGGTCCAGTCCTAACCCTAATCGTGTATCTAACCCTAGCCCTCAACATAACCCTAACCCTAGCTCCAATCCTATCCCTATTCGTCAACCGAACCCTAGCGCTCAAAATTACCCTAACCCTAGCTCCAATCCTAACCCTAATCGTCTGTCTAACCCTAACCCTCAACATAACCTTAACCCTAGGTCCAATCCTAACCCTAATCATCTCTCTAACCCTAGCCCTCAGCATAACCCTAACCCTAGCTTCAATCCTAACCCTAATCGTCTCTCTAACCCTAACCCTCAAAATATCCCTAACCCTAGCTCCAATCCTAACCCTACTCGTCTACCTAACCTTAGCCCTCAACATAAACTTAACCCTAGATCCAATCCTAACCCTAATCGTCTACCTAAACCTAGCCCTCAACATAACCCCAAACCTAGCTCCAATCCTAACCCTAATCATCTATGTAAACCTAGCCCTCAACATTGCCCTAACCCTAGGTCCAATGCTAACCCTAATGGTCCTTTTAACCCTAGCCCTGAACATAACCCTAACCCTAGGTCAAATCCTAACCCTAATCATCTACCTAACCCTAGCCCTCAACGTAACCCTAACGCTAGCTCCAACCTAACCCTAATCGTCTACCCAACCCTAGCCCTCAACATAACCCTAACCCTAGGTACACTCCTAACACTAATCGTCTATCTAACCCTTGCTCTAAACATAACCCTAACCCTAGGTTCAATAATAACCCTAATCGTCTCTCTAACCCGAACCCTCAACATAATCCTAGCCCTTGGTCCAATCCTAACCCTAATGGTCTACCTAACCCTGGCCCTCAACACAACCCTAACCCTAGGTCCAATCCTAACCTAATCGTCTCTCTATGCCTATCCCTCAACATAACCCTAACCCTAGGTCCAATCCTAACACGAACATTCTCTCTAACCCTAGCTCTCAACATAACCCTAACCCTAGGTCCAATCCTAAACCTAATCGTGTATCTAACCATAGCCCTAAACATAACCCTAACCCTAGGTCCAATCCTAACCCGAACCGTCTCTCTAACCCTAGCCCTCAACATAACCCTAACCCTAGGTCCAATCCTAACCTGAAGCGACTCTCTAACCCTAGCCCTCAACATAAACTTAACCCTAGGTCCAATCCTAACCCTAATCGTCTACCTAACACTAGCCCTCAACATAACCCTAACCCTAGGTCCAGTCCTAACCCTAATCGTGTATCTAACCCTAGCCCTCAACATAACCCTAACCCTAGATCCAATCCTAACCCTAATCGACTCTCTAAACCTAGCCCTCAACATAACCATAACCCTAGGTCCAGTCCTAACCCTAATCGTGTATCCCTCCCTAGCCCTCAACATCACCCTAAACCTAGATCCAATCCTAACCCTAATAGTCTCTCTAACCGTAGCCCTCAACAAAACCCTAACCCTAGCTCCAATCCTAACCCTAATAGTCTCTCTAACCCTAGCCCTCAATATAACTCTAACCCTAGGTTCATTTCTAACCCGAACCTTCTCTCTAACCCTAGCCCTCAACATAACCCTAACCCTAGCTCAAATCCTAGCCCTAATCGTCTCTCTAACCCTAGCCCTCAACATAACCCTAACCCTAGGTCCAATCCTAACCCGAACCGTCTTTCTAACCCGAGCCCTCAATCTAACCCAAACCCTAGGTCCAATTATAACCCGAACCATCTCTCTACCCCTAGCCCTCAAAATAACACTAACCCTAGGTCCAATCCTAACCTGAACAGTCTCTCTAACTCTAGCACTCCTCATAACCCTAACCCTAGGTCCAATCCTAACCCGGATCGTCTCTCCAACCCTAACCCTCAACATAACCCTAACCCTATGTACAATCGTAAGACTAATCGTCTATCTAACCCTAGCCCTAAACATAACCCTAACCCTAGGTCCAATCCAAAGCCGAACCGTCTCTCTAACCCTAGCCCTCAACATAACACTAACCCTAGCTCCAATCCTAACCTGTACAGTCTCTCTAACCCTAGCCCTCAACATAAGCTTAACCCCACGTCCAATCCTAACCCTAATCGTCTACCTAACCCTAGGCCTCAACATAACACTAACCCTAGCCCCAATCCTAACCCTAATCGTCTACCTAAACCTAGCCCTCAACATAAACCTAAACCTAGCTCCAATCCTAACCCTAATCGTCTATTTAACCCTAGCCCTAAAGATAACCCTAACCCCAGGTATATTCCTAATCCGAACCGTATCTCTAACCCTAGTCCTCAACATAACCGTAACCTTAGGTACAATCCTAAAGCTAATCGTCTCTCTAAACCTAACGCTCAACATAACCCTAACCCTAGGTAGAATCCCAACCCTAATCGTCTACCTAACCCTAGCCGTAAACATAACCCTAACCCTAGGACCAATCCGAACCCAAATCCTCTATCTAATCCTATCCCTCATCATAACCCTAATCCTAGCTCCAGTCCTAACGCTAATCGTCTACCTAACCCTAGCCCTCAACATAGCCCTAACCTTCGGTCCAATCCTAACACTAATCGTCTATCTAACCGTAACCCTAAACAAAACCCTAACCCTAGGTTAAATAATAACCCTAATCGTTTCTCGAAACCTAGCCATCAACAGAACCCTAACACTAGGTCCAATCTTAACCCTAATCGTCTACCTATCCCTAGCCCTCAACATAACCCTAACCCTAGCTCCAATCCTAACCCTAATAGTCTCTCTAACGCTAGCCCTCAACACAACCCTAACCCTAGGTCCAATCCGAACCCGAACCTTCTCTCTAAACCTAGCCCTCAACATAACCTTAACCCTAGGTCCAATCCTAACCCGAACCTTCTCTCTAAGCCTAGCCCTCAACATAACCCTAACCCCAGCTCCAATCCTAACCCTAATCGTCGACCTAACTCTAGCCCTCAACATAACCCTAACCCTAGCTCCAATCCTAACCCGAATCATCTCTCTAACCCTAGCCATTAACATAACCCTAACCCTAGGGCCAATCCCAACCCTAATCGTCTATCTAACCCTAGCCCTCAACGGAACCCTAACCCTAGGTCCAATTCTAACCCTAATCCACTCTCTAACTGTAGCCCTCATCATAACCCCAACCCTAGTACCAGTCCTAACCCTAATCGTCTATCTAACCGTACCGCTCAACATAACCCTAACCCTAGTACCAATCCTAACCCTAATCGTCTATCTAACCGTACCGCTGAACATAACCCTAACCCTAGCTCCAATCCTAACACTAATCGTCCACTTAATCCTAGCCCTCAATATAACCCTAACCCTACCTCAAATCCTAACCCTAATGGTCACTCTACCCCTAGCCCTCAACATAACCCAAACCCTAGGTCCAATCCTAACCCGAACCGTCTCTCTAAACCTAGCCCTCAATATAACCCAAACCATATATCCAATCCTAACCCGAAACCTCTCTCTAAACCCAGCCCTCAACATAACCCTAAGCCTAGGTTCAATCTTAACCCGAATCGTCTCTCTAAACCTAGCCCTTAACATAACCATAACCCTAGGTCTAATACTAACCCTAATTGTCTACCTAAACCTAGCCCTCAACGTAACCCTAACCCTAGGTCCAAACCTAACCTTAATAGACTCTTTAAACGTAGACCTCATCATAACCCTAACCCTAGGTCCAATCCTAACCCTAATCGTCTACCTAACCCTAGCCTTCAACATAACCCTACCCCTAGTCCAATCCTAACCCTAATCGTCTCTCTAACCCTAACCCTCAACATAACCCTAACCCTAGGTCCAATCCTAACCCGAACCGTCTCTCTATCCATAGCCCTCAACCAAACCCTAACCCTAGGTCCAATCCTAACCCGAACTGTCTCTCTAAACCTAGACCTCAACATAAACCTAACCCTAGGTCCAATCCCAACCCTAATCGTCTATCTAACCCTAGCCCTCAACGGAACCCTAACCCTAGGTCCAATTCTAACCCTAATCCACTCTCTAACCGTAGCCCTCATCATAACCCTAACCCTAGTACCAATCCTAACCCTAATCGTTTATCTAACCGTACCGCTCAACATAACCCTAACCCTAGCTCCAATCCTAACACTAATCGTCCACCTAACCCTAGCCCTCAACATAACCCTAACCCTATCTCAAATCCTAACCCTAATGGTCACTCTACCCCTAGCCCTCAACATAACCCAAACCCTAGGTCGAATCCTAACCCGAACCGTCTCTCTAAACCTAGCCCTCAATATAACCCAAACCCTATATCCAATCCTAACCCGAAACCTCTCTCTAAACCTACCCCTCAACATAACCCTAACCCTAGGTTCAATCCTAACCCGAATCGTCTCTCTAACCCTAGCCTTTAACATAACCCTAACCCTAGGTCCAATACTAAACCTAATTGTCTACCTAAACCTAGCCCTCAACGTAACCCTAACCCTAGGTCCAAACCTAACCTTAATAGACTCTTTAACCGTATCCCTCATCATAACCCTAACCCTAGGTCCAATACTAACCCTATCGTCTACCTAACCCTAGCCTTCAATATAACCCTAACCCTAGTCCAATCCTAACCCTAATCGTCTCTCTAACCCTAGCCCTCAACCTATCCCTAACCCTAGGTCCAATCCTAACCCGAACCGTCTCTCTAACCCTAGCCCTCAACCAAACCCTAACCCTAGGTCCAATCCTAACCCGAACCGTCTCTCTAACCCTAGCCCTCAACATAAACCTAACCCTAGGTGCAATCCTTACCATATACGTCTATCTAACCCTAGCCCTCAACATAACCATAACCCTAGGTCTAATACTAACCCAAACCGTCTCTCTAACCTTAGCACTCAACATAACCCTAACCCTAGGTACAATCCTAAACCGAATCGTCTCTCTAAGCCTAGCCCTCAACATAACCCTAACACTACGTCCAATACTAACCCTAATGGTCTACCTAACCCTAGCCCTCAACATAAACCTAACCCCATTCGTCTACCTAACCCTACACCTCAACATAACCCTAACCCTAGGTCCAATCCTAACCCTAATCGTCTTCCTAACCCTAGCCCTCAAATTAACCCTAACCCTAGCTCCAATCCTAACCCTAATCGTCTCTCTAACCCTAGCCCTCAACATAACCCTCACTCAGGTACAATCCTAAACCTAATCTTCTCTCTAACCCTAGCCCTCAACATAACCCTAACCTGTAAGTCCAATCCTAACCCTAATCGTCTTCCTAACCCTAGCCCTCAACATAACCCTAACCCTAGCTCCAATCCTAACCCTAATCGTCTCTCTAACCCTAGCCCTCAACATAACCCTAACCCAGGTACAATCCTAAACCTAATCGTCTCTATAACCCTAGCCCTCAACATAACCCTAACCCTAGGTCCAGTCCTGACCCTAATCGTGTATCTAACCCTAGCCTTCAACATAACCCTATCCCTAGGTCCAATCCTAACCCTAATCGTCTACCTAACCCTAGCCCTCAATATAACCCTAACCCTAGGTCCACTCCTAACCCTAATAGTCTTCCTAAACCTAGCCCTCAACATAACGCTAACCCTAGAGCCAATCCTAACCCTAATCGTCTACCTAACCCTAGCCCTCAACATAACCCTAACCCTAGGTCCACTCCTAACCCTAATCGTCTACCTAATTCTTGCCCTCAACATAACCCTAACCCTAGGTAAAATAATAACCCTAATCGTCTACCTAACTCTAGCCCTCAACATAACACTAACCCTAGGTCCAATCCTAACACTAATCGTCAATCTAACCCTAGCCCTAAACAAAACCCTAACCCTAGGTCCAGTAATAACCCTAATCGTTTCTCGAACCCTAGCCCCCAACATAACCCTAACCCTAGGTCCAATCCTATCCCTAATCGTCTACCTAACCCTAGCCCTCAACATAACCCTAACCCTAGCTCCAATCCTAACCCTAATCGTCTCTCTAAACCTAGCCCTCAACATAACCCTAACCCTAGCTCCAATGCTAACCCTAATAGTCTCTCTAACCCTAGCCCTCAACACAACCCTAACCCTACGTCCAGTAATAACCCTAATCGTTTCTCGAACTCTAGCCCCCAACATAACCCTAACCCTAGGTCCAATCCTATCCCTAATCGTCTACCTAACCCTAGCCCTCAACATAACCCTAACCCTAGCTCCAATCCTAACCCTAATCGTCTACCTAACCCTAGCCCTCAATATAACCCTAACCCTAGGTCCAATCCTAAACCGATCCGTCTCTCTAAACCTAGCCCTCAACAATACCCTAACCCTGGATCCAATCCTAACCCGAACCGTCTCTCTAAACCTAGCCCTCAACATAACCCTAACCCTAGCTTCAATCCTAAACCGAATCGACTCTCTAACTCTAACCCTTAACATAACCATAACCCTAGATCCAATAGTAACCCTAATTGTCTTCATAAACCTGGCCCTCAACATAACCCTAACCCTAGGTCCAATCCTACCCCTAATCGACTCTCTAACCGTAGCCCTCAACATAACCCTAACCCTAGGTCCAATCCTAACCCTAATCGTCTATCTAATCCTAGCCCTAAACATAACCCTAACCCTAGCTCCAATCCTAACCCTAATCGTCTCTCTAACCCTAGCCCTCAAGATAACCCAAACCCTAGGTCTAATCCTAACCCTAATCGTCTATATAATCTAGCCCTCACCATAACCCTAACCCTAGGAACAATCCTAAACCTAATCGTCTATCTAACGCAAGCCCTCAACATAACCCTAACCCTAGCTCAAATCTTAACCCTAATCGTCCACCTAACACTAGCCCTCAAGATAACCCTAACCCTACCTCCAATCCTAACCCTAAAAGTCTCTCTAATCCTAGCCTTCAACACAACCCTAACCCTAGGTCCAATCCTAACCCTAATCATCTACCCAAACCTAGCCTTCAACATAACCATAACCCTAGGTCCTATCCTAACCCGAACCGTCTCTCTAAACCTAGCCCTCAACCTAACCCTAACCCTAGGTCCAATCCTTACCCGAACCATCTCTCTAACCCTAGCCCTAAACCTAACCCTAACCCTAGGTCCAATCTTAACCCGAACCGTCTCTCTAACCCTAGCCCTCAACACAACCCTAACACTAGGTCCAGTCCTAACCCTAATCGTCTACCTAACCCTAGCCTTCATCATAACCCTAACCCTAGGTCCAATCCTAACCCTAATCGTCTCTCTAACCCTAGCACTAAACATAACCCTAACCCTAGGTCCCATACGAACCCGAATCGTCTTTCTAACCCTAACCCTCAACATAACCCTAACCCTAGGTACAATCCTAACACTAATCGTCTATCTAACCCTAGCCCTAAACATAACCCAAACCCTAGGTCCAATCCTAACCAGAACCGTCTCTCTAACCCTAGCTCTCAACATAACCCTAACCCTAGGTCCAATCCTAACCCGAACCGTCTCTCTAACCCTAGCTCTCAACATAACCCTAACCCTAGCTCCAATCCTAACCTGAACCGTCTGTCTAAACCTAGCCCTCAACATAAACTTAACACTACATCCAATAATAACCCTAAAGGTCTACCTAACCCTAGCCCTCAAATAACCCTAACCCTAGCTCAAATCCTAACCCTAATCGTCTACCTAACCCTAGACCTCAACATAACCATAACCCTAAGTCCAATCCTAATCCTAATCGTCTACCTAACCCTAGCCCTCAACATAACCCTAACCCAAGTCCAATCCTAACCCTAATCGTCTCTCTAACCCTAGCCCTCAACATAACACTAACCCTAGGTCCAATCCTAACCCGAACCGTCTCTCTAACCCTAGCCCTCAACCAAACCCTAACCCTAGGTCCAATTCTAACCCGAAACATCTCTCTAACCTTGGCCCTCAAAATAAACCTAACCCTAGGTGCAATCCTAACCCTATACGTCTATCTAACCCTAGCAATCAACATAACCATAACCCTAGGTCTAATCCTAACCCGAACCGTCTCTCTAACCTTAGCACTCAACATAACCCTAACCCTAGGTCCAATCCTAACCCGAATCGTCCCTCTAAGCCTAGCCCTCAACATAACCCTAACCCTAGGTCCAATACTAACCCTAATGGTCTACCTAACCCTAGCCCTCAACATAACCCTAACCCTAGCTCAAATCCTAACCCTATACGTCTACCTAACCCTAGACCTCAACATAACCCTAACCCTAGGTCCAATCCTAACCCTAATCATCTTCCTAACCCTAGCCCTCAAATTAACCCTAACCCTAGCTCCAATCCTAAGCCTAATCGTCTCTCTAACCCTAGCCCTCAACATAACCCTAACCCTAAGTCCAATCCTAACCCTAATCGTCTTCCTAACCCTAGCCTTCATCATAACCCTAACCCTAGGTCCAATCCTAACACTAATCATCTCTCTAACCCTAGCACTCAACATAACCCTAACCCTAGGTCCAATACTAACCCGAATCGTCTCTCTAACCCTAACCCTCAACATAACCCTAACCCTAGGTACAATCCTAACACTAATCGTCTATCTAACCCTAGCCCTAAACATAAGCCTAACCCTAGGTCCAATCCTAACCCGAACCGTCCCTCTAACCCTAGCCCTCAACATAACCCTAACCCTAGCTCCAATCCTAACCTGAACTGTCTGTCTAACCCTAGCCCTCAACAAAAACTTAACCCTACATCCAATACTAACCCTAATGGTCTACCTAACCCTAGCCTTCAAATAACCCTAACCCTAGCTCAAATCCTAACCCTAATCGTCTACCTAACCCTACCCCTCAACATAACCCTAACCCAGGTACAATCCTAAACGTAATCGTCTCTCTAACCCTAGCCCTCAACATAACCCTAACCCTAGGTCCAGTCCTCACCCTAATCATCTATCTAACCCTAGCCTTCAACATAACCCTATCCCTAGGTCCAATCCTAACCCTAATCGTCTACCTAACCCTAGTCCTCAATAAAACCCTAACCCTAGGTCCACTCCTAACCCTAATCGTCTTCCTAACCCTAGCCCTGAACATAACGCTAACCCTAGAGCCAATATTAACCCTAATCGTCTGCCTAAACCTAGCCCTCAACATAACCCTAACCCTAGGTCCACTCCTAACCCTAATCGTCTACCTAACTCTAGCCCTCAACATAACCCTAACCCTAGGTCCAATAATAACCCTAATCGTCTACCTAACCCTAGCCCTCAACATAACCCTAACCCTAGGTCCAATCCTAACACTAATCGTCAATCTAACCCTAGCCCTAAACAAAACCCTAACCCTAGGTCCAGTAATAACCCTAATGGTTTCTCGAACCCTAGCCCCCAACACAATCCTAACCCTAGGTCAAATCCTATCCCTAATCGTCTACCTAACCCTAGCCCTCAACATAACCCTAACCCTAGCTCCAATCCTAAACCGATCCGTCTCTCTAAACCTAGCCCTCAACAAAACCCTAACCCTAGATCCAATCCTAACCTGAACCGTCTCTCTAAACCTAGCCTTCAACATAACCCTAACCCTAGGTTCAATCCTAAACCGAATCGACTCTCTAACCCTAGCCCTTAACATAACCCTAACCCTAGATCCAATAGTAACCCTAATTGTCTTCATAACCCTGGCCCTCAACATAACCCTAACCCTAGGTCCAATCCTAACCCTAATCGACTCTCTAACCGTAGCCTTCAACATAATCCTAACCCTAGGTCCAATCCTAACCCTAATCGTCTATCTAATCCTAGCCCTAAACATAACCCTAACCCTAGCTCCAATCCTAACCCTAATCGTCTCTCTAACCCTAGCCCTCAATATAACCCAAACCCTAGGTCTCATCCTAACCCTAATCGTCTATCTAATCTAGCCCTCACCATAACCCTGACCCTAGGACCAATCCTAACCCTAATCGTCTAAATAACCCGAGCCCTGAACATAACCCTAACCCTAGCTCCTATCTTAACCCTAATCGTCCACCTAACCCTAGAATTCAACATAACCCTAACCCTATCTCCAATCCTAACCCTAAAAGTCTCTCTAATCCTAGCCCTCAACACAACCCTAACCCTAGGTCCAATCCTAACCCTAATAGTCTACCCAAACCTAACCTTCAACATAACCCTAACCCTTGGTCCAATCATAACCCGAACCATCTCTCTAAACCTAGCCCTCAACCTAACCCTAACCCTAGGTCCAATCCTAACCCGAACCATCTCTCTAACCTTAGACCTCAACCTAACCCTAACCCTAGGTTCAATCTTAACCCGAACCGTGTCTCTAACCCTAGCCCTCAACACAAGCCTAACCCTAGGTCCAATCCTAACCCTAATCGTATACCTAACCCTAGCACTCAACATAACCCTAACCCTAGGTCCAGTCCTAACCCTAATCGTGTATCTAAACCTAGCCCTAAACATAACCCTAACCATAGGTCCAAACCTAACCCGAACCGTCTCTCTAACCCTAGCCATCAACCTAACCCTATCCCTAGTTCCAATCCTAAACCGAAACGTCTCTCTAACCCTAACCCTCAAAATAACCCTAACACTAGGTCCAATCCTAACCCGAACCGTCTCTCTTACCCTAGCCCTCAACATAACCCTAACCCTAGATCCAATCCAAACCCGAACCCTCTCTCTAAACCTAGCCCTCAACATAACCCTAACCCTAGGTTCAATCCTAACCCGAATCGTCTCTCTAAACCTAGCCCTTAACATAACCCTAACCCTAGGTCCAATACTAACCCTAATTGTCTACCTAACCCTTGCCCTCAACATAACCCTAACCCTAGGTCCAATCCTAACCCTAATCGTCTACCTAACCCTAGCCCTCAACATAACCCTAACCCTAGGTCCAATCCTAACCCTAATCGTCTCTCTAACCCTAGCCCTCACAATAACCCTAACCCTAGCTCAAATCATAACCCTAATCGTCTACCTAACCCTAGACCTCAACATAACCCTAACCCTAGGTCCAATCCTAACCCTAATCGTCTTCCTAACCCTAGCCCTCAAATTAACCCTTACCCTAGCTCCAATCCTAACCCGAACCGTCTCTCTAACCCTAGCCCTCAACATAACCCTAACTCAGGTAGAATCCTAAACCTAATCTTCTCTCTAACCCTAGCCCTCAACATAACCCTAACCCTAAGGCCAATCATAACCCTAATCGTACTCCGAAACCTAGCCCTCAACATAACCCTAACCCTAAGGCCAATCATAACCCTAATCATCTCTCCAACCCTTGCCCTCAACCTAACACTAACCCAGTTACAATCCTAAACCTGATCGTCTCTCTAACACTAGCCCTCAATATAACCCTAACCATAGGTCCAATCCTAACCCTAATCATCTATCTAACCTTAGCCTTCAACATAACCCTATCCCTAGGTCCAATCCTAACCCTAATATGTACCTAATCCTAGCCGTCAACATAACGCTAACCCTAGAGCCAATCCTAACCCTAATCGTCTACCTAACCCTAGCCCTCAACATAACCCTAACCCTCGGTCCAATAATAACCCTAATCGTCTACCTAACCCTAGCCCTCAACATAACACTAACCCTAGCTCCGATCCTAACCCTAATCGTCTCTCTAACCCTAGCCCTCAACATAACCCTAACCCTAGCTCCAATCCTAACCCTAATAGTCTCTCTAACCCTAGCCCTCAACACAACCCTAACCCTAGGTCCAATCCTAACCCGAACCATCTCTCTAATCCTAGCCCTCAACATAACCCTAACCCTAGGTCCAATCCTAACCGTAATCGTCTACCTAACCCTAGCCCTCAATATAACCCTAACCCTAGGTCCAATCCTAAACCTATCCGTCTCTCTAAACCTAGCCCTCAACAAAACCCTAACCCTACATCCAATCCTAACCCGAACCGTCGCTCTAAACATAGCCCTCAACATAACCCTAACCCTAGGTTCAATCCTAAACCGAATCGACTCTCTAACCCTAGCCCTTAACATAACCCTAACCCTAGATCCAGTAATAACCCTAATTGTCTCCATAAACCTGGCCCTCAACATAACCCAAACCCTAGGTCTATTCCTAACCCTAATCGTCTATCTAACCCTAGCCCTCAATCTAACCCTAACCCTAGCTCCAATCCTAAACCTAATCGTCCACCTAACCCCAGCCCTCAACATGACCCTAACCCTAGCTCCAAACCTAACCCTAATAGTCTCTCTAATCCTAGCCCTCAACACAACCCTAACCCTAGGTCCAATCCTAACCCTAATCGTCTACCTAACCCTAGCCTTCAACATAACCCTAACCCTAGGTCCAATCCTAACCCGAACCGTCTCTCTAACCCTAGCCCTCAAAGTAACCCTAACCCTAGGTCCAATCCTAACCCGAACCGTGTCTCTAACCTTAGACCTCAACACAACCCTAACCGTAGGTCCAATCCTAACCCTAATCGTCCCTCTAACCCTAACCCTCAACATAACCTTAACCCTAGGTACAATCCTAACACTAATCGTCTATCTAACCCTAGCCCTAAACATAACCCTAACCCTAGGTCCAATCCTAACCCGAACCGCCTCTCTAACCCTAGCCCTCAACATAACCCTAACCCTAGCTCCAATCCTAACCTGAACCGTCTGTCTAACCCTAGCCCTCAACATAAACTGAACCCTACATCCAATCCTAACCCTAATTGTCTACCTAACCCTAGCCCTCAACATAACACTAACCCTAGCTCCAATCCTAACCGTAATCGTATACCTACACCTAGCCCTCAACATAACCCTAAACCTAGCTCCAATCCTAACCCTAATCGTCTCTGTAACCCTACCCATCAACATTACCCTAATCCTAGGTCCAATCCTAACCCTAATCGTCTATTTAACCCTAGCCCTAAACATAACCCTAACCCTAGGTCAAATCCTAACCCGAACCGTCTCTCTAAACCTAGCCCTCATCATAACCCTAACCCTAGGTCCAATCCTAACGCTAATCGTCTATCCATCCCGAGCCCTCAACATAACCCTAACCCTATCTGCAATCCTAACCCTAATCGTCTACCTAACCCTAGCCCTCAACCTAACCGTAACCCTAGGTCCAATATTAACCCTAATCGTCTACCTAACCCTAGCCCTCAACATAACCCTAACCCTAGGTCCAATCCTATGCCAAATAGTCTACCTAACCCTACCCCTCAACATAACCCTAACCCTAGGTCCAATCCTAACCCTAATAGTCTCTCTAACACTAGCCCTCAACACAACCCTAACCCTAGGTCCAATCCTAAACCGAACCTTCTCTAACCCTAGCCCTCAACATAACCATAACCCTAAGTCCAATCCTAACCCTAATCGTCCACCTCACCCTAGCCCTCAATATAACCCTAAACCTAGATCCAATCCTAACCCGAACCCACTCTCTAAACCTAGACCTCAACATAACCCTAACCCTAGGTTCAATCCTAACCCGAATCGTCTCTCTAACCCTAGCCCTTAACATAACCCTAACCTTAGGTCCAATACTAACCCTAATTGTCTACCTAACCATAGCCCTCAACATAACCCTAACCCTAGGTCCAAACCTAACCTTAATCGACTCTATAACCGTAGCCCTCATCATAACCCTAACCCTAGGTCCAATCCTAACGCTAATCGTCTATCTAACCCTAGCCCTCAACATAACCCTAACCCTATCTGCAATCCTAACCCTAATCGTCTACCTAACCCTAGCCCTCCACCTAACCCTAACCCTAGGTCCAATATTAACCCTAATCGTCTACCTAACCCTAGCCCTCAACATAACTCTAACCCTAAGTCCAATCCTATCCCAAATAGTCTACCTAACCCTACCCCTCAACATAACCCTAACCCTAGGTCCAATCCTAACCCTAATAGTCTCTCTAACACTAGCCCTCAACACAACCCTAAACCTAGGTCCAATCCTAACCCGAACCCACTCTCTAAACCTAGCCCTCAACATAACCCTAACCCTAGGTTCAATCCTAACCCGAATCATCTCTCTAACCGTAGCCCTTAACATAACCCTAACCCTAGGTCCAATACTAACCCTAATTGTCTACCTAAACATAGCCCTCAACATAACCCTAACCCTAGGTCCAAACCTAACCTTAATCGACTCTCTAACCGTAGCCCTCATCATAACCCTAACCCTAGGTCCAATCCTAACCCTATTCGTCTACCTTAACCTAGCCCTCGACATAACCCACTCCCTAGGTCCAATCCTAACCCTAATCGTCTCTCTAACCCTAGCCCTCAACATAACCCTAACCCTAGGTCCAATCCTAACCCTAATCTTCTCTCTAACCCTAGCCCTCAACATAACCCTAACCCTAGGTCCAATCCTAACCCGAACCGTCTCTCTAACTCTAGCCCTCAACATAACCCTAACCCTAGCTCCAATCCTAACCTGAACCGTCTGTCTAACCCTAGCCCTCAACATAAACTGAACCCTACATCCAATCCTAACCCTAATCGTCTACCTAACCCTAGCCCTCAACATAACACTAACCCTAGCTCCAATCCTAACCCTAATCGTCTACCTACACCTAGCCTCAACATAAACTGAACCCTACATCCAATCCTAACCCTAATCGTCTACTTAACCCTAGCCCTCAACATAACACTAGCCCTAGCTCCAATCCTAACCCTAATCGTCTACCTACAGCTAGCCCTCAACATAACCCTAAACCTAGCTCCAATTCTAACCCTAATCGTCTCTGTAACCCTACCCATCAACATTACCCTAATCCTGGGTCCAATCCTAACCCTAATGGTCTATTTAACCCTAGCCCTAAACATAACCCTAACCCTAGGTCAAATGCTAACCCGAACCGTCTCTCTAAACCTAGCCCTCATCATAACCCTAACCCTAGGTCCAATCCTAACGCTAATCGTCTATCTAACCCTAGCCATCAACATAACCCTAACCGTAGCTCCAATCCTAACCCTAATCGTCTACCTAACCCTAGCCCTCAACCTAACCCTAACCCTAGGTCCAATATTAACCCTAATCGTCTACCTAACCCTAGCCCTCAACATACCCCTAACCCTACGTTCAATCCTATCCCAAATAGCCTACCTAACCCTACACCTCAACATAACCCTAACCCTAGGTCCAATCCTAACCCTAATCAACGATCTAACCGTAGCCGAAAACATAACCCTGACCCTAACTCCAATCCAAACCCTAATAGTCTCTCTAACACTAGCCCTCAACACAACCCTAACCCTAGGTCCAATCCTAACCCGAACCGTCTCTCTAATCCTAGCCCTAAACATAACCCTAACCCTAGGTCCAATCCTAACCGTAATCGTCTACCTAACCCTAGCCCTCAATATAACCCTAACCCTAGGTCCAATCCTAAACCGATCCGTCTCTCTAAACCTATCCCTCAACAAAACCCTAACCGTACATCCAATCCTAACCCGAACCGTCGCTCTAAACATAGCCCTCAACATAAACCTAACCCTAGGTTCAATCCTAAACCGAATCGACTCTCTAACCCTAGCCCTTAACATAACCCTAACCCTAGATCCAGTAATAACCCTAATTGTCTCCATAAACCTGGCCCTCAACATAACCCAAACCCTAGGTCTATTCCTAACCCTAATCGTCTATTTAACCCTAGCCCTCAATCTAACCCTAACCCTAGCTCCAATCCTAAACCTAATCGTCCACCTAACCCCAGCCCTCAACATGACCCTAACCCTAGCTCCAAACCTAACCCTAATAGTCTCTCTAATCCTAGCCCTCAACACAACCCTAACCCTAGGTCCAATCCTAACCCTAATCGTCTACCTAACCCTAGCCTTCAACATAACCCTAACCCTAGGTCCAATCCTAACCCGAACCGTCTCTCTAACCCTAGCCCTCAAAGTAACCCTAACCCTAGGTCTAATCCTAACCCTAATCGTCCCTCTAACCCTAACCCTCAACATAACCTTAACCCTAGGTACAATCCTAACACTAATCGTCTATCTAACCCTAGCCCTAAACATAACCCTAACCCTAGGTCCAATCCTAACCCGAACCGCCTCTCTAACCCTAGCCCTCAACATAACCCTAACCCTAGCTCCAATCCTAACCTGAACCGTCTGTCTAACCCTAGCCCTCAACATAAACTGAACCCTACATCCAATCCTAACCCTAATTGTCTACCTAACCCTAGCCCTCAACATAACACTAACCCTAGCTCCAATCCTAACCGTAATCGTATACCTACACCTAGCCCTCAACATAACCCTAAACCTAGCTCCAATCCTAACCCTAATCGTCTCTGTAACCCTACCCATCAACATTACCCTAATCCTAGGTCCACTCCTAACCCTAATCGTCTATTTAACCCTAGCCCTAAACATAACCCTAACCCTAGGTCAAATCCTAACCCGAACCGTCTCTCTAAACCTAGCCCTCATCATAACCCTAACCCTAGGTCCAATCCTAACGCTAATCGTCTATCTAACCCTAGCCCTCAACATAACCCTAACCCTATCTGCAATCCTAACCCTAATCGACTACATAACCCTAGCCCTCCACCTAACCATAACCCTAGGTCCAATATTAACCCTAATCGTCTACCTAACCCTAGCCCTCAACATAACCCTAACCCTAAGTCCAATCCTATCCCAAATAGTCTACCTAACCCTACCCCTCAACATAACCCTAACCCTAGGTCCAATCCTAACCCTAATAGTCTCTCTAACACTAGCCCTCAACACAACCCTAAACCTAGGTCCAATCCTAACCCGAACCTTCTCTCTAACCCTAGCCCTCAACATAACCATAACCCTAAGTCCAATCCTAACCCTAATCGTACACCTAACCCTAGCCCTCAATATAACCCTAACCCTAGGTCCAATCCTAAATCGATCCGTCTCTCTAAACCTAGCCCTCAATATAACCCTAAACCTAGATCCAATCCTAACCCGAACCCACTCTCTAAACCTAGCCCTCAACATAAACCTAACCCTAGGTTCAATCCTAACCCGAATCATCTCTCTAACCGTAGCCCTTAACATAACCCTAACCCTAGGTCCAATACTAACCCTAATTGTCTACCTAACCATAGCCCTCAACATAACCCTAACCCTAGGTCCAAACCTAACCTTAATCGACTCTCTAACCGTAGCCCTCATCATAATCCTAACCCTAGGTCCAATCCTAACCCTAATCTTCTCTCTAACCCTAGCCCTCAACATAACCCTAACCCTAGGTCCAATCCTAACCCGAACCGTCTCTCTAACCCTAGCCCTCAACATAACCCTAACCCTAGCTCCAATCCTAACCTGAACCGTCTGTCTAACCCTAGCCCTCAACATAAACTGAACCCTACATCCAATCCTAACCCTAATCGTCTACCTAACCCTAGCCCTCAACATAACACTAACCCTAGCTCCAATCCTAACCCTAAGCGTCTACCTACACCTAGCCTCAACATAAACTGAACCCTACATCCAATCCTAACCCTAATCGTCTACCTAACCCTAGCCCTCAACATAACACTAGCCCTAGCTCCAATCCTAACCCTAATCGTCTACCTACAGCTAGCCCTCAACATAACCCTAAACCTAGCTCCAATCCTAACCCTAATCGTCTCTGTAACCCTACCCATCAACATTACCCTAATCCTGGGTCCAATCCTAACCCTAATGGTCTATTTAACCCTACCCCTAAACATAACCCTAACCCTAGGTCAAATGCTAACCCGAACCGTCTCTCTAAACCTAGCCCTCATCATAACCCTAACCCTAGGTCCAATCCTAAAGCTAATCGTCTATCTAACCCTAGCCATCAACATAACCCTAACCGTAGCTCCAATCCTAACCCTAATCGTCTACCTAACCCTAGCCCTCAACCTAACCCTAACCCTAGGTCCAATATTAACCCTAATCGTCTACCTAACCCTAGCCCTCAACATACCCCTAACCCTAGGTCCAATCCTATCCCAAATAGCCTACCTAACCCTACACCTCAACATAACCCTAACCCTAGGTCCAATCCTAACCCTAATCAACGCTCTAACCGTAGCCGAAAACATAACCCTGACCCTAGCTCCAATCCAACCCTAATAGTCTCTCTAACACTAGCCCTCAACACAACCCTAACCCTAGCTCAAATCCTAACCCTATACGTCTACCTAACCCTAGACCTCAACATAACCCTAACCCTAGGTCCAATCCTAACACTAATCATCTTCCTAAACCTAGCCCTCAAATTAACCCTAACCCTAGCTCCAATCCTAACCCTAATCTTCTCTCTAACCCTAGCCCTCAACATAACCCTAACCCTAAGTCCAATCCTAACCCTAATCGTCTACCTAACCCTAGCCTTCATCATAACCCTAACCCTAGGTCCAATCCTAACACTAATCGTCTCTCTAACCCTAGCACTCAACATAACCCTAACCCTAGGTCCAATCCTAACCCGAATCGTCTCTCTAACCCTAACCCTCAACATAACCCTAACCCTAGGTACAATCCTAACACTAATCGTCTATCTAAACCTAGCCCTAAACATAAGCCTTAACCCTAGGTCCAATTCTAACCTGAACCGTCTCTCTAACCCTAGCCCTCAACATAACCCTAAACCTAGCTTCAATCCTAACCTGAACCGTCTGTCTAACCCTAGCCCTCAACATAAACTTAACCCTACATCAAATACTAACCCTAATGGTCTACCTAACGCTAGCCTTCAAATAACCCTAACCCTAGCTCAAATCCTAACCCTAATCGTCTACCTAACCCTAGCCCTCAACATAACCCTAACCCAGGTACAATCCTAAACCTAATCGTCTCTCTAACCCTAGCCCTCAACGTAACCCTAACCCTAGGTCCAGTCCTCACCCTAATCGTCTATCTAACCCTAGCCTTCAACATAACCCTATCCCGAGGTCCAATCCTAACCCTAATCGTCTACCTAACCCTAGTCCTCAATAAAACCCTAACCCTAGGTCCACTCCTAACCCTAATCGTCTTCCTAACCCTAGCCCTCAACATAACGCTAACCCTAGAGCCAATCTTAACTCTAATCGTCTACCTAACCCTAGCCCTCAACATAACCCTAACCCTAGGTCCACTCCTAACCCTAATCGTCTACCTAACTCTAGCCCTCAACATAACCCTAACCCTAGATCCAATAATAACCCTAATCGTCTACCTAACCCTAGCCCTCAACATAACCCTAACCCTAGCTCAAATCCTAACCCTATACGTCTACCTAACCCTAGACCTCAACATAACCCTAACCCTAGGTCCAATCCTAACCCTAATCATCTTCCTAACCCTACCCCTCAAATTAACCCTAACCCTAGCTCCAATCCTAACCCTAATCGTCTCTCTCACCCTAGCCCTCAACATAACCCTAACCCTAAGTCCAATCCTAACCCTAATCGTCTACCTAACCCTAGCATTCATCATAACCCTAACCCTAGGTCCAATCCTAACACTAATCGTCTCTCTAACCCTAGCAGTCAACATAACCCTAACCCTAGGTCCAATACTAACCCGAATCGTCTCTCTAAACCTAACCCTCATCATAACCCTAACCCTAGGTACAATCCTAACACTAATCGTCTATCTAACCCTAGCCCTAAACATAAGCCTAACCCTAGGTCCAATCCTAACCCGACCGTCTCTCTAACCCTAGCCCTCAACATAACCCTAACCCTAGCTCCAATCCTAACCTGAACCGTCTGTCTAACCCTAGCCCTCAACATAAACTTAACCCTACATCCAATACTAACCCTAATGGTCTACCTAACCCTAGCCTTCAAATAACCCTAACCCTAGCTCAAATCCTAACCCTAATCGTCTCCCTAACCCTAGCCCTCAACATAACCCTAACCCAGGTACAATCCTAAACGTAATCGTCTCTCTAAACCTACCCTCAACATAACCCTAACCCTACGTCCAGTCCTCACCCTAATCGTCTATCTAACCCTAGCCTTCCACATAACCCTATCCCTAGGTCCAATCCTAACCCTAATCGTCTACCTAACCCTAGTCCTCCATAAAACCCTAACCCTAGGTCCACTCCTAACCCTAATCGTCTTCCTTAACACTAGCCCTCAACATAACGCTAACCCTAGAGCCAATCTTAACCTTAATCGTGTACCTAACCCTAGCCGTCAACATAACCCTAACCCTAGGTCCACTCCTAACCCTAATCGTCTACCTAACTCTAGCCCTCAACATAACCCTAACCCTAGGTTCAATAATAACCCTAATCGTCTACCTAACCCTAGCCCTCAACATAACCCTAACCCTAGGTCCAATCCTAACACTAATCGTCAATCTAACCCTAGCCCTAAACAAAACCCTAACCCTAGGTCCAGTAATAACCCTCATCGTTTCTCGAACCCTAGCCCCCAACATAATCCTAACCCTAGGTCCAATCCTATCCCTAATCGTCTACCTAACCCTAGCCCTCAACATAACCCTAACGCTAGCTCCAATCCTAAACCTATCCGTCTCTCTAAACCTAGCCCTCAACAAAACCCTAACCCTAGATCCAATCCTAACCTGAACCGTCTCTCTAAACCTAGGCCTCAACATAACACTAACCCTAGGTTCAATCCTAAACCGAATCGACTCTCTAACCCTAGCCGTTAACATAACCCTAACCCTAGATCCAATAGTAACCCTAATTGTCTTCATAACCCTGGCCCTCAACATAACCCTAACCCTAGGTCCAATCCTAACCCTAATCGACTCTCTAACCGTAGCCCTCAACATAATCCTAACCCTAGGTCCAATCCTAACCCTAATCGTCTATCTAATCCTAGCCCTAAACATAACCCTAACCCTAGCTCCAATCCTAACCCTAATCGTCTCTCTAACCCTAGCCCTCAACATCACCGAAACCCTAGGTCTAATCCTAACCCTAATCGTCTATCTAATCTAGCCCTCACCATAACCCTAACCCTAGGACCAATCCTAACCCTAATCGTCTATCTAACCCAAGCCCTGAACATAACCCTAACCCTAGCTCCTATCTTAACCCTAATCGTACACCTAACCCTAGCCCTCAACATAACCCTAACCCTACCTCCAATCCTAACCCTAAAAGTCTCTCTAATCCTAGCCCTCAACACAACCCAAACCCTAGGTCCAATCCTAACCCTAATAGTCTACCCAAACCTAGCCTTCAACATAACCCTAACCCTTGGTCCAATCCTAACCCGAACCATCTCTCTAAACCTAGCCCTCAACCTAACCCTAACCCTAGGTCCAATCCTAACCCGAACCATCTCTCTATCCCTAGACCTCAACATAACCCTAACCTTAGGTCCAATCTTAACCCGAACCGTCTCTCTAACCCTAGCCCTCAACACAACCCTAACCCTAGGTCCAATCCTACCCTAATCGTATAACTAACCCTAGCACTCAACATAACCCTAACCCTAGGTCCAGTCCTAACCCTAATCGTGTATCTAAACCTAGCCCTAAACATAACCCTAACCCTAGGTCCAATCCTAACCCGAACCGTCTCTCTAACCCTAGCCATCAACCTAACCGTATCTCTAGTTCCAATCCTAATCCGAAACGTCTCTCTAACCCTAACCCTCAAAATAACCCTAACACTAGGTCCAATCCTAACCTGAACCGTCTCTCTAACCCTAGCCCTCAACATAACCCTAACCCTAGATCCAATCCAAACCCAAACCCTCTCTCTGAACCTAGCCCTCAACATAACCCTAACCCTAGGTTCAATCCTAACCCGAATCGTCTCTCTAAACCTAGCCCTTAACATAACCCTAACCCTAGGTCCATACTAACCCTAATTGTCTACCTAACCCTAGCCCTCAACATAACCCTAACCCTAGGTCCAATCCTAACCCTAATCGTCTACCTAACCCTAGCCCTCAACATAACCCTAACCCTAGGTCCAATCCTAACCCTAATCGTCTCTCTAACCCTAGCCCTCAACATAACCCTAACCCTAGCTCAAATCCTAACCCTAATCGTCTACCTAACCCTAGACCTCAACGTAACCCTAACCCTAGGTCCAATCCTAACCCTAATCATCTTCCTAACCCTAGCCCTGAAATTAACCCTTACCCTAGCTCCAATTCTAACCCTAACCGTCTCTCTAACCCTAGCCCTCAACATAACCCTAACTCAGGTAGAATCCTAAACCTAATCTTCTCTCTAACCCTAGCCCTCAACATAACCCTAACCCTAAGGCCAATCATAACCCTAATCGTCCTCCGAACCCTAGCCCTCAACATATCCCTAACCCTAGCTCCAATCCTAACCCTAATCGTCTCTCTAACCCTTGCCCTCAACCTAACCCTAACCCAGTTTCAATCCTAAACCTGATCGTCTCTCTAACACTAGCCCTCAATATAACCCTAACCCTAGGTCCAATCCTAACCCTAATCATCTATCTAACCTTAGCCTTCAACATAACCCTATCCCTAGGTCCAATCCTAACGCTAATATGTACCTAACCCTAGCCGTCAACATAACGCTAACCCTAGAGCCAATCCTAACCCTAATCGTATACCTAACCCTAGCCCTCAACATAACCCTAACCCTAGGTCCGCTCCTAACCCTAATCGTCTACCTAACCCTAGCCCTCAACATAACCCTAACCCTAGCTCCAATCCTAACCCTAATAGTCTCTCTAACCCTAGCCCTCAACACAACCCTAACCCTAGGTCCAATCCTAACCCGAACAGTCTCTCTAATCCTAGCCCTCAACATAACCCTAACCCTAGGTCCAATCCTAACCGTAATCGTCTACCTAACCCTAGCCCTCAATATAACCCTAACCCTAGGTCCAATCCTAAACAGATCCGTCTCTCTAAACCTAGCCCTCAACAAAACCCTAACCCTACATCCAATCCTAACCCGAACCGTCGCTCTAAACATAGCCCTCAACATAACCCTAACCCTAGGTTCAATCCTACACCGAATCAACTCTCTAACCCTAGCCCTTAACATAACCCTAACCCTAGATCCAGTAATAACCCTAATTGTCTCCATAAACCTGGCCCTCAACATAACCCAAACCCTAGGTCTATTCCTAACCCTAATCGTCTATCTAACCTTAGCCCTCAATCTAACCCTAACCCTAGCTCCAATCCTAAACCTAATCGTCCACCTAACCCCAGCCCTCAACATGACCCTAACCCTAGCTCCAAACCTAGCCCTAATAGTCTCTCTAATCCTAGCCCTCAACACAACCCTAACCCTAGGTCCAATCCTAACCCTAATCGTCTACCTAACCCAAGCCTTCAACATAACCCTAACCCTAGGTCCAATCCTAACCCGAACCGCCTCTCTAACCCTAGCCCGCAACATAACCCTAACCCTAGCTCCAATCCTAACCTGAACCGTCTGTCTAACCCTAGCCCTCAACATAAACTGAACCCTACATCCAATCCTAACCCTAATTGTGTACCTAACCCTAGCCCTCAACATAACACTAACCCTAGCTCCAATCCTAACCCTAATCGTATACCTACACCTAGCCCTCAACAGAAACTGAACCCTACATCCAATCCTAACCCTAATCGTCTACCTAAACCTAGCCCTCAACATAACACTAATCCTAGCTCCAATCCTGACCCTAATCGTCTACCTACACCTAGCCCTCAACATAACCCTAAACCTAGCTCAAATCCTAACCCTAATCGTCTCTGTAACCCTACCCATCAACATTACCCTAATCCTAGGTCCAATCCTAACCCTAATCGTCTATTTAACCCTAGCCCTAAACATAACACTAACCCTAGGTCAAATCCTAACCCGAACCGTCTCTCTAAACCTAGCCCTCATCATAACCCTAACCCTAGGTCCAATCCGAACGCTAATCCTCTATGTAACCCTAGCCCTCAACATAACACTAACCCTAGCTGCAATCCTAACCCTAATCGTCTACCTAACCCTAGCCCTCAACCTAACCCTAAACCTAGGTCCAATATTAACCCTAATCGTCTACCTAACCCTAGCTCTCAACATAACCCTAACCCTAGGTCCAATCCTATACCAAATAGTCTACCTAACCCTACCCCTCAACATAACCCTAACCCTAGGTCCAATCCTAACCCTAATCAACGCTCTAACCGTAGCCGACAACATAACCCTGACCCTAGCTCCAATCCAAACCCTAATAGTCTCTCTAACACTAGCCCTCAACACAACCCTAACCCTAGGTCCAATCCTAACCCGAACGTTCTCTCTAACCCTAGCCCTCAACATAACCATAACCCTAAGTCCAATCCTAACCCTAATCGTCCACCTAACCCTAGCCCTCAATATAACCCTAACCCTAGGTCCAATCCTAAATCGATCCGTCTCTCTAAACCTAGCCCTCAATATAACCCCAAACCTAGATCCAATCCTAACCCGAACCCACTCTCTAAACCTAGCCCTCAACATAACCCTAACCCTAGGTTCAATCCTAACCCGAATCGTCTCTCTAACCCTAGCCCTTAACATAACCCTAACCCTAGGTCCAATACTAACCCTAATTGTCTACCTAACCATAGCCCTCAACATAACCCTAACCCTAGGTCCAAACCTAACCTTAATCGACTCTCTAACCGTAACCCTCATCATAACCCTAACCCTAGGTCCAATCCTAACCCTAATCGTCTACCTAACCCTAGCCCTCGACATAACCCTAACCCTAGGTCCAATCCTAACCCTAATCGTCTCTCTAACCCTAGCCCTCAACATAACCCTAACCCTAGGTCCAATCCTAACCCGAACCGTCTCTAACCCTAGCCCTCAACATAACCCTAACCCTAGCTCCAATTCTAACCTGAACCGTCTGTCTAACCCTAGCCCTCAACATAAACTGAACCCTACATCCAATCCTAACCCTAATCGTCTACCTAACCTTAGCCCTCAACAAAACACTAACCCTAGCTCTAATCCTAACCCTAATCGTCTACCTACACCTAGCCCTCAACAAAAACTGAACCCTACATCCAATCCTAACCCTAATCGTCTACCTAACGATAGCCCTCAACATAACACTAACCCTAGCTCCAATCCTAACCCTAATCGTCTACCTACAGCTAGCCCTCAACATAACCCTAAACCTAGCTCCAATCCTAACCCTAATCGTCTCTGTAACCCTACCCATCAACATTACCCTAATCCTGGATCCAATCCTAACCCTAATGGTCTATTTAACCCTAGCCTTAAACATAACCCTAACCCTAGGTCAAATGCTAACCCGAACCGTCTCTCTAAACCTAGCCCTCATCATAACCCTAACCCTAGGTCCAATCCTAACGCTAATCGTCTATCTAACCCTAGCCCTCAACATAACCCTAACCGTAGCTCCAATCCTAACCCTAATCGTCTACCTAACCCTAGCCCTCAACCTAACAATAACACTAGGTCCAATATTAACCCTAATCGTCTACCTAACCCTAGCCCTCAACATAACCCTAACCCTAGGTCCAATCCTATCCCAAATAGTCTACCTAACCCTACCCCTCTACATAACCCTAACCCTAGGTCCAATCCTAACCCTAATCAACGCTCTAACCGTAGCCGACAACATAACCCTGACCCTAGCTCCAATCCAAACCCTAATAGTCTCTGTAACACTAGCCCTCAACACAACCCTAACCCTAGGTCCAATCCTAACCCGAACCTTCTCTCTAACCCTAGCCCTCAACATAACCATAACCCTAAGTCCAATCCTAACCCTAATCGTCCACCTAACCCTAGCCCTCAATATAACCCTAACCCTAGTTCCAATCCTAAATCGATCCGTCTCTCTAAACCTAGCCCTCAATATAACCCTAAACCTAGATCCAATCCTAACCCGAACCCTCTCTCTAAACCTAGCCCTCAACATAACCCTAACCCTAGGTTCAATCCTAACGCTAATCGTCTCTCTAAACCTAGCCCTTAACATAACCCTAACCCTAGGTCCAATACTAACCCTAATTGTCTACCTAACCATAGCCCTCAACATAACCCTAACCCTAGGTCCAAACCTAACCTTAATCGACTCTCTAACCGTAGCCCTCATCATAACCCTAACCCTAGGTCCAATCCTAACCCTATTCGTCTACCTTAACCTAGCCCTCGACATAACCCACTCCCTAGGTCCAATCCTAACCCTAATCGTCTCTCTAACCCTAGCCCTCAACATAACCCTAACCCTAGGTCCAATCCTAACCCGAACCGTCTCTCTAACCCTAGCCCTCAACATAACCCTAACCCTAGCTCCAATCCTAACCTGAACCGTCTGTCTAACCGTAGCCCTCAACATAAACTGAACCCTACATCCAATCCTAACCCTAATCGTCTACCTAACCTTAGCCCTCAACAAAACACTAACCCTAGCTCCAATCCTAACCCTAATCGTCTACCTACACCTAGCCCTCAACAAAAACTGAACCCTACATCCAATCCTAACCCTAATCGTCTACCTACAGCTAGCCCTCAACATAACCCTAAACCTAGCTCCAATCCTAACCCTAATCGTCTCTGTAACCCTACCCATCAACATTACCCTAATCCTGGATCCAATCCTAACCCTAATGGTCTATTTAACCCTAGCCCTAAACATAACCCTAACCCTAGGTCAAATGCTAACCCGAACCGTCTCTCTAAACCTAGCCCCCATCATAACCCTAACCCTAGGTCCAATCCTAACGCTAATCGTCTATCTAACCCTAGCCCTCAACATAACCCTAACCGTAGCTCCAATCCTAACCCTAATCGTCTACCTAATCCTAGCCCTCAACCTAACAATAACCCTAGGTCCAATTATAACCCTAATCGTCTACCTAACCCTAGCCCTCAACATAACCCTAACCCTAGGTCCAATCCTATCCCAAATAGTCTACCTAACCCTACCCCTCAACATAACCCTAACCCTAGGTCCAATCCTAACCCTAATCAACGCTCTAACCGTAGCCGACAACATCACCCTGACCCTAGCTCCAATCCAAACCCTAATAGTCTCTCTAACACTAGCCCTCAACACAACCCTAACCCTAGGTCCAATCCTAACCCGAACCTTCTCTCTAACCCTAGCCCTCAACATAACCATAACCCTAAGTCCAATCCTAACCCTAATCGTCCACCTAACCCTAGCCCTCAATATAACCCTAACCCTAGTTCCAATCCTAAATCGATCCGTCTCTCTAAACCTAGCCCTCAATATAACCCTAAACCTAGATCCAATCCTAACCCGAACCCTCTCTCTAAACCTAGCCCTCAACATAACCCTAACCCTAGGTTCAATCCTAACGCTAATCGTCTCTCTAAACCTAGCCCTTAACATTACCCTAACCCTAGGTCCAATACTAACCCTAATTGTCTACCTAACCATAGCCCTCAACATAACCCTAACCCTAGGTCCGAACCTAACCTTAATGGACTCTCTAACCGTAGCCCTCATCATAACCCTAACCCTAGGTCCAATCCTAACCCTAATCGTCTACCTAAACCTAGCCCTCGACATAACCCTAAGCCTAGGTCCAATCCTAACCCTAATCGTCTCTCTAACCCTAGCCCTCAACATAACCCTAACCCTAGGTCCAATCCTAACCCGAACCGTCTCTAACCCTAGCCCTCAACATAACCCTAACCCTAGCTCCAATCCTAACCTGAACCGTCTGTCTAACCCTAGCCCTCAACATAAACTGAACCCTACATCCAATCCTAACCCTAATCGTCTACCTAACCCTAGCCATCAACATAACACTAACCCTAGCTCCAATCCTAACCCTAATCGTCTACCTACACCTAGCCCTCAACATAAACTGAACCCTACATCCAATCCTAACCCTAATCGTCTACCTAACCCTAGCCCTCAACATAACACTAACCCTAGCTCCAATCCTAACCCTAATCGTCTACCTACAGCTAGCCCTCAACATAACCCTAAACCTAGCTCCAATCCTAACCCTAATCGTCTCTGTAACCCTACCCATCAACATTGCCCTAATCATAGGTCCAATCCTAACCCTAATCGTCTATTTAACCCTAACCCTAAACATAACCCTAACCCTAGGCTCAATTCCTAACCCGAACCGTCTCTCTAAACCTAGCCCTCATCATAACCCTAACCCTAGGTCCAATCCTAACGCTAATCGTCTATCTAACCCTAGCCCTCAACATAACCTTAACCCTAGATCCAATCCTAACCCTAATCGTCTACCTAACCCTAGCCCTCAACATGACCCTAACCCTACCTCCAATCCTAACCCTTATCGTCTACCTAACCCTAGCCCTCAACAAAACCCTAACCCTAGGTCCAATACTAACTCTAATCGTCTACCTAACCCTAGCCCTCAACATAACCCTAACCCTAGGTCCAGTCCTAACCCTAATCGTGTATCCAAACCTAGCAATAAACATAACCCTAACCCTAGGTCCAATATTAACCCTAATCGTCTACCTAATCCTAGACCTCAACATAACCCTAACCCTAGGTCCAATCCTATCCCAAATAGTCTACCTAACCCTACCCCTCAACATAACCTTAACCCTAGGTCCAATCCTAACCCTAATCAACGCTCTAACTGTAGCCGACAACATAACCCAACCCTAGCTCCAATCCAAACCCTAATAGTCTCTCTAACACTAGCCCTCAACACAACCCTAACCCTAGGTCCAATCCTAACCCGAACCGTCTCTCTGAACCTAGCCCTCAACATAACCCTAACCCTAGGTCCAATCCTAACCCGAACCGTCTCTCTAACCCTAGCCCTCAACATAAACCTAACCCTAGGTGCAATCCTAACCCTATACGTCTATCTAACCCTAGCCCTCAACATAACCATAACCCTAGGTCTAATCCTAACCCGAACCGTCTCACTAACCCTAGCACTCAACATAACCCTAACCTGAGGTCCAATACTAACCCTAATCGTCTCTCTGACCCTAGCCCTCAACATAACCCTAACCCTAGCTCCAATCCTAACCCTAATAGTCTCTAATCCTAGCCCTCAACACAACCCTAACCCAAGATCCATTCCAAACCCTAATCGTCTACCTAAACCTAGCCCTCAATATAACCCTAACCCTTGGTTCAATCCTAACCCTAATCGTCTCTCTAACCCTAGCCCTCAACCTAACCCTAACCCTAGGTCCAATCCTAACCCGAACCGTCTCTCTAACCCTAGCCCTCAACATATCCCTAACCCTAGGTCCAATCCTAACCCGAACCATCTCTCTAAACCTAGCCCTCAACATAACCCTAACCCTAGGTCCAGCCCTATCCCGAACCATCTCTCTAACCCTAGCACTCAACATAACCCTAACCCTAGGAGCAATACTAACCCGAATCGTCTCTCTAACCCTAACCCTCAACATAACCCTAACCCTAGGTACAAATCTAACACTAATGGTCTATCTAACCCTAGCCCTAAACATAACCCTAACCCTAGGTCCAATCCTACTCCGAACCGTCTCTCTAACCCTAGCACTCAACATAACCCTAAACCTAGCTCCAATCCTAACCTGAACCGTCTCTCTAACCCTAGCACTCAGCATCAACTTAACCCTATGTCCAATCCTAACCGTAATCGTCTACCTAACCCTAGCCCTCAACATAACCCTAACCCGAGGTCCAATACTAACCCTAATGGTCTACCTAACACTAGCCCTCAACATAACCCTAACCCTAGGTCCAATCCTAACCCTAATCGTCTCTCTAACCCTAGCCCTCAACATAACCCTAACCCTAGGTCCAATCCTAACCCGAACCGTCTCTAACCCTAGCCCTCAACATAACCCTAACCCTAGCTCCAATCCTAACCTGAACCGTCTGTCTAACCCTAGCCCTCAACATAAACTGAACCCTACATCCAATCCTAACCCTAATCGTCTACCTAACCCTAGCCCTCAACATAACACTAACCCTAGCTCCAATCCTAACCCTAATCGTCTACCTACACCTAGCCCTCAACATAAACTGAACCCTACATCCAATCCTAACCCTAATCGTCTACCTAACCCTAGCCCTCAACATAACACTAACCCTAGCTCCAATCCTAACCCTAATCGTCTACCTACAGCTAGCCCTCAACATAACCCTAAACCTAGCTCCAATCCTAACCCTAATCGTCTCTGTAACCCTACCCATCAACATTGCCCTAATCATAGGTCCAATCCTAACCCTAATCGTCTATTTAACCCTAACCCTAAACATAACCCTAACCCTAGGCTCAATTCCTAACCCGAACCGTCTCTCTAAACCTAGCCCTCATCATAACCCTAACCCTAGGTCCAATCCTAACGCTAATCGTCTATCTAACCCTAGCCCTCATCATAACCTTTACCCTAGATCCAATCCTAACCCTAATCGTCTACCTAACCCTAGCCCTCAACATGACCCTAACCCTACCTCCAATCCTAACCCTTATCGTCTACCTAACCCTAGCCCTCAACAAAACCCTAACCCTAGGTCCAATACTAACTCTAATCGTCTACCTAACCCTAGCCCTCAACATAACCCTAACCCTAGGTCCAGTCCTAACCCTAATCGTGTATCTAAACCTAGCAATAAACATAACCCTAACCCTAGGTCCAATATTAACCCTAATCGTCTACCTAATCCTAGACCTCAACATAACCCTAACCCTAGGTCCAATCCTATCCCAAATAGTCTACCTAACCCTACCCCTCAACATAACCCTAACCCTAGGTCCAATCCTAACCCTAATCAACGCTCTAACTGTAGCCGACAACATAACCCAACCCTAGCTCCAATCCAAACCCTAATAGTCTCTCTAACACTAGCCCTCAACACAACCCTAACCCTAGGTCCAATCCTAACCCGAACCGTCTCTCTGAACCTAGCCCTCAACATAACCCTAACCCTAGGTCCAATCCTAACCCGAACCGTCTCTCTAACCCTAGCCCTCAACATAAACCTAACCCTAGGTGCAATCCTAACCCTATACGTCTATCTAACCCTAGCCCTCAACATAACCATAACCCTAGGTCTAATCCTAACCCGAACCGTCTCACTAACCCTAGCACTCAACATAACCCTAACCTGAGGTCCAATACTAACCCTAATCGTCTCTCTGACCCTAGCCCTCAACATAACCCTAACCCTAGCTCCAATCCTAACCCTAATAGTCTCTAATCCTAGCCCTCAACACAACCCTAACCCAAGGTCCATTCCAAACCCTAATCGTCTACCTAAACCTAGCCCTCAATATAACCCTAACCCTTGGTTCAATCCTAACCCTAATCGTCTCTCTAACCCTAGCCCTCAACCTAACCCTAACCCTAGGTCCAATCCTAACCCGAACCGTCTCTCTAACCCTAGCCCTCAACATATCCCTAACCCTAGGTCCAATCCTAACCCGAACCGTCTCTCTAAACCTAGCCCTCAACATAACCCTAACCCTAGGTCCAGCCCTATCCCGAACCATCTCTCTAACCCTAGCACTCAACATAACCCTAACCCTAGGAGCAATACTAACCCGAATCGTCTCTCTAACCCTAACCCTCAACATAACCCTAACCCTAGGTACAAATCTAACACTAATGGTCTATCTAACCCTAGCCCTAAACATAACCCTAACCCTAGGTCCAATCCTACTCCGAACCGTCTCTCTAACCCTAGCACTCAACATAACCCTAAACCTAGCTCCAATCCTAACCTGAACCGTCTCTCTAACCCTAGCACTCAGCATCAACTTAACCCTACGTCCAATCCTAACCGTAATCGTCTACCTAACCCTAGCCCTCAACATAACCCTAACCCGAGGTCCAATACTAACCCTAATGGTCTACCTAACACTAGCCCTCAACATAACCCTAACCCTAGGTCCAATCCTAACCCTAATCGTCTACCTAACCCTAGCCCTAAACATAACCCTAACCCTAGGTCCCATCCTAACCCGAACCGTCTCTCTAACCCTAGCTCTCAACAAAAACACACTCTACACAGTTTACTCAGCTTGTTGAGAGCACCAACATGCTTCAAACTGAAACTGCTACAAGGTGTGTGTAGCATGCAGAATGAAGGCTTGTCATTTCAAAGAAAGAAGAGGAAACAAAAATCCAGGTAGTGAAACGAGCACACCAGTATGGGAGATGTGCATGTGGACAGTTTCAAGCAGCAGCTCCTTCTGGACACTTGGAAACAGCGCTGTGAAAAAATATCGTACGAAGCGGAATTTGGCCAAAGTTGAAAGCCCTTCCAACACCAACCCTAAAGAACTTAGCCAAACAATGAATGTTGCAATAAGCTCCTGTAGGAAAGGTGCTTCTATGACACAACCCCCGAGCAGGTAGCTACATTCTGCACAGCACAAAATGCTTATGAATTCCTGGCTGAAAACTCACTCCAGAAGGTAGAAATGCGTGTGTTTCTCTGTGAAAGAAAACTCAGCTACTATTCTTTTGCTTGCTCCTTTAAAGTCTTTGTAGAAACATGTGTTTTCACAGCTGGAATACATTTTGGGATGCAGTGTTTCAAACTCTTGCAAGCCTCATGTTGTTTCTTAGACAATGTGGAAAAACAAGGAGTATGTTTCCGAAATCACTTGCAATCCAGAAAAACACACACTGCATCACTCTTGCCCAAACATGCTCTTTCTCCTAATGCGTTGAGAACATTCAAGAAAGCAGAAAGGAAGAGCATTTTGTAGTGTAATGCAGACTGGCATGTACAAAAAGCCATTTCTTTCGTTTGCAGGGTGTAAAAGCATGATGGTCTTCATGTTCTCGATGAAACCATTACATTTCCAAGTGACCTCAATTAGGACTTTCCCAAAAAGATGTGTTTCCGTGTCTGTGGTGAAAGGAGCTCTAAGTTGTGTATTCAGTGCTGGAGAGTGACACACTCTACATAGGTTAAAAAACGTTTTTAGAGCACCAACATGCTTAAAATTGAAACTGGTACAAGAAGTGTGTAGCATGCTGAATGAAGGCTTGTCATTTCAAAGAAAGAAAAGGAAACCAAAATCCAGGTAGGGAAACGAGCACACCAGTATGGGAGATGTGTATGTGGATAGTTTCAAGCAGCAGCTCTTTCTGGACTCTTTGAAACAGTGCTGTGAAAAAATTTGGTACGAAGCGGGATATGGCCAAAGTTGAAAGACCTTCCAAAACCAACCCTAAAGGACTTAGCCAAACAATGAATGTTGCAATAAGCTCCTGCAAGAAAGGTGCTTCAATGACACAAGTCCCGAGCAGGTAGCTACATTCTGCACAGTACAAAATACATATGAATTCCTGGCTGAAAACTCACTCCAGAAGGGAGAAATGCGTGTGTTTCTCTCTGAAGGAACACTCAGCCACTATTCTTTTGCTTGCTCCTTCATAGTCTTTGTAGAAACGTGTGTTTTCACTGCTGGAATACGTTGTGGGATGCATTGTTTCAATCTCTTGCAAGCCTCATGTTGTTTCTTAGACAATGTGGAAAACAAGGAATATGTTTCCCAAATCACTTGCAATCCAGAAAAACACACTGCATCACTCTTGCTCAAACACGCTCTTTCTCCTAATGCGTTGAGAACATTCTAGAAACCAGAAAGGAAGAGCATTTTGCAGTGAAATTCAGACTGGCATGTACAAAAAGCCATTTCTTTCGGTTGCAGGGTGCAAAAGCATGATCGACTTCATGTTCTCGATGAAACCCCTACATTTCCAAGTTACCTCAATTAGGACTTTCACAAAAAGATGTTTTTGAGTGTCAGTGGTAAAAGGAGCTCTAAGTTTTGTAATCAGTGCTGTAGATTGACACACTCTACACAGGTTACTCAGCTTTTTGAGAGCACCAACATGCTTCAAACTAAACTGCTACAAGGTGTGTGTAGCATGCAGAAAGAAGGCGTGTCATTTCAAAGAAAGAAGTGGAAACCAAAATTCAGGTAGTGAAACAAGCACACCAGTATGGGAGATGTGCATGAGGACAGTTTCAAGCAGAAGCTCCTTCTGGACACTTGGAAACAGCAATGTAAAAACATTTCGTTCGAATCGGGATTTGGCCAAAGTTGAAAGACCTTCCAACACCAACCCTAAAGAACTTAGCCAAACAATGAATGTTGCAATAACCTCCTGTAGGAAAGGTGCTTCTATGACACAACACCCGAACAGGTAGCTACATTCTGCACAGTACAAAATGCATATGAATTCCTGGCTGAAAACTCACTCCAGAAGTTAGAAATGCGTGTGTTTCTCTGTGAAAGAAAACTCAGCCACTATTCTTTTGCTTGCTCCTTCAAAGTCTTTGTAGAAACGTGTGTTTTCACTGCTGGAATACGTTGTGGGATGCATTGTTTCAATCTCTTGCAAGCCTCATGTTCTTTCTTAGACGATGTGGGTAAACAAGGAGTATGTTTCCCTAATCACTTGTAATCCAGAAGAATCCACACTGCATCACTCTTGCCCAAACACGCTCTTTCTCCTAATGCTTTGAGAACATTCAAGAAACCAGAAAAGAAGGGCATTTTGCAGTGAAATTCAGACGGGCATTTACAGGAGGACATTTCTATTGGTTGCAGAGTGCAAAAGCATGATTGACTTCATGTTCTCAATGAAACCCTTACTTTTCCAAGTGACCTGAAGTAGGACTTTCCCAAAAAGATGTGTTTCGTGTCTGTGGCGAAAGGAGCTCTATGTCTTGTAATCAGTGCTAGAGATTTACACACTCTACACAGGTTACTCAGCTTTTCGAAAGCACAAACATGCTTCAAACTGAAACTGCTACAGGGTGTGTGTAGCATGCAGAAAGAAGGCTTGTCATTTCAAAGAAAGACGAGGAAACCAAGTTCCAGGTAGTGAAACAAGCACACCATTATGGGAGATGTGTATGTGGACAGTTTCAAGCAGCAGCTCCTTCTGGACAATTGGAAACAGCGACTTGAAAAAATATTGTACGAAGCGGGATTTGGCCAAAGTTGAAAGCCCTTCCAACACCAACCCTAAAGAACTTAGCCAAACAATGAATGTTGCAATGGGCTCGTGCAGGAAAGGAGCTTCGATGACACAACCCCCGAGCAGGTAGCAACATTCTGCACAGTACAAAATGCATATGACTTCCAGGCTGAAAATGCACTCCAGAAGGATGAAATGCATGTTTCTCTCTGAAAGAACACTCAGCGACTATCCTTTTGCTTGCTCCTTCAAACTGTTTGTAGAAAAGTGTGTTCTCACTGTTGAAATACGTTATGGGATGCAGTGTTTCCATCTCTTGCAAGCCTCATGTTCTTTCTTCACGATGTGGAAAAATAAGGAGTATGTTTCCAAATGACTTGAAATCCAGGAAAACACACACTGCATCACTCTTGCTCAAACACGCTCTTTCTCCTAATGTGTTGAAAACTATCAACAAACCAGAAACGAAGGGCATTTTGCAGTGAAATTCAGACGGGTATGAACAAAAGGACATTTCTATTGGTTGCAGAGTGCAAAAGCATGATTGACTTCTTGTTCTTGATGAAAACCTTACATTTCCAAGTGACCTGAAGAAGGACTTTCACAAAACCATGTGTTTGCATGTCTGTAGTTTAAGGAGCTCTAAGTTGTGTATTCAGTGCTGGAGAGTGACACACTCTACACAGGTTACACAGCGTTCTTAGAGCACCAACATGCTTTAAACGGAAACTGCTACAAGGTGTGTGTAGCATGCTGAATGAAGGCTTGTCATTTCAAACAAAGAAGAGGAAACCAAATTCCAGGTAGTGAAACGAGCATACCAGTATGGGAGATGTGCATGTGGACAGTTTCATGCAGTAGCTCTTTCTGGACACTTGGAAACAGCGCTGTGAGAAAATTTCCTACGAAGCGAGATTTGGCCAAAGTGAAAGACCTTCCAAAACCAACCCTAGAGAACTTAGCTAAACAATGAATGTTGCAATAAGCTCCTGCAAGAAAGGTGCTTCAATGACACAACTCCCGAGCAGGTAGCTACATTCTGCACAGTACAAAATGCATATGAATTCCTGGCTGAAAACTCACTCCAGAAGGAAGAAATGCATGTGTTTCTCTCTGAAGGAACGCTCAGCCACTATTCTTTTGCTTGCTCCTTCAAAGTCTTTGTAGAAACGTGTGTTTTCACTGCTGGAATACGTTGTGGGATGCATTGTTTCAATCTCTTGCAAGCCTCATGTTGTTTCTTAGACAATGTGGAAAAACAAGGAGTATGTTTCATATATCACTTGTAATCCAGAAAAACACACACTGCATCACTCTTGCTCAAACACGCTCTTTCTCCTAATGCGTTGAGAACATTCAAGAAAGCAGAAAGGAAGAGCATTTTGCAGTGAATTTCAGATAGGCATGTACAAAAAGGCGTTTCTATCGGTTGCAGGGTGGAAAAGCATGATTGCCTTCATGTTCTCCATGAAACCCTTACATTTCCAACTTACCTGAGTTAGGACTTTCCCAAAAAGTTGTATTTGCCTGTCTGTGGTGAAAGGAGCTCTAAGTTGTGTATTCAGTGCTCGAGAGTGACACTCTCTAAACGAGATACACAGCGTTTTTAGAGCACCAACATGCTTAAAACTGAAACTACTACAGGGTTTGTGTAGCATGCTGAATGAAGGCTTGTCATGTCAAAGAAAGAAGAGGAAACCAAGTTCCAGGTAGTGAAACGAGCACACCAGTATGGGAGGTGTGCATGTGGACAGTTTCAAGCAGACGCTCTTTGTGAATACTTGGAAACAGCACTTTGAAAAAATTAAATATGAAGCGAGATATGGCCAAAGTTGAAAGGCCTTCCAAAACCAACCCTAAAGATCTTAGCCAAACAATGAATGCTCCAATAATCACCTGCAGGAAAAGTGCTTCTATGACACAACTCCCGAGCAGGTAGCTACATTCTGCACAGTACAAAATGCATATGAATTCCTGGCTGAAAACTCACTCCATAAGAAAGAAATGCGTGTGTTTCTCTCTGAAAGAACACTCAGCCACTAGGCTTTTGCTTGCTCCTTCAAAGTCTTTGTAGAATGGTGTGTTTTCACTGCTTGAATACGTTTTGGGATGCATTGTTTCAATATCTTGCAAGCCTCATGTTCTTTCTTACACGATGTGGAAAAATAAGGAGTATGTTTCCCAAATCACTTGAAATCCAGGAAAACGCACACTGCATCACTCTTGCTCAAACACGTTCTTTCTCCTAATGTGTTGAGAACTTTCAACAAACCAGAAACGAAGGGCATTTTGCAGTGAAATTCAGACGGGTATGAACTAAAGGACATTTCTATTGGTTGCAGAGTGCAAAAGCATGATTGACTTCTTGTTCTTGATGAAAACCTTACATTTCCAAGTGACCTGAAGTAGTACTTTCACAAAAACATGTGTTTGCGTGTCTGTGGTGAAAGGAGCTCTAAGTTGTGTATTCAGTACTGGAGAGTCACACACACTACACAGGTTACACAGCGTTCTTAGAGCAACAACATGCTTCAAACGGAAACTGCTACAAGGTGTGTGTAGCATGCTGAATGAAGGCTTGTCATTTCAAACAAAGAAGAGGAAACCAAATTCCAGGTAGTGAAACGAGCACAACAGTATGGGAGATGTGCATGTGGACAGTTTAAAGAAGCAGCTTTTTCTGGACACTTGGAAACAGCGCTGTGGAAAAATTTCGTAAGAAGCGAGATTAGGCCAAAGTTGAAAGACCGTCCAAAACCAACCCTAAAGAACTTAGCCAAACAATGAATGTTGCAATAAGCTTCTCCAGGAAAGGTGCTTCTATGACACAACACCCGAACAGGTAGCTACATTCTGCACAGTACAAAATGCATATGAATTCCTGGCTGAAATCTCACTCTAGAAGTTAGAAATGCGTGTGTTTCTCTGTTAAAGAAAACTCAGCCACTATTCTTTTGCTTGCTCCTTTAAAGTCTTTGTAGAAACATGTGTTTTCACTGCTGGAATACGTTTTGGGATGCAGTGTTTCAATCTCTTGCAAGCCTCATGTTGTTTCTTATACAATGTGGAAAAACAAGGAGTCTGTTTCCCAAATCACTTGCAATCCAGAAAAACACACACTGCATCACTCTTGCTCAAACACGCTCTTTCTCCTAATGCGTTGAGAACATTCAAGAAAGCAGAAAGGAAGAGCATTTTGTAGTGAAATTCAGACTGGCATGTACAAAAAGCCATTTCTTTCCGTTGCAGGGTGTATAAGCATGATGGTTTTCATGTTCTCGATGAAACCCTTACATTTCCAAGTGACTTCAATTAGGACTTTCCCAAAAAGATGTGTTTGCGTGTCTGTGGTGAAAGGAGCCCTAAGTTGTGTATTCAGTGCTGGAGAGTGACACACTCTACATAGGTTAAAAAACGTTCTTAGAGCACCAACATGCTTAAAATTGAAACTGGTACAAGTTGTGTGTAGCATGCGGAATGAAGGCTTGTCATTTCAAAGAAAGAAGAGGAAACCAAAATCCAGGGGGTGAAACGAGCACACCAGTAGGGAGATGTGTATGTGGATAGTTTCAAGCAGCAGATCTTTCTGGACACTTGGAAACAGCGCGGTGAAAAAATATCGTACGAAGCGGGATTTGGCCAAAGTTCAAAGCCCTTCCAACACCAACCCTAAAGAACTTACCCAAACAATGAATGTTGCAATAAGCTCCTGTAGGAAAGGTGCTTCTATGACACAACACCCGAACAGGTAGCTACATTCTGCACAGTACAAAATGCATATGAATTCCTGGCTGAAAACTCACTCCAGAAGTTAGAAATGCGTGTGTTTCTCTGTAAAAGAAAACTCAGCCACTATTCTTTTGCTTGCTCCTTTAAAGTCTTTGTAGAAACATGTGTTTTCACTGCTGGAATACGTTTTGGGATGCAGTGTTTCAATCTCTTGCAAGTCTCATGTTGTTTCTTAGACAATGTGGAAAAACAAGGAGTATGTTTCCCAAATCACTTGCAATCCAGAAAAACACACACTGCATCACTCTTGCCCAAACATGCTCTTTCTCCTAATGCGTTGAGAACATTCAAGAAAGCAGAAAGGAAGAGAATTTTGCAGTGAAATTCAGACTGGCATGTACAAAAATCCATTTCTTTCGGTTGCAGGGTGCAAAAGCATGATGGTCTTCATGTTCTCGATGAAACCCTTACATGTCCAAGTTACCTCAATTAGGACTTTCCCAAAAAGATGTGTTTGCGTGTCTGTGGTGAAAGGAGCTCTAAGTTGTGTATTCATTGCTGGAGAGTGACACACACTACACAGGTTAAACAGCGTTCTTAGAGCACCAACATGCTTAAACCTGAAACTGCTACAAGGTGTGTGTAGCATGCTGAATGAAGGCTTGTCATTTCAAACAAAGAAGAGGAAACCAAATTCCAGGTAGTGAAACGAGCACACCAGTATGGGACATGTGCATGTAGACAGTTTCAAGCAGCAGCTCTTTCTGGACACTTGGAAACAGCGCTGTGAAAAAATATCGTACGAAGCGGTATTTGGCCAAAGTTGAAAGCCCTTCCAACACCAACCCTAAAGAACTTAGCCAAACAATGAATGTTGCAATAAGCTCCTGTAGGAAAGGTGCTTCTATGACACAACACCCGAACAGGTAGCTACATTCTTCACAGTACAAAATGCATATGAATTCCTGGCTGAAAACTCACTCCAGAAGTTAGAAATGCGTGTGTTTCTCTGTGAAAGAAAACTCAGCCACTATTCTTTTGCTTGCTCCTTCAAAGTCTTTTTAGAAACGTGTGTTTTCACTGCTGGAATACGTTTTGGGATGCAGTGTTTCAATCTCTTGCAAGCCTCATGTTGTTTCTTAGACAATGTGGAAAAGCAAGGAGTATGTTTCCCAAATCACTTGTAATCCAGAAAAACACACACTGCATCACTCTTGCCCAAACATGCTCTTTCTCCTAATGCGTTGAGAATATTCAAGAAAGCAGAAAGGAAGAGCATTTTGTAGTGAAATTCAGACTGGCATGTACAAAAAGCCATTTCTTTCGGTTGCAGGGTGTAAAAGCATGATGGTCTTCATGTTCTCGATGAAACCCTTACATTTCCAAGTGACCTCAATTAGGACTTTCACAAAAAGATGTGTTTGCGTGTCTGTGGTGAAAGGAGCCCTAAGTTGTGTATTCAGTGCTGGAGAGTGACACACTCTACATAGGTTAAAAAACGTTCTTAGAGCACCAACATGCTTAAAATTGAAACTGGTACTAGATGTGTGTAGCCTGCTGAATGAAGGCTTGTCATTTCAAGAAAAGAAGAGGAAACCAAAATCCAGGTAGTGAAGAGAGCACACCAGTATGGGTGATGTGTATGTGGATAGTTTCAAGCAGCAGCTCTTTCTGGACACTTGGAAACAGTGCTGTGAAAAAATTTCGTACGATGCGGGATTTGGCCAAAGTTGAAAGACTTTCCAAAACCAACCCTAAAGGACTTAGCCAAACAATGAATGTTGCAATAAGCTCCTGCAGGAAAGGTGCTTCAATGACGCAACTCCAGAGCAGGTAGCTACATTCTGCACAGTACAAAATGAATATGAATTCCTGGCTGAAAACTCACTCCAGAAGGAAGAAATGGGTGTGTTTCTCTCTGAAAGAACACTCAGCCACTAGGCTTTTGCTTGCTCCTTCAAAGTCTTTGTAGAATCGTTTGTTTTCATTGCTTGAATGCGTTTTGGGATGCATTGTTTCAATCTCTTGCAAGCCTCATGTTCTTTCTTACACGATGTGGAAAAATAAGGAGTATGTTTCCCAAATCACTTGAAATCCAGGAAAACGCACACTGCATCACTCTTGCTCAAACACGTTCTTTCTCCTAATGTGTTGAGAACTTTCAACAAACCAGAAACGAAGGGCATTTTGCAGTGAAATTCAGATGGGTATGAACTAAAGGACATTTCTATTGGTTGCAGAGTGCAAAAGCATGATTGACTTCTTGTTCTCGATGAAAACCTTACATTTCCAAGTGACCTGAAGTAGGACTTTCACAAAAACATGTGTTTGTGTGTCTGTGGTGAAAGGAGCTCTAAGTTGTGTATTCAGTACTGGAGAGTCACACACACTACACAGGTTACACAGCGTTCTTAGAGCACCAACATGCTTAAATCTGAAACTGCTACAAGGTGTGTGTAACATGCTGAATGAAGGCTTGTCATTTCAAAGAAAGAAGAGGAAACCAAATTCCAGGTAGTGAAACGACCATACCAGTATGGGAGATGTGCATGTGGACAGTTTCAAGCAGCAGCACTTTCTGGACACTTGGAAACAGCGCTGTGAGAAAATTTCCTACGAAGCGAGATTTGGCCAAAGTTGAAAGACCTTCCAAAACCAACCCTAGAGAACTTAGCTAAAAAATGAATGTTGCAATAAGCTCCTGCAAGAAAGGTGCTTCAATGACACAACTCCCGAGCAGGTAGCTACATTCTGCACAGTACAAAATGCATATGAATTCCTGCCTGAAAACTCACTCCAGAAGGAAGAAATGCATGTGTTTCTCGCTGACGGAACGCTCAGCCACTATTCTTTTGCTTGCTCCTTCAAAGTCTTTGTAGAAACGTTTGTTTTCACTGCTGGAATACGTTGTGGGATGCATTGTTTCAATCTCTTGCAAGCCTCATATTGTTTCTTAGACAATGTGGAAAAACAAGCAGTATGTTTCACATATCACTTGTAATCCAGAAAAACACACAGTGCATCACTCTTGCTCAAACACGCTCTTTCTCCTAATGCGTTGACAATATTCAAGAAAGCAGAAAGGAAGAGCATTTTGTAGTGAAATTCAGACTGGCATGTACAAAAATCCATTCTTTCCGTTGCAGGGTGTATAAGCATGATGGTCTTCATGTTCTCGATGAAACCCTTACATTTCCAAGTGACTTCAATTAGGACTTTCCCAAAAAGATGTGTTTGCGTGTCTGTGGTGAAAGGAGCCCTAAGTTGTGTATTCAGTGCTGGAGAGTGACACACTCTACATAGGTTAAAAAACGTTCTTAGATCACCAACATGATTAAAGTTGAAACTGGTACAAGTTGTGTGTAGCATGCGGAATGAAGGCTTGTCATTTCAAGGAAAGAAGAGGAAACCAAAATCCAGGGGATGAAACGAGCACACCAGTATGGGAGATGTGTATGTGGATAGTTTCAAGCAGCAGCTCTTTCTGGACACTTGGAAACAGTGCTGTGAAAAAATTTCGTACGAAGCGGGATTTGGCCAAATTTGAAAGACTTTCCAAAACCAACCCTAAAGGACTTAGCCAAACAATGAATGTTGCAATAAGCTCCTGCAGAAAAGGTGCTTCAATGACACAACGCCCGAGCAGGTAGCAACATTCTGCACAGTACAAAATGCATATGACTTCCAGGCTGAAAATGCACTCCAGAAGGATGAAATGCATGTTTCTCTCTGAAAGAACACTCAGCCACTATCCTTTTGCTTGCTCCTTCAAACTGTAGAAAAGTGTGTTTTCACTGTTGGAATACTTTATGGGATGCAGTGTTTCCATCTCTTGCAAGCCTCATGTTCTTTCTTACACGATGTGGAAAAATAAGGAGTATGTTTCCAAATGACTTGAAATCCAGGAAAACACACACTGCATCACTCTTGCTCAAACACGGTCTTTCTCCTAATGTGTTGAGAACTTTCAACAAACCAGAAACGGAGGGCATTTTGCAGTGAAATTCAGACGGGTTTGTAGAAAAGTACATTTCTATGGGCTGCAGAGTGCAAAACCGTGATTGACTTCATGTTCTCGATGAAACCCTTACATTTCTAAGTGACTTCAATTAGGACTTTCCCAAAAAGATGTGTTTGCGTGTCTGTGGTGAAAGGAGCCCTAAGTTGTGTATTCAGTGCTGGAGAGTGACACACTCTACATAGGTTAAAAAACGTTCTTAGATCACCAACATGCTTAAAGTTGAAACTGGTACAAGTTGTGTGTAGCATGCGGAATGAAGGCTTGTCATTTCAAGGAAAGAAGAGGAAACCAAAATCCAGGGGGTGAAACGAGCACACCAGTATGGGAGATGTGTATGTGGATAGTTTCAAGCAGCAGCTCTTTCTGGACACTTGGAAACAGTGCTGTGAAAAAATTTCGTACGAAGCGGGATTTGGCCAAATTTGAAAGACTTTCCAAAACCAACCCTAAAGGACTTAGCCAAACAATGAATGTTGCAATAAGCTCCTGCAGAAAAGGTGCTTCAATGACACAACGCCCGAGCAGGTAGCAACATTCTGCACAGTACAAAATGCATATGACTTCCAGGCTGAAAATGCACTCCAGAAGGATGAAATGCATGTTTCTCTCTGAAAGAACACTCAGCCACTATCCTTTTGCTTGCTCCTTCAAACTGTAGAAAAGTGTGTTTTCACTGTTGGAATACGTTATGGGATGCAGTGTTTCCATCTCTTGCAAAACTCATGTTCTTTCTTACACGATGTGGAAAAATAAGGAGTATGTTTCCAAATGACTTGAAATCCAGGAAAACACACACTGCATCACTCTTGCTCAAACACGCTCTTTCTCCTAATGTGTTGAGAACTTTCAACAAACCAGAAACGAAGGGCATTTTGCAGTGAAATTCAGATGGGTATGAACAAAAGGACATTTCTACTGGTTGCAGAGTGCAAAAGCAGGATTGACTTCTTGTTCTCGATGAAAACCTTACATTTCCAAATGACCTGAAGAAGGACATTCACAAAACTATGTGTTTGCATATCTGTAGTTTAAGGAGCTCTAAGTTGTGTATTCAGTGCTGGAGAGTGACACACACTACACAGGTTACACAGCGTTCTTAGAGCACAAACATGCTTAAATCTGAAACTCCTACAAGGTGTGTGTAACAAGCTGAATGAAGGCTTGTCATTTCAAAGAAAGAAGAGGAAACCAAATTCCAGGTAGTGAAACGACCATACCAGTATGGGAGATGTGCATGTGGACACTTTCAAGCAGCAGCTCTTTCTGGACACTTGGAAACAGCGCTGTGAGAAAATTTCCTACGAAGCGAGATTTGGCCAATGTTGAAAGACTTTCCAAAACCAACCCTAGAGAACTTAGCTAAACAATGAATGTTGCAATAAGCTCCTGCAAGAAAGGTGCTTCAATGACACAACTCCCGAGCAGGTAGCTACATTCTGCACAGTACAAAATGCATATGAATTCCTGGCTGAAAACTCACTCCAGAAGGAAGAAATGCGTGTGTTTCTCTCTGAAGGAACACTCAGCCACTATTCTTTTGCTTGTTCCTTCAAAGTCTTTGTAAAACGTGTGTTTTCGCTGTCGGAATACCTTTTGGGATGCAGTGTTTCAATCTCTTGCAAGCCTCATGTTGTTTCTTAGACAATGTGGAAAAACAAGGAGTATGTTTCCCAAATCACTTGAAATCCAGAAAAACACACACTGCATCACTCTTGCCAAAACATGCTCTTTCTCCTAATGCGTTGAGAACATTCAAGAAAGCAGAAAGGAAAAGCATTTTGTAGTGAAATTCAGACTGGCATGTACAAAAAGCCATTTCTTTCGGTTGCAGGGTGTAAAAGCATGATGGTCTTCATGTTCTCGATGAAACCCTTACATTTCCAAGTGACCTCAATTAGGACTTTCCCAAAAAGATGTGTTTGCGTGTCTGTGGTGATAGGAGCTCTAATTTGTGTATTCAGTGCTGGAGAGTGACACACTCTACACAGGTTAAACAGCTATCTTAGAGCACCAACATGCTTAAAATAGAAACTGCTACAAGGTGTGTGTAACATGCTGAATGAAGGCTTGTCATTTCAAAGAAACAGGAGGAAACCAAAATCCTGGTAGTGAAACGAGCACACCAGTATGGGAGATGTGCATGTGGACAGTTTCAAGCAGCAGCTCCTTGTGGACACTTGGAAACAGCGATGTAAAAACATTTCGTTCGAAGCAGAATTTGGCCAAGGTTGAAAGACCTTCCAACACCAACCCTAAAGAACTTAGCCAAACAGTGAATGTTACAATAAGCTCCTGCAAGAAACGTGCTTCTATGACACAACCCCCGAGCAGGTAGCTACATTCTGCACAGTACAAAATTCATATGAATTCCACGCTGAAAACTCACTCCAGAAGCAAGAAATGCGTGTTTTTCTCTCTCAAAGGACACTCAGCCACTAGGCTTTTGCTTGCTCCTTCAAAGTCTTTGTAGAAACGTGTGTTTTTACTGTTGGAATACGTTTTGGGATGCATTGTTTCAATCTCTTGCAAGCCTCATGTTCTTTCTTACACGATGTGGAAAAATAAGGAGTATGTTTCCCAAATCACTTGAAATCCAGGAAAACGCACACTGCATCACTCTTGCTCAAACACGTTCTTTCTCCTAATGTGTTGAGAACTATCAACAAACCAGAAACGAAGGGCATTTTGCAGTGAAATTCAGACTGGTATGAACTAAAGGACATTTCTATTGGTTGCAGATTGCAAAAGCATGATTGACTTCTTGTTCTCGATGAAAACCTTACATTTCCAAGTGACCTGAAGTAGGACTTTCACAAAAACATGTGTTTGCGTGTCTGTGGTGAAAGGAGCTCTAAGTTGTGTATTCAGTACTGGAGAGTGACACACACTACACAGGTTACACAGCGTTCTTAGAGCACCAACATGCTTAAACCTGAAACTGGTACTAGATGTGTGTAGCCTGCTGAATGAAGGCTTGTCATTTCAAAGAAAGAAGAGGAAACCAAAATCCAGGTAGTGAAACGAGCACACCAGTATGGGAGATGTGCATGTGGACAGTTTCAAGCAGCAGCTCTTTGTGGACACTTGGAAACAGCGTTGTGAAAAAATTTCGTACGATGCGGGATTTGGCCAAAGTTGAAAGACTTTCCAAAACCAACCCTAAAGGACTTAGCCAAACAATGAATGTTGCAATAAGCTCCTGCAGGAAAGGTGCTTCAATGACGCAACTCCCGAGCAGGTAGCTACATTCTGCACAGTACAAAATGAATATGAATTCCTGGCTTAAAACTCACTTCAGAAGGAAGAAATGCGTGTGTTTCTCTCTGAAAGAACACTCAGCCACTAGGCTTTTGCTGGCTCCTTCAAAGTCTTTGTAGAATCGTTTGTTTTCATTCCTTGAATACGTTTTGGGATGCAGTGTTTCAATATCTTGCAAGCCTCATGTTGTTTCTTAGACAATGTGGAAAAACAAGGAGTATGTTTCATATATCACTTGTAATCCAGAAAAACACACACTGCATCACTCTTGCTCAAACACGCTCTTTCTCCTAATGCGTTGAGAACATTCAAGAAAGCAGAAAGGAAGAGCATTTTGCAGTGAATTTCAGATAGGCATGTACAAAAAGGAGTTTCTATCGGTTGCAGGGTGGAAAAGCATGATTGCCTTCATGTTCTCCATGAAACCCTTACATTTCCAACTTACCTGAGTTAGGACTTTCCCAAAAAGTTGTATTTGCCTCTCTGTGGTGAAAGGAGCTCTAAGTTGTGTATTCAGTGCTCGAGCGTGACACACTCTAAACGGGATACACAGCGTTCTTAGAGCACCAACATGCTTAAAACTGAAACTACTACAGGGTTTGTGTAGCATGCTGAATGAAGGCTTGTCATTTCAAAGAAAGAAGAGGAAACCAAGTTTCAGGTAGTGAAACGAGCACACCAGTATGGGAGGTGTGCATGTGGACAGTTTCAAGCAGCAGCTCTTTGTGAATACTTGGAAACAGCACTTTGAAAAAATTAAATATGAAGCGAGATATGGCCAAAGTTGAAAGACCTTCCAAAACCAACCTTAAAGATCTTAGCCAAACAATGAATGCTCCAATAATCACCTGCAGGAAAAGTGCTTCTATGACACAACTCCCGAGCAGGTAGCTACATTCTGCACAGTACAAAATGCATATGAATTCCTGGCTGAAAACTCACTCCAGAAGAAAGAAATGCGTGTTTTTCTCTCTGAAAGAAGACTCAGCCACTAGGCTTTTGCTTGCTCCTTCAAAGTCTTTGTAGAATGGTGTGTTTTCACTGCTTGAATACGTTTTGGGATGCATTGTTTCAATCTCTTGCAAGCCTCATGTTCTTTCTTACACGATGTGGAAAAATAAGGAGTATGTTTCCCAAATCACTTGAAATCCAGGAAAACGCACAGTGCATCACTCTTGCTCAAACACGTTCTTTCTCCTAATGTGTTGAGAACTTTCAACAAACCAGAAACGAAGGGCATTTTGCAGTGAAATTCAGACGGGTATGAACTAAAGGACATTTCTATTGGTTGCAGAGGGCAAAAGCATGATTGACTTCTTGTTCTTGATGAAAACCTTACATTTCCAAGTGACCTGAAGTAGTACTTTCACAAAAACATGTGTTTGCGTGTCTGTGGTGAAAGGAGCTCTAAGTTGTGTATTCAGTACTGGAGAGTCACACACACTACACAGGTTACACAGCGTTCTTAGAGCAACAACATGCTTCAAACGGAAACTGCTACAAGGTGTGTGTAGCATGCTGAATGAAGGCTTGTCATTTCAAACAAAGAAGAGGAAACCAAATTCCAGGTAGTGAAACGAGCACACCAGTATGGGAGATGTGCATGTGGAGAGTTTCAAGCAGCAGCTCTTTCTGGACACTTGGAAACAGCGCTGTGAAAAAATTTCCTAAGAAGCGAGATTAGGCCAAAGTTGAAAGACCGTCCAAATCCAACCCTAAAGAACTTAGCCAAACAATGAATGTTGCAATAAGCTCCTGCAGGAAAGGTGCTTCGATGACACAACACCCGAACAGGTAGCTACATTCTGCACAGTACAAAATGCATATGAATTCCTGGCTGAAACCTCACTCTAGAAGTTAGAAATGCGTGTGTTTCTCTGTTAAAGAAAACTCAGCCACTATTCTTTTGCTTGCTCCTTTAAAGTCTTTGGAGAAACATGTGTTTTCACTGCTGGAATACGTTTTGGGATGCAGTGTTTCAATCTCTTGCAAGCCTCATGTTGTTTCTTAGACAATGTGGAAAAACAAAGAGGATGTTTCCCAAATCACTTGCAATCCAGAAAAACACACACTGCATCACTCTTGCTCAAACACGCTCTTTCTCCTAATGCGTTGAGAACATTCAAGAAAGCAGAAAGGAAGAGCATTTTGTAGTGAAATTCAGACTGGCATGTACAAAAAGCCATTTCTTTCCGTTGCAGGGTGTATAAGCATGATGGTCTTCATGTTCTCGATGAAACCCCTACATTTCCAAGTGACTTCAATTAGGACTTTCCCAAAAAGATGTGTTTGCGTGTCTGTGGTGAAAGGAGCCCTAAGTTGTGTATTCAGTGCTGGAGAGTGACACTCTCTACATAGGTTAAAAAACGGTCGTAGAGCACCAACATTGCCAAAATTGAAACTGGTACAAGTTGTGTGTAGCATGCGGAATGAAGGCTTCTCATTTCAAAGAAAGAAGAGGAAACCAAAATCCAGGGGGTGAAACGAGCACACCAGTAGGGAGATGTCTATGTGGATAGTTTCAAGCAGCAGATCTTCCTGGACACTTGGGAACAGCGCGGTGAAAAAATATCGTACGAAGCGGTATTTGGCCAAAGTTCAAAGCCCTTCCCACACCAACCCTAAAGAACTTAGCCAAACAATGAATGTTGCAATAAGCTCCTGTAGGAAAGGTGCTTCTATGACACAACACCCGAACAGGTAGCTACATTCTGCACAGTACAAAATGCATATGAATTCCTGGCTGAAAACTCACTCCAGAAGGAAGAAATGCGTGTGTTTCTCTGTAAAAGAAAACTCAGCCACTATTCTTTTGCTTGCTCCTTTAAAGTCTTTGTAGAAACATGTGTTTTCACTGCTGGAATACGTTTTGGGATGCAGTGTTTCAATCTCTTGCAAGCCTCATGTTGTTTCTTAGACAATGTGGAAAAACAAAGAGGATGTTTCCCAAATCACTTGCAATCCAGAAAAACACACACTGCATCACTCTTGCCCAAACATGCTCTTTCTCCTAATGCGTTGAGAACATTCAAGAAAGCAGAAAGGAAGAGAATTTTGCAGTGAAATTCAGACTGGCATGTACAAAAATCCATTTCTTTCGGTTGCAGGGTGCAAAAGCATGATGGTCTTCATGTTCTCGATGAAACCCTTACATGTCCAAGTTACCTCAATTAGGACTTTCCCAAAAAGATGTGTTTGCGTGTCTGTGGTGAAAGGAGCTCTAAGTTGTGTATTCATTGCTGGACAGTGACACACACTACACAGGTTACACAGCGTTCTTAGAGCACCAACATGCTTAAACCTGAAACTGCTACAAGGTGTGTGTAGCATGCAGAATGAAGGCTTGTCATTTCAAACAAAGAAGAGGAAACCAAATTCCAGGTAGTGAAACGAGCACACCAGTATGGGACATGTGCATGTAGACAGTTTCAAGCAGCAGCTCTTTCTGGACACTTGGAAACAGCGCTGTGAAAAAATATCGTACGAAGCGGTATTTGGCCAAAGTTGAAAGCCCTTCCAACACCAACCCTAAAGAACTTAGCCAAACAATGAATGTTGCAATAAGCTCCTGCAAGAAAGATGCTTCTATGACACAACACCCGAACAGGTAGCTACATTCTGCACAGTACAAAATGCATATGAATTCCTGGCTGAAAACTCACTCCAGAAGTTGGAAATGCGTGTGTTTCTCTGTGAAAGAAAACTCAGCCACTATTCTTTTGCTTGCTCCTTTAAAGTCTTTGTAGAATCGTGTGTTTTCACTGCTGGAATACGTTTTGGGATGCAGTGTTTCAATCTCTTGCAAGCCTCATGTTGTTTCTCAGACAATGTGGAAAAACAAGGAGTATGTTTCCCAAATCACTTGTAATCCAGAAAAACACACACTGCATCACTCTTGCCCAAACATGCTCTTTCTCCTAATGCGTTGAGAACATTCAAGAAAGCAGAAAGGAAGAGCATTTTGTAGTGAAATTCAGACTGGCATGTACAAAAAGCCATTTCTTTCGGTTGCAGGGTGTAAAAGCATGATGGTCTTCATGTTCTCGATGAAACCCTTACATTTCCAAGTGACCTCAATTAGGACTTTCACAAAAAGATGTGTTTGCGTGTCTGTGGTGAAAGGAGCCCTAAGTTGTGTATTCAGTGCTGGAGAGTGACACAGTCTACATAGGTTAAAAAACGTTCTTAGAGCACCAACATGCTTAAAATTGAAACTGGTACTAGATGTGTGTAGCCTGCTGAATGAAGGCTTGTCATTTCAAGGAAAGAACAGGAAACCAAAATCCAGGTAGTGAAACGAGCACACCAGTATGGGAGATGTGTATGTGGATAGTTTCAAGTAGCAGCTCTTTCTAGACACTTGGAAACAGTGCTGTGAAAAAATTTCGTACGATGCGGGATTTGGCCAAAGTTGAAAGACTTTCCAAAACCAACCCTAAAGGACTTAGCCAAACAATGAATGTTGCAATAAGCTCCTGCAGGAAAGGTGCTTCAATGACGCAACTCCCGAGCAGGTAGCTACATTCTGCACAGTACAAAATGAATATGAATTCCTGGCTGAAAACTCACTCCAGAAGGAAGAAATGGGTGTGTTTCTCTCTGAAGGAACGCTCAGCCACTATTCTTTTGCTTGCTCCTTCAAAGTCTTTGTAGAAACGTGTGTTTTCACTGCTGGAATACGTTGAGGGATGCATTGTTTCAATCTCTTGCAAGCCTCATATTGTTTCTTAGACAATGTGGAAAAACAAGCAGTATGTTTCACATATCACTTGTAATCCAGAAAAACACACAGTGCATCACTCTTGCTCAAACACGCTCTTTCTCCTAATGCGTTGACAATATTCAAGAAAGCAGAAAGGAAGAGCATTTTGTAGTGAAATTCAGACTGGCATGTACAAAAATCCATTCTTTCCGTTGCAGGGTGTATAAGCATGATGGTCTTCATGTTCTCGATGAAACCCTTACATTTCCAAGTGACTTCAATTAGGACTTTCCCAAAAAGATGTGTTTGCGTGTCTGTGGTGAAAGGAGCCCTAAGTTGTGTATTCAGTGCTGGAGAGTGACACACTCTACATAGGTTAAAAAACGTTCTTAGATCACCAACATGATTAAAGTTGAAACTGGTACAAGTTGTGTGTAGCATGCGGAATGAAGGCTTGTCATTTCAAGGAAAGAAGAGGAAACCAAAATCCAGGGGATGAAACGAGCACACCAGTATGGGAGATGTGTATGTGGATAGTTTCAAGCAGCAGCTCTTTCTGGACACTTGGAAACAGTGCTGTGAAAAAATTTCGTACGAAGCGGGATTTGGCCAAATTTGAAAGACTTTCCAAAACCAACCCTAAAGGACTTAGCCAAACAATGAATGTTGCAATAAGCTCCTGCAGAAAAGGTGCTTCAATGACACAACGCCCGAGCAGGTAGCAACATTCTGCACAGTACAAAATGCATATGACTTCCAGGCTGAAAATGCACTCCAGAAGGATGAAATGCATGTTTCTCTCTGAAAGAACACTCAGCCACTATCCTTTTGCTTGCTCCTTCAAACTGTAGAAAAGTGTGTTTTCACTGTTGGAATACTTTATGGGATGCAGTGTTTCCATCTCTTGCAAGCCTCATGTTCTTTCTTACACGATGTGGAAAAATAAGGAGTATGTTTCCAAATGACTTGAAATCCAGGAAAACACACACTGCATCACTCTTGCTCAAACACGGTCTTTCTCCTAATGTGTTGAGAACTTTCAACAAACCAGAAACGGAGGGCATTTTGCAGTGAAATTCAGACGGGTTTGTAGAAAAGTACATTTCTATGGGCTGCAGAGTGCAAAACCGTGATTGACTTCATGTTCTCGATGAAACCCTTACATTTCTAAGTGACTTCAATTAGGACTTTCCCAAAAAGATGTGTTTGCGTGTCTGTGGTGAAAGGAGCCCTAAGTTGTGTATTCAGTGCTGGAGAGTGACACACTCTACATAGGTTAAAAAACGTTCTTAGATCACCAACATGCTTAAAGTTGAAACTGGTACAAGTTGTGTGTAGCATGCGGAATGAAGGCTTGTCATTTCAAGGAAAGAAGAGGAAACCAAAATCCAGGGGGTGAAACGAGCACACCAGTATGGGAGATGTGTATGTGGATAGTTTCAAGCAGCAGCTCTTTCTGGACTCTTGGAAACAGTGCTGTGAAAAAATTTCGTACGAAGCGGGATTTGGCCAAATTTGAAAGACTTTCCAAAACCAACCCTAAAGGACTTAGCCAAACAATGAATGTTGCAATAAGCTCCTGCAGAAAAGGTGCTTCAATGACACAACGCCCGAGCAGGTAGCAACATTCTGCACAGTACAAAATGCATATGACTTCCAGGCTGAAAATGCACTCCAGAAGGATGAAATGCATGTTTCTCTCTGAAAGAACACTCAGCCACTATCCTTTTGCTTGCTCCTTCAAACTGTAGAAAAGTGTGTTTTCACTGTTGGAATACGTTATGGGATGCAGTGTTTCCATCTCTTGCAAAACTCATGTTCTTTCTTACACGATGTGGAAAAATAAGGAGTATGTTTCCAAATGACTTGAAATCCAGGAAAACACACACTGCATCACTCTTGCTCAAACACGCTCTTTCTCCTAATGTGTTGAGAACTTTCAACAAACCAGAAACGAAGGGCATTTTGCAGTGAAATTCAGATGGGTATGAACAAAAGGACATTTCTACTGGTTGCAGAGTGCAAAAGCAGGATTGACTTCTTGTTCTCGATGAAAACCTTACATTTCCAAATGACCTGAAGAAGGACATTCACAAAACTATGTGTTTGCATATCTGTAGTTTAAGGAGCTCTAAGTTGTGTATTCAGTGCTGGAGAGTGACACACACTACACAGGTTACACAGCGTTCTTAGAGCACAAACATGCTTAAATCTGAAACTCCTACAAGGTGTGTGTAACAAGCTGAATGAAGGCTTGTCATTTCAAAGAAAGAAGAGGAAACCAAATTCCAGGTAGTGAAACGACCATACCAGTATGGGAGATGTGCATGTGGACACTTTCAAGCAGCAGCTCTTTCTGGACACTTGGAAACAGCGCTGTGAGAAAATTTCCTACGAAGCGAGATTTGGCCAATGTTGAAAGACTTTCCAAAACCAACCCTAGAGAACTTAGCTAAACAATGAATGTTGCAATAAGCTCCTGCAAGAAAGGTGCTTCAATGACACAACTCCCGAGCAGGTAGCTACATTCTGCACAGTACAAAATGCATATGAATTCCTGGCTGAAAACTCACTCCAGAAGGAAGAAATGCGTGTGTTTCTCTCTGAAGGAACACTCAGCCACTATTCTTTTGCTTGTTCCTTCAAAGTCTTTGTAAAACGTGTGTTTTCGCTGTCGGAATACCTTTTGGGATGCAGTGTTTCAATCTCTTGCAAGCCTCATGTTGTTTCTTAGACAATGTGGAAAAACAAGGAGTATGTTTCCCAAATCACTTGAAATCCAGAAAAACACACACTGCATCACTCTTGCCAAAACATGCTCTTTCTCCTAATGCGTTGAGAACATTCAAGAAAGCAGAAAGGAAAAGCATTTTGTAGTGAAATTCAGACTGGCATGTACAAAAAGCCATTTCTTTCGGTTGCAGGGTGTAAAAGCATGATGGTCTTCATGTTCTCGATGAAACCCTTACATTTCCAAGTGACCTCAATTAGGACTTTCCCAAAAAGATGTGTTTGCGTGTCTGTGGTGATAGGAGCTCTAATTTGTGTATTCAGTGCTGGAGAGTGACACACTCTACACAGGTTAAACAGCTATCTTAGAGCACCAACATGCTTAAAATAGAAACTGCTACAAGGTGTGTGTAACATGCTGAATGAAGGCTTGTCATTTCAAAGAAACAGGAGGAAACCAAAATCCTGGTAGTGAAACGAGCACACCAGTATGGGAGATGTGCATGTGGACAGTTTCAAGCAGCAGCTCCTTGTGGACACTTGGAAACAGCGATGTAAAAACATTTCGTTCGAAGCAGAATTTGGCCAAGGTTGAAAGACCTTCCAACACCAACCCTAAAGAACTTAGCCAAACAGTGAATGTTACAATAAGCTCCTGCAAGAAACGTGCTTCTATGACACAACCCCCGAGCAGGTAGCTACATTCTGCACAGTACAAAATTCATATGAATTCCACGCTGAAAACTCACTCCAGAAGCAAGAAATGCGTGTTTTTCTCTCTCAAAGGACACTCAGCCACTAGGCTTTTGCTTGCTCCTTCAAAGTCTTTGTAGAAACGTGTGTTTTTACTGTTGGAATACGTTTTGGGATGCATTGTTTCAATCTCTTGCAAGCCTCATGTTCTTTCTTACACGATGTGGAAAAATAAGGAGTATGTTTCCCAAATCACTTGAAATCCAGGAAAACGCACACTGCATCACTCTTGCTCAAACACGTTCTTTCTCCTAATGTGTTGAGAACTATCAACAAACCAGAAACGAAGGGCATTTTGCAGTGAAATTCAGACTGGTATGAACTAAAGGACATTTCTATTGGTTGCAGATTGCAAAAGCATGATTGACTTCTTGTTCTCGATGAAAACCTTACATTTCCAAGTGACCTGAAGTAGGACTTTCACAAAAACATGTGTTTGCGTGTCTGTGGTGAAAGGAGCTCTAAGTTGTGTATTCAGTACTGGAGAGTGACACACACTACACAGGTTACACAGCGTTCTTAGAGCACCAACATGCTTAAACCTGAAACTGGTACTAGATGTGTGTAGCCTGCTGAATGAAGGCTTGTCATTTCAAAGAAAGAAGAGGAAACCAAAATCCAGGTAGTGAAACGAGCACACCAGTATGGGAGATGTGCATGTGGACAGTTTCAAGCAGCAGCTCCTTGTGGACACTTGGAAACAGCGTTGTGAAAAAATTTCGTACGATGCGGGATTTGGCCAAAGTTGAAAGACTTTCCAAAACCAACCCTAAAGGACTTAGCCAAACAATGAATGTTGCAATAAGCTCCTGCAGGAAAGGTGCTTCAATGACGCAACTCCCGAGCAGGTAGCTACATTCTGCACAGTACAAAATGAATATGAATTCCTGGCTTAAAACTCACTTCAGAAGGAAGAAATGCGTGTGTTTCTCTCTGAAAGAACACTCAGCCACTAGGCTTTTGCTGGCTCCTTCAAAGTCTTTGTAGAATCGTTTGTTTTCATTCCTTGAATACGTTTTGGGATGCAGTGTTTCAATATCTTGCAAGCCTCATGTTGTTTCTTAGACAATGTGGAAAAACAAGGAGTATGTTTCATATATCACTTGTAATCCAGAAAAACACACACTGCATCACTCTTGCTCAAACACGCTCTTTCTCCTAATGCGTTGAGAACATTCAAGAAAGCAGAAAGGAAGAGCATTTTGCAGTGAATTTCAGATAGGCATGTACAAAAAGGAGTTTCTATCGGTTGCAGGGTGGAAAAGCATGATTGCCTTCATGTTCTCCATGAAACCCTTACATTTCCAACTTACCTGAGTTAGGACTTTCCCAAAAAGTTGTATTTGCCTCTCTGTGGTGAAAGGAGCTCTAAGTTGTGTATTCAGTGCTCGAGCGTGACACACTCTAAACGGGATACACAGCGTTCTTAGAGCACCAACATGCTTAAAACTGAAACTACTACAGGGTTTGTGTAGCATGCTGAATGAAGGCTTGTCATTTCAAAGAAAGAAGAGGAAACCAAGTTTCAGGTAGTGAAACGAGCACACCAGTATGGGAGGTGTGCATGTGGACAGTTTCAAGCAGCAGCTCTTTGTGAATACTTGGAAACAGCACTTTGAAAAAATTAAATATGAAGCGAGATATGGCCAAAGTTGAAAGACCTTCCAAAACCAACCTTAAAGATCTTAGCCAAACAATGAATGCTCCAATAATCACCTGCAGGAAAAGTGCTTCTATGACACAACTCCCGAGCAGGTAGCTACATTCTGCACAGTACAAAATGCATATGAATTCCTGGCTGAAAACTCACTCCAGAAGAAAGAAATGCGTGTTTTTCTCTCTGAAAGAAGACTCAGCCACTAGGCTTTTGCTTGCTCCTTCAAAGTCTTTGTAGAATGGTGTGTTTTCACTGCTTGAATACGTTTTGGGATGCATTGTTTCAATCTCTTGCAAGCCTCATGTTCTTTCTTACACGATGTGGAAAAATAAGGAGTATGTTTCCCAAATCACTTGAAATCCAGGAAAACGCACAGTGCATCACTCTTGCTCAAACACGTTCTTTCTCCTAATGTGTTGAGAACTTTCAACAAACCAGAAACGAAGGGCATTTTGCAGTGAAATTCAGACGGGTATGAACTAAAGGACATTTCTATTGGTTGCAGAGGGCAAAAGCATGATTGACTTCTTGTTCTTGATGAAAACCTTACATTTCCAAGTGACCTGAAGTAGTACTTTCACAAAAACATGTGTTTGCGTGTCTGTGGTGAAAGGAGCTCTAAGTTGTGTATTCAGTACTGGAGAGTCACACACACTACACAGGTTACACAGCGTTCTTAGAGCAACAACATGCTTCAAACGGAAACTGCTACAAGGTGTGTGTAGCATGCTGAATGAAGGCTTGTCATTTCAAACAAAGAAGAGGAAACCAAATTCCAGGTAGTGAAACGAGCACACCAGTATGGGAGATGTGCATGTGGAGAGTTTCAAGCAGCAGCTCTTTCTGGACACTTGGAAACAGCGCTGTGAAAAAATTTCCTAAGAAGCGAGATTAGGCCAAAGTTGAAAGACCGTCCAAATCCAACCCTAAAGAACTTAGCCAAACAATGAATGTTGCAATAAGCTCCTGCAGGAAAGGTGCTTCGATGACACAACACCCGAACAGGTAGCTACATTCTGCACAGTACAAAATGCATATGAATTCCTGGCTGAAACCTCACTCTAGAAGTTAGAAATGCGTGTGTTTCTCTGTTAAAGAAAACTCAGCCACTATTCTTTTGCTTGCTCCTTTAAAGTCTTTGGAGAAACATGTGTTTTCACTGCTGGAATACGTTTTGGGATGCAGTGTTTCAATCTCTTGCAAGCCTCATGTTGTTTCTTAGACAATGTGGAAAAACAAAGAGGATGTTTCCCAAATCACTTGCAATCCAGAAAAACACACACTGCATCACTCTTGCTCAAACACGCTCTTTCTCCTAATGCGTTGAGAACATTCAAGAAAGCAGAAAGGAAGAGCATTTTGTAGTGAAATTCAGACTGGCATGTACAAAAAGCCATTTCTTTCCGTTGCAGGGTGTATAAGCATGATGGTCTTCATGTTCTCGATGAAACCCCTACATTTCCAAGTGACTTCAATTAGGACTTTCCCAAAAAGATGTGTTTGCGTGTCTGTGGTGAAAGGAGCCCTAAGTTGTGTATTCAGTGCTGGAGAGTGACACTCTCTACATAGGTTAAAAAACGGTCGTAGAGCACCAACATTGCCAAAATTGAAACTGGTACAAGTTGTGTGTAGCATGCGGAATGAAGGCTTCTCATTTCAAAGAAAGAAGAGGAAACCAAAATCCAGGGGGTGAAACGAGCACACCAGTAGGGAGATGTCTATGTGGATAGTTTCAAGCAGCAGATCTTCCTGGACACTTGGGAACAGCGCGGTGAAAAAATATCGTACGAAGCGGTATTTGGCCAAAGTTCAAAGCCCTTCCCACACCAACCCTAAAGAACTTAGCCAAACAATGAATGTTGCAATAAGCTCCTGTAGGAAAGGTGCTTCTATGACACAACACCCGAACAGGTAGCTACATTCTGCACAGTACAAAATGCATATGAATTCCTGGCTGAAAACTCACTCCAGAAGGAAGAAATGCGTGTGTTTCTCTGTAAAAGAAAACTCAGCCACTATTCTTTTGCTTGCTCCTTTAAAGTCTTTGTAGAAACATGTGTTTTCACTGCTGGAATACGTTTTGGGATGCAGTGTTTCAATCTCTTGCAAGCCTCATGTTGTTTCTTAGACAATGTGGAAAAACAAAGAGGATGTTTCCCAAATCACTTGCAATCCAGAAAAACACACACTGCATCACTCTTGCCCAAACATGCTCTTTCTCCTAATGCGTTGAGAACATTCAAGAAAGCAGAAAGGAAGAGAATTTTGCAGTGAAATTCAGACTGGCATGTACAAAAATCCATTTCTTTCGGTTGCAGGGTGCAAAAGCATGATGGTCTTCATGTTCTCGATGAAACCCTTACATGTCCAAGTTACCTCAATTAGGACTTTCCCAAAAAGATGTGTTTGCGTGTCTGTGGTGAAAGGAGCTCTAAGTTGTGTATTCATTGCTGGACAGTGACACACACTACACAGGTTACACAGCGTTCTTAGAGCACCAACATGCTTAAACCTGAAACTGCTACAAGGTGTGTGTAGCATGCAGAATGAAGGCTTGTCATTTCAAACAAAGAAGAGGAAACCAAATTCCAGGTAGTGAAACGAGCACACCAGTATGGGACATGTGCATGTAGACAGTTTCAAGCAGCAGCTCTTTCTGGACACTTGGAAACAGCGCTGTGAAAAAATATCGTACGAAGCGGTATTTGGCCAAAGTTGAAAGCCCTTCCAACACCAACCCTAAAGAACTTAGCCAAACAATGAATGTTGCAATAAGCTCCTGCAAGAAAGATGCTTCTATGACACAACACCCGAACAGGTAGCTACATTCTGCACAGTACAAAATGCATATGAATTCCTGGCTGAAAACTCACTCCAGAAGTTGGAAATGCGTGTGTTTCTCTGTGAAAGAAAACTCAGCCACTATTCTTTTGCTTGCTCCTTTAAAGTCTTTGTAGAATCGTGTGTTTTCACTGCTGGAATACGTTTTGGGATGCAGTGTTTCAATCTCTTGCAAGCCTCATGTTGTTTCTCAGACAATGTGGAAAAACAAGGAGTATGTTTCCCAAATCACTTGTAATCCAGAAAAACACACACTGCATCACTCTTGCCCAAACATGCTCTTTCTCCTAATGCGTTGAGAACATTCAAGAAAGCAGAAAGGAAGAGCATTTTGTAGTGAAATTCAGACTGGCATGTACAAAAAGCCATTTCTTTCGGTTGCAGGGTGTAAAAGCATGATGGTCTTCATGTTCTCGATGAAACCCTTACATTTCCAAGTGACCTCAATTAGGACTTTCACAAAAAGATGTGTTTGCGTGTCTGTGGTGAAAGGAGCCCTAAGTTGTGTATTCAGTGCTGGAGAGTGACACAGTCTACATAGGTTAAAAAACGTTCTTAGAGCACCAACATGCTTAAAATTGAAACTGGTACTAGATGTGTGTAGCCTGCTGAATGAAGGCTTGTCATTTCAAGGAAAGAACAGGAAACCAAAATCCAGGTAGTGAAACGAGCACACCAGTATGGGAGATGTGTATGTGGATAGTTTCAAGTAGCAGCTCTTTCTAGACACTTGGAAACAGTGCTGTGAAAAAATTTCGTACGATGCGGGATTTGGCCAAAGTTGAAAGACTTTCCAAAACCAACCCTAAAGGACTTAGCCAAACAATGAATGTTGCAATAAGCTCCTGCAGGAAAGGTGCTTCAATGACGCAACTCCCGAGCAGGTAGCTACATTCTGCACAGTACAAAATGAATATGAATTCCTGGCTGAAAACTCACTCCAGAAGGAAGAAATGGGTGTGTTTCTCTCTGAAGGAACGCTCAGCCACTATTCTTTTGCTTGCTCCTTCAAAGTCTTTGTAGAAACGTGTGTTTTCACTGCTGGAATACGTTGAGGGATGCATTGTTTCAATCTCTTGCAAGCCTCATATTGTTTCTTAGACAATGTGGAAAAACAAGCAGTATGTTTCACATATCACTTGTAATCCAGAAAAACACACAGTGCATCACTCTTGCTCAAACACGCTCTTTCTCCTAATGCGTTGACAATATTCAAGAAAGCAGAAAGGAAGAGCATTTTGTAGTGAAATTCAGACTGGCATGTACAAAAATCCATTCTTTCCGTTGCAGGGTGTATAAGCATGATGGTCTTCATGTTCTCGATGAAACCCTTACATTTCCAAGTGACTTCAATTAGGACTTTCCCAAAAAGATGTGTTTGCGTGTCTGTGGTGAAAGGAGCCCTAAGTTGTGTATTCAGTGCTGGAGAGTGACACACTCTACATAGGTTAAAAAACGTTCTTAGATCACCAACATGATTAAAGTTGAAACTGGTACAAGTTGTGTGTAGCATGCGGAATGAAGGCTTGTCATTTCAAGGAAAGAAGAGGAAACCAAAATCCAGGGGATGAAACGAGCACACCAGTATGGGAGATGTGTATGTGGATAGTTTCAAGCAGCAGCTCTTTCTGGACACTTGGAAACAGTGCTGTGAAAAAATTTCGTACGAAGCGGGATTTGGCCAAATTTGAAAGACTTTCCAAAACCAACCCTAAAGGACTTAGCCAAACAATGAATGTTGCAATAAGCTCCTGCAGAAAAGGTGCTTCAATGACACAACGCCCGAGCAGGTAGCAACATTCTGCACAGTACAAAATGCATATGACTTCCAGGCTGAAAATGCACTCCAGAAGGATGAAATGCATGTTTCTCTCTGAAAGAACACTCAGCCACTATCCTTTTGCTTGCTCCTTCAAACTGTAGAAAAGTGTGTTTTCACTGTTGGAATACTTTATGGGATGCAGTGTTTCCATCTCTTGCAAGCCTCATGTTCTTTCTTACACGATGTGGAAAAATAAGGAGTATGTTTCCAAATGACTTGAAATCCAGGAAAACACACACTGCATCACTCTTGCTCAAACACGGTCTTTCTCCTAATGTGTTGAGAACTTTCAACAAACCAGAAACGGAGGGCATTTTGCAGTGAAATTCAGACGGGTTTGTAGAAAAGTACATTTCTATGGGCTGCAGAGTGCAAAACCGTGATTGACTTCATGTTCTCGATGAAACCCTTACATTTCTAAGTGACTTCAATTAGGACTTTCCCAAAAAGATGTGTTTGCGTGTCTGTGGTGAAAGGAGCCCTAAGTTGTGTATTCAGTGCTGGAGAGTGACACACTCTACATAGGTTAAAAAACGTTCTTAGATCACCAACATGCTTAAAGTTGAAACTGGTACAAGTTGTGTGTAGCATGCGGAATGAAGGCTTGTCATTTCAAGGAAAGAAGAGGAAACCAAAATCCAGGGGGTGAAACGAGCACACCAGTATGGGAGATGTGTATGTGGATAGTTTCAAGCAGCAGCTCTTTCTGGACACTTGGAAACAGTGCTGTGAAAAAATTTCGTACGAAGCGGGATTTGGCCAAATTTGAAAGACTTTCCAAAACCAACCCTAAAGGACTTAGCCAAACAATGAATGTTGCAATAAGCTCCTGCAGAAAAGGTGCTTCAATGACACAACGCCCGAGCAGGTAGCAACATTCTGCACAGTACAAAATGCATATGACTTCCAGGCTGAAAATGCACTCCAGAAGGATGAAATGCATGTTTCTCTCTGAAAGAACACTCAGCCACTATCCTTTTGCTTGCTCCTTCAAACTGTAGAAAAGTGTGTTTTCACTGTTGGAATACGTTATGGGATGCAGTGTTTCCATCTCTTGCAAAACTCATGTTCTTTCTTACACGATGTGGAAAAATAAGGAGTATGTTTCCAAATGACTTGAAATCCAGGAAAACACACACTGCATCACTCTTGCTCAAACACGCTCTTTCTCCTAATGTGTTGAGAACTTTCAACAAACCAGAAACGAAGGGCATTTTGCAGTGAAATTCAGATGGGTATGAACAAAAGGACATTTCTACTGGTTGCAGAGTGCAAAAGCAGGATTGACTTCTTGTTCTCGATGAAAACCTTACATTTCCAAATGACCTGAAGAAGGACATTCACAAAACTATGTGTTTGCATATCTGTAGTTTAAGGAGCTCTAAGTTGTGTATTCAGTGCTGGAGAGTGACACACACTACACAGGTTACACAGCGTTCTTAGAGCACAAACATGCTTAAATCTGAAACTCCTACAAGGTGTGTGTAACAAGCTGAATGAAGGCTTGTCATTTCAAAGAAAGAAGAGGAAACCAAATTCCAGGTAGTGAAACGACCATACCAGTATGGGAGATGTGCATGTGGACACTTTCAAGCAGCAGCTCTTTCTGGACACTTGGAAACAGCGCTGTGAGAAAATTTCCTACGAAGCGAGATTTGGCCAATGTTGAAAGACTTTCCAAAACCAACCCTAGAGAACTTAGCTAAACAATGAATGTTGCAATAAGCTCCTGCAAGAAAGGTGCTTCAATGACACAACTCCCGAGCAGGTAGCTACATTCTGCACAGTACAAAATGCATATGAATTCCTGGCTGAAAACTCACTCCAGAAGGAAGAAATGCGTGTGTTTCTCTCTGAAGGAACACTCAGCCACTATTCTTTTGCTTGTTCCTTCAAAGTCTTTGTAAAACGTGTGTTTTCGCTGTCGGAATACCTTTTGGGATGCAGTGTTTCAATCTCTTGCAAGCCTCATGTTGTTTCTTAGACAATGTGGAAAAACAAGGAGTATGTTTCCCAAATCACTTGAAATCCAGAAAAACACACACTGCATCACTCTTGCCAAAACATGCTCTTTCTCCTAATGCGTTGAGAACATTCAAGAAAGCAGAAAGGAAAAGCATTTTGTAGTGAAATTCAGACTGGCATGTACAAAAAGCCATTTCTTTCGGTTGCAGGGTGTAAAAGCATGATGGTCTTCATGTTCTCGATGAAACCCTTACATTTCCAAGTGACCTCAATTAGGACTTTCCCAAAAAGATGTGTTTGCGTGTCTGTGGTGATAGGAGCTCTAATTTGTGTATTCAGTGCTGGAGAGTGACACACTCTACACAGGTTAAACAGCTATCTTAGAGCACCAACATGCTTAAAATAGAAACTGCTACAAGGTGTGTGTAACATGCTGAATGAAGGCTTGTCATTTCAAAGAAACAGGAGGAAACCAAAATCCTGGTAGTGAAACGAGCACACCAGTATGGGAGATGTGCATGTGGACAGTTTCAAGCAGCAGCTCCTTGTGGACACTTGGAAACAGCGATGTAAAAACATTTCGTTCGAAGCAGAATTTGGCCAAGGTTGAAAGACCTTCCAACACCAACCCTAAAGAACTTAGCCAAACAGTGAATGTTACAATAAGCTCCTGCAAGAAACGTGCTTCTATGACACAACCCCCGAGCAGGTAGCTACATTCTGCACAGTACAAAATTCATATGAATTCCACGCTGAAAACTCACTCCAGAAGCAAGAAATGCGTGTTTTTCTCTCTCAAAGGACACTCAGCCACTAGGCTTTTGCTTGCTCCTTCAAAGTCTTTGTAGAAACGTGTGTTTTTACTGTTGGAATACGTTTTGGGATGCATTGTTTCAATCTCTTGCAAGCCTCATGTTCTTTCTTACACGATGTGGAAAAATAAGGAGTATGTTTCCCAAATCACTTGAAATCCAGGAAAACGCAAACTGCATCACTCTTGCTCAAACACGTTCTTTCTCCTAATGTGTTGAGAACTATCAACAAACCAGAAACGAAGGGCATTTTGCAGTGAAATTCAGACTGGTATGAACTAAAGGACATTTCTATTGGTTGCAGATTGCAAAAGCATGATTGACTTCTTGTTCTCGATGAAAACCTTACATTTCCAAGTGACCTGAAGTAGGACTTTCACAAAAACATGTGTTTGCGTGTCTGTGGTGAAAGGAGCTCTAAGTTGTGTATTCAGTACTGGAGAGTGACACACACTACACAGGTTACACAGCGTTCTTAGAGCACCAACATGCTTAAACCTGAAACTGGTACTAGATGTGTGTAGCCTGCTGAATGAAGGCTTGTCATTTCAAAGAAAGAAGAGGAAACCAAAATCCAGGTAGTGAAACGAGCACACCAGTATGGGAGATGTGCATGTGGACAGTTTCAAGCAGCAGCTCCTTCTGGACACTTGGAAACAGCGCTGTGAAAAAATATCGTACGAAGCGGAATTTGGCCAAAGTTGAAAGCCCTTCCAACACCAACCCTAAAGAACTTAGCCAAACAATGAATGTTGCAATAAGCTCCTGTAGGAAAGGTGCTTCAATGACACAACGCCCGAGCAGGTAGCAACATTCTGCACAGTACAAAATGCATATGACTTCCAGGCTGAAAATGCACTCCAGAAGGATGAAATGCATGTTTCTCTCTGAAAGAACACTCAGCCACTATCCTTTTGCTTGCTCCTTCAAACTGTAGAAAAGTGTGTTTTCACTGTTGGAATACGTTATGGCATGCAGTGTTTCCATCTCTTGCAAGCCTCATGTTCTTTCTTACACGATGTGGAAAAATAAGGAGTATGTTTCCAAATGACTTGAAATCCAGGAAAACACACACTGCATCACTCTTGCTCAAACACGCTCTTTCTCCTAATGTGTTGAGAACTTTCAACAAACCAGAAACGAAGGGCATTTTGCAGTGAAATTCAGATGGGTATGAACAAAAGGACATTTCTACTGGTTGCAGAGTGCAAAAGCAGGATTGACTTCTTGTTCTCGATGAAAACCTTACATTTCCAAATGACCTGAAGAAGGACATTCCCAAAACTATGTGTTTGCATATCTGTAGTTTAAGGAGCTCTAAGTTGTGTATTCAGTGCTGGAGAGTGACACACACTACACAGGTTACACAGCGTTCTTAGAGCACCAACATGCTTAAATCTGAAACTCCTACAAGGTGTGTGTAACATGCTGAATGAAGGCTTGTCATTTCAAAGAAAGAAGAGGAAACCAAATTCCAGGTAGTGAAACGACCATACCAGTATGGGAGATGTGCATGTGGACAGTTTCAAGCAGCAGCTCTTTCTGGACACTTGGAAACAGCGCTGTGAGAAAATTTCCTACGAAGCGAGATTTGGCCAAAGTTGAAAGACCTTCCAAAACCAACCCTAGAGAACTTAGCTAAACAATGAATGTTGCAATAAGCTCCTGTCGGAAAGGTGCTTCTATGCCACAACCCCCGAGCAGGTAGATACATTCTGCACAGTACAAAATGCTATGAATTCCTGGCTGAAAACTTACTCCAGAAGGTGAAATGCATGTGTCTCTCTGAAAGAACACTCAGCCACTATTCTTTTGCTTGTTCCTTCAAAGTCTTTGTAAAACGTGTGTTTTCGCTGTTGGAATACCTTTTGGGATGCAGTGTTTCAATCTCTTGCAAGCCTCATGTTGTTTCTTAGACAATGTGGAAAAACAAGGAGTATGTTTCCCAAATCACTTGAAATCCAGAAAAACACACACTGCATCACTCTTGCCCAAACACGCTCTTTCTCCTAATGCGTTGAGAACATTCAAGAAAGCAGAAAGGAAAAGCATTTTGTAGTGAATTCAGACGGGCATATACATAGAGCCATTTCTTTCGGTTGCAGGGTGTAAAAGCATGATGGTCTTCATGTTCTCGATGAAACCCTTACATTTCCAAGTGACCTCAATTAGGACTTTCCCAAAAAGATGTGTTTGCGTGTCTGTGGTGATAGGAGCTCTAAGTTGTGTATTCAGTGCTGGAGAGTGACACACTCTACACAGGTTAAACAGCGTTCTTAGAGCACCAACATGCTTAAAATAGAAACTGCTACAAGGTGTGTGTAACATGCTGAATGAAGGCTTGTCATTTCAAAGAAACAGGAGGAAACCAAAATCCAGGTACTGAAACGAGCACACCAGTATGGGAGATGTGCATGTGGACAGTTTCAAGCAGCAGCTCCTTCTGGACACTTGGAAACAGGGATGTAAAAACATTTCGTTCGAAACGGGATTTGGCCAAGGTTGAAAGACCTTCCAACACCAACCCTAAAGAACTTAGCCAAACAGTGAATGTTACAATAAGCTCCTACAAGAAAGGTGCTTCTATGACACAACCCCCGAGCAGGTAGCTACATTCTGCACAGTACAAAATTCATATGAATTCCACGCTGAAAACTCACTCCAGAAGCAAGAAATGCGTGTTTTTCTCTCTCAAAGGACACTCAGCCACTAGGCTTTTGCTTGCTCCTTCAAAGTCTTTGTAGAAACGTGTGTTTTTACTGTTGGAATACGTTTTGGGATGCATTGTTTCAATCTCTTGCAAGCCTCATGTTCTTTCTTACACGATGTGGAAAAATAAGGAGTATGTTTCCCAAATCACTTGAAATCCAGGAAAACGCACACTGCATCACTCTTGCTCAAACACGTTCTTTCTCCTAATGTGTTGAGAACTATCAACAAACCAGAAACGAAGGGCATTTTGCAGTGAAATTCAGACGGGTATGAACTAAAGGACATTTCTATTGGTTGCAGATTGCAAAAGCATGATTGACTTCTTGTTCTTGATGAAAACCTTACATTTCCAAGTGACCTGAAGTAGGACTTTCACAAAAACATGTGTTTGCGTGTCTGTGGTGAAAGGAGCTCTAAGTTGTGTATTCAGTACTGGAGAGTGACACACACTACACAGGTTACACAGCGTTCTTAGAGCACCAACATGCTTAAACGTGAAACTGCTACAAGGTGTGTGTAGCATGCTGAATGAAGGCTTGTCATTTCAAAGAAAGAATCGGAAACGAAATTCCAGGTAGTGAAACGAGCATACCAGTATGGGAGATGTGCATGTGGACAGTTTCAAGCAGCAGCTCCTTGTGGACACTTGGAAACAGCGATGTAAAAACATTTCGTTCGAAGCAGAATTTGGCCAAAGTTGAAAGACCTTCCAACACCAACCCTAAAGAACTTAGCCAAACAATGAATGTTGCAATAAGCTCCTGTAGGAAAGGTGCTTCTATGAAAAAACACCCGAACAGGTAGCTACATTCTGCACAGTACAAAATGCATATGAATTCCTGGCTGAAAACTCAGTCCAGAAGGAAGAAATGCGTGTGTTTCCTTCTGAAGAAACACTCAGCCACTATTCTTTTGCTTGCTCCTTCAAAGTCTTTTTAGAAACGTGTGTTTTCACTGCTTGAATACGTTTTGGGATGCAGTGTTTCAATCTCTTGCAAGCCTCATGTTGTTTCTTAGACAATGTGGAAAAACAAGGAGTATGTTTCCCAAATCACTTGTAATCCAGAAAAACACACACCGCATCACTCTTGCCCAAACATGCTCTTTCTCCTAATGCGTTGAGAACATTCAAGAAAGCAGAAAGGAAGAGCATTTTGCAGTGAAATTCAGACTGGCATGTACAAAAAGCCATTTCTTTCGGTTGCAGGGTGCAAAAGCATGATGGTCTTCATGTTCTCGATGAAACCCCTACATTTCCAAGTTACCTCAATTAGGACTTTCCCAAAAAGATGTGTTTGCGTGTCTGTGGTGAAAGGACACCTAAGTTGTGTATTCAGTGCTGGAGAGTGACACAGTCTACATAGGTTAAAAAACGTTCTTAGAGCACCAACATGCTTAAAATTGAAACTGGTACTAGATGTGTGTAGCCTGCTGAATGAAGGCTTGTCATTTCAAAGAAAGAAGAGGAAACCAAAATCCAGGTAGTGAAACGAGCACACCAGTATGGGAGATGTGTATGTGGATAGTTTCAAGCAGCAGCTCTTTGTGGACACTTGGAAACAGCGCTGTGAAAAAATTTCGTACGATGCGGGATTTGGCCAAAGTTGAAAGACTTTCCAAAACCAACCCTAAAGGACTTAGCCAAACAATGAATGTTGCAATAAGCTCCTGCAGGAAAGGTGCTTCAATGACGCAACTCCCGAGCAGGTAGCTACATTCTGCACAGTACAAAATGAATATGAATTCCTGGCTTAAAACTCACTCCAGAAGGAAGAAATGCGTGTGTTTCTCTCTGAAAGAACACTCAGCCACTAGGCTTTTGCTTGCTCCTTCAAAGTCTTTGTAGAATCGTTTGTTTTCATTGCTTGAATACGTTTTGGGATGCAGTGTTTCAATATCTTGCAAGCCTCATGTTCTTTCTTACACGATGTGGAAAAATAAGGAGTATGTTTCCCAAATCACTTGAAATCCAGGAAAACACACACTGCATCACTCTTGCTCAAACACGTTCTTTCTTCTAATGTGTTGAGAACTTTCAACAAACCAGAAACGAAGGGCATTTTGCAGTGAAATTCAGACGGGTGTGAACTAAAGGACATTTCTATTGGTTGCAGAGTGCAAAAGCATGATTGACTTCTTGTTCTCGATGAAAACCTTACATTTCCAAGTGACCTGAAGTAGGACTTTCACAAAAACATGTGTTTGCGTGTCTGTGGTGAAAGGAGCTCTAAGTTGTGTATTCAGTACTGGAGAGTCACACACACTACACAGGTTACACAGCGTTCTTAGAGCACCAACATGCTTAAATGTGAAACTGCTACAAGGTGTGTGTAACATGCTGAATGAAGGCTTGTCATTTCAAAGAAAGAAGAGGAAACCAAATTCCAGGTAGTGAAACGACCATACCAGTATGGGAGATGTGCATGTGGACAGTTTCAAGCAGCAGCTCTTTCTGGACACTTGGAAACAGCGCTGTGAGAAAATTTCCTACGAAGCGAGATTTGGCCAAAGTTGAAAGACCTTCCAAAACCAACCCTAGAGAACTTAGCTAAACAATGAATGTTGCATTAAGCTCCTGCAGGAAAGGTGCTTCAATGACACAACTCCCGAGCAGGTAGCTACATTCTGCACAGTACAAAATGCATATGAATTCCTGGCTGAAAACTCAGTCCAGAAGGAAGAAATGCGTGTGTTTCTCTCTGAAGGAACACTCAGCCACTATTCTTTTGCTTGCTCCTTCAAAGTCTTTTTAGAAACGTGTGTTTTCACTGCTGGAATACGTTTTGGGATGCAGTGTTTCAATCTCTTGCAAGCCTCATGTTGTTTCTTAGACAATGTGGAAAAACAAGGAGTATGTTTCCCAAATCACTTGAAATCCAGAAAAACAAACACTGCATCACTCTTGCTCAAACACGCTCTTTCTCCTAATGCGTTGAGAACATTCAAAAAAGCAGAAAGGAAGAGCATTTTGCAGTGAAATTCAGACGGGTATGTACAAAAAGCCATTTCTTTTGGTTGCAGGGTGCAAAAGCATGATGGTCTTCATGTTCTCGATGAAACCCTTACATTTCCAAGTTACCTCAATTAGGACTTTCACAAAAAGATGTGTTTGAGTGTCAGTGGCGAAAGGAGCTCTAAGTTTTGTAATCAGTGCTGGAGATTGACACACTCTACACAGGTTACTCAGCTTTTTGAGAGCACCAACATGCTTCAAACTGAAACTGCTACAAGGTATGTGTAGCATGCAGAAAGAAGGCTTGTCATTTCAAAGAAAGAAGAGGAAACCAAAATCCAGGTAGTGAAACGAGCACACCAGTATCGGAGATGTGCATGTGGACAGTTTCAAGCAGCAGCTCTTTCTGGACACTTGGAAACAGCGCTGTGAAAATATTTCGTACGAAGCGGGATTTGGCCAAAGTTGAAAGACCTTCCAACACCAACCCTAAAGAACTTAGCCAAACAATGAATGTTGCAATAAGCTCCTGTCGGAAAGGTGCTTCTATGCCACAACCCCCGAGCAGGTAGATACATTCTGCACAGTACAAAATGCTATGAATTCCTGGCTGAAAACTTACTCCAGAAGGTGAAATGCATGTGTCTCTCTGAAAGAACACTCAGCCACTATTCTTTTGCTTGTTCCTTCAAAGTGTTTGTAAAACGTGTGTTTTCGCTGTTGGAATACCTTTTGGGATGCAGTGTTTCAATCTCTTGCAAGCCTCATGTTGTTTCTTAGACAATGTGGAAAAACAAGGAGTATGTTTCCCAAATCACTTGAAATCCAGAAAAACACACACTGCATCACTCTTGCCCAAACATGCTCTTTCTCCTAATGCGTTGAGAACATTCAAGAAAGCAGAAAGGAAAAGCATTTTGTAGTGAATTCAGACGGGCATATACATAGAGCCATTTCTTTCGGTTGCAGGGTGTAAAAGCATGATGGTCTTCATGTTCTCGATGAAACCCTTACATTTCCAAGTGACCTCAATTAGGACTTTCCCAAAAAGATGTGTTTGCGTGTCTGTGGTGATAGGAGCTCTAAGTTGTGTATTCAGTGCTGGAGAGTGACACACTCTACACAGGTTAAACAGCGTTCTTAGAGCACCAACATGCTTAAAATAGAAACTGCTACAAGGTGTGTGTAACATGCTGAATGAAGGCTTGTCATTTCAAAGAAACAGGAGGAAACCAAAATCCAGGTACTGAAACGAGCACACCAGTATGGGAGATGTGCATGTGGACAGTTTCAAGCAGCAGCTCCTTCTGGACACTTGGAAACAGGGATGTAAAAACATTTCGTTCGAAACGGGATTTGGCCAAGGTTGAAAACCTTCCAACACCAACCCTAAAGAACTTAGCCAAACAGTGAATGTTACAATAAGCTCCTACAAGAAAGGTGCTTCTCTGACACAACCCCCGAGCAGGTAGCTACATTCTGCACAGTACAAAATTCATATGAATTCCACGCTGAAAACTCACTCCAGAAGCAAGAAATGCGTGTTTTTCTCTCTCAAAGGACACTCAGCCACTAGGCTTTTGCTTGCTCCTTCAAAGTCTTTGTAGAAACGTGTGTTTTTACTGTTGGAATACGTTTTGGGATGCATTGTTTCAATCTCTTGCAAGCCTCATGTTCTTTCTTACACGATGTGGAAAAATAAGGAGTATGTTTCCCAAATCACTTGAAATCCAGGAAAACGCACACTGCATCACTCTTGCTCAAACACGTTCTTTCTCCTAATGTGTTGAGAACTTTCAACAAACCAGAAACGAAGGGCATTTTGCAGTGAAATTCAGACGGGTGTGAACTAAAGGACATTTCTATTGGTTGCAGAGTGCAAAAGCATGATTGACTTCTTGTTCTCGATGAAAACCTTACATTTCCAAGTGACCTGAAGTAGGACTTTCACAAAAACATGTGTTTGCGTGTCTGTGGTGAAAGGAGCTCTAAGTTGTGTATTCAGTACTGGAGAGTCACACACACTACACAGGTTACACAGCGTTCTTAGAGCACCAGCATGCTTAAACCTGAAACTGCTACAAGGTGTGTGTAACATGCTGAATGAAGGCTTATCATTTCAAACAAAGAATCAGAAACCAAATTCCAGGTAGTGAAACGAGCATACCAGTATGGGAGATGTGCATGTGGACAGTTTCAAGCAGCAGCTCCTTGTGGACACTTGGAAACAGCGATGTAAAAACATTTCGTTCGAAGCAGGATTTGGCCAAAGTTGAAAGACCTTCCAACACCAACCCTAAAGAACTTAGCCAAACAATGAATGTTGCAATAAGCTCCTGTAGGAAAGGTGCTTCTATGACACAACCCCCGAGCAGGTAGCTACATTTTGCACAGTTCAAAATGCATATGAATTCCAGGATGAAAATGCACTCCAGAAGGATGAAATGCATGTTTCTCTCTGAAAGAACACTCAGCCACTATTCTTTTGCTTGCTTCTTCAAACTCTTTGTAGAAACGTGTGTTTTCTCTGTTGGAATACGTTTTGGGATGCAGTGTTTCAATCTCTTGCAAGCCTCATGTTCTTTCTTACATAATGTGGAAAAACGCGGATTATTTTTCCAAAATCACTTGAAATTCAGGAAAACGCACCCTACATAACTCTTGCCCAAACACGTCTTTCTCCTAAAGCATAGAGAACATTCAAGAAACCAGAAAAGAAGGGTATTTTGCAGTGATATTCATACGGGTACGTTCAAAAGGACATTTCTCTTGGTTGCAGAGTGCAAAAGCATGATTGACTTCATGTTCTCAATAAAACCCTTACTTTTCCAAGTGACCTGAAGTAGGACTTTTACAAAAACATGTGATTGCGTGTCTCTGGTGACAGGAGCTCTAAGCTGTGTATTCAGTGCTGGAGAGTGACACACTCTACATAGGTTACACAGCGTTCTGAGAGCACCAACATGCTTCAAACTGAAACTGGTACAAGGTGTGTGTAGCATGCTGAATGAAGGCTTGTCATTTCAAAGAAAGAAGAGGAAACCAAAATCCAGGTAGTGAAACGAGCACACCAGTATGGGAGATGTGCATGTGGACAGTTTCAAGCAGCAGCTCTTTCTGGACACTTCGAAACAGCGCTGTGAAAAAATTTGGTACGAAGCGGAATTTGGCCAGAGTTGAAAGACCTTCCAAAACCAACCCTAGAGAACTTAGCCAAACAATGAATGTTGCAATAAGCTCCTGCAGGAAAGGTGCTTCCTTGACACAACCCCCGAGCGGGTAGCTACATTCTGCACAGTAAAAAATGCATATGAATTCCTGGCTGAAAACTCACTCCAGAAGGAAGAAATGCGTGTGTTTCTCTCTGAAAGAACACTCAGCCACTATTCTTTTGCTTGCTCCTTTAAAGTCTTTGTAGAAACATTTGTTTTCACTGCTGGAATACGTTGTGGGATGCATTGTTTCAATCTCTTGCAAACCTCATGTTCTTTCTTAGACGATGTGGAAAAATAAGGAGTATGTTTCCCAAGTCACTTGCAATCCAGAAAAACGCAAACGGCATTACCCTTGCTCCAACACGCTCTTTCTCCTAATGCGTTGAGAACATTCAAGAAAGCAGAAAGGAAGAGCATTTTGCAGTCAAATTCAGACGGGCATGTACAAAAAGCCATTTCTTTCGGTTGCAGAGTGCAAAAGCATGATTGACTGCACGTTCTCAATGAAACCCTTACTTTTCCAAGTAACCTGAATTATGACTTTCCCAAAAAGATGTGTTTGCGTGTCTGTGGCAAAAGGAGCTCTAAGTTTTGTAATCAGTGCTGAAGATTGACACACTCTACACAGGTTACTCAGCTTTTTGAGAGCACCAGCATGCTTCAAACTGAAACTGCTACAAGGTGTGTGTAGCATGCTGAATGAAGGCTTGTCTTTTCAAAGAAAGAAGAGGAAACCAAAATCCAGGTAGTGAAACGAGCACACCGGTATCGGAGATGTGCATGTGGACAGTTTCAAGCAGCAGCTCTTTCTGGACACTTGGAAACAGCTTGTGAAAAAATTTCATACAGAGTGGGATTTGGCCAAAGTTGAAAGACCTTCCAAAACCAACCCTAAAGAACTTACCTAAACAATGAATGTTGCAATAAGCTCCTGCAGGAAAGGTGCTTCTATGACACAACTCCCGAGCAGGTAGCTACATTCTGCACAGTACAAAATGCATATGAATTCCAGGCTGAAAACTCACTCCCGGAGGGTGAAATGGATGTTTCTCTCTGAAAGAACACTCAGCCACTATTCTTTTGCTTGCTCCTTCAAAGTCTTTGTAGAAACGTGTGTTTTCACTGTTGGAATACGTTATGGGATGCATTGTTTCAATCTCTTGCAAGCCTCATGTTGTTTCTTAGACAATGTGGAAAAACTCGGATTATGTTTCCCAAATCCCTTGAAATCCAGGAAAACGCACCCGGCTAAACTCTTGCTCAAACACGTTCTTTCACCTATTACATTGAGAACATTCAAGAAAGCAGAAAAGAAGGGCATTTTGCAGTGAATTTTAGCCGGCCATGTACAAAAAGCCATTTCTATCGGTTGCAGAGTGCAAAAGTATGATTGACTTCATGTTCTCGATGAAACCCTTACATTTCCAAGTTACCTGAGTTAGGACTTTCCCAAAAAGATGTGTTTGCGTGTCTGTGGCGACAGGAGCTCTAAGTTGTGTATTCAGTGCTGGAGAGTGACACACTCTACACAGCTTACACAGCGTTCTTAGAGCACCAACATGCTTAAAACTGAAACTCCTACAAGGTGTGTGTAGCATGCTGAATGAAGGCTTGTCATTTCAAAGAAAGAAGAGGAAACCAAAATCCAGGTAGTGAAACCAGCACACCAGTATGGGAGATGTGCATGTGGACAGTTTCAAGCAGCAGCTGTTTGTGGACACTTGGAAACAGCGCTGTGAAAAAATTTTGTACAAAGGGAGATTTGGCCAAAGTTGAAAGACCTTCCAACACCAACCCTAAAGAGCTTAGCCAAACAATGAATGTTGCAATAAGCTCCTGCAGGAAAGGTGCTTCTATGACACAACCCCCTAGCAGGTAGCTACATTCTGCACAGTACAAAATGCATATGAATTCCAGGCTGAAAACTCACTCCAGAAGGATGAAATGCATGTGTTTCTCTCTGAAAGAACACTCAGCCACTATCCTTTTGCTTGCTCCTTCAAAGTCTTTGTAGAATCGTGTGTTTTCACTGCTGGAATACGTTGTGGGATGCATTGTTTCAATCTCTTGCAAGCCTCATGTGCAGCCATGTATGTTGTTTCTTAGAAAATTTCGAAAAACGCGGATTATGTTTCCCAAATCACTTGAAATCCAGGAAAACGCACAGGTCATCACTCTTGCTCAAACACGCTCTTTCACCTAATGCATTGAGAAGATGCAAGAAAGCAGAAAGACGGGCATTTTTCCGTGAAATTCAGATGGGCAATTACAAAAAGCCATTTCTATCGGTTGCAGAGTGGAAAAGCATGATTGACTTCATGTTCTCGATGAAACCATCACATAATGAATATATGCCAAAACATGTTGAAACACTCCCCAGCCGATTTGGTGAGATAAATCTATTGATTTACTGCCAAAAGTGAGACCTGGTGACAATGCTTGCAAACGGATTACAGAAACCCCCGTCAGCCTCGGAGAGGGCTGCTGCCAAGTACCAGACTTGTTCAGTTCCAGGTTCTATGGCCTGCATGACTCCTTGCAGGAGAGGATTGGATGCTTGGTATTACCTCAAGTGGATTATATTAAATAAAATTTTCCACTTTCAACCCTGTGTGGATTTCTCTAGGACTCACTTCTGATAGATTTTTTTAAAGTTAGTTTTTTCATAACATTTTAAAAATATATGTTTTTAAATTGTTTAGAATAATTTTTTTAAATATATATTTTTATGTGTTTTAGAGGGAGAGGGAGGGAAAGGGAGAGAGAGAGAGAAACATCAATGAGAAAGAGACATCCATCGGCTGCCTTCTGCATGCAGCCTACTTGAGATGGAGCCTGCAACCTGGGCATGTGCCCTGACTGAGAATCAAACTGGCGACCTCTCGGTGCATGGGACAGCACTCACCCAACTGAGCCACACCGGCCAGTGCTAAAGTTCGTTTTATAGCCAAACTAGTCCCAAAGAGATTTCACATAAGGTAAGAATTAATTAGTTGCTATTCATTTGCCAATTTGCTTAGTTTGTAAAAATGTTTATAAACAGCATAATTCTCCAACCTCATTAGGCTCTCCATAAAATCCATATAAATATTAAAAATGTTAAGTTGTAAGCATGATAGAAACAGGTGGCAGCTTTTCTAGTAATTATTGGGATACCTTCTTCTCACAGTTGATATAGACTTACTTACATCAAGCTAATCAGGGAACACTTCAATTTTTGGATTTGGAATAATTTGTAGTGTATAACTTTATAATGCAATTGATCTGACTGGACTCACGCAGTGCCTTACACATAGGAGACATGTAAGGAAATTGTTGAAAGCATACCTATATATTCCTGATGACAACGAGTTGTCTCTATGTGATTCATCAGGTATTGTCTGAAGGCTTAAAAGAGTTTTCCCCAAGTAACTCACTGTCAGAATTCAACTTCAAATTCTTAACACCTGTGACAGGTACAATGAAAGCTTCACTCAGATGTTTCTGAGACTAATTAAAAAGAGGATACTTCTTACCCTGGCCAATGTGGCTCAGTTGGTTGGAGGGTCATCCTGTCCACCAAAGGGTCAGAGGTTCAACTCCCGTCAGGGCACGTACCCAGACTGCAGGTTAGAGCCCCAGTAGGGGCATGTACAGGAGGCAACTGGTCGATGTCTCTTTCACACATTGATGTTTCTCTCTCCCTCTCCCTTCCTCTCTCTCTAAAGCCAATTTTAAAAAGTATAAAGTTGAATCTTGAACGTATATTAAAACCAACTAAAATGCTTTGAAAAGCCCTTATGCCCAGGCCCATCTCAAATCGACTGGACTCTCTGAGGACAGGGCCTAGTCAGTGATGTTATCTGAAAGCTCCCCAGGTGATTCTAGGAGCTACCAGAGCTAAGAAGCAGTGAATTTAACCTGGCAACAAAGAGACCACAATCAATCATATTTCTCCCCAACGAATCCCATCCTTTCCCCATCGCCCCCACTCTCCACACATACCCCAAGAATGCTCTAAGGAAACATGGGGTGTGTGGCCTTGAGCCTCCCGGTAATGGCGCTGCTGGAAGCGCAGGAGCCGGTCCCTGGGATGCCACAGGGCTGATCTGACAGCTGCATACCAGGTATCATTGCCTAAGACTCCTGCTCTCACTGCCCAGTCTCTGTTGCAACATCAATGGGAAACCCCTGTCCCTGGGCACTTGTCCTCATTTACAGAACTCTCAGGAGGTTACGGTGAGAATTATCAGCATGGTATCACAGCCCAACAGTCTTCACCTGTTCCCTTAACCATGGGATTGGAATTACGTGTTCTGTGTATCCTGGGGAGTGACAGTTTATTTTTCTCTTTTGACCTTAAGTAAGCTTCTCCCAGTCCTTGTATTCGGAGTTGATCGTGTCCCAGGTGTGTCGCTACAGAGCAGGTGGCGAGCAGTTGTAAGACCACCGCCGTGGGTCTCCTGGGACCGAGCAATTAGACGATGCAGGAGAACGCTGTAGCTCACAGATTACACCCAGTTTCAGAAAAGCAAATACCTGAGCGCCCACCTTGTGGCAAACACTGGGTGCGTACACACAAACGTACCCACAGGTAGGACGTCTGTCCTATGCACAGCTGTATGTCCCCTTAAGTGACTGGTACCTTTCCCACTTTGTTCCTATTTAATCTCTTCATTGACTAATTTATCTCATCATTTTCAAATAAAATTGGGGGTAAGGAGAGGAAAAACAATAGCAAGACCTTCTTGAAGGGGACTTGTAAGTCTTTTGCACTATAAATGCAAGTGGATTTAAAATGAAAACCCCCTTTGATGTGTCAAGACCTTATTCAGGAAACGCTAACATCCTAGATGTCGATTGGTAATACACGCCTCCCCGGAATTCTAGAAACAAACGGGGTTCCAGTCAGCTAAGCGATATCAGGTATTATATCCGAGTTGCAAACTTTTAAAAAGGCAAAGCGACAGGCTTTACGTCCTACCTCATTGCCCCTTCTCGTCTCACCCAGTGGCAAACAGAAGGAAAAGCAAGGAAGGCGGCCACGGTTCAGAAACACTGTTTGAAAACCAGAGAAAGAGCTTTGCTTGACCTTTAAAGCACAAATAGAAAATAGTAAATCTCCTTCCCTCTCCCCGGCGTCCTCCAAGCAAAGCACTAGCAGCAAAGCCCATGTAACGTTTTACAAAGACTCGAGGACAAGGCAGGGCGGCTGAGTAAGAGGGCTGAGCTGCGTGTTCTGCCCGTGTTGGCTTAGCTCTGGTTCTGGGAACAGGTTCCCCAGTCCAGCCTCGCGGGCACCCTCGGAGGCCAGGGCGGGGCTGGAGGGCATCAGATGAGGCTGGCCTAGGTGCAGCGGCATCAGATGACCTCGCTGACGTCATGCTCTGGCCCTGCGGCGCCGTCCTGCGGGCGGGCGAGCAAGAGCTTGCGCAGCTCCTGGCGGGAGCCGTCCTGCAGCCAGGCGTCCATGAGCGGGTTGTAGCCGACCGAGCTCAGGGCGAGCCAGTGGCCGAGCAGCTGCTCCACCCGAGGGCGCAGGGGTCGATGGCGCTTGGGCGGAGGTCCCGCAGCAGGTTGGAGACGTGCAGCGGCCGCAGCAGGTGGCGAGCACCACCGCGGCCACCACCGGGAGGCAGAAGGGGCGGCGGCGGCGCGGTCCCAGCCGGCCTGGCTCGGGTCACGCAGCCCGGCCCCGCGCGGTTTCGCAGCTTCACCGATGCTCGGACGTAAGACGGAGGATGCCCAGCAGGGGAGCAGGTGGTGACGAGCACCAGCCCCCAAGGTAGAGCTGGCGCTGGCGCTCCTGGGGCCCCAGAACTGCTCGCAGAGGCGCACGGGGTGCGGCTGGAGCTCGACGTGGTGGGTGTGCGGGGCGGCGGGCAGCGCCAGCACCGCGGACAGCGCCCAGGTGCCCAGCACCGCGGACAGCGCCCAGGTGCCCAGCACCGCGGACAGCGCCCAGGTGCCCAGCCCCGCGCGGGGCGCAGCGGGTGCACCGGCGCGACGTGGCGGTCCACGGAGAAGGCGGTGAGCGTGAACACCGACACGTACACGGTGACGGGCCGCAGGGAGAAGACCAGGCGGCACAGGCCCCGCCGGACCCCCAGCCACGCGGCTCGAGGCCTAGGCCAGCGCGAGCGCACGCAGGCCGTGCAGTGCGCACGTCGGGCAAGGCCCGGCTGCCGGCGAGAAAGTCGGTGACGCTGTGCAGCCGGCGCACGCGCGGGATCGCCGGCACCAGCAGGCAGTTGCCCTCCAGCCCCGCGGTCACCACGACGCTGTGGAGCAGCAGGATCGGCCCCTTCAGCCCATGCACCAGCTGCAGGCTCTGGAACGGAGGGCGCCCTGGGCGCCGGGCCAGCCGCCGACCCATTGCCACCGGGGCCCCTGCGCTCTGGTTCGCTGGGGTTGAGGCCACCGGGGAAGTTCAGAGAATAAGTCAGGGACCAGGGGCTCCTGAGAAGGCAGGGAAGCCACGGCTACCTTCCAAAGAGAATCAAAGTCCATAAATTCTCATGTTCTATCTACCCCTCCTACCCAACCGCTCCCTCCCCAGTTACCCAAATACTCCCTTTGGAGTAACTGGCCAAGATAAATAACAATTTAAAGTGCTGCCTTCCCACCTCTGCAAAAATAAATCGGTGCGTGGTTATGCACGCACAGGTTATTTAAACGCCTTCTAACCCATTTAGAGCTCTCAGTGGGCGCAGGCTAGACCCAGGGGCGCGCTCCTACCTGGCGAGTGCGACTTGGCGGACGGAGAGCGGTCGAGGGAGGGAGAGGCGCGATCTGCCCCCTGGCGTGCTCCGCCCGCGACTGCGGTGCCGGCTTCTCGCTTTTCCGCGGGAGCTGAACAGATGCCGGAGTTGCCAGCGGGCTCGCAGCTTTGAGGGGGGCCGGGAGCCCCCCCTGCCGCGCCCCCACTCCAGCGCCCTTGTATGGAAAATGGGGGCGGAGCGCACACCACCAGGCTCGGCGCTTAGACAACTGGGGAGAAGGGCGAGTGACAGAAGGACGGAAACGGCAAGGGAAGGAGGGGTGGACAAGCTTGGGCGGCAGAGACGCGACTGCAGGAGCTGCTGCGCCCCGGGGGAGTTCCGCTCCGGGGGGGGGCGGACGAGGGGAGCGTGGGGCGGGAAGCGCCCGGTCTCTCGGGACCTGGTGCAGTGTCAGAGGGAAGGGGCTGGAGGAGCGGGGTGGGGACTGAGATGCACCACGGGTGTGGGGAGAGCGAGGGCCCGTCCTTAAGCGCTGGATCCTGCGCAGAGCCCAGGCTGGGGGTAGAGAGTAGCGTGGGGGCTCCTGCAGGGATTTGAAATGGGGAGCCCTGAGCTCCCCGCAGACCTGCGGGCCCTCGCCCTCCCGGGACCCCGAGCGCTCCCCCGGCTGCGGCTCCGCCCAGCCCAGGACGGTTCAGCACCGCGGACAGCTCCCGGGCCGGGCTTCCGGAGCCCGGTGCTGCGGGGGGTTCCGACCCCTCTCTGGGCGCGAAGCATTGGGAAAAGGGGCCAGCCCGGTTCCTGGGGCTGCGGCTCCCCCAGCCCAGGGGTCAGCACCGCGGACAGCTCCCGGGCCGGGCTTCGGGAGCCCGGTGCTGCGGGGGGTTCCGACCCCTCTCTGGGCGCGAAGCATTGGGAAAAGGGGCCAGCCCGGTTCCTGGGGCTGCGGCTCCCCCCAGCCCAGGGGTCAGCACCGCGGACAGCTCCCGGGCCGGGCTTCGGGAGCCCGGTGCTGCGGGGGGTTCCGACCCCTCTCTGGGCGCGAAGCATTGGGAAAAGGGGCCAGCCCGGTTCCTGGGGCTGCGGCTGCGCCTCCAAGCGCAGCAGGTGGAGTGCAGGCCAGTGAGCAGGGGCCCCTGGGCGTCGGAGGGTGTGACTCTGTCCCCTCTCTAGGTCAGAAAACACAGCCCTCACGCCAGCCACACTGCACAGACACCTTAACACCCGGCCCCCCTTTCCCCAACAGCCCTTCCCGCTCTTTCTCAGCCGCCAGGCCCTGTCCCTCATCTGCGTGGCTCTCCCAGGGCAGAATCTAAGTTCCTGGGCCCGGACCCTACCCTCTCCCCTGGTACGAACACCCCCCAGGCCTCCTCACCTCATTTTAGAGTGAAATATGTCCATACTAGTAATTGCAGGATTTCCACTTGGAAAACAGAAGTAACAAACGTTTGAGAAGCTTAAAAGTTACATAAAATTTTAGTTGTATTAAGTGGTCCTTGAAATGCAAATTAGCCTGGACCACAGTGGGAGGGGAAGGGAGGGGAGGGGAGGGGAGGGGAGGGGAGGGAAGGGGAGGGGAGGGGAGGGGAGGGGACTTTGTAACCTCCCTTCTGTGGGCAAAAAGGGGCCCCATACTAAACCTGACAACTCAGCACAGGCCTGCAAGGCAAACCCTACAAACTCAGAGACTGCAAGTAATTGCATAGCGTGGCCTGCACAGGGAAATTCCTAACTGAAAGTGGATTATGGCGGGCAGTCACACCCCAGGTCGGTAGCTTCCTTTACAAAGATGAATCGTTACCTTAAATTAGCCCTTCAATTGTCTTTTTGCATCAAAGATAACATACCTTTAAAATATGAAAGTAATCTCTTTTTCCAGACCCCTGAGGGCCCAGACCACACCAGAGGGCTTGACCACGGAACCCCTCATTGCTATCTTGTCTCCCGAATACACCTCTAAGTGCTGTAAGTGTTCATTGGTAACTGTCCCACTCCCACCAATGTAAAAGAAGCAGGCGTCTCTCCATTCTACTCTTTATCCAACCCTAGAGATTTCCCAGCTTTGCTTTCTCCCTGGTCCCTAATATACCACCAGTGGACTTCATGTAACCCTCTTATGTCTCCTCCTTTGATTGTAATGTATAAAATAAACTGCCATTCTCTGGAGCATTTTCTCAATCCTTTGAGATTTTGCTTCCTAGCTATTGTCCTCTGGAGCATTTTCTCAATCTTTTGAGATTTTGCTTCCTACCTATTGTCATCAGTTTGGCTCAGATAAACCCATAAAAATTCTCTACAGGTTTAGATGTTTCTTACTCGACACTCCTCTGAAGCTATCTCACCCCCTCACATCTTACTGCCTTTTTCCAGAGGGCGGAGCTCCCTCGCCCCTCTCCAGCAAGCCCTTGTTCTTTGTCTTCTGGATGCAGATATCTCTGTTAGGGCTGATAGAAGTAAAATTATTTCACCCTCCAAATTCAAATGATTCACTCATAGAGGAGGAAAAGTCAACACTGGAACAAAAGCAATCAATTTTATGTACCTGTATCCATTCTAAACCCACGCCCTCCAAGTTATAATCAATTTAGCTAAAGCCCCAAAAAAACTAGCTTCCAAATATATAAGAAATGTAGCAGCCCCTCATACCAGGGTTTCTCACCCTCCACACTAGTGACATGGGGGGCAGGGTAATTCTGTCATGTGGGGCTGTCCTGTGCATTGTAGAATGTTTAGCAGCATCCCTGGCCTCTACCCTCTAGATGCCAGGAGTGCACATACCCAATTGTGACAACCAAAAATGTTTCTAAAAATTGCCAAGTATCCCCCTGAGGGTGAGAGTGGGGGGCCAAATCACCCCTGGCTGAGAACCAGTGCCTTACACCAATTCAGCACTCTTAAAGTTCACAAAGTCGCCTGGCCAGCGTGGCTCAGCGGTTGAGCATCAACCTATGACCCAGGAGGTCACAGTTCGATTCCCGGTCAGGGCACATGCCTGGGTTTCGGGTTCCGATCCCCAGCAGGGGGCGTGCAGGAGTCAGCTGGTCAATGACTCTCTCTCATCGATGTTTCTATCTCTCTCCCTCTCCCGTCCTCTCTCTGAAATCAATAAAAACATATATTTTTTAAAAGTTCACAAAGTCCTCTGCTTGAAAGCGCTACCAGCCTTCACAGTCAGCTCTCTTCAGACATCTGAACCCCAGAATTGTATTTCCAAAAACCCTGCATTTACCAGGTTGCCTACTCATCGCTTCCTGAAAGAGCGGCGGGGAAAATGGGAAAAGATGATGTTTAAGAAAACCCTAAGATAAGCCCAAGCTGACTGCCAAACAGAGGCGATCACTGGGCCCAAAGCCCAAAGCCCAAGTAAGGAACAGACACAGCTCTTGAGCTTGTGTAGGGGCTCCGCCATCACTCAATGTGGGCCTTGGGCATTTTATTCTGCAAGAACCCCCGTTTTGGAGAATATAAGAAATTCATAAAAATACCCACCTCTGGAGGATGTTGAGAAGATCCCATATGTGATGGAACTGCACATAGTGGCACCTAGTAATGGCGACCACTCTTGGATGCTCCTTTGTCCTGCCTTATGTCACTGTCTCTTGTCAAGAGGCTTTCAGGGGAGCAATTCCCTAAACCCTTCCACTTGAACATTCCTCCAGAAGATTGTCTGTGGTGAGGAGAGTTCACCGTTTTTCGGTCTAAATGCTCTCCTTCGGTATATTACTGTTTACCAGTCATGCAATGCCCTGGGTGAGATACTGTGTAAAAAATCAAGGACAGAAAACAACAACCAAACATTATTGGCTGGAAATGTGCACTTCAGCGAGTAAGAAGGAAGCCCACGTGGGTCACTGTGAGGTAGGCCCATGGAAAATGCCCCTGCCACCACCTGCTGTGAAAGGGCGCATTAACGACCACTGGGAAATTTACTAATTGCCTTAGCAAATCAGAATTGTGTTTACCCTTATAGAGCATATTTATTTTAATTCACAAGAGTCGTTAAAGTATTCATAACATTTTCTACTCAACTGTATCAACACTGCACATGTTGTTTAAATGTGACTCCTTCCTATGCTTATGTAGAACATACACAACAATTTAGAGCCATTATGAATCTCTATGAGTGTTCAGGTGGCAGGAAATGACTGAAAAGTGAGTGCTCTAATCATCAGAATGTTCTACAGGCTGCGGCTTTGTGTGAGGAACCCACCTCCCTCTTTCCCCAGCCCTGCTTTTCCCAGGGTGGGGCTCGCGGTGATTCCTGCATCCCTGTCAGGTCCTGGGGTGGAGTAACTAGGCAGGCTTGCTGCATGGCACAGCTCCCTTCTCCTCCTTTCTGTGGTTTAATTTTGAAATGCATGCCTTTAATAATATCCCAAGTGGTCCATGAGTGATGCTCACAGTGTGGCCTGTTTTGATAGGATTAGCCAGGGCTGAGGGGAGACCCAGGCTGGCTGAGTTGCTTCCCCCCACCCCCAAAACTCTAGGGCAGCTTTAGTCCCTGACCTTGGCCTATCCAGGGCCTCTCGCCACAGGCAGCCTCATTGCATACATCCCTGGGTCTCACCGCATTCCTCTTCAGGACCCAGCCAGGTCACATTCTGTACCCCCCAAAAAAGCACTAAGAGACACAAGGCTTGACCAATCGACTCAATTCAAGATCTTAGCACATTCTATTTTTTAAATTTTGATTGGATTCTTGTCGATGCTCAGACATGAGCAGCAGGGATGGCATATCTCAGCTTAGTCTATCAGGAGTAGAAAATATAAATAAATAAATGATTAAATAAATAAATAAATAAAACAAAACAAAACACTCGAAAGCCATTTCTATAACATTCTTTTCCAAAGGCAGGCAATTTGCTTTCCTATTTTTGATTCCAATCCTGTTTCATAATCAACTGGAAATGGCTTTTATGGCTGGTTACAATCATCTTGTGTTTGCATTAGGGCATTTAGCAGTAAGGGCTCTTTGTGGTCACATCTAGATAGAAAACTGGACCTTGTAGAAGCCCCTCATTCCGGTTGCCTCCTGACCAAACACAGAGACGGACCCAAACCACGTCTCTCTAGGTCCCCCCTCTGAGTTGTTCTCTAGACACCATTCTGGTGCTACTGTCTTGTGAGCTAGGGCCTCTTCCTGTTTAGTTTTTAACAAAATGCAAAACTGGAATGGTCCTTGTGTTTTCCCAGTGATTTACACGTGTGTGTACGTGCACGACATCCAGGGACGGCAGTTTGACAGTTCAGATGTCTAGGAAGGTGTGATCTCCCTGTGCTTTTTCTTAGCTAGTGGGCCTTTGTCACCAGGGAAACAGCCCAGCGTTCACCCTTGAGGACACCGAGAGCAGTGTCTCTGCAGAGGGCGAATAACGGATTGTATGCCTCTCGTCCACTGTGGCTCAAAGGCCACCTATGTCAGCATCACTTCTGGTGCTTATTTTAAAAACTGCAGATTGATGGACCACAAGACAGACCTATTAAATCAGCACTGCTGAAAGCGAGAGCTGGGGAAATGAAAATCTCACAGGCACTGTGGGTTGTTCTGATGCGTACTCAAGTGTGAGGACCGTGTCCTACAGTCTGCCACTAGGCCCCACCGTGACTGAGATGCAGCCACCAAACCCAGCCTGGCCTGCCACCAGAGGAGCCACACTGGGTCTCAGCCCGTCCCCTGCCCTTACATGATAAATATGGGAAGACAGTTGTACTGTAGGAGCTCAGTGCTTTTCCTATATTCTGCCTTTTCAAGTTATTTTTAGTGACATAAATAGCACATGAACACACCCTCCATCTCAGTCCCTCTCTCAGAGGTTGCACTTGTCCTTTCCCTGTGTGTTAACATATATATGCCTGAAGCCACAGAAAAGTAGTATTGATGGACATTTAGGTTGTTTGCAACTTTTTGCTATTATAGGCTTTACCAAAATAAAGATGTTCCAGATATAGGTCGTCAAAGACTATAAACTTCCAGCCCTAAGATGACCAATTCTAGGGATCTAACGGACAGCATGGTGATCATGGTTAATAATACTGTATTATATACTTGAAAGTTGCTTAAGAGTGTGGATCTGAAATGTTCTCACCACAAATAAAATAAATGGTAGTTATGTGGTATGACGGAGGTGCTATGGTGGGAATCATTTTGCAATATACAAGTGTGTCAAATCAACACCTCACAATTATACAATATGTCAATTATATCTCAATAAATCTGTAGCAAAAGATCCATATGCTATTCCAGTATTTGGATTAAGAGTGAGGCATATATATTATCAGTGGTGATGTTTCCAGTGACCATAACATTCTAATGCTGCTCAATAGTCATCTATTTTGCAAAAACTCAGGATTCAAATTCAGAAAAATAAAAATAAAATAAACACGTTTCCATATGCCTCTTTGGGGAGGATATCTCAGGGGTCCATTCAGCAAAGAGAAATTTCTGAGTCACAAGATGTGGCCCAATTCACACTGCAGGGGACTCTCTTTGCTGAATGAATTGTAAGAGCTCATTACATCGGCGTGAGTGCTTATGATGGTCAGGTGAGTGTGGATGGGAACACTGCTCTTGAGCCAAGCAGCATTCTTCATGGATGTTGGGACTGGCCGCCACGGCCCCCCAACTGGGTCTTCCCTGCTGTGGCCTAAGGGCTCCAATCCCGGGAGCACCACGCTGTTCTTCACTAGTCCGAAAAAGCCACTCGGGGGACCAGAGGGGAAGGACACAGCCTTTATTACTTACTTATTAAGACCTGATGAGTAAGTTACTGCACCAGGCCAGGGTCAGAGAGGGGCTTAACCAGCAGAGGGGGGAGGGGGAGCCATGGACAAAGAGCCTGGTGAGGCTTGTTCTCTGTCAAGGACGTGGGAAGGCACCTGGGTCTGCACTGCTCTGCCCCTTGTGGCCCGCTGGCCAGGTGGACTCCACCCCACCGACTGGAAGGGACATCGGGCTACCTCCTCATCTGACCCCACACCTGCCTGTCCCCCTTCCTCCCGGTGGGCACACTTGTCCAGAGCTCCACGGGCACAGCAGACCGCCACTGTCCTCACAGAGCTCAGTGCCAACCAGGGCCTCATGGCAGCTGCTGGGAAGGATGAATTCTCATGGGCTGGGAGCGGCACTGGCTCACCCGGAACGCCCTGTATAAAGTGTGTGTGTCAGGCAGACACTGCTTTCCACCTGGAGAGGGACCTCTGTTTTAATGTTTTTAAAATTAGGTGCCGGCCGGTGACTTCACTTAAGCTCATAATCCCATGGTTAATAAAATGTCTGAGGCCAAAATCTAAGCCACCCGCCCCCTGGGTCAGGTGGAGTCTTTGGGAGAGGCCGGGACCTCGCCAGCCGGGGCGTTGCAGGAGTGAGCTGGGGTGAGGAGGGGGCAGCGGCAAGAGGCCCTGGGGAGCCACTGACGTTCCCAGGCCTGCAAAGCCGGGGTGCTGTAGGAGTGAGCTGGGGTGAGGAGGGGCAGCGGCAAGGGGCCCTGGGGAGCCACTGACGTTCCCAGGCCTGCAATCAGGGCCCCGGGGCAAATTCCCACGCCGACAGCCACAGCCCAGGCACCAGAGCAAGCCCTGTCCAGCTCAGGACCTCTGTTCTTCATCTGTAAACAGGTTGGGGGGCCAGCGGGAGGGAGCATCCTGAAGGTCTCTACAAGCTCTGACAGTTCAGGAGTCCAAGACTGATCCCGAGAGAGTCAACTATCTACACACCTGCATGACGTCAGTTTCTGCACACACCGGATGACGTCAGTTTCTGCACCCACCTGGATGACGTCAGTTTCTGCACACACTGGATGACGTCAGTTTCTGCACACACTGGATGACGTCAGTTTCTGCACACACCTGGATGAAGTCAGTTTCTGCACACACCTGGATGACATCAGTTTCTGCACACACCTGGATGACGTCAGTTTCTGCACCCACCTGGATGACGTCAGTTTCTGCACACACCGGATGACGTCAGTTTCTGCACACACTGGATGACGTCAGTTTCTGCACACACCTGGATGAAGTCAGTTTCTGCACACACCTGGATGACATCAGTTTCTGCACACACCTGGATGACATCAGTTTCTGCACCCACCTGGATGACGTCAGTTTCTGCACCCACCTGGATGACGTCAGTTTCTGCACACACCTGGATGACGTCAGTTTCTGCACCCACCTGGATGACGTCAGTTTCTGCACACACCTGGATGACGTCAGTTTCTGCACACACCGGATGACGTCAGTTTCTGCACCCACCTGGATGACATCAGTTTCTGCACCCACCGGATGACGTCAGTTTCTGCACCCACCGGATGACATCAGTTTCTGCACACACTGGATAACATCAGTTTCTGCACCCACCTGGATGCATTACCTATCCACACACCTGCCTGGCAACACCTGTCTGCTTAATAAAAGGCGGCCCCTGTTCTATCTGATGCACCTGCCATCCTTTAAGCCTGGCTTTGGTTTTTCTCTCCAGGGGCTGGCCTTCTGACACATCTAGGAAGTAACCTTGGGCCCGTGGGTTCACGCTTCGCTAAGGGAAGGATCCCTGGGGGAAATAATTCAGTCCACGTGTGCTCTCCCCAAGGATTCTGCTCTCAAGCTTTAAACAGCACGAGCAAAGTCGGCCTGTGTAATTGCTGGCAGGCTTCGGAGTTCAGTAAGTTGGCTTTTGTTCGATTCCTATGATTCACCAGATCCATTCAAAACAGTTCATCTCGCCCTTGGGGCCTTTTCCAGCCATGCGAACACCCTGCTGGCTCTATGAGGCTTTTGCAGGCAAGACTTAAAAACCTTGTACTAGTCTGTTTACTATTCCCCCAGCTACTTTCCTTTCATATCACAAATTTCAAAAACATAATTAAAGGCTGCAGTGGGGTTTCTTTTTTTACATCAAACCCACAAAATTAAACATAGCTAGAGAGCTCCCTGAGATGTTTCTTATGCAATATGTTCATAGACAACAACCAAAAAGGACACACACAGGACACAAGGCAACAAGGTGTTTTCCTAGGAAATGTATGGTCGTAAATAAAATGCTTAAGCTGCTGACAATCCTGGTGACGTATTAGGCCTTGAGACTGTCTTGATTTCATGTCTTCATTTTATTTTTTCAATTCTATTTACTGCCTATCAAAAATGGATTTAAATGTTTCAGGGACTTGCTACTCAAAGCTCGGTCCTCCGGCTGGCAGCATCGGCCTTGGGGGGAGTTTGTTAGAAATCAGAATCGCGCCCAGCCGGGCGTGGCTCAGCGGTTGAGAGTCGACCTAGGATCCAGGCGATCAGGGTTCGATTCCCGGTCAAGGCACATATCCAGGTTGCGGGCTCGATCCCCAGCAGGAGGCTTGCAGGAGGCAGCCAATCAATGACTCTCTCATCATTGATGTTTCTCTCTCTCTCTCTCCCTCTCCTTTCCTCTCTCTGAAATCAATAAAAAAATATTTTTTAAAAAAAAGAAATCAGAATCACTGCCCTACCCCAGACCTCAGGAACCACAATCTATATTTTAACAAGATCCCGTGGCCACAGCCGGGCTTTGGGCGCCCTCAGCACTAAGGGAAGTTCAGCACAGCTTTCCTGTTGGACAAAGTGACCTCTTCTCTCCCTCCTGTGAACCTCTGGCAAACCCCATACCTTCACGGGGGCATTTGGCTTTCGATATTGGGGGGAGGTTGGCTGAATTCAGAAATTGCTGAGTCTGTGCCCAATTTAGAAAATATCCAAAGTAATAAATAATTGATTTTTCCTGTACTCAGAAACTACAATGTTATATCTACAGGGAAACAGGAACATCTTTCAGGGTCAAAAGAGCTGGTGTATTTTTACACATTTCCTTCACATTCGTCCACATCTAGACTGTCTATTGAGATTTTGAGAGATGCAAATTAAAATTACACTGAGATAAAACAAAAGAGCGCTGAGTCTGGCACCCAGCTGGGCATGGGGCGAGAGCAGGGCTATTCCCGGGACCCGGTCCTCTCAGGCTGGACCCCAGGCGTCAGAAGCAGCCTGATCCTTTCGTTCAGGGGAAGGGTGTCACTCCCAGGCCACCAGGCCACCGGAGGCTGCTCCGCTCGCAGAGCTCAGCTGTGGGTTCCATCCAGGGCGCCCAGGCTCTTCCTGAGGCCCGGGGACGGCCGGGCGCAGAACTTGAGGGCAAAGGGGGTTTTTACAGGTGAGGAGACCCAGGCCGGGGGAGTGAGGGGCCGGGGCACCTGCTCCTCAGCACAGCGAGGCCTGGCCCGGGTCTCGGGGACTCTCTGCTTCTTCCTCCGGGCGGGGGTGTTTTGGGACCCCGATGACCACCTGAAAGAGCAACAGGCTCCACCTGCGTCCCCAGCCCCTGCGCACATGTCTCTTCATCCAGGACAGGGGACCAGGCGGCTGCACACACGGGGACGGGGACAGGGGACCAGGCTGCACACACGGGGACGGGGACAGAGGACCAGGAGGCTGCACACACGGGGACGGGGACAGGGGACCAGGCGGCTGCACACACGGGGACGGGGACAGAGGACCAGGCTGCACACACGGGGACGGGGACAGGGGACCAGGCTGCACACACGGGGACGGGGACAGGGGACCAGGCTGCACACACGGGGACGGGGACAGGGGACCAGGCTGCACACACGGGGACGGGGACAGGGGACCAGGCTGCACACACGGGGATGGGGACAGAGGACCAGGCGGCTGCACACACGGGACGGGGACAGGGGACCAGGCTGCACACACGGGGACGGGGACAGAGGACCAGGTGGCTGCACACACGGGGATGGGGACAGGGGACCAGGCTGCACACACGGGACGGGGACAGGGGACCAGGCTGCACACACGGGGACGGGGACAGGGGACCAGGCTGCACACACGGGACGGGGACAGGGGACCAGGCTGCACACACGGGGACGGGGACAGGGGACCAGGCGGCTGCACACACGGGACGGGGACAGGGGACCAGGCGGCTGCACACACGGGGACGGGGACAGGGGACCAGGCGGCTGCACACACGGGACGGGGACAGGGGACCAGGCTGCACACACGGGGACGGGGACAGGGGACCAGGCTGCACACACGGGGACGGGGACAGGGGACCAGGGCGGCTCCGGGCAGCAGGCCGCCGAGAGGTTTCCCCGGAGACGAGCGAGACGCGCTGTGTCTGCGCCACCGGCTCGCGCGGGGCGGCCCGGGACCCTGCAGGCGGAGCACGGACTCGCGGGAGGAGCACTGACCTGTGCGCCGTCCGTGCGCCTTCTGCCTTTTCCTTCGAAGTGGCCCGGCGGCTGCAGCAGACACCCGTGGGGGGGTCGGACCCGGAGCCCAGGGCGGGGGCCTGGCCGCCCTGAGGCCCGTGGGGAGCGGGCGCTGGGCAGGGGGGGCCTGGGCCGGGGGTGGTCTCGGGCAGCCCCTCCCCCCGCCACCCCCACGGCCACCGCCACGGCCACCTCCACAGCCACCGCCACGGCCACCTCCACGGCCACCTCCACGGCCACCGCCACGGCCACCGCCACGGCCACCCCCACGGCCACCTCCACGGCCACCGCCACAGCCACCCCCACGGCCACCGCCACGGCCACCGCCACGGCCACCCCCACGGCCACCGCCACGGCCACCCCCACGGCCACCCCCACGGCCACCGCCACGGCCACCCCCACGGCCACCGCCACGGCCACCGCCACGGCCACCCCCACCGCCACCGCCACGGCCACCCCCACGGCCACCCCCACCGCCACCCCCACGGCCACCCCGACGGCCACCCCCACCGCCACCCCGACGGCCACCGCCACCGCCACCCCCACGGCCACCCCCACCGCCACCCCCACCGCCACCCCCACGGCCATTCCCACGGCCACCCCCACCGCCACCCCCACGGCCACCCCCACCGCCACCCCCACGGCCACCCCCACGGCCACCCCCACGGCCACCCCCACGGCCACCCCCACCGCCACCCCCACGGCCACCCCCACGGCCACCCCCACCGCCACCCCCACGGCCACCCCCACGGCCACCCCCACGGCCACCCCCACGGCCACCCCCACGGCCACCCCCACCGCCACCCCCACGGCCACCGCCACCGCCACCCCCACCGCCACCCCCACGGCCACCCCCACGGCCACCCTCACCGCCACCCCCACGGCCACCCCCACGGCCACCTCCACGGCCACCGCCACGGCCACCCCCACGGCCACCTCCACCCCCACTGACACCCCCACTGACACCCTCACTGACACCCCCACGGCCACCCCCACGGCCACCCCCACTGAAACCCCCACTGACACCCCCACGGCCACCCCCACTGAAACCCCCACTGACACCCCCACAGCCACCCCTACTGCCACCCCCACTGACACCCCCACGGCCACCCCCACGGCCACCCCCACTGACACCCCCACTGCCACCCCCACTGCCACCCCCACGGCCACCCCCACTGACACCCCCACTGACACCCCCACTGCCACCCCCACTGCCACCCCCACGGCCACCCCCACTGACACCCCCACCGCCACCCCCACCGCCACCCCCACGGCCACCGCAGCAGCCTCGGGCGGCCTGAACGCTCCCTCCTCTGAATTCATGCTGGGAGGGCGGCCTCGCTTTCTGTTTTCTGCCGCCTAAGCCTCCGGCCTGCCCCGGTCAATTATTCCCGTGCCCCAGCCAGGCCTGGTGTCCGCAGCTGCCCTCCCTGAGCTCAGTCACTCAAATCGCAAACGCCAACCGCCCGAGCCAGGCGGGTTCCGCGCCAGCGCCAGGGACGGGAATCGGGGAATGGAGGGTGCACCCGGTCTCACCGCCGCCCCTCAAACACGACTGCTCCCCAAGCTCAGATCTCATGGAGGACACAAGGCGGCCTGGGGGAAGGAAGACTGAGACCCGGTACGCTCGGGAATAAGCTCGTAGAGGTCAAAGCACAGGTTCGAGGGCACTGAGGGGACTGGCTGGGCGCCCAGAGGTGGTCGTCCAGAAGGCTTCATGGCCGGGGTGGGGTGGGGTGGGGGTGGAGACCTTTCAAAACCACTGCCCGTGAAGGTCTGTGGTGGGAGCAGCATGCCAGGCAGGGGCTAAGGTCAGGGGCCCAAATGTTCTGACCACTCCTGGCTGTGTGATGCTGGGTGAGTCACCTACCTCTCTGAGCCTGTTTCCTCTAAAATCAGGTTCGTAACAGTCCTCACTTTCTGGTGCTCCTGGGGGTCTAGATCACATACCCCATGCAATGGGCTCCATGCAGATCCCTGCACACGGTCAGCCCTCGGCAAACACTTGCACCATCTCAGCCCTTCCCAGCTCTTCTCAGTGCTCCCGGCATTCCTTGCCTTGCTTCCACCTCGCAGCAGCCTTGAGAAATAAGTGAGAGTGTCATGCCCATTTTACAGACTTAGAAGCTGAGGCTCAGAGAAATCGGGTAATTTCCTGAAGATTCTATGGCTGAAGGGGCAGAGCCCGGATGCACACCCCGGACCATCGGCCTCCTTGCCCCCTTCCTCCTCGTGAGGACACCAGACATCAGGGTGTTGGGTGCTTCTAAGGACACTGAAAAGCTTCTGAGCTTACAAAGCAGCTCACCTGGCACAAATAGAGGCACATTTAATTCCTTCCTAAAGTGGGAGACCAAAAGCTCTCATGCTACACATACAGCTTGGGGTTAACAGTGTGGCTTATGGAGCCAGTCTGCTGGGTTCAAACCCAGTCTCCACTACTAACTTGATATGTGATTATGGGCTGTGGCCTCTGTTTTCCTGTCTCTAAAATAGAAAAAGTAATAAGAATGAATGACCAAAGTGCTTAGAATAGCACCTGGGCCCTGGCCAATGTGGCTCAGTTGGTTGGAGCATCATCATGTGCACTGAAAGGCCACAGGTTCAATTTCTGGTCAGAGCACCTTCCCAGGTTGCTGGTTCGATCCCCATGTGTGCAGGAGGGAGCCAATCGATGTTTCTCTCTCCCTCTCCCTTCCTCTTCTTCTAAAATCAATAAAAACATATTTAAATTTAAAAAAAGAAAAGAAAGAATAGCACCTGGCACAGAGGAAGTGCTCAGTAAACATTAGCTGTGACCATCCACATTTTACAGACGAGGAACCTGAGTGCTGAGGGGCAGAGGCTGGAAGCTCAGAGTCTCGGATTCTTTCCACCCTCCCTTAAGGGCCCAGCGTCTGCGGGGAAACCAGACCCACCAGCTTAGGCATCTCAGGCCCCATGTCAGCCGCCTGCCTCAGCACTCAGCCCCCTCCATCTGACTCATTCCATGCATAATTCCTCCAACCGCCATGGGATCCTTTGTAAAATATTAAATAGATGCATTTTTTATTTCCTGAAACTTTGTCACTTTTTAGCACACAATCAAGAATTTAAGGCTCCAGGGTGAGGAGCAATGTAATTATGATGAAGATTAAAACAGTATTTAAAGGCTAATTGTGCCGTCAGCAACAAAAGTAAAAATGAAATACGCAGGTGGAGAGCACATTTGGATTCGAGACTATGATGGGAAGTGCTTTCAAGTTCAAGTGCAAACACTGTCTGGAAACATAATATGTTTCCCTTTTCTATGGTGAAATAAAAATCTAATTAAGTCACAGAATTTGCCATGGAGAGCCCCGACAAAGGCAGGTGTGATTTAATAAATAGGGGAATGAGCAGGTGCGGTGATCACACACACAGATTCAAGCCATCGAGATACGCTGCTGCAAGATTTACAGAAAAGTGGGAGCAAGCACATCCTACGAATTTTAGAACGATCACCAAACTATATAAAAGTACCTGACGCTTCCTAAGCATTTAAAACATCAGTGGTGCAAACTCTCATTTTCAAACAGTGTCAGGTCTCAGGCCTTTTCTTCCCACTCAAAGATAAGGGCTTGGAACTCAAGGATGGAGCCTGATCTCTAGTTTTTAAGGGCCCCAGGTCTGGGTAGAGAATCTTTTCCCCAGGCGAGGGGCAAGTTTCTTGGGAAAGGAGTGAGGGTGTTCATCGGCTGCAAGCCCAGCTTGAACTCGCAGTCAGGTAGTTATTAAGAAAATGAACACAAATTTAGACAATTAACGGTGATTATGATGGGCAGTATAGGGTGTGAGTTTAAGAAGGTGGCTGTTCCATCAAAGCAGACACAAGGCAAACTAGTGTGTATGTGACAAGGAGGCGTTCAAGACCAAGTTGAAGGCACTGAGGTCATTTGGATTAAAGAAACAAAAAATAGCTGTTAACAAGACTTAGGGGGCACAGAAAGGGAGACCGAGGGGCCCAAGAAAATATATTCCTAAGATTATCTTGAATATGAGGGTTCTTACAAATATATTTTTCATTAACATATTACTATTCAAAATTAGAATGTATAGCAAGCAGAATTCTTTCTACTCAAGAATACTCTGCGCGTATCCTTTTCTTGAATATATTTTTGAGTGGGTTAATTACATTCAATGAATATGTCATCTTAAGGCTATAGTCTTATGCACGTTCCCATGAATATATTCATGCTTCCCCATCTTCCCTCCTTCCCTCTGGGCCTCCCCTCTCTCTCGCCCTCCCCGTGGGTCTCTGGCTTCGGCAACAGGGAGAGCAAAGATAAACTGAGCATTCCCTAAAATACGTCTATGAAGACAAAGGGAAAACCAGTAAGTTAAAACTACCCAGTTTTATTTTACTTTTTTTTTTAGTTAATGTGGTGAGTTGACAATGGCCATTGAGCAAATTGATCTGATGTGAATTAGCCTGGCGGCAGGTGATGGGGAAAGGGTGGGAAGCTGTGAGGTGTCAGCTGGCTGCAAGTCCAGTACCAACTTACTGTGCCAGTTGGTATCAGGGAAATTAGAAATTAGTCCGTGGCCCTGATCATTTTAAAGTCAAAGATATTCTGGGTTGGGTTGGGTTTTGTTTTTCACTCCCTCTCTTGGAGCACAGCTGATCTCAACACTTTTATACAACATCACTTATACAACAAGAAATGGTCTGTTTGGTTTAAACCTTCGCAGACGTGATTCCCACTGGGCTGCAGGGGAAGCAGCTGTTTCTGTCCGCTGGGCTGATAAGGCCCTTCGTCTTGGGGAAAAAAGAGGCAACTCTCTTAGATCCAAATCACTGGGCTTTTCAAGGCAAATGCTAATGCTGCCCTTTGGAAGCCTCGGAACACAGGTGACCTTCTTGGGTAACAACCTCCTCCCTCTTTGTCCGTTATTTCGTCTGCACAGGGATATGCTCGGATAGGACAGGGCCTTGGGGGCCTGTGGAATCAACTTATAAAGCTCACTATGAAGGCAGAACCTATCGCAGGGCCGTGGGGATCTGAACGCAGAGAAAAGAGAAGAGACGACGGCATATGCATGGTTTCTAGTTTGGAAGACAGGACGCTGGGGTTCCCAAAGGCTGGAGGAGGGATGCCGGTTGGTACCGTCTTATTTCACTATTATTGTATCCCCCACGTTCAGCACCATGATAAGCACCTAGTAGATGCTTGATACAGGTTTTGGCTGATTCAATAAGCGAATGAAACTGAAGTCAGGATGTGCTCTCAGAGAAAGTAAGGAATAAATCGGGGGTCAAAAGCTCTTTTCCCTCAGGGGCCCTATTAGTCGGGGTTCAGTTGCAGGTAATAGTAACTACTCTAGCTGGTTTAAGCAGAAATGAATTTAGTTCCAGGAACTAGGTGCTTACAGAGTCGTTGGAAGGGATGGAGGAATAAAAAATGTCTAGGCTGAGAAGAAATTCAAGTTAAAAAACAAAAACAAAAACAGCCTGGCCGGGCGTGGCTCAGCGGTTGAGCATCGACCTAGGATCCAGGCGATCGGGGTTTGATTCCCGGTCAGGGCACATGCCCGGGTTGCAGGCTCGATCAATGACTCTCTCATCATTGATGTTTCTATCTCTCTCTCTCTCCCTCTCCCTTCCTCTCTCTGAAATAAATAAAGATATATTTAAATAAATAAATAAATAAAATTTAAAAACAAAAACAAAATAAAAACCAAACAGACTGGCCCACCGAGGGAAGGAGGCTGCTCTTCTGTAATCAGGGAACCGAGTGAGAAGCCAGCGCTGGCTCAGGGGCCACAGCTCTGGTGGGCGGGGGTCAAGATGGTGCCCCTGGAACTGCGGCTCCGGGGCCGCTCTGTGCCGCTGGAGCCCCCCCAGCCAAACAGGTGCAGCAACCCTGCCCCGCTTACCTCGGTTCTGAATTCAAGTCCCGGCAAGTGGATCTGATGGTGATGAGTGCAAGTGTTTACCCTGGAGCCAGGCCGGCAGGGAGTCTGGGAAATGCACAGACGAGTGCTCCCTCTATAAACCAGTCACCTAAAAGCCGTGGCTTCTCAGATTCTCCGTGCGGTCTCACCCCAGATGGAAATTAAGGCCGTGACCAAGCTCCAGACTTGTTGCCAGGATCTTGGACGTGGCTGGAATAATTGTCTCGCTACTGCAGCTCCACAGGGGTAATTTCTCACACCGTCTGGCTGGAGTACGTGCTTCCGAAGGGCACATTAAGATGCCCTTGGAGAGACTAATCAAATAATAAATTGCAGATCCAATCCCGGGAGCACTGGTTCATGGACAAATAGCCCCGGAAGCTGTTAAGGACCCTGAGCCCGAGACAACAGGCCTGTGTCCCTGCCTCTCTGGCCTCCCCTCTCTGGAGTGAGAAGGCATATTGTCCAGGTGGGGAGCCCGGTGCGGGAGAGGAAGTGGGGCTCCAAGTGGGAAGCTTTCAGAGTAAATGAAATGAGCTTGTTTCTCTGTTGAAGAGCCCAGTTGATCGTGCATGGTTAGAACATCAGAGATACACACCCAGTAATCTTGTGAGCAGGATAATGGCCGATATTTAAGGCTGCGCTTTTCTCCCAGAGAGGCCGGGAGCAGGCAGGGAGCGGGGTAAACTTGGAGAAACATCTTCCACCTGAAAACTGCCTTCTGAATGAGGAGCGGGAGGCTTGGAACTGGCCTGAATGGATTTCAGATGGAGAGGGGGCATCGGGCTGGCATTGAGAGACCATCCCCTACCTCCTGACTTCCAGTTAAGAATGCGTGTGGTGTGCGTGTGTGTGCCTGTGTGTGTGTGCCTGACCCACAGTGCACAGGACAGCCCTGAACAAGAAAGATTCATCCTGCCCAACACACATCAGGGTTTCTCAGCCTCAGCACTACCAGCATCCTTTGCTGTGGGGCTACTCTGTGCATTGTAGGATGTTTAGCAGCATCTCGGGCCTCCACCCACTAGATACCAGTCGCACCCCCCATCTCTCTCCAGCTCCTGCATCCTTTCCAAGCCCAGTCCTGCCCAGCCCACTAGCAACTCTGACAGCCTCGGTCAGAAACTGCTGGACTGTGGACCAAATGGGACCTGTTTGGTTTGCTAGTGTTTCAAGGGCTTTAATCAGCTACTTACCAGCAGAACAAGTCAATTTCCATCTCATTCTGATAATTTAGAAAGTCCAAAGAAGCCGTTGACTTCCCTGGCTGGAGCGGAGTGGGGCTCTTGGTGTCTCGTCACCATGGCAACCTCCCATCCTGCTCCCACCCACTTCCACTCCCCTGACAGGGCCACCCCAGCCTTTGGGCATTTGTGTTTGTGCCACGGTCACTGCAGATGCCGCACCTGATACCCTGAGCACTGGGCATCTCTGTAAATGCCCCCTCCTAACCTTGGGTGAGGTCTCCTTTCCCGTTTCGGGGCCCTTACCACCTTCCAGTCGTCGTGTTCGTCCTCATGCCAGTTCTAGAAGGTGGGAGGCAAAGGTACAATCTCCCCCAGGGCACAGGAGGGGAAACTGAGGACCTCAAAGATGTGTCATGTCACTTCACCCAAGTGACCCAACCTATACAAAGAGGGGCTGGTTGGAGCCCAAGGTCCTGGTCAGGGTTTGCTATGGGCGGGGTGCTTGTGTCCCCAAGTCACATGTTGCAGCCCTAACCCCCAATGTGGCTATATTTGAACACAGGCCTCTAAAGAAGTAATTGGGGCTAGATGAGGTCAGGGGGTGGTGCTCTGATAGGACTGGTGTCCTTATAAGGAGACATCAGAAAGTACGTCTCCCTACATCCCCCCCCCAAGCAGAACCCCCGCCCCATGCAGAAGGAAGGCCTGTGAGGACCCAGCCAGACGGCAGCCGTTTGCAGGCCAGGAGGAGGGGCCTCGCCAGAGCCAACCCCGGGCACCTGGACCCCGACCGTCCAGCCTCGGCGAGCGCAGGTGATAAACGTCTGCGGTGGGAGCCGCGGCCCAGGCGCCGTCAGGCAGCGAGCAGACCCCGGCGCCACCCGCCGCTTACAAACTCCCTTTCAGTAAACAGTGCGCAGGCCTCGGTCCCTGCGAGGGCGCCCTCGCATTTCAGCGCCCGCCCCAGCTTATGCGAAATGTTTCTGCATCCAGGCTTTCCACGGGTCCAAGCGCGGCCTCTGTGGCTCGGGGCGGGGGCTCCTGAGAGCCGCCCCGCGCCCAGCTGAGACGGGACCCGGGGTGGCCAGAGGCAGCCTCCCGCAGAGCCCACGGCCCGACGGCCCATGGTCGGAGCAGGGAGGGGCAGTCACCCCACCCGGGCAAGACCCCCTCGCGGGGCAGCCTGCGGGGGCGGGGCTGCTTGGGTCCCCCTCTCGCGGGGCAGCCTGCGGGGGCGGGGCTGCTTGGGTCCCCCTCTCGCGGGGCAGCCTGCAGGGGCGGGGCTGCTTGGGCCCCCTCGCGGGGCAGCCTGCGGGGGCGGGGCTGCTTGGGCCCCCTCGCGGGGCAGCCTGCGGGGGCGGGGCTGCTTGGGTCTCCCCCCCCGCCCCCCCCCCGCCGTCTCCCCTCCTCCCCAAAGACAGCGCACCCAGGAGGAACCCCCGCACAGCCGCCCTGTGCCCGCACCGCCCTGCGCCCTCCGCAGGGACCGTCTAGCTTCACGCCCTGCGCCCTCCGCAGGGACCGTCTAGCTTCACGCCCTGAGCCCTCCCCACGGACCGTCTAGCTTCACGCCCTGCGCCCTCCGCAGGGACCGTCTAGCTTCACGCCCTGAGCCCTCCGCAGGGACCGTCTAGCTTCACGCCCTGCGCCCTCCGCACGGACCGTCCAGCTTCACGCCCTGCGCCCTCCGCACGGACCGTCTAGCTTCACGCCCTGCGCCCTCAGCAGGGACCGTCTAGCTTCACGCCCTGCCCCCTGCCCACGGACCGTCTAGCTTCACGCCCTGCGCCCTCCGCAGGGACCGTCTAGCTTCACGCCCTGCGCCCTCCGCAGGGACCGTCTAGCTTCACGCCCTGCGCCCTCCGCAGGGACCGTCTAGCTTCACGCCCTGCGCCCTCCCCACGGACCGTCCAGCTTCACGCCCTGCGCCCTCCGCACGGACCGTCTAGCTTCACGCCCTGAGCCCTCCCCGCGGACCGTCTAGCTTCACGCCCTGCGCCCTCCGCAGGGACCGGCTAGCTTCACGCCCTGCGCCCTCCGCGCGGACCATCCAGCTTCACGCCCTGCGCCCTCCGCAGGGACCGTCCAGCTTCACGCCCTGCGCCCTCCGCACGGACCGTCTAGCTTCACGCCCTGCGCCCTCAGCAGGGACCGTCTAGCTTCACGCCCTGCCCCCTGCCCACGGACCGTCTAGCTTCACGCCCTGAGCCCTCCGCAGGGACCGTCTAGCTTCACGCCCTGCGCCCTCCCCATGGACCGTCTAGCTTCACGCCCTGCGCCCTCCGCGCGGACCGTCTAGCTTCACGCCCTGAGCCCTCCCCACGGACCGTCTAGCTTCACGCCCTGCGCCCTCCGCAGGGACCGTCTAGCTTCACGCCCTGAGCCCTCCGCAGGGACCGTCTAGCTTCACGCCCTGCGCCCTCCGCGCGGACCGTCTAGCTTCACGCCCTGAGCCCTCCCCACGGACCGTCTAGCTTCACGCCCTGCGCCCTCCCCACGGACCGTCTAGCTTCACGCCCTGCGCCCTCCCCACGGACCGTCTAGCTTCACGCCCTGAGCCCTCAGCAGGGACCGTCTAGCTTCACGCCCGCGTGTCTGCGGCAGGTCCCGATGCGCCCCGCAGACCAGGACCGGAGAGCTCAGGAAACTGCCACGCAGGAGGCGGCGGCGGCAAACTGCGAACCCAGCGCACCTGCTCGCCGCCTGACACAGCGGAGCCCGGCCAGGCAGGTAAAGCAGAGGAGGTCCTGGGTGGCAGGGGAGCCCTCACTGGGGCGGGAACAGCAGCACTTCCCCCGGATGCCGCTCCAGTGTCGCCCACATCTGACACTGATCCGGTCAGTGGTCATAGGAGGGAGGAGTCCCCGCACTCATTTCCAACTCTCAGATGGCACAGGGCATCAAGCAGGCTCTACCTGCAAGGTCTGACAAGGTAAGGCCTGGAGCATCTACCTGGCCTGATGGTCTGGCTGTGCAACCTCAGGCAAGTTGCTTAACTTCTCTGAGCCTTGTGTTTCTCAACTGCCAAAGGCAGCATTTAGGTAAAATAAAATTAAATCCAGTTTTCAAACACTTTTAGCAGCAGATTCTTAAAATGTAAAACAAGTGAAGACCCAGCCTGAAAAATTGGGGGGCTCTGGGTAAGAATGCTCACCCAAAGACCTAGCTCTGCTGTGCCTCTCTCAGGCTGGCCGAGACTCCTCCATGGACATCGAATGCAGCCCATTCACTAAGAATCATTTTGTAAAATAGAAAATTATCCAGATTGAAGATATCATACATGAAAAATTAGCCTAGGTTTTAAAATTCTCTAATGAAATGCTGGTAACTTTCTGCTGATGAAGTATCTTAAGCAAAAGTGAACTTTCCCTTAATAAGCTATTACACTGACCAAATCACGCCGGAAATCTGATAATGTAGACAAATTGCTCATTTGGCAAGTTGTTCTGTGAGGACAGAGTGCAGATGCTAAGGCCCCTTTCCGGACTCACTGAGTCAGGATCTGCATTTTAAACAAGATCTCCCAGGTACTCCTAGTGCCCTTCAGGTGTGAGAAGGGCTCCTTTAGAGCAATGGTTTCCAGTCTTGGCCACACACTGGAGTCGTGGAGTCACTATCCCTAAGAGATGTCCATGGCAGCATTACTCACAACAGCCAGGATACGGGAACAGCCTAAGTGTCCGTCAGTGGAAGAATGGGGAATGAAAATACCCAACGGAATATTACTCGGCCATTAAAAAGGGCAGGAAATCCTATCATGTGTGACAGCCTGGATGAATCTTGAGGGCATTACGCTAAGTGACAGTGAGTCAGGGAAAGACAAAAACTGTCTGATTTCATAAGTGGAATCTAAAAAAGCCAAACTCATAGAAACAGAGTGCACGTTGGTGGATGTCAGGGGCTGGGGGAAAGGAGGAGATACAGGGCAAAGGTACAGGCTTTCAGTTATAAGGTGAGTAACTTCTGGGACCTAGTGTACGGCAAGATGACTGTCACTAACAATACTGTACTGTATCCGTGCAAGTTGCTAAGAAGGGTCTTAAATGTTCTCACCACCACCACCACCAAATGGTAACTAAGTGTTAACTAACCTTATTGGGGTAACCCCTTTGCAGTGTACGCACGCATCCAATCAACTGGTTGTACACCTTAAATTACACAATGTTAAATGTCAACTATATCTCCATAAAGCTGGAGAGAGAGAAAATCACCCAAGGAGCTTTTAAAAACCATCAGTGCCCAAGTGCCACACCGAGGGTCTGATTTCCATGGCCTGGGCTCCCTCGGGCTTCAGGCTCCCCAAGTGATGCTAGCATGTAGCCAGGGCCTTGAGCGCACACCTGTGCCTTCGCCTCCGCAGCTGGTCTGCGGCTTGCCTCTCTCCATCGTCTCCCTCCCCTTTCCTTCTCTTGGGGACCTGGGAGCTCCAGGCTGTGGCAGATGCTCTCACTGATGCCTGTCGCCTGAGGCTGACAGCCAGTCACAAGCCATCAGCTGGGGAGATGTATCCCTTCCAAAACAAGTGGGTAGCACCATCCGTGTCCACACCACTTTCCATGGGGCTCATTACTGGGAGGGTAACAGTCTGAGAAGCAGCCCCCGCAGATTGCAGATTAATGACACCCGACCACGAGGGGGGCCAGCAGCAGGGGGACAGAGGCGGGGCGGCCCCTACTGGCCACTTGCTTCTTGGCCTACTCTCAGGTCGTGCAGGTCCAGAGCAGAGGGCCCTGTGCAGGCACAGATCCCAGGGCAGCCAGGGCAGAGGAAGGCTGCTGGGCTGGGGGGGAGTTGCGTGGGGCCGGGACAGAGCAGGAGCTGCTCAAAGCCAAGGGCCCTGTGAGCTATCTCTCAGGCTCTAGCCCGCCCCTGAATCGCCTGGAGGGCTTGTTACAACACAGATTGCGGCCTTACTCCCAGAGTCTCTGAATCTGCTGTCCCAGCTGGGGGCCCAGGAATGGCACCCCTCCTCATGCCATCCCGGTCTCTCCACCCCACGAACTTTGGCCAAAGTTGAAAGACCTTCCCAGCTTCCGCAATAGCGGCTGCCTCTCTGATACTGCCAACTCTCGCAATAATGGCTGCCTCCTGCGACACTGGCCAAATCTACCGATAGCGGCGGCTTCTCGCAATACTGCCCCACTCTGGCGATGGCAGGTGTCTCTCGCGATACTGTTGAAATCTCGTTTAGCGGCCGCCTCTCTCAATACTGCACAACACTTGCGACAGTGGCTCCCTCTGGCAATACTTACCTCTGGCGAAAGCGGCTGCCTCTCCAGATACCGCCCACCGATGTCGACAGTGGCTGGCTGGCGCTATACCGCCCAACTCCCGCGATACCGGCTCCCTCTCCCAATGCCGCACAACTCTCCCGATGGCAGCTGCCTGTCGCGAAACTGCCCAACTCTCTCGATAGCGGCTGCCTCTCGCGATATTGCCCAACTCTGGCGATAGCTGCTGGCTTCCGCTGTACCATGCAACTCTCACGACAGCGGCTAACTGACGTAATATTTCCAAATTTTAGCGAAAGTGGCATCCTCTCGCAATACTGTCCAACTCTCGCGATAGTGGCTGTGACTTGCGATAATTCCAAATTCTCAAGAAAAGGGCTTCCTCTCTCGATAATGACCTACTCTAGCGATAGCGGCTGCCTCTCTCGATACTGCACGACTCTCGAGATAACGGCTGTCTCTCACGATACTGCCCAAATCTCACAACAGCAGCTGCCATTTGCGACACTGCTCAATTCTGGCAATAGTAGTTACCTTCCACGATACTGCCCAATTCTTGCAAAATCGGCTTCCTCTCGTGAGACTGCTCCTCCCTGTTGGAAGCGGCTTCCTCTAGTGATATGTCTCAACTCTGGCGATAGCCCCTGCCTCTCGAAATACCGCATAACGCTTGCGATAGCGGCTGCCTCTTGCTATACTTCCAAATTCTCTCGAAAGGGGCTTCCTTTCGCTAGTCTCCTGGTAACAGCTGCCTCGCCCGATACTAATGAACTCTGGCGATAGCGGCTGCCTCTCTCTATCTTGCCCAACTCTTGCGATAGCTAGATGCCTCCTGATACTGCTCAACTCTGGCGATAGCGGCTGCCTCACAAAATACTTCCAAATTTTGCGAAAGGGGCTTCCTCTCACAATACTGACAAACTCTCGGGATAGCGGCTGCCTCTCAGGAATCTACCCGACTCTCGCAATATCAGCCGCCACTCGCGAGACTGCCCAACTCTCACGATGGCGGCGGCCTCTCGCGACACTTATAAACTCTGGCGATAGCGGCTGCCTCTCACAATACTGCACATATCTGGCAATAGCTGCTGCCTCTCGTGAATTTTCCAACACTGGCGACAGTGGCTGCCTCTCGTGAAACTGCTCAACCACCAGACACGGGCTGCCTCACGAGGCACTGCTCAACCGCGCAGAGAGTTGTTACCTGGCAGGACACAGCCCCGGTGTCGCGCTGGAGGCTGCCTCTTGCGACAGCGCCCTGCTCTTGCGTGAATGGCTGCCTCTCGTGATACTGATGAACTTTGGCAATAGCGGGTGCCTCTTGGTATACCGACCAAGTCTGGCGATAGCGGGTGCCTCTTGGTATACCGACCAAGTCTGGCGATAGCGGCTGCCCCTCTCATACTGCCCAGCTCTCCCGACGGCGGCTGTCTCCTGCGATACTTCCCTCTCCCATGAAAGCGGCTGCTCCTCGAGATGCTGCTGAATGCCCGAGGTAGCGGCTGCCTCTGGCGATACTGCTCTGCTCTGGTGAAAGCAGCTTCCTTTCCCAATATTTCCCAACTCCTGCGAGAGCCCCTGCCTCTCGCGATACTGCCCCCCTCTCGATAAGGCCGCCTATCTGGACACTCCAAACTCTTGGGATGCGGGCTGCTTCTCACGACACTGCCCAACTCTCACGATAGCAGCTCCCTCTACTGACACTGCCCCTCTCACGACATCGGCTGCTTCTCGCAATACTTCCAAACTCCGGCACTAGCGGCTGCCTCCCGTGATACTGCTCTACTCTGGCGGGAGCGGTTGGCTCTCGCCATACTGCTCAGCCACGGCGAGAGCGGCATCCTCGTGCGATATTTCCCAACTTTGGCGAGAATCCCTGCCCCTTGCGATATGACCGGTTATGGCGATAGTGGCTGCCTCTCGCTAACACTCCCACTCTCCCAATAGCGGCTGCCTCTTGGGATAAAGCGCAACTCTCGAGACAGCCGCTGCCTCTCCCAGTGCTGCCCAACTCTCACGGCAGGAGTTGCCTCTCGCGATCCTGCCCAATACTCACAATAGAGGCTACCCACCATGCCACCTTCCAGCCATGTCGTCTGACAAGTTCCGAACAGGGAGAGGAAGCTTCACAGAAGGCGTCTTCTGGGGAGAGGGCCTGGCATGTGGGTGGGAGTAACTGGCTTAATGGGAATCGCTCTTCTCCTCCTTAGAGGGGGATATTGGGTCGTAAAATCAATATCTAACCTGGGAATGGCAAATAATGATTTGCTCCTAAAAATCACATCTCAAGAAATCCTGATTTCCCCAAGTCCAGTCTTTACCACATGTGCCGGATGCTTTCACAAATTGTTATTAGAAGCAGCTAAGAAAACTCCCCCTGGCGCCCCCAATAAGGAATCTATGGAGGAACTAGAGAAAGCTGAGCTCACACAGCCGCTTATCCTCAAGTGCCCCGCCTATGATTGCAGGATTAGTCGAGGACAGGAAAAGGGCATCGCCACTTGCCTGCTGTACAAGGGCCACCCTGGGTAGCACACAGAATAAATGGCAGATTGTGGCATCCCCCTAAAGGGCTAACAGTGTGAAAAGGCTACCAGACCCTCCTCCGCCTTACACAGGTGCTTACAATGAGAATGGAATCAGAATAGTTAATGTAAACGGAAGGCATGGTCAGTGTGAGAACCTGCCCTTCATGAAACGCTCGGCAAGGCGGCGGCCACTCTCGTGCTTGCTCCCAAAGAAACGAAAGAAAAGCATTCTTAGCAGTCAATCAGTAGCTATGGCAAAAGGCACTCTTTTCTTAGAAGAAAATGGCAAGAAGAATATAATAGCTTATGAATAGGTCCATAGTTAAAATATGACCACAAGAAAAGTCAGTAGTAACCCCAGGTAAATATTATATAAAATTTCTGTCTCACAAGCCGATATATTCCTGCTGCAAACAAAGCCACATCGATCACTTTATAGGTCACTGATTTTTCCTTTCTCCTCTATTCTAAAATATAAAAGTCAAAATTGTTCCATTCTGATGAAATCGAAACTTGTATTGTTTAACCTATGAGTAGTATTCTCTGCTTTACTAATCACAGAAAAGTAATGGTAGCCAAAAAAGAAAGTATAAAAGATTATGTTGATTCTCAATAAAGTGGAACAGTGTCACACCACCTCCCAGTCGAGTAGTCTGATGTCTCCCAGCGCCGACGACTTGCCCACCTCAGGGACCCCTGACTCCTGCTGTGGCTGGACTGCGGCAAGTGGCGCCCGAACAGGGACCTGAAGGTAAGTCATTGAGTTACGGTAGGGATAGGCTCTCGCCCATTGGGTGCTGCAGACCCCTTAGCATAGGAGGCTAAGTAGAAAGGGCGAGTAATCATGGGGCATATGGAGTCTAAAGAAAGAGGACTCTTCATTGATATAACTAAGCATATGTTAAGTAAAAGAGGAATTCATGTATTTCATAGGCAACTTAAAGAATTTCTTCATTTTGTACAAGAATGTTCCCCTTGGTTCCCAGAGGAAGGTACTTTGAATTTAGGGACTTGGAAGAAATTGGGGAAGGAAATGAAAGTATACTATACTATGCATGGGCCTGAAAGAGTCCCGGTAGATGCTTTCTTACTTTGGAATTTGCTGAAGGATAGTTTTGATCCTACTCATGAGGCTGTATGTTTTGCAAGACAAGTTACTGAGGAAGTGGTTAGACAAGTTACTGAGGAAGGTGAAATTAAAAAGGCTAAAAGTTACACGAGTATTAATAGTCATGACTCAGCCAGACCTCCTTGTAAGCCCGTAGTAAAATTAGACCAAGAGGGCCACCCCAGGCCCCTACTCAAAGCTGGGGAACTCAGACACAAAGAAGCGATCCATCCATGACCTAGAAAGGGCCTCCCCTGGGAGTGCAGGGTTATATCTATCTGCCTCTAATTTTTCTATAAGTACGCCTGAAACACAAGTGACTCTTATCTCCACAGGAATATTTGGCCCCTTACCTAAGGGATATGGGACTAATTATAGGAAGAAGTTCAAGTTCTAAGGCAGGGATACAGGTCCTCCCAGGAGTAATAGATTCAGACTATACAGGGGAATTAAAAATTATGATTCAACCTCCAAAAAAGACTACACAAATACACCCGGGACAAAGAATAGCACAATTATTATTGCTCCCTTACTTGGCCCTTCCAAATGTTACATTAAAAGAAGAGAGAGGAGATGAAGGATTTGGCTCTAGTGATTTAGTAGCTTGGATACAAAAAGTAGGAAGGCATAGACCCATGAAAAAAGTATTGATAGAAGGAAAGGAAATAGAGGGCTTAATTGACACAGGGGCAGATGTCTCCTGCATAGCTGGTAAGGACTGGCCTAATACTTGGCCCACGACACAGAGCTCTTCTACCTCAATAGGATTAGGATTGGCATCTAATATGGCAAAAAGTTCCAGTATTCGACACTGGGAAGATAGTAATGTATCAGGGACATTCCAGCCTTATATAACCCCTTCCCTGCCTTTTTCCCTACGGGGAAGAGATATATTATCTCAGATGGGTATGACTCTAGAAGTCGCACAAAAACAGGAACTGAATCTTTTATGACTATGACCACTGTTCCCTCTTATGCAGACCCTATACAATGGAAAACAGATGAACCGCTTTGGGTGAAACAGTGGCCTTTAACAAAGGAAAAATTAGATGCTGCATCAAAGTTAGTAAAAGAGCAACTAAAACTAGGGCATATAGAACCCTCTAATAGCGCGTGGAATACACCTATTTTTGTTATTAAGAAAAAATCTGGAAAATGAAAATTGTTACAAGACGTAAGGGGAATAAATAAAACCATGGTTACTATGGGAGATTTACAATCTGGGGTCCCTTCTCCTGTTGCTATACCCAAAGATCATCAAGTCATAGTTATTGACTTGCAGGACTGTTTCTTTACCATACCTCTATCACCTAATGATTGCAAGAGATTCGCCTTTGGTCTGCTGTCAGTCAATTGACAGAGGCCTTATCAAAGATATCAGTGGAAAGTATTACCTTAAGGAATAAAAAAATAGACCTACACTATGTCAAAAGTTTGTTGATATAGCATTACAAAAGCTCAGAATACAATTTCCTGCTGCATATATTATTCACTATATAGATGATATCTTAATAGCACACAAAGACAAGGCAATTTTGCAGGAACTGTTACAGAATATGGTCCTAGAATTAAGTAAGTATGGATTGGTTGTAGCGCCAGATAAAATTCAAACAAGCTCTCCATTTAATTATCTAGGACAAATCATTAATTCTCCTCTAGTACATACTCAACAAGTGGCTATTAGACATGATCAGTTAAAGACTTTAAATGATTTCCAAAAATTATTAGGGGACATCAATTGGCTAAGGCTGTACTTAAAACTAACAACTCAGGACTTGAAACCCCTTTTTGATATACTAAAGGGGGATCCATCTCCGACCTCAGTTAGAGTACTGACAACGGAAGGAAAAAAGGTCTTACAACAAGTAGACAAGGCATTAACTGAGAATAAGTTACCCAGGTAGACTACACTGAGCCCTGGCTGTTAATTATTTTAAAAACCCAATACACTCCTACTGCCTGCTTGTGGCAGGGTCTACCCTTAGAATGGCTGCATCTACCTTCGACCCCTAGGAAAGTAATCTCATCATATCCTCAGCTAGTTGCACTACTAATTACTAAGGGAAGAATCCCTAGTAAGGAGCTCTTTGGGTTGAATGTGCAGGAAATTATTATTCCCTATACTAGAGAGCAATGTGATCAATATTTGTGGTAGAGGACCAATGGGCGATAGCATTTGCTGGATTTATGGGGAATATAGTATTTCACCTACCTCCACACCCATTATTACATTTCATGAAAAACACCTCTGTTATTTTTCCTACTCGATACTCTGCAAAGCCTTTGCCTCCCCCACTCAGTGTTAATATTTACAGATGAATCCTCAAATGGGATGGTGGTGACAATCATTGAAGACTAATAGATTCAACCCAGAGAGCTGAATTAGCTGCTGTAATTGCTGCCTTTCAGCAGGTACAGGCTCCATTTAATCTAGATACAGATTCAGCATATATTGCTCAATTATTTCCAGCAATCGAGACAGCATTAATTTCCTCCAATTCCACAGTAAGTAACCAGTTTCGGGAGTTACAAAATTTAATCCATCGAAGAGTTCATTCATTTTTATTCGACACATTCATGGGCACTCTAATTTAGAAGGCCCTTGAATGAAGGGGAATGAATTAACTGATAAATTAACTAAATCTGTAATAATGACAGCAATAGAGGAGGCTTCGGCCTCTCATGCTTATCATCACCAAAATGCTTCAACCCTCAGGCAGCAATTCCACATTACAAGGGAACCAGCTCATCAAATATTTAAGCAGTGTCCGGTTTGTGTAACTTTTCTCCCCTCGCCTCAGATGGGAGTCAATCCTCGGGGGTTGAAGCCTAATGTATTATGGCAAATGGATGTGACTCATATACCCGAATTTGGAAAACTGTCATTTCTTCATGTTACTACAGACACATTCTCACATGTAATATTTGCTTCTGCCAGAAGCGTTCAAGGCGTTGGCACAACATATGATTCAAACATTTGCATATATAGGGACACCAAAGAACTTAAAGACTGATAATGCTCTGGTATATACATCAAAGGCTTTCAAAGAGTTTTGCAATACATTTCAGATTAAGCATAATACAGGAATTCCTTATAATCCACAAGGACAAGCAATTGTAGAAAGGGCTCATCAGACATTAAAAAATCAGATCTCCAAATTACAGCAAGGGATAACGAAATATTTATCCCCTCATCATATTTTACAGCATGCTCTGTTTGTAATTAATCACCTGAATGTTAATGATGAAGGCCTTACTCCTATGATGAGACATTGGGAACAAAGACAAAATCCTACTATTATGGTAAAATGGAAAGACTTACTAACAGGACAATGGAAAGGGCCCGATGTTCTTAACACCGGGGCGAGGATATGCTTGTGTGTTCCCACAGGATGCAGACTCCCCCATATGGATCCTGGATCGGCTCATCCAGCCTGCATAGCAAGAGAAGGATGCCACTGTTGCCCTATCCTAAGACAAGATCTGATCTACAGGAAGATAATCCCGATTTATTAAGATTATTAGCAGCCACTAATATGGTTATAATCAAAAGACCTTATAAAAATAAGTCAGCGACTTTCTCAGTACTTGCAAGTGTCAACACCCCACGTGCTATTTTAATTGGAAACTCAGATATATGGCAAATATCATTAAAAGAGTCATCTTATCATATAAAATGTAATGTGTTCTTGTCAACAAATTGTATCCACTCAGCCCTTCCAACGAATTAGACTATATTTGTAATTGTACATCAACCCTCTTCTGTTCTTATACCTGCCACATTAACAGGAATGGTTTGATGATCCAGGATTACAAATTTTAAATAGATTGAATGAACTATGGAGACCAAAGTGCTTTGTTGCAGCCTTAATCTTAGGAATCACAGCTTTAATTAGTATAATTGCCTCCTTAGCTATATCTACCACTGCATTAGTCCAGGAGATTCATACTGTTAATCATGTCAATGATTTATCACAGAATGTATCTGTAGCTCTCTCTCTACAGGAAAGATTAGATAAAAAATTAGAAACAAGAATGAATGCATTAGAAGATAAAGTACTTTATACAGGAAATCAAATTCAGAACATTCAAACTCAAATGACTGCTCGTTGTCACTCGCAGTATAAGTGGATCTGTATAACTCCCCATCCTTATGATAATACTACTGAGCCTTGGCACAAGGTAAAATTACATCTACAAGGTATTTGGCATAACACTGAATTAATTCCGGATTTACATTCCCTGTAGGAAAAAATTAAGGATTTAAGTCAAGCAAAATTACACCTACCCATGGGCGAGTCCATTGCACAACGTTTATGGCAATCCTTAAGAAATACAGTTGACCTTACTATGTGGTGGTCTAATCTAGTTCACATAGGAATAACGGTGCTAATTATAATAATCTTAATTGTTATCTTCCCAGTCATCTTCAGAGTGATATTATCTTCAATCAAAAATCTCCATACCCAGCTTGAATTATTTAAATTAAAAAATAAAAAAGGGGGAGATGACAAGTCCTCTTCCAACCATGTCGTCTGACAAGGTCCAGACGTCAAGAGGAAGCTTCACAAAAGGCGTCTTCTGGGGAGAGGACGTGGCATGTGCGTGGGAGTAATTGGCTTAATGGGAATAGCTCTTCTCCTTGGAGGGAGATTTTGGGTCATAAAATCAATAACTAACCTGGGAATGGCAAATAATGATGCGTCCCTAAAAGTCACTTCTGATAAAATCCCGATTTCCCCAAGTCCAGTCTTTACCACATTTGCCGGATGCTTTAACAAATTGTTATTAGAAGAAGCTAGGGAAACTCCCCCTGGCGCCCCCAATAAGGAATCTATGGAGGAACCAGAGAAAGCTGAGCTCACACAGCCGCCTATCCTCCAGTGCCCCGCCTACAAATGCAGGATTAGTCGAGGACAAGAAAAAGTCCATCGCCACTTGCCTGCTGTACAAGGGCCACCCTGGGTAGCACACAGAATAAATGGCAGATTGTGGCATCCCCCTAAAGGGCTAACAGTATGGAAAGGCCACCAGACCCTCCTCTGCCTTATAGAGGGGCTTACAATGAGAATGGAATCAGAATAGTTAATGTAAATGGAAGGCATGGTCAGTGTGAGAACTTGCCCTTCATGAAATGCTTGGCAAGGAGGCGGCCACGCCGGTGCTTGCTCCCAAAGAAACCAAAAAAAAAGCATTCTTAAGCAGTTAATCCATAGCTATGGCAAAAGGCACTCTGTTCTTAGAAGAAAATGGCAAGAAGAATATAATAGCTTATGAATAGGTCCATAGTTAAAATATAACCACAAGAAAAGTCAGTAGTAACCCCAGGTAAATATTATATAAAATTCCTGTCTCACAAGCCGATATATTCCTGCTGCAAACAAAGCCACATCTATCACTCTATAGGTCTCTGATTTTTCCTTTCTCCTGTATTCTAAAAAATAAAAGTCAAAATTTTTCCATTCTGATGAAATCGAAACTTGTATTGTTTAACCTATGAGTAGTATTCCCTGCTTTGCTAATCACAGAAATGTAATCTTAGCCAGAAAAGAAAGTATAAAAGATTATGTTGATTCTCAATATCGTGACGCAGTGTCACACCACCTCCGAGTCGTGTAGGCTGCCGTTTGTGATACTGCTCAGTTCTGGCGACACCTCACAACCCTCACGATAGCGTCTGCCTCTCGCAATACTTCCCAACTCTGGCGAAAGCTGGTGCCTCTCGCGATACAGCCCAACTCTGGTGATAGCAGCTAGCTTTTGCTGCACCGTGCAACTCTCGCAATAGCGGCTGCCTCACGTAATATTTCCAAATTCTTGCAAAAGCGACTTCCTCTTGCAATACTGCCCAAATCTCGTGATAGTGGCTGCGACTCGTAATAATTCCAAATTCTCAAGAACGGGGCTTCCACTCTCGATACTGACCTACTCTCGCAATAGCGGCTGCATCTCGCGATTCCTCACAACTCTGGCAATAACTGCTGCCTCTCGTGATACTGGTCATCTTTGGTGATAGCTGCTGCCTCTCGCGATATTTACCAACTCTGGCAATAGAAGCTGTCTCTGGCTATACTGCCCAATTCTCGCGATAGTGGCTGCCACGCCCAATGCTGCCCAACACTCTCGATATCGCATGCCTCTTGCGATACTAATGAATTCTGGCGATAGCGGCTGCCTCTCTCTATCTTGCCCAACTCTTGCGATAGCGGCGATGTCTTGTGATTCTGCTTAACACTGGCGATAGCAGCTGCCTCACACAATATTTCCAAATTCTAGCGAAAGGGGTTTCCTCTTGTAATACTTGCAAACTCTCTCGATAGTGGATGTCTCTCGCAATACTGCCAAATTCTCACGAAAGGGGCTTCATCTCACGAACTGACAAACTTTCAAGATAGCGGCTGCCTCTCCCGATACTAATGAACTCTGGTGATAGCAGATGCCTTTCGCTATCTTGCCCAACTGTCGAGATACCGGCAGCCTCTCATGATAAACCTCAACTCTGGCTATAGCAGCTGACGTACGTGAACTTCCAAATTATCCGGACTGGGACTTCCTATGGTGATACTGCCCAACTCTCACAATATCGCCTGTCTTTCGCAATATTGCTGAACTCTAACCCTAACCCTAACCCTACCCTAACTGTAACCGCAATCCCAGGTCTAAACATAACTCTAGGTCTAATCATAACCCTAAGCCTAATACTAACACTAACCTTAAACCTAATGCTAAAAGAAATATTAGGTCTAATCCTAACCCTAACCCTAAACCTAACCCTAGTTCAAATTCTAACAATAACCAGATCCCTAACCCTAAACCTATCCCTAACCCTAACCTTAACCCTAGGTTGAATCCTAACCATAACCCTAATCCTAACCCTAACACTAACCATATCCCTAACTCTAACCCCAACTCTAACCCTAATCCTAACACCAACCCTAGGTTTAATCCTAACCCTAAATATATCCCTAACCCTAACCCTAACACTAACACTAATCCAAACCCTAACCCTAACCTTAACCCTAACCCTACATCTATTCCAAACCATAAACATATCCCTAACCCTAACCCTAACCATAGGCTAAATCCTAACTCTAACCCTAACGCTAACCCTAACCCTAATCCTAACCCCAGGTCTAAAACGAACCCTAACGCTAAACCTAAACCTAACCCTAAACCTAACCATAAACAAAAACCTAACTGTAGGTCTAAAACTAACACTAACCCTTACCATAAACCTAACCCTAACCCTGGCTCTAATCCTAACCCAAACCATATCCCTAAGCCTACCCCTAAACCTGACCCTAACCCTAACCGTAACCATATCTCCAACCCTAACCCTAACCGTAACCTTAACCCTAACCCTAGGTCCAAACCTAACTCTAACCCTAACCCTAACCCTAAACCTAGGTCTAATCCTGACCCTAAGCATAAACCTAACCCTAACCCTAACCCTAACCACATCCCTAACACTAACCCTAACCCTAGGTCTAATCCTAACTCTAACCCTAACCCTAACACTAACCCTAAACCTAACCCTAACCCTAAATCTAACCCTAATGCTAAGCGTAGCCCTAACCCTGAACCTAACGCTAACCCTAACCCAAGGTCTAATCCTAACTCTAAATATAACACTAACCCTAAGTCTAACCCTAACACAAGGTCTAATCCTAACTCGAACCCTAACCCTAACCCTATCCCAAGATCTAATCCTAACCCTAATGATATTTCTAACCCGAACCCTAAGCCTAACCCTAGGTGTAATCCTAACCCTAACTCTAATCCTAACCCTAACCCTAAACCTAACCCTAACCCTAGGTCAAATACCAAATCTTACTCTGACCCTAAGCCAAACCCTAACAGAACCCTAGGTATAATCCTAACTCTAAACCTAATCATAACCCTAAGCATAACGCTAGCCCTAACCCTAACCCTAACCCTAGGTCTAATTCTAACTCTAACCCTAAACCTAAAACCCTAGGTCTAATCCTAACCCTAAGCATTACCCTAACTCTAACCCTGACCCTAGGTCTAATCCTATGTCTAACCCTAACCCTATGCCTAAACCTAACCCTAACCCTAACCCTGACCCTAACCCCAACTGTAGGTATAATCCTAAACCTAAGCATAACCCTAACCATAACCATAACTCTACACCTAACCCAAGGTCTAATTCTAACACTAACCCTAACCCTAAATCTAACCATATCCCTAACGCTTACCCTGACCCAAACCTTAGGTCTAATTCTAACTCTAAACCTAAACCAAACCCTAACCGTAGGTCCAATCCTAACCATAACGCTAACCCTAACGCTAGATCTAATCCTGAATCTAAACCTAACCCTAATCCTAACACGAACCCTAGGTCTAATCCTAACACGAACCCTTATCATAACCCTAACCCTAACCCTAACCCTAACCCTAACCCTAACCCTAACCCTAACCCTAGCCCTAGGTATAATCCTAAACCGCATCATATCCCTAACCCTAATCCTAACCCTAACACTAACACTAAGTCTAATCCTAAATCTAACCTTAATCCTAGCCCTAACCCCAACCCTAACCCTAGGTCTAATCCTAACCCTCACCATATCCCTAACACAAACCCTAACCCTAGGTCAAATCCCAACAGTAAGCAAAACCCTAACACTAACACTAACCCTAAACCTAACCTTAACCCTAGGTGTAAACCTAACCCTAAGCATAACCCTAACCCTAACCCTCACCCTACTCAAACCCTAACCCGAACCCGAACCATATTCTTAACGCAAACCCTGACCCAAACCCGAGGTCTAATCCTAATTCTAACCCTACCACTAACCCTAACCCTAACCCTACGACTAATCCTATCTCTAACCCTAACCCTAATCGTAACCCTAACCCAAACCCTAACCATAACCCTAGGCCTAATCCTAGCCCTAACCATATCCCCAACCCTAACCCTAACCCTAACAATAACCCTAGGTCTACTCCTAACCATAAGCATTACCCTAACCCTAATCCTAACCCTAACCCTAGGTCTATTCCTAACTCTAACCCTAACCCAAACCCGAACCCTAGGTATAATCCTAACTCTAACCCGAATCCTACGCCTAGGCATATCCCTAACCCTAACCCTAACCCTAACCTTAAGCCTACCCTAAACCTAACCCTAACCCTACCTCTAACACTAACCCTAGGTCAAATCATAAATTTAACTCTTACCCTAAGCCGAAACCTAACAGAACCCTAGGTCTAATCCTAACTGTAAATCTAACCCTAAACCTAACCCTAAACCTAACACTAACCATAACCCTAACCCTAACAGTAACACAATGTCTAATCCTAATCCTCACCATATCCCTAAACCTGACACTACCTTAACCGTAACCATAGGTCTAATCCTAACCCTAAGCCTAACCCTAATCCTAGTTCTAACCTTACCCTAACCCTAACCCTAGATCTAATCCTAATACTTACCCTAACCCTAACCCTAACCCTAATGCTAACCCTAGGTATAATCCTAACTCTAACACTAACCCTAACACTAACCCCAATTCTAACCCTAACCCTAACCCTAGGTATAATCCTAAATCTAACCCTAACACTGACCCAAACACTAACCCTAACCCTGTGTCTAATCCTAGCTCTAAGACTAAACCTAACCTAACCCTAAACCTAAACCTAGGTATAATACTACCCCTAAACATAAGCCTAACCCTAAACGTAACCCTAACCTTAGGTTGAATCCTAACACTAACCCTAAACCTAATCCTAGGTCTAATCCTAACAGTAACCCTAACCCTACACCAAAGCCTAACCGTAACCAAAACCTAGGTCTAATCCTAATTCTAAACCTAACCCTAATCCTAACTTAAACCCTAACCATATCACTAACAGTAACCCTAACCCTAACCCTAGGTCTTATGCTAACTCTAACCCAAACCCTAACACTAACCCTAACCCTAAACCTAACTCTAACCCTAACACTAAGCCTAAACCTACTGCTAACCCTAACCCTAGGTCTAATCGTAACTCTAACCCAAACCCTAACCCTAACCCTAACCCTGACATTATCCCTAACCCTAACCCTAAACCGAACATTCATGCTAAACCTAACTGTAACTCTAACCCTAACCCTATCCCATTCCCTAACCCTAACCTTAACCCTCAACCTAAACCTAAACCTAACCCTAACGCTAACATTATACCTAACCCTAACCCTAGGCCTACTCCTAACCCTAAACCTAACCCTAAACTAACCCTAGGTCTAATCTTAACTCTAACCCTAACCCTCACCCTAACTCTAACGCTAACCCTAACCCTATCCTCAGGTCTATTCCTAACCCTAAACATATCCCAAACCTCAACCCTAACCCTATCACTAAACCTAACCCTAACCCTAGGTCTAAACCTAATCCTAACACTAAACCTAACCCTAACCCTAACCGTATACCTAATCCCAACCCAAACCGTAACCCTAACACTAAGTCTAATCCTAACTCTCACCGTAACTGTAACCCTAGCCCTAACCCTAGGTCTAATCCTAACTCTAACCATAACCCTAGACCTACCCCTAACCCTAACTATATACCTAACCTTAACTCAAACCCTAAACCCTAACCCTAGGTCTAATCCTACACATAACCCTAACCATAACCATAACCCTAACCATAGATCTATTTCTAACCCTAACCATATCCCTAACCCTAACCCAAGCCTTAACCCTTACCCTAGGTCTAACACTAACAGTAACCATATCCCTAACTGTAAACCTAACCCTAGGTATAACCCTACTATGTAACCCTAACCCTAACCGTAACCATAACCCCAGGTCTAATCCTAACTCTAACCATATCCCTAACCCCAACCCTAAAGCTAGGTCTAATCCTAACCCAAACAACATCCCAAACCCTAACCCTAACCCTAGGTCTAATTCTAACGCTAAGGATAACCCTAATCCTAACCCTAACACGAACCCTAACCCTAAGGCTAACCATATCCATAACTCTAACAGTAACCCTAACCCTAACCGTAACCCTAACCTTAGGTCTAATCCTAACACTAAGCATAACCCTAACCCTAAGCATTTACGTAACCCTAACCCGAACCCTAACCGTAGGTCTAATCCTAACCCTAAGAATAACCCTAACCCTAGGTTTAACCATATCCCTAACCCTAACCCTAGGTCTATTCCTAACCCTAAGCATAACCCTGATCCTAACCCTAACCCTTGGTCTAAACCTAACCCTATCCAAATCCCTAACCCTAACCTTAAAGCTAGTTCTAATCCTAACCCAAAGCATACCCCTACCCCTACCCCTAGGTCTAACCCTAACCCTAACCCTAACCCTAGGTCTAATCCTAAACCTAACCCTTACACTAACCCTATGTCTAATCCTAACCCTAAGAATAACTCTAACCCTACGTCTAACCCTAAACTTAACCCTAACCAAATCCCTAACCCTAACCCTAGGACTAATCCTATTTCTAAACCTAATCCTAATCCTAACCCTATCCCTAACTCTAACCCTAATTCTAGGTCGAATTCTAACACTAGGTCTAACCCTACCCCTACCCCTACCCCTACCCCTACTCCTAGATCTAATCCGAACCCTAACCATATCCCTAATCCTAACCCAAACCATATCACTAACCCTAACCCTAACCCAAGTCTAATCCTAATTCTAGCCCTAACCCTAAAGCTATCCCTAACCCTTAACACTAAGCCTAACCCTAAACCTAACCCTTAACACTAACCCTAACCCTACCCCTAACCCTACATCTAATCCTAACACTAACCCTTACCCTAAGCCATAACCCTAAATCTAATCCTAACCCTAACCATATCCCTAACCCTAGGTCTAAACCTAACCCTAACCATATCCCTAACCCTAACCCTAGGTCTAATCCTAACTCAAACCCTAACCCTAACCCTAGCAATAACCATAGCTCTAATCCTAACCCTAAGCATAACCCTAACCTTAACCCTAAACTTAGGTCTAATCCTAACCCTAAACATATCCCTAACCCTTGCCCTAAACCCTAACCGTAACCCTAGGTCTAATCCTAACTCAAACCATATCCCTAACCCTAAACCTAACTGTAACCCTAACCATATCCCGAACCCTAACCCTAGGTCTAATCCTAACCCTAACCCTAACCCTAACCATATCCCTAACCCTAACCCTAACCCTAACCCTAGGTCTAATCCTAACACTAACCCTAACCCTTATGCAGGTTATGCAAGTCCCAAGTAAGGGTTATGTAGGTTTTTTGCGATTTTTAGCTATGGTGATTGACTGCCTGTCTGACACCTAGCCTTAGTTTCTCCGTTTATATTCCCTGCAGCAGTCCATCCTCATTGTAATATTTTGTGTATGATAAGGGTTCGGGTGTAGATTGAAATAATCTCTTTCCTAGACTGCTCTTTCCTTGTGGGGATTCCCAGAGTTTTCCATTAATATAAACATCCCCCAGTAATACATTCCTTAGTGGGAACTCACTGGTGGACTCCCTGTGGATTACCCTGCCTCATCGAATCAGGAGGGGACCCAACCCAGGCCTCTTCCCTGGTGGGAAGGCCCCCGGGGTAAGTGGGCCTAACAAGTCCTAACTCTCCTGCTGACAGTCTAAGTTTGTTATAGGCGCCACATGATTATTTTTGTAATACTTGGAGCTTTTACTGAATCATTGTCTTTTCCAATTCTATCCGACTCCCCTGCTAGGGAAAAGTTTCCAACTAGGGCAAAACGCTTTTCTGGTGAAGTGACTCAGGTAAGGACACAGCTTCAGGAAGGGGAACAAGCATAGAAAGAGGGATATGCCATACACCAAGTCCCATGGAGAATTTGCTGTGCAGATGTCTCCTCCTTGAAGGACTGTGTCAAGCAGCAAGGATGGAATGGCTTCCAGCAGGATGGTTTTTGTCCTTTGACCAGCAAGGATGGAATGGCTTCCAGCAGGATGGTTTTTGTCCTTTGACCCTAGAGTGGGTTTTAACCAAGTGAATTTAATGTCAGTAAACACTAAACCTACACAGGCACTATTTCTGGTTGCCTGAGTAATAGGACTCTCACTTTAGGATAATTACATTATAACAGGAAAATGCCAATGAAATAAACAGTAACGAGAAGAAGAGCTGTGTGTCTCAGTTAGCACTGCCTTTGGGGCAAGGAAGACAGCAGGTGAGGGCAGGAGTGTACAGGTTACCTTGAGTGAACTTGGCATGGCACGAACATATCTTGGGTTTCTCCCATGAACTTTGGTAAATGATATAATGGTGAATAAATCGTGCAGTTGCTTATCCACATTGACTTCCTTTTCTACCTTTGCAAGAGCTGCCTGGAGGAACGTTTTCCTGGGAAATGGTGGAAGAGCAGCTTCTTGATGACTCATGGCTTTGTACTTGGCTTTGAACCCTGGAGTGTCCCAGGTCATGGGTAATGTGGGATCTGGGATGGACAAAACAGTCAGCCCTTGCCTCTGTAGGGCTGGTATGCTCAGGGCCAACACCAGTGATTTCAACAATCTGCTGCTTAGATTTTTCTTCTTGTACTTACTACCAGAGGGTTGGGCATGTCCCAACAGAGTCATGGGATCAGATCAAGGCATCAGAGGTCCTTACTATTGACATCACTGTATAGATGAGGGCCTTGAGGTCCACAGAGGCTAAGTCATACTGGAGCCGAATGTTTCTGACTCCAGTTCAAGCATACCATTCCTTCTAGCTTCTTAAGATACCTTCTCAAAACCAAGAGACTGAAGGACAGAGAAGGAATAATGAATTGATTACAGAAAATGTTCACAATCCTTCTCTTCTCTGAATCCTTTTCTCTCGCAAGGTGACTCTGAAATTCTTCCTCTAAAGTGGCCCTTCACCCTGGAACCTGAGCTGGCCTTGTCACTCTCTCACTGTGTCAAGTCTGAGCCCACACCTCACAGGCTCTTGTCAGCTTCCATTCATCCCTTGGGACCCTGTAACTGCCACGGGAAGCAGCCCAGGTTGGCCGGTTGGAGGATGAAAACCCCGCAGAGCAGAGGTGATGACCCCCGCTGACTACAAACGCAGGAGATCAGCCAGCGATGGCCTAGATCAGAACAGCTCAGCCAATACAGGACCCATGAGCAACAGTCACTGTTTGTTGTTGTACACCCCTGAAGTTCTGAGACTGTTTGTTACAGTTCTATTGTGGCAATAGATATAGAATACAGAAACAGAATATAGAATCTTGGGCAGCAGGCTGGTGACAAGGACTCTAAGGATCTGAAACCCTCTGAGGATTCTGCACTCAGAGATGGATTAAAAAAAAAAAAAGCTATCTAATACCATCCTCAGAGATGTTGCCCTTAGAGAAAGAAAAAGGAAACCGGTGTTCTCTGCCAGCAATTGGGTAGTTCCGTTTTCTCCTTGCAGCACCTGTGGACACCATTCCATAGCTAAGGGAAGGGAAGGGAAGGGATGTGCTCAAGATCACACAGCTAAGAAGTGGCAGAGTAGCAATTCTCATCCCGGGCTGATGAACTCCTATGACCACCTTCTTAACCGACTGCATTTTCATCTAGTCATGGAGTGAGCATTTATTATGCTGGGCCCTGTGCCAACCTCGGGATCTCCTAGTTGAATGGAAGATAGTCTCTTTCCCCAGAGGACGGGAAGCCCACGTAAAATAAGGTGTTTGGGGTGCTGTGAGACACGTCTTTCATAGTTGTTTCCTTCCAGTAACAAATACTGGGCCAGAGGTTCTGGATTTAGATAATGAATAATTTTGGATAATGGTTCCCAATAGCTTGATGCCTTTGACTCCCCCCCAAATGCCTTATCCTCTCATGGGCTTGGGATTTGAGCCCTGGCTATGGACTTCAGGCAAGGCTGAATTCAGGGCTACTGTTCCACTGAGTTCTGGATTTGGCCATGTTCTAGAATGGGTTATGGAGAGGGCTCTAGGGTTATACTTAGATTAGACTTTGGCTTGTGTCTGAATTTCCTGGGAATTGCTGGGTCCATGCCTAGGTAAGTTTTAGGCTCCTTTAAATTCCATACTTGGCTTTGGACTCTAGGATCTTGGCTGAGCTGGGATTTGAGATGGATAAGACAGGTGGGCTCAGGGCCACCACCTTTTCTTGTGCTCAGCCAGCCCCTAACATCTCATCTCCTAGGTCTCCCTCACTTTCATTAGAAGACCATGCTTTCTCTTTCACCCAGGAGTGGACATATAAAGCATGTTTAGTATGCTGCCTCAATCTATTTGCCACTTTCCCAAACAACTATACCACTCTTCTGACACTTGCTATTGGTGAATCCTGTATTAATTTGTCCTAGAATCTAGAGCAGAACTCTAAGGACAGATTCTGAGTGCAAAGTGCTAAGGTAGGCCTTCCTAAGACCCTGTAGTCACTGTACTTCCTGTGGTCACCACCTCAATGGACTGTGTTTGTCAGGCCAAATGCTATGGGGTTCAGTTTGTGCAAAGTGAGCTGAGCAAACCTAGGGACCTGGGATGCTTTCTTGGCTGGGTTTTGGGGAGGGATTCCCAATCATCAAAATTGGCAGCTGCTCTATTTCTGCAGGGTCCAGGCCAGTGGGTGGTTAGACCCATGCTCAGTAAAAAGCTATAGGACCAGAAACAGGTTTACAGATGCTAATGCCTAGATTCTGGGCTGGAGAAGAACAGTACTGACAGAGATGGGGCCACAGCTGGAAGCCACACTGAGAGAAGATAGGGGAGCAAGGAGATGGGAAATTTAATAATCACATTAAAAAATTGAACACCAGGCCCCAGTGGTTGTTGCTTTCCACCTGCTGAGATGTACTCCACCAGACATGCAATTATGATTGTGGGTCTCTATAAAACAGCCCATTAACTGCAACTCTAAATGATCATTGCTCGTGTGGAGTAGCCTGCTGGCTTAGTAGCTGATCTGAGGATTACAGAAATTATAATCAAGCAGCAGTGTCCCTCTGAGTCCTCTTTGCTCTGAGGAAGATGTATGGACCTAGAAAAATGGGGCAGCTGCCAGAGAGTCTGGGACTACATGTTCCACCCACATACAGATGCCTTTGTATTTGATGGAGGGAGGGCTTCTTTCCCCAGTGTTTCTCAAGTGTCCATCTGGTCACCCTCCATAGACAGGAGCTACATGCTGTGCCTGAGGACACAGAACACAAACACACACACACAACTACACACACACATTGTGTAACTCCTACCAAGTGCTCCTACCTTCTTATGGAAAAACCAACACATACCACTGGACCCAAGGAAACATTTAAAAAATTCTTGAAGAGCTTACTCCATCCTTTATCAGTAGTCCCAGAGTCAGCTTCCTCTCTCTCTATTCTTCCTCTCAGCCCTCAGCCAGCACTTCTTCCTGGGAGGGAAGGCCAGTTGCTAAGGATTAGCCCCCCTCCCTAACCCCCCAACCCCTGCCTCCACAAAGCAAAGTGCTTAGCTTTTGGAGTTTTCTGTCTGTCTGTATCCATTTCATGTCTCCAAGGAAGTTCCCAGAGTTTTGCATCTATCAGTCATAGCGTTCTCTCTCTTTCAGTCGCAAAGATTTTTGCTTTTTATCATCTCTGTGGTAATTGGAGAGAGAACAGAGGTAAACATGCAGAGAAGCTGTGCATTGCATTTTAAAATTTGTGGTTTTTTCCCCTTTTAAACAATCCAAAAGTATAAGATCAGTGACTGCTTTGCCAACCATTTGACATATATTATCATTGTCATCTTCTTGAGAATGTGTGACACAGGGCCAATCATTATCAGCCCTCTTTACAGTGGAAGAAACCAAGGGACAGAGACCTCAGCTCACACCGCTCACAAAAGGCAGAGTCAGGTTTGAACTGGGTTTTCTAAATCCGAAGCCGGTCCCTTTAACACACCCCAGCCTTCTTTTGGCTAAAGACAGTAGTTCTTAATTCCTGTCTTTTTATAAAATGTAATGTTTTTACATCTCAAGAAAGCATGAAATAGGATTTACTATCAAATGCGTTCTCACTTTTCTTGGCTTAAGTCTAAGAAGAGGCCCCTTGCACACTCTTTAAGTTTCTGAATCAGCGCTTAGTTCTCACCCTCTCCTCCGGTCATTTCTCTCCTTGGGCATCTTTACAGAAGGGCATCTTCCTATCCATTCCTGGGTTTAACAAAATAGATCAGATATCCTGTGGGTCCTGGTTCAAGCGTTTTGCCTCCAACAAGGTAACGTGGAAAAATTGTATTGTTGTAGTTTTCTTTTGCTGGATCTGGGTGTTGGTTAGGAATGATGAGTAGGAAGTGTTTCCAGGGAGTCAGAACTGCAGGAGAGGAGCTCCTGCTGGGCAAAGCAGTTTTCTTCAGCAGTGTATTTTGGGAGCCAGAGCTCACAGGGCACTGCCCTCTCCTCTAAGTGCCTGTTGTTGCGCAATAGCTCAGAAGCTCCTCTGCCTGACTTGGATGCTTCCTAGGGGACGTGCCAGGGCCAGCAGCTCCCTGTGTCCTGCCCTGTCCCCATTACAGAGAGCCTGGGATTCTTTGTGGAAATCCTGCATTTGGCTCATTGCTTGGCAAACTTCCTTGTTTCTCAATGCTGAGGAAGGTCTACCTCCACCTACCCATTTTCATTTATTTTCCTGTGAGAATTTCAATTGGAATTTATGACAGAGATAAATTAAAAGTATGTACTTTAATAATTTTAATACAAATTCAAAATATAAATTTCCTTCAAAACAAGAGAAGAGTGAAAGGATAAATACCCAAAGGCATATCTACTGGGTAGGGAAATTATGGATCATTTGTATCCTTTTCTTTACAATTTTTCTCATCTCAATTGGGCAACTATTATTTTTACTTAATAAAATTTTTGTCTTTTAATTTTAAAATTTGCAACTTATAGGAAGCAATATGACAGACATCCACATACCCACCATGGAGGTTTAACTAGTGTTAAACTTTTTTTAAGGCATCTAATCCTTTTACGATCAAAGGCTGCAATACTTATAGAAAGTTAACTCAGAGACTCTCTACAGTTCTCTGGGAAGAACTCATTTCCTGACGGTGGAGCAAGAAGTTGCCGCTGACAATGGGAGGCCAGACTTTGGGGCCCTGATGCTATTGCCACCACCCTCGAGGGAGGGTGCATGCCCAGCGTCGATGCCTGAAGCTGTATCTCAGTCCCAGATTCTAGTGATATCCATGCCTTTGCTACTCAAAGTGGGGTCTGTAGTATCTACTGGTAGGCTTTTTTGGGGGGTATCTTTGCGTACTGTCTTGTTTACAGCTTTATTGAGGTATAACTGTATACAAAAGCCCTGCGCATGTTCACTGTATAACCTCGATGTGTTTAGAATATGCATACAGCCACGACACCATCACCACAACCAGGGTAATAAATACACCCGCCAACCCAAAAGTTCCTGTCCTTCTGTGATTTTAAAGAAAATCATTATTGTGGGGTATTTCAAAGATGGTAGAGCAGGTGGAAGGTGCACTCACCTCCTCCCATGACCACATCAAAATGACAACTAAATTATAGATCAACTTGGAGAACCATCTGAAGACTCGCTGGACAGAAGTCTTATAACCTATAAGGATATACAGAGGAAGCTACGTGGAGACTGGAGCGGGGCAGAGATTTGAAAAGGGCTGGGCCTGAACTCCTGTGTGGTGGTGGGGAACCTGGAGGGATATCTCAGCACAAAGGTGCCCCCTGAGGAGCAAGGGGTCTCAACCCCACACTGGGCTCTCCAGAGCAGAGCACCAGTGCAGGGAAGAGAAGCCCACATAATGTCTAGCTGTGAAAATCAGCAGGGATTCTGCCTGCCAAGGTAAGATGAAAGGCTGCTGGAAACTCAGGTGTCCTCTTAAAGGGACAATACACAAAATCTTACTCACGGGCACTCAGCCTGGGATCCAGCTGAGGGACAGTGGCTGAGTGGACTACAGTCACACAAGAAGCAGTCTCTTTGTGGCTTTGGGGAGAAGGCTAGAGGGACAGGTGCTAATGTCCCTGTGCTTGGTGTCCCCCCCCCCCCACACACACACATTAACCTAGGAAGCTATACTAGCCCCACTAATCCTGATGACTCCCAGACCCTGCCCTACCCAACTCACATACTCAGCTGTAAGCTCTGTCTGGGGTAACCAGCCTGGGCTTATGTTGCAGTCTTTCTTAAAAAGCTGTTGAGGAATTCTGGGCAAGCTTGCGGGTGCCAGACACATACAGGGAGAGACTCAGTTGTGTGGCTTTAGGGCAAGGGCCATCTTCCTGTATGCCTGGCCTGTGCCACTGTTCCTGTGTTGGACCCTTCCCCACCACAGCATTAAACTAGGAAGCGGCACTGTCTCTACCCTGGCAACTCCTTGAGGCCCCGCCCTACCCAACTTGCATACAGCTCTGGGATGGGTTTGTGCAGCCAGCCTGGGTCCGCATTACAATCTTTCTGAAAAAATCTTGAGGAATTCTGGGAAAGTGCGAGGATGGTGGGTCCCAAAGCTACAGCTAGAGTTGTGCTATTTTACAGTGAGGGCCATCTTACCACATGCCGAAACAGCACCGTCATTCCTGCACTGGGCCCTCCTGCCACACAGAAAAGTCTTAATTGACTTTAATCTAATGACCTCTACTGGCTCCACCTTGAATCCCTGAGACTCTGCCCCAACACAAAGGTCCATGGGCCCCCAAAAGGTAGCGGCTGGCCCTGGTGTACCCTGGGACTTTCCCTGAGTGGCCTCAAACCCACTGGCACCAAGTTTTAATCTGTATCGACCTGGTGAACACTACTCACCCTTACTTGGTGACTCCCTGTGAACCTGCCTTATCCAACTTGTGTACCGCCTGAGGCTCTTTCAGTGGTTGAATCAAATGGGCAGCTGGCAGATGCAGATAGCAATGCTTCTCGGGGTGCCTTGGACCTTGTGCTGACCTGTTCCAGGCCCAGTCAGTACTGGTGGCAGCTGGGATTGCTATGCAGCTTGGCCCCTTCCATGTGTAACCAAGCCCAGCATAGGCAGCTACCAAGTAGACTGCTTTGGAGCTCCTAACATGTAGCCCAGGGCCAGTCACAGGCAGTGTCTGACATAAACCAGCACCAGAGTCCCTTCCAAGAGGCCCTAGACCCAACACACCCAGTGGTTGGCTTCAAACCACAAACAACCATGACTTAATTAGCTCCATAAGTGGCACACCCAGATAGAAGTCTCAGCAGGCACCCAAACCTACTGGGGAGAGTTCCACTTCATGGGGTCAGCTCACAAACAGCAGCTCAAACACTCTGGTCATGGCCAGTCCTACAGTGAGCCTGCCTGAGATTCAACCCCACCTACAGACAGGCCAATATCAATCAAGGCTCAAATCCAACAGGAAGGCACACAACCCACACAAGGGACACTCCTGGAGTACCCAGTGCAGGTGATCAGGAAGACTATGCCACTGGGCCCCACAGGACACCTGCTACAAAAGGCCACCCTACCAAGGCAGGAACTTAAAGCAGATCTACCTAATACACAGAAGGAAACACAGAGAGGCAGCCCAAATGGGAGACAAGGAAACATGCCTCAAATGCAAGAACCAGAGAAATCCCCAAAACTGAACTCAATGAAATGGAGGAATGCAATCTATTTGATAGAGTTCAAAACAATTTTGATTTTGATGCTCAAGAACTTCAACAGCATAAAAAAAGACACACAGACCATAAAACAGATCCAGTCAGAAATGAAGAAAACAATAACTGAAATGAAGACCACTCTGGAAGGAATCACCAGCAGAGTAGATGAAGCAGAGGGTCACATCAGCATGTGAAAGACAAGGTAGCAGAAATTGTCCAATTGGATCAGAAAAAAGAACTTTAAAAAATGAGAAAAGTTTAAGAGGCCTCTGGGACAACATCAAGCATAATAGTATCTGCCTCATAGGTGAACCAGAAGGAGAAGATAGAGAGCAAGGGACTGAGAGTCTATTTGAAGAAATAATGACTGAAAATCTCTCTACCCTGATGAAGGAAAAAGACATACAAGTCCAGGAAACGCAGAGAGTCCCAAACAAGATGAACCCAAAGAGGCCCACGCAATTACATATCATAATTCAAATGCAAAGGTTAAAGACAAAGAGAGAATCTTAGTAGCAGCAAGAGAAAAGCAGTTAGTTTCCTACAAGGAGCTCCCATAAGACTGTCAGCCAATTTCTCAACAGACACTTTTCCGGCCAGAAGGGAGTGGCAAGAAATATTCAAAGTGATGAAAAGCAAGGACCTACACCCAAGACTACTACTCAACAAGGCTGTCATTTAAAATTGAAGGAGAAATAGAGCTTCCCACACAAGGAAGAGCTAAAGGAGTTCATCACCACCAAACCAGTATTATAAGAAATGGGTCTTCTCTAAGAAGAAAAAAAAAAGAGGGATATAAATATGAATAAAGTGACAGTAATGACATGCCTATCAATAATCACTTTACATGTAAGTGGATTAAATGTGCCACTTAATCAGATGAAAAAAACAATAAATCAAAAGACACAGGGCAGCTGAGTGGATAAGAAAACAAGACCCATATAGGATGTCGACAAGAGACTCTCTGCAGATGGAAAGTCACACACAGAATAAAGGTAACGGGATGGAAAATATATTACATGCAAATGGAAATTTAAAAAGCTGAGGTAGCAATACTTATATCAGACAAAAAAGACGTTAAAACAAAAGCTATAATAAGAAACAAAGATGGATATTACATAATGATTAAGGGATCAATCCAACAAGATGTAACCCTTGTAAACATTTACGCACCCAACACAGTTTTGCTCAGTGGTTAGAGCGTCAGCCCTCAGACTGAAGAGTCCCAGGTTCGATTCCAGCCAAGGGCACATACCTCAGTTGTAAGTTAGTCCCTGGCTCCAGTTGGGCTGTGTGCAGGAGGCAACCAATCAATGTGTCTCTCTCATATAGATGTTTCTCTCCCTCCTCTCTCTCTCTCTCTCCCTCTCTCTATCTCTTCCCCCCTTCCACTCTTTCTGAAAAGCAATGGAAAAAATATCCCCAGGTGAGGATTAAAAATAATAAATAAAATAATAAAATAAAATAAAAAAGATCATATACCATGACCAAGTGGAATTTATTCCTGAAATGCAAGGTTGGTACAATACCTGCAAATCAATTAACATTATATACCACATAAGCAAAATGAAAGATAAAAATCATATGATCACATGAATACAGAAAAAATATTTGATAAAATCCAGCACCCGTTTATGATAAAAACTCTGAGCAAAGTGGGAATAGAGGGATCCTACCTCAACATAGTAAAGGCCACATATGACAAACCCACAGATCAACATCATACTCAATTGGGAATAAATAAAATTGTTTCCCTTAAGATCAGGAAGAAGACAGGGATGTCCACTTCCACCACTCTTATTCAACATAGTACTGGAAGTCTTAGCCACAGCCATCAGACAAGAAGAAGAGATAAAATGTATCCAAATTGGAAAGGAGGAAGTAAAACTGTCATTATTTGCAGATGACATGATACTGTATATAGAGAAACCTAAAGATTCCAACAAAAACTATTAAAACTGATAAAGGAATTCAGTCAAGTAGCAGGACACAAAATAAATCAGTTGTTTTATATACCAATAATGATCTATAAGAAAGAGAAACTAAGAAAACAATCCCATTTACAGTTGCATTAAAAAATCCTAAAAATAAATTTAACCAAGGAGGTTAAAAAACTTGACTTGGAAAATTATAAGACACTGAAGGAAGAAACGGAAGATACAAATAAATGGAAGCATGTACGTGTTCACAGACAGTACAAATTAACATTATTAGAAGTCCATACTGCCCAATGCAATCTACGAAGACAGTGCAATTCCTTATCAAAATACCAATGCTGTGTTTCACAGAACTAGAAAAAATAATCTAAAAATTCACATGGAACCAAAAAAAGACCCCGATTAGCAACAGCAACCTTTAGAAAGAAGAACAAAGTTGGAGAATTACACTACCTGATATCAAACTATTCTACAAGGCCGTAGTAATCAAAACAGCATGGTACTGGCATAAAAAGACATATAGATCAATGGGACAGACTAGACAGCCCAGAAACAAATCTACACATATATGGCCAATTAATATGACAAAAAGAGGCAAGAACTTACAGTGGGGTAATGACAGTCTATTCAATAAATTGTGCTGGGAAAATTGGACAAGTACATGCAAAAAAATGAAACTAGATCACCCTCATACACCATATACAATAATAAACTAAATAGATTAAAGACCTAAATGTAAAAGCAAAATCCACAACACTCCTAGAAGAAAACAGGCGGTAAAATCTCAGATATTTGTCTAGCAATATTTTTTTCTGATATCTCCTTGGGCAAGGGAAACAAAAGAAATAAACAAATTGGACCGTGAGCCTGCTGTATGGCAGCAAACGTGAGGCTGTCAAGTGGCAGTGATTGTAATGTTGCTCCGCAGCAACAACCCTGAGACTGCTGCACCGTAGTGACTGGGAGGATTCCGCGTGACAGCAGGATTCAGCGTGACAGCGAAAGTGAGGCGACAGCACAGCAGTGTCAGTGAGGATGCCACATGGTAGCGACCCTGATGCTGCTACACAGTGGCAACTGTGGGGATGCAGCAGGCACAATAGTGAGGACTGCTCAGCAATGACCGAGAGGATGCAACATGGTCACGACTTCGAGTCTCCCACAATGCAGTGACTTTCAGGCTTCCGTACGGCAGTGACTGTGAGCTGCCAGCATGACAGCGACTGAGAGGCTGCTGGAGAGCAGTGACTGTGAAGTAGCTGTTTGTCCAGGAATGTGAGACTGACAAGGGGCAGTGATTATGAGGCTGCCGCATGGCAGCTACTTTGAGTCTGCCACACTGCAGTGACTGAGTTTTCTACATGGCAGTGACTGTGAGGCTGCAGCCCAAGTGACTGTGAGGCCGCCGAACTGCAGCGACTGTGAGGACGCCACTCGGCAAGGACTGAGAGGATGCAGCACAGCTACTACTGTGAGGCTGTGGCACTGCAGTGACTATGAGGCTGCTGCACAGCAACAGTGAGGATGCAGCATGGCTGCTACAGTGAGACCACCACACAACAGCAACAGTGAGGACGCCACATGGCAGCCACCCTGAGACTGCAACAGGGCCACTACAGTGAGGCCGCTGCATGGCACTGACTGAAGCCCAGGCCCTGCACCAATGGTGAGGCCGCCACATGGAAGCAACGGTGAGGCTGCTGCACAGCAGTGACTGTGAGGCTGCAGCATGGCAGCAACTGTGAGGCTGCAGATTTGCAGTGACTGTGAGGTTGCTGGGCAGCAACAAGAGTGAGGTTGCTGGGCAGAAGCAAATATGAGTCTGATGAACTGCAGTGAATGTGAGGATTCTGCACTGCAGCAACTGTAAGGCTGCCACACAGCAGCGAATACGTGGCTGCCGCACTGCAGCGATTATGAGGCTGCTGTCTGGCAGCAAGTCTGAGGTCACTGTGGGGCAGAGACAGTGAGGCTGCTGTACGGCCACAACTGTGAAGTTCTTGTGTGCTGGTGACAGTGAGGTTGCTGTGCAGCAGCCACAGTGATGTTGGGGGCAGCGGCGAATCTGAGTCTGATAAACTGCAGCTGCCGTGAGGCAACTGCATGACAGCAACCGTGAGGCCGCTGCACAGCAGCAAAAGTGAGGCTGCTACACAGCAGCAGCTGAGAAAATGCAGGACATAGGTGACTGAAGGGCTGCAGAATGGGAGCAACCGTGAGTCTACCACATGGCAGTGACTGTGAGGCTGATGCACGGGAATGACTGTGAGTCTGTTGCACAGCAGCGAATGTCAGAGGCCACCACACAGTTAGACAACCTGAGAGGAGAGTTCCCCCAAGAACGGATCAAAAACAATCTAGGCCCAATCACAACAGAACCCACAAAGAGACACACCTAGAACATACAGCACAGAAGTTTAAGGAAAACACACCTCTGGGTCCCACTGGACTCATACTACAAAATCCCATCCCATAAGACTGGGAGACAGCAAATATACCTAATATACAAACACTAAGAGTCACTAAAATGGGGAGACAAAGAAACAACCCCCAAATTAAAGAAAATGAAAAATGGCCAGAAAAAGACCTTGATGAGATGGAGTTAAGCAAGTTATCAGAAATAGAGTTCAGGCCCGGCCGGGCGTGGCTCAGCGGTTGAACGTCAACCTGGGATCCACGTGATCGGGGTTCGATTCCCGGTCACGGCACATGCCCAGGTTGCAGGCTTGATCAATGACTCTCTCATCATTGATGTTTCTGTCTCTCTCTCTCCCTTCTCCTTTCCCTTCTCTGAAATCAATATAGATATATTTAAAAAAAAAAAAAAAATGAGTGGATAAACTCTACTTCTAAAGAAATAGAGTTCAGAGTAATGGTTATAAAGATGCTCAAAGAAATTAGTGAGAACGACAATACACTTAATGGGAAGGTCCAGGAACTTAGTGAAAGCTTCATCAGCATGAAAAAATATATAGATATGATAAATAAGAACCAGGCAGAAATGAAGAATACTATAACTGATATCAAGATTACACTGAAAGGAATTAAAAGCAGGCTCAATGAAGCAGAGGATAGAATAAGTGATTAGAAAATAAGGTAGAAAAAAACCACTCAATCAGAGCATCAAAAAGAAAAAACACTTAAAAAGCATGAGGACAGTCTAAGGGAGCTTTGGGACAACATGAACTGAAACAACATTCACATCACTGAGGTACCAGAGGGGAGGAAAGTGACCAAAGGAGAGAGAATGTGGTGGAGGAAATGACGACACAAAACTTCCCTATGCTGGTGAGGGAGAAAGCCACACAAATTCAGGAAGCACAGAGGGTTCCAAACAAGAGGAACCCAAAGAGACCCACTCCAAGATACATCATAATTAAAATGGCAAATGTCAAGGACTAAGAGTATTAAGGGTTGCAAGAGAGAAACAAGCAGCGACCTACAAGGGAACCCCCATAAGGCCGACAGCAGATTTCTCCACAGAAACTACTCAGGCCAGAAGGGAGTGGCATGAAGTTCTCAAAAGAATGAAAAACAAGAACCTGCAACCAAGACTGCTTCATGCAACAAGGCTATCATTTAAAATTGAAGGGGAAATAGTTTCCCAGACAAAAGAAGGCTAAAGAAGTTCAGTACCAAGAAAACCAGCATTGCAAAAAATGCTAAAAGGACTGCTTTTAAAAAAGAAACAGTGACAGAAAAATACATCAGTATAAAGGGGGGAAATGGCATTAAATAAGTATATATCAATAGTAACCTTAAATGTAAATGAAATAAATGACCCAATCAAAAGACATAGGGTAGCTGGATAAGAAAACAGGACCCAAATATATACTGTCTACAAGAGACCACCTGAGAGCAAAACATTCACACAGGCTGAAAGTGAAGGGATGGAAAAAATACTTCATTAAATGGAAACAAAAAAAAAAGCTGGATTAGCTATACTTATTTCTGACAAAACAGACTTCAAAATAAAGATCATAACAAGAGACAAAGATGGGCACTACATCAATGCAACAGGAGGAAATAACCCTTATAAACATTTACGCACCCAATATAGGAGCATCAAAATATATAAAAAATTTCTAGGTGGACTTTAAGGGGAACATTGAGAGCAACACAATCATAGTGGGGGACTTTAACATCCCACTGTCATCATTGGACAGATCACCAAAACAAGAAATCAAAGGGGAAACACCGAGCTTAAATGACTAGATCTAATGGATTTAATTGACATTTACAAAGCATTTCATCCCAAAGCAGCAGAATACACATTCTTCTCAAGTGCACATGGAACATTCTCAAAAATAGACCACATATTAGGGCACAAGGCAAGTCTCTACAAATTCAAGAAGACTGCAATCACATCAAGTATCATCCCACATCACAATGCCATGAAACTAGAACTCAACCACTATAAAAAAACTCAAAAATATTCAAACACATGGAGGTTAAAAAATATGTTATTAAATAATGAATGGATTACCAATGAGATCAAGGAAGAAATCAAACACTTCCTGGAAATAAATGAAAATGAACAGACAAGAAGCAAAAATCTATGGGATGCAGCAAAAGCAGTCCTGAGAGGAAAGTGTATAGCAGTACAGGCCTATCTCAAGAAACAAGAAAAAGCTCTAATAAACCATCTAACACAACAACTAAATGAACTAGAATGAGAACAGCAAGAAAAGCCCCGAGGAAGTAGAAGGAAGAAAATAATAAAGATCAGAGCAGAAATTAATGACATAGAGACTAATACAAAAATCAATGAAACCAAGGGCTGGTTCTTTGAAAAGATAAATAAGATTGATGCACCTTTAGCCAGACTCACCAAGAAACAAAGAGAGGAGACCCAAATAAATAAGATCAGAAATGAAAGAGGCGCTATAACCACCAACCCAACATAAATACAAAGGATCGTAAGAAAATACTATGAGCAGCTATATGCCAACAACCTGGACAACATGGGTGAAAGGGACAAATTCCTAGAAGCATACAATCTTCCAAAGCTGAATCAGGAAGAGGCAGAAAACCTGAATAGGCCAATAACAACTAATGAAATTCAAGGAGTAATAAAAAAACTCCCAGCAAACAAAGTCCTGGACAAGATGGATTTAGATGCGAGGTTTACCAAACTTTCAAAGAAGAATTAACACCTATTCTACTCAAACTATTTTAGAAAATTCAAGAGAAGAGAAAACTCCCAAACTGTTTTTATGAGGCCAGCATCATCCTAATCCCAAAACCAGATAAGACACTACAAAGAAAGAAAATTACAGGCCAATATCCCTGATGAACAGAGATGCCAAAATCCTCACTAAAATACTAGCAAACCGGATCCAGCAATACATTAAAAAGATCATACACCATGACTATGTGGGATTTATTCCGGGGATGCAAGGCTGGTATAACATTTGCAAATCAATAAATATGATACATCACATAAACAAAACGAAGGACAAAAATCATATGATCATATCAATAGATGCAGAAAAAGCATTCAACGAAATCCAGCACCCATTTCTGATAAAAACTCTCAGGAAAGTGGGAATAGAGGGAACGTACGTCAACATTAAATAAAGGCCATATATGACAAACCTACAGCCAACATCATACTCTGGTAAAAAACTAAAACCATATCCCTTAAGAACAGGAACAAGACAGGGATGTCCACTTTCACCACTCTTATTCAACATAGTACTGGAAGTCTAGCCACAGCCATCAGACAGGAAGAAAACATAAAAGGCATCCAAATTGAAAGGAAGAAGTAAAACTGTCATTATTTGCAGATGACATTACACTGTACATAGAAAACACTAAAGATTCCACCAAAGTACTACTAGATTTGATAAATGAATTTTGCAAGGTAGCTGGATACAAAATTAACATCCGGAAATCGATGGCATTTTTATACACCAACAAAGAACTCTCAGAAAGAGAAACTAAAAAAAAAAATCCTATTTACTATTGCAACTAAAAAACTAAGATACCTAGGAATAAACTTAACCAAAGATGTAAAAGACCTATACTCGGAAAACTATAGGAAACTGAAAAAAGAAATAGAGGAAGATATAAACAAGTGGAAGAATATACCATGCTCATGGGTTGGAAAAATAAATATCATTAAAATGTCCATACTACCCAAAGCAATTTATATATTCAATGCAGTTGCTATTAAAATACCAACAGCATATTTCACAGAGCTAGAACAAATTTCCAAAAATGTATATGGAACCAACAATGTCCCCGAATTGCCACGGCAACCTTGAGCAAGAACAGAGATTGAGGGATCACTTTACCAGATATCAAACTATACTACAAAGCCATTGTAATCAAAACAGCCTGGTATTGGTACAACAACAGACATACAGATCAATGGAACAGAACAGAGACCTCAGAAATAGACCCACACCATTATGGTCAGTTATATTTGACAAAGAAGGCAAGAGCATACAATGGAGTAAAGACAGTCTCTTCAATAAATGGTGCTGGGAAAATTGGACAGGTATATGCAAACAAATAAGACTAGATCATCAACTCACTCCATACACAAGAATAAACTCAAAATGAATAAAAGACTTAAATATAAGTTGCGAAACCATAAAAATCGTGGAAGAAAACATAGGCAGTAAAGTCACAGACATCGCACGTAGTGCAATTTTCACTGATACCTCTCCTAGGGCAAGAGAAACAAAAGAAAACATAAACATCAAACTAAAAAGCTTCTGCTCAGCAAAAGAAAACAGCCTCAAAATACAAAGGAACCCCATGGTCCTGGAAAACATATTTGCCAAGGATGTATCTGATAAGGGGCTAATTTCCAAAGTGTACAAAGAACTCATATTACTCAGCAAGAGGAAGACAACCTAATTAAGAAATGGGCAAAGTACCTGAATAGACACTTCTTCAAAGAGGACATACAGATGGCCAAGAGACATATGACAAAATGCTCAAAGTTGTTAATCATCAGAGATGCAAATTAAAACCACAATAAGGTATCACTTCACACCTGTTAGAATGGCTCCATCAATGAATCAACAAATAACAAGTGCTGGCGAGGATGTGGAGAAATGGGAACCTGCTGCACTGCTGGTGGGAATGCAGACTGGTGCAGCCACTGTGGAAAACAGTATGGCGGTTCCTCAAAAAATTAAAAATGGAGCTACCTTTTGACCCAGTGATCTCATTTCTAGGAATAAATTCTAAGAAACCCTAAACACCAATCAGAAAGAATATATGCACACCTATGTTCATAGAAGCATAATTTACAATACCTAAGATATGGAAAAGGCCAAGTGCCCATCAGTAGGTGAGTGGATAAAAAGCTGTGGGACACTTACACCATGGAATACTATGCAGCTGTAAAGAAGAAGGATCTCGTACCCTTAGGGACAGTATGGATGGACCTGGAGAGTATTATGGTAAGTGAAATGAGTCAGGCAGAGAAAGACAAATATCACATGATCTCACTTATATGTGGAATCTAAAGAATATAATAAACTGATGAACAAAATATTTAGTGACACAGAAGCATGGAACAGACTGATGAATCTCAGAGGGAAAGTGGAGGTGAGTGGGTGGGGAGAAATTAACCAAAGAATTTATACGCATATATTCATAACCCATGGACACAGACAATAGTGTGGTGAAGGTCTGGGGTGGGGAGTGGGTGCAGGGTGGAACGGGTCAATGGGGAAAAAAGGGGACGTCTGTAATACTTTCAACAATAAAGTTAAATTTTTTTAAAAAGTCAATGGAGGCCTGGCCGGGCATGGCTCAGCAGCTGAGTGTCGACCTGGGATCCAGGCGATCGGGGTTCGATTCCCAGTCAGGGCACATGCCTGGGTTTCGGGCTCGATCAATGACTCTCTCATCATTGATGTTTCTGTCTTTCTCTCTCCCTCTCCTTTCCTCTCTCTGAAATCAATAAAGATATATTAAAAAAAAAAAAGCCAATGGAAATAAGGACAAATATTTATAAAAACATTCTTGCTTGCAAAAAAAAAAAGTTAAGATGGCAAAATGTATGGTGTTTCACCACAACAACAAAAAAGGGAAAAAACCAACTTGGTACGCAGGTCCCAATCTTCCTTCTCCACCACAGTGAAAAGAAACGTCATAAATCCAAACACCCTGGGCTCCTGGGACCTTCCCAACTCCATCACCGAGGCGCCCCGACTGCATCCAGTGCCGGGCTAAGGGTACCCTCTGCGGGAAGTAGAGAAATAACTTTCCTCCACGGAGTGACAGCACTTCCCAAACTTTCAAGTGCGCATAAAATAGCGCGGGGTCTGGTTAAAGCGCGGACTCTGACTTAGCAGGTCGGGCGAGCCCAGCATCTGCACTTCCGTCCACCTCCAGCTGCCCACCGCCCTGGGGCGCACTGGCTCCCGCGCGCCCGCTTCCCCCCTCCGCCGGGGGCGGCCTCCTCCGCCCTCGGGCTCCACCCCCCACGCGGACGGCCGCGCGACTCCTGCTCGCGTCCGCGTGGGCTCGGGAAGCCCCGTTCTCCCCGCAGCCGCGGCCAGCGCGCCTCCACCGGGGGCCGAAGGCAGTTTCTGCTTCCGCGCTGCCCTCGCGCTCGACACGGGCACGCAACTGCCACGCGCCTCCGACGCGCTCTCCCGTCCACGGCCGGCGGGCGCCCGCCAGGCCCGCCGCCCACGCGCCCCGAGCCCGGGCGAGCAGCGTGACTGCCCCGCCTCGGGCCCTCCGCGCTCGGGCGGGGCTAAGCAGCACCCACCGCGGAGGGCCGCCGGGTGCGACCCCGGAGGAGGCGCGCGGAGGAGCCCGCCCTCCCGGCCGGCGCGCCGTCACCCACGGACCGCGCCTGCGGCCAGCGGCCGGACGCCAACACGCCCCCTGGGGGGGCAGCACCGCCTCCGGCCCCGCCCGCGTGCGCCGCGGCGCCCAGTCCTCGGACCGCAGCCCCGCTTCCCTCACGGCGCCGCGGGGCCGCTCGCGCTCCCGCCCACGGGTGGGGCTTCGGCGACCTCTGCGGACAGGTCCGCAACGCCCGAGAGGACGGTCGCGCGCCCGCAGGACTGAGCAGGGCACCTACTGGACTCGGGCCGCGTCGCCCCCGGGAGCCGGCAGCTCCTCGCACGCCCGCTTCAGGGCCGCGACCTCGGCTTCCAGGGCGCGCACCGCCGCCCGCTCGGCGGCCATAGCGCGTCGCCAGCGGAGGCGGCCTGACCGCCGCGCGCCCGCCGGCGCTTCAAGCGTCGCGCGCTCGGGGCGGGACCATCCCAGGAACTCAGCGGGGGGGGGGCGAGGGAGGGTGCGCGACGCCTGTGCGACGACCCAAGCCCGCAAACTGTCCCGGGCACCCTGCCGCCCCGCAGGCGGCCACAGCCGTTCCCCCGCAGCCCCTGCGCTGGGAGAGAGTCGGTTCGCTCCGCCCGAAGCCCTAGGTCAGGGCGGCCCTCCCGGCTCTGGTGGAGTTTGGAGCAGCCCAACCGCGGGCGTGGCTGAAGAGTAGCTTCCGGGACCGTGGGACGGGGAGCGTCTCATTTTTTTCTTCCGCTCTCTCACTTCCGCCGACCCAGTCCCGGCGTGGATAAACAGGCGATAACCCTCTTAAGAAAGAACCATGGAGTTATATTGGAGTCTTCAGGACGTTGAGGGAAGGGTGGCGGAGGCATCGCGGCATCCCAGACGACGGGAAGCGAAATAAGCTCTAGGGAACTGAATATGGTACGGGAACCTTAGGAGGCTGAGTTGGAAATCGGGTAGGAAGGAATAGAGACTCCGCCTCGTGGGGCACGTGACCAGAAGTTAGGCGCCTGGGGGCTGCGCGTGGAAGAAGGCGTGCCAAGGGGTCAGTTTGGGCCCCGGAAAGTGCCCGGCCGCTTGGCCTCTCCTGTTCCTTCTCGCTTGGCGGTCCTCGGGGCAAGGAGGCCGCAGTGGGTAGGTTGGGGGCAGGGGAGCCTTCTGTCTAGAACGCCAGCCGTACCTCGGCCTCTGGCGCTGTTTGGGGGTCTAGAGTGGGGGAGTCGGCCAGCTCTTCGGAAAAGGCGGGGTGTGGCCGCTGAGCGCCTGTGGGTGCTACGGCGGTTAGAGATCTCATAGGACCTCAAGTCTCCGAACCTCTCGAAGTTTTCCCGAGACCCTTCTAATCCAACAGCCTTCCTAGTATAGTTATGCATTACAGGCTCTGAAAGCAGACCTGGTTTGTAATTCTGGCTTCACTAATTCTCTGAATGGCATTGGGAATGTGACTTAATCTCTCCTCATCTGAAAAATAAGGTGCACGCAAACTACGTCATACAGCGCTGGCACAGAGTTAAAAAAAAGTCGTATTAGCTGTGGTATCAGTTGCTCTCTCTTGTGACACAGTATTGTAATTGCATCCTTTGCTTCTCACTGACTGTGAGGGACACCAGGATTGAGCTCTGTCTCTTACCCTTTAGCATATTGACCTGCCACATCTCATTTCTTTCAACACTTGTTAAAGTGAATAAAGGAATTATAAATGAATATAAGAAAAATGCCTAACAACGTGGAGAAGTAAATGAGGGGTGGGGTATAATATTGAGCTCATTTGAGGGGAAGCATCTCCTTGTACCTGTGTGTCTGTGCAGAAGTGCTGTTCCAGAGTGGCTTCATGGGGAAAGTGGATGTAGGGTTTGACCAGAATCTCCAGGGATAAAATTTAGAAACACTATAATAGTGAAAGTTTAGGTAACCAATTTGTCATCAAAGGTTCAGGGTGAGTTGGGGTTTTTTCTTAATTAGGTTTGAAAGAACTAATGGAAAAAACTCTTCTCTGTAGATAGAAAATTGGTTTTCCTACCAGAACACACTGAGTGTATGCCCAGCCTTTATGAAAGCCAACAGAGAAACAAAGCGCCTTTTTGTGGGTGGCCTTGGCCAGAGCATTTCTGAGGTGGACCTACAAAATCAGTTTAGCAGATTTGGAGAAGTTTCTGATGTGGAGATCATCACTCGGAAAGATGACCAAGGTAAATTTATAGTCTTTCCTGGATAGTTAAAGGCAGACCTACCTCAAGTTAGTTATCACAAAATAAAGGAACCACCGAGATGAATGTTAGCCCCTGTGTATAATTGTAAAACACTGTCCTATATACCCCAAGCCATGCCCTGGAGGTATGATGTATGATGTGGAACTTGTCCAGAATTACATTCCTGAGATCAGAAATATTCTAAATTCTAAAGCATCAGATTTCTGAAACATGTAACTTTCAGTTTTCAGAGCTAACGTTCTAATACTCATTAAATGTCTTATTAAGTAGAATGTCACTAACATAATCATAGCATATTACATAATAACACAATCAACTGACCACTTGACATTTTTTCTTATTCATTTTTTTTAGGATATTTTGATAATCATACTTAGAAAACTGCAATTTTTGAGTCCAGTGAAAAATAAAGTTTTTCAACTTTAGAAACTTAATCATTTTTATATTGTTCTCTGGATAGGAGTTTAAATAAATTTATTTTTCTGTTTTTTAGGAAACCCACAGAAAGTCTTTGCATATATCAACATCAGAGTAGCAGAAACAGACCTGAAAAAATGTAAGATGTTTTCTATATGTTTATGTCACTGCGTAACATCGAATAACTTTGTTCTAAATCTGAACTTTAACAGCCACTTTTTAAGTCATCCGGAGGGACAACTATGACCAAGAAAATTCCAGTATCCTGTAACTCAGCAGGTTTAGTTTCATACCATTTGGCATCAGCAGACATGTGGTAGCACATTTTCATGGGTTTGCTAAACAATGGTATTCTAAAATATTTTGGACAAGAAACAAAACTTTCATAGAAATTGCCTGTTACACATATCCCACTGGATACCCCTCCTTCTCCAGCGTGTTCATTTCTCAGGGAGGGTATCTTCTTGTCATTAAGGCCATATTCTTGGAATTAAAAAATGTCTATCAAGAAGTTTAGTAAAGCTGAGGGCAAACTGTGGTCTTCATTGAAGAAGAAGGGAAATAATCCATACTGCCACTGATGCAGAAATGTGTTCTAGTTATTTGGAAGCTGAAAAGTCAAGAGGTACTGCTAATAGAGAAAGAGGGCCATCACCCTTGCATTTCATTTTATTTGAAAAAACTCTATTCTGTTGTTCAGTGAGGAAGTAGATATAACAAGTTGTGGTTAAGAACACAGCGGCTCTGATGTGTGACCTTTAGCAAGTTAATTAAACTTCTAAGCTCCAGTTTGCTTATCTGATGTATAACAAATATATGGCTTGCCTCAATATTACTGTGAAGATCAAATTGAATAGTACCTTTGTATTTAAAATAGTGCCTACCAATACAGTCTTCTCTCTGATGGTGGTTATTATTAATGAACCTGATAGAAAATATTGAGAAAAATCAACCACTGGAGCATAGCCGTTCAAGCACAGTTCAGTCACTTGCAGCTAATTTGTTTGGAAATTACACAGTAGTAACTAGTATGAGGTGATAAATAAAAGTGAGGTGCTACAGAATTCCAAAGTGTCTTCTGATTTCCCTTACGAAAATTACATTAACATTTTATAGTTTTAGTGTGGGGAAATGTTAAATATCAGTCATTCACCAGAGGTTTCTGATTACTTTATAAACACATAACACTAATTTTGCTTTATAGTTTACACAGTTGACTCATTCATATCTTCCAGTCTCACTGGTAGGTATGGAATGTAAGTGCTCCACTCTTAAGTGGTTAAGGTGAGACCAGGATCTAGGCCTTTTCACTCCTTAGTCTGTTTTCTCTGCATCTCTTCATGATTGACAAGTGTGCTTTCCTTGGGATTAAATAATTAGAAAAAGCACATCCTGAAATGTATTTTTGCATTGCGATGTAATTGGGTAATAATTCTTTACTCTATAGGTATGTCTGTTTTAAATAATACAAAATGGAAAGGTGGAACACTACAAATCCAATTAGCAAAAGAAAGTTTTTTGCACAGGTAAGATTTGCTCTTTGTGAATTTAAACAGTATTTTTTATTTTGTAAATGATTTTGTATATTCACTTAATTGATTTGAAACTATCGAATAATGTATTCATTATGGTATTAGCAGATTCAGACATCTCAGCTGTGACTCCTCACAACCCCTGACTCCACCAATAAAGATAATGCAGTGCATTTACATATGTATATTTTAAGCTATAAAAATATTTGCCTATGTTATCTTTTTTAAAACAACCTTTTGTGGTGATATAGATCGTCCCTATTTTTTGTAACGACTATTTAGTACTATTTTGGAAAATTGCTATACCACAGTGTAGTTGGCCACCCCTCACTGATGGACATTTAGATTTTCCACCTTTTCATGATAATAGATGACCCTTGAGCATGGCTCCTGCATAATTCAAGACTTCCTCTGGGGTGTGGGGCTGCCAGAAGAGTTGCTTTGTCATTTAGTTATATACGCTTGAAAATTTAATTGGCACCACTAAATTGCTTATGTCATTTTTGACTGTTAATGCTAGTGTCATACAAAGATAAAGGTAATAGGAAATCCATTTGTGAGAGGCATAAGATTAATTAGCTAAGTGATTAAGAACAAGGCATTGTAACAACTGTTTGAGTGTTTTAAGATTCTGAAGGCATTCTTGGGGAGGAAAGATTGTGTAAGTTTGGGAACTTTCAAAAGAGGAAACGTTTTAGGAACATACAGCTGGAGCGACCAATGTTGATAAGATTGTTCTAGATCAAGAAAAAGGAGTTTAAGGCAAGTGGTAAGCAGGAGGCATGTTTTTAGGGAGTGGTCTGGTGCGACAGGTGAGAATTGGATATTATTCTTCAGCTGGGAACATCTGTGAACAGTATAGTGATGAGGCTTTTATTCAGTAGCACTTCAGTCCCTACTATGTATAGGAGCTGGTGCCCCAGTCCTGAGCAGGGTGGGAACACAGTGCCACTGCCTTGAAGTGCCTGCAGGTGTGCCTTAGGAGCATAAACCTAAGAGTTCTGGAAGGTGGAATGTTGGGAAACAGACCAGAGGCAGAGAGCGATGGTCGATCAGCTCAGTGGTTCAGGCCTAGATGAGGCGGGGAGTTTGAATCAGCATTCTCTTCATTGGTGAGGCTAGAAACAGGACGTGGCAGACGGGGCTCTGAGACACCTGTTCCTCGTGAAGAAGAGGGAAAGGTTGGGAGGGATAAAGTGCCAGGAGTGCTCAAGCTGAAGGAAAATTGAGAGTCCCTATAATGAACACTGTAAAGTTAAATAGCATTATATTGTTTTTAAAAGTTAAATAATAAAACAAGCACCGTTAACAGCATGGTTGGTTTATTTATTCTATCCTTGATTCAGATTGGCCCGAGAGAGAGAAGAAGCCAAAGCAAAGAAGGAAAGATCAACAGTAGGCAACAGCAGCTTGTCAGAGAGGATGGGGATGGTGGACTTCCCTGGGAAAGCTGTGCCAGGGACAGAAGTACCCGGGCACAAAGTGAGTCTCTCCTGGTAGCCAGACTAGCCCAGGAGCCTAATCCTGGGACCACCTGACTGGGTATCATGTCTAAAGCAGTTATTTTTAGCATAGGTAATACTTTTAACATAATGCTTTATGGTTTTGAAAGTGCTTTCACAACTCTTGGGTAAGCACATTTCTCCTTCATTTTACAGGAACAAAAATCAAAACAAGTGGAGCCAGGTCTCCAGTGTCCGTATTTGGCATTGTGTGCTACCACCTAACGTCTGGTCTCCCTCCATCACCATGTATCTCACCCCTGCGCCCTTCAATCCTCCCCCCGGCAGCCTTCGTACTGTTGTCCATGTCTGTGAGCTTGTTTGTTCTGTTTGTCGCTTCACTTTTATGTCCTGTATGTGAGTGAAGTCACACGTTCCCCATCTGTCAGTGTGGTCCCACGTGGCAGTATTCATCCTTCCTTATGCTTGAGGAGTATTCCATTGCATGTATGTATCAGGTCTTTGTCGGTCATCCATCAAAGGACACTGTACTTAGGTTGTTTCTGTGTCTCAGCCACCTTGAATAATGCTGCAGTGAGCACAGGGGTACATACATCTTTACAGACACATTTTCAAACTTTCGGGTAGACATTCAGAAGAGGGATTGTAGGATCATAAGGTAGCTCTATTTCTAATGTTTTGAGGAACCTCCATGCTGTTTTCCATAGTGGCTGTACCAGTTTACATTCCTACCAGCAGTGTGCAAGGGTTCCCTTTTCTCCACAATACTTGTTATTACTTCTCTTGTTGATAATAGCCACTCTTACAGGTGTGGGGTTATACCTCGTTGTAGCTTTGATTTGCATTTCCCTAATAGCTAGTGAAGTTGAGCATCTTTTCATAAATCTGTTGGCCATTTGTATGTCTTGGGAAAAGTGCCTGCTCAGGTCCGCTGCCGATTTCTTAATTGTTTTGTTGTTGTTGAGTTGTATGAGTTCATTTATATTTTGGATATGAACCCCTTATCAGAGATATTGTTTTTAAATATGTTCTCTCCATCCATTGGTTGCCTTTTGTTAATTGTATTTTGCTGTGCAGAAGCTTTTTAGTTTGATATAGTTCCATTCATTCATTTTTACTTTTACTTCCCTTGCCTTTCGGGTCACATTCTGAGACCAAGGTCCATAAGTTTAGTGCCTATTTTTTTTTCTATGTTATTTATTGTTTTGGATCTTACATTTAGGTCTTTGATTCTTTTGCATCTGATTTTCCCAATTTTCCCAGCGCCTTTTATTGAAGAGGCTTCCTTTTCTCCATTGTGTTTTTGGCTATTTTGTCGAAAGTTATTTGCCCATATGCATGTGGATTCATTTCTGGGTTCTCAGTTCTGTTCCATTGGCCTGTGTGTCTGGGTTTTGCCAATGTTTGATTATTGCCGCTTTATAGTGTAACTTGAAGTCAGTGAGTGTGGTACTGCCAGCTTTGTCCTGCTTTCTCAGGATTGCTTTGGCTATTCCCAGACTTTATGGTTTCATAAATATTTGATGATATTTTTTTTTGAGGGTACGTTTATTAAAGCTGGGGTCAGTGAAACAAGAGAGGGCTTAGGATAGAAGAAGCAACAGGAGAGAGCCTAGCCGGGGCGACTTTGGCTCCCTAGAAATGTTATAGGAAAGAAACTGAGGCAGGGCTGCTTTAGCTGAGAAGTTCGAGAAGCAGAGGCTTTGGAAACTGGTTCCGGGGTTAGCCAGGAAACACCTGCCACTGCCCATTGTTCCCCTGGTTGCAAGTCTTCTGAGGTCCCTTAGAGTTTAGAGATGCCTGCCTGTGGGGGAAGAAGAGAGGGAAGGGAGAGTTTGCCTTGATGATTTTTTGGTTCTATTTCTTTGGAAAATGCCACTGGGATTTTGATGGGGATTGCATTAAATCTGTATACTGCTTTAGGTAATGGGGCTGCTACAGATATTCCATATCTTCACATTCCTTTGTATCTTCTTTAATTTCTTTCACCAATGTTTTATAGTTTGCCATTCCTTCACTTCCTTTGTTGTTGTTTTTTTGTTTTTAATTTTAAGTATGTCTTTATTGATTTCAGAGAGAGGAAGGGAAAGGGAGAGAGATAGAAACATCAATGATGAGAGTCACTGATTAGCTGCCTCCTGCACTCCCCCACTGGGGATCGAGCCAGCAACCTGGGCACGTACCCTGACTGGGAATCGAACCGCGATCTCCTGGATCCTAGATCAATGCTTAACTGCTGAGCCATGCCGGCCCGGCCTTCCTTTGTTAAGTTTATTCCTAGGTATTCTATTTTTTGTAAATTCAAGTGGATTTTTTTTTTCTTTTAATGATATTTCATTGTTAGTATACAGGAACACAGTTGAGTTTTCTACATTGATTTAATATCCTGCAACTTTACTGTACTGTTATTTTTTATTGTTTCTAATAGTCTTTTGGTGGAGTTTTTAGAGTTATCTTTATACAGAATCATGGCTTTCTCTTTCCTATTGCTCTGGCGAGGACTTCCAGTACTATGTTGAGTAAGAGTGGTGAGAGTGGACATACTCGTATTGTTCCTGATCTTAAAAAAAAAGCTTTTAGTTTCGCCATTGAGCATGATGTTAGCTGAGGGATTTGGCCTTTATTTTACCGAGGTACTTCCTTCTCTACCCATTTTATTGAGTGTATTACTCATAAGTGGATGCTGTATCTCTCAGGTGCTTTTTTCCGCTTCTGTTGTATGATCGTGGGACTTTTTGTCCTTCATTTTATTACTGTGTATCACATTGGTCATTTGTGTATGTTGAACCATCCTGTGGCCCTGCAGTGAATCCCACTTGATTATGATGTATTATTTTTGTAATGTATTGTATTCAATTTGCTAGTATCTTCTTTAGGATTTTTGCATCTGCAGTCATCAGAAATACTGGGTTGTAGCTTTCTTTTTTTGTGGTGTCCGTGCAGGTGTTGGTATCAGGTTTTTGCCTCATAAAATGTGTTAGGAAATATTAGCTCTTTTTCAGTTTTTTGGAAGAGTTTGAGAAGGATAGGCATCAAGTCTCTGAATGTTTGGTAGAATTCACTAGTGAAGACATCTGGTCCTGGACTTTTATTTTTGAGGGGGTTTTTGATGACTTTCAGTTTCCTTTCTGTTGATCTATTTAGTTTTTCCAATCCTTCTTGATCAGTCTGGGAAGGTTATATATATTTCTAAGAACTTGTGCATTTCTTGTATGTTATTGAATTTGGTGACGTATAGCCTATAATCCATTGTACTTTGTGTCCATTGTAACTTTTCCACTTTCATTTCTGATTTTGTTTGTCTTCTCTGTTTTTATTTTAGTGTGCCTAGCCAGAGTTTTGTCAATTTTATATATTTTTTTTAACAACCAGCTCTTTCTTGCATTAATTTTTTTCTGTTGTTTTTTTAATTCTCTTATTTTATTTAATTTTGCTCTAATTTTTATTATTTCCTTTCTTTTGCTGACTTTGGACTTTGTTCTTCTTTTCTACTTCTTTACAGAGAAATGTTAGGTCGTTTATTTGAGATTTTTCTTGTATATTTAGGTGGGCGTAATGTTATAAAGTTGCCTTTTATTACTGCTTTTGCTCCATCCTCAAAATTTTGATATGTCATGTTGTCATTATCATTTGTTTCTGTATATCTTTTGCTCTCTTATTTATTTACTCTTTGACTCCATGGTGGTTTCGTAGCATGCTGTTTAATCTTCACATATTTGTGGTTTTCCCAGCATTCTTTTTCCAGTTGATTTCCAGTTTCAAAGCATTATGGTTGGTGAATATGCTTGGTATGATTTCAATTTTATTAAATTTGTTTAGGCTAGTTTTGTGCCCCTACATATAGACTATCCTTGAGAATGTTCCGTGTGCACTAGAGAAGAGTGTGTAGTCTGGTATTTAATGTGAGAGCTCTGTAAGTATCAGTCATGTCCATTTGATCTAATGTGTCATTTAAGGCTGTATTTCTTTATTGATTTTCTGTTTGGATGGTCTATGCATTGCTTTCAGTGGGTATTTATGTTCTATGCTATACTTGTATTTTTGTCAGTTTCTCGTTCTATTTCTGTTAATTGCTTTATATATTTTGATACTCCTAGGTTGGGTGCTTATATGTTGGTAAGTGTTCTGTCTTCTTGATGTATTGCCTCCTTTATCATTATAAAATGCCCATCATTGTCTCTTGTTGCCTGTTTTATCTTGAAATTTACTCTGTCTGTTTTGACTGTGGCTACACCAGCTTTCCTTGAATACCGCTTGCCTGGAGTTATCTTCCTCCACCCCTTCACTGTGATTGTCTTTGTAGCTGAGGTGTGTCTCCTGAAGGCAGCAAATAGTTGAGTTTTGTTTTTTAATCTATCTAGCAACTCTGTGTCATTTTATTGGTGAGTTCAGTCCATTTACATTTAGGATGATTACTGATGTATGAGAATGTCCTATAGCCATTTTATTTTTTGTTTTTGACAGCTCTGTGTCTTCACTGTTTCTTTTCCCTTATGTTTCTGTCTGTTATTTTAGTTTGTTGGTGTTCTATGATTTTTTTCCTCTGTTTTCTTTTTCTTATGTTATGTATCTCTGTTCTAGATTTTTGTTTGGTTACCATTAGGTTTATGCAAAAAATGTTTCATTTGTACATTTTTTTTCTTGTGATTGCACCTTATCTTCATTCACCTTGCAAGTTCAGTCCTTTTCTTCTCCCCTTTTATGTTTTTGTTGTCACAAATTATCCCGTTTTATGCTCTGTGTTCATTTCCAATTGTAGTAGCTGTTTGTCTTGTTAATTTTATTATTTTAATCCTTACCTGAGGATATGTTTTTATTGACTTTAGAGAGAGAGGAAGGGAAAGGGAGAGAGAGAGAAAAACATACATGTGAGAAACATCAGTTGGTTGCTTCCCATACACACCCTGACCCAGGGATCAAACCCACAACTTGGGTATGTGCCCTGACTGACTGGGAATCGAACCCTGTGATTTTTCAGTGCGCAGGAATGCTCCAACCAGCTGATCCACATTAGCCAGGGCTTGTCTTGTTTATTTTTAAATGCTTTTATCTCCCTTAACCTTTATGTTATATTTAAATGTTTAATACCTTATTCTGAACAAGAGTTACAATTTCCCCGCTTCTGTTAATCTTTTTGTATCCTTTTGTCTTTGTTTCAAGTTGAAGACTACCTTTCAGCATTTCTTGTAATGCAGGTCTTGTTGTGGGTAATTCCCTCAGCTTTTGTTTGTCCAGAAAAGCCTTATTTCTCTTTTATATGTAAAGGATAACTTTGCTGGATATATTATGTCGTGATGTCTCTCTTTACATATTTTGAATATTTGATTCATTCCATTCTCTCCCAGCTCATAGAGTTGCTGCTGAAAAATCTGATGGTAATTTAATAGGGTTTATTTCATAGGTTACTGTCGTCTTTACCCTGGCAGCCTTGAGGATTTTTTCTTTTCATTAATTTTTGACAGCTTTTTTTTTTTTTAATTTTTAAAATTGATTTTAGAGAGAGTAGGGGAGAGAGAAAGAGAGAGAAACATTGATGTGAGAGAGAAACATCAATTGGTCGTCTCCTGTAGGCACCCTGATCGGGTATCGAACTGGCAACCTGGGTATGTGCCCTGACTGATAATCAAACCCACGACCTTTTGGTGTATGGGACAACATTCCAACCAACTGAGCCACACCAGCCAGGGCAATTTTTGACAGCTTTAATATAATGTGCCTTCCAGAAGGCCTTTTGGGGTTGAGATAATTAGGTGTTCTGTATGCTTCTTAGGTCAAGTGTCCAGTGCTTTCCATAGGTATGAAAAGTTGTCATCAATTTTTTGTTTGAATAAGCTCTCTGTTCCTTTCTCTCTCTCTGGTATACCCATTGTTCTTTTTTGTTTTGTTCTTTTTACATATCTTTATTGATTTCAGAGAGAGGGAGGGAGAGAGAGAGAGAGAGAGAGAGAGAGAGAGAGGTAGAAACATCAATGATGAGAGTTATTGATTGGCTGCCTCCTGCACACCCCCTGCTGGGGATCAAGCCCACAACCAGGGCATGTGCCCTGACCAGGAATCGAACCCCGATCGCTTGGATCCTAGGCCTATGCTCAACTGCTGAGACACGCCCAGCTGGGCCCCAGTGTTCTTATATTGCTCTCTAATGGAGTCAGATAGTTTTTGTGGAGTTCTTTAATGTTTTTACTCTCAATTCTCTCTTCTTCCCTGAGTCATTTCTGGATTTCTGTCTACAGTGTCACTGCTACTTTCCACCGTCCAGCCTGCTCTCTCTTCTGTGTTTGCTGTTCTTGCCTCATCTCTTCCTGAGCACTGAGGATTTCTGTTTGGTTCTTGTTTAAAGTTTCAGTTTATTTGGTAAAGTACTCCTTTGTTTTTTTAATTTGCTTCTGTCTTATTGAGTTTTTCTAGAACTGTGATCTTGAATTCTCTGTCATTTTAATCATTGTCTTCCATATCTTTTAACTTTATTTTCTGGATATCTTTTGTTTTCTTTCTGAACTCCTTTGCTACCTTGGTTATTTATTGTGCTTGATGCATTATTTGGGCATTTGCTGGAATTTAATCTCTCTCCTTTTTTTGGGTGTTTGACTCTTTATTGTTTAGCACAGTGATTTTCAACCTTTTTCATCTCATGGCACATAAATAATTATTAAACTTCTGTGGCACACCAAAATATATATTTTTTTGCCAATCTGACCCAAAAAAAGGTATAATTTTGATTGATTTAACAAAAAATAATAATAGTAATTACCTACACTTTTTGCTCCAAAGTGACTTTTTAAAAAATCAGGTGCCTATACTTGCGTATAAGGATTTCTCATACCAAGAATTAACCAATCAGACAGAAGATGACCAATTATGCGACATGACCAATAAGTTACAACTCTATTATATGACCTATATATTAATGGTTTAAGACAGGGCATTCACACCAGATGGCTGTTGTTGTGTTGGCTGTTACCATTTTTTTTATTTGACAGTCTATGGGAAAAGAGGTCAGTACCCCTGACTAAATGGTCAGGTACTGCATGTTTTAAATTCTTAGAGCTCACCAGTTGAAAATCACTGGCTTAGCATATTGATAAACTGAAGTCTTTCTTTTGTTTACCAGTAGGTGGCACTGAAGCACAAATTTTTGTTTTTTCTTACCTGCACTTCTGGGGCTTCCTTGATTTCTATGGGTTAGTGTCTCCTCATTCATGGAAATTGCCCCTTATCCTCCAAGGAGGTGGGATCCTTTTTATGACCCAGTCTCTTCAGTCTCAGGGCACCACTCCCGTGGTGGTGCATGGCAGGCTGTGGGTCTCCTGTTCCGTTCCTCCCAGCATCACTCCCCTGTATTCAGAAGCTGCGAGCCACACTGCTGTCTCAGGTGTCTCAGCTGCCTCCACCAGGCTCCACTGTGATGGGCGGGCGAGGAGAAGGGGCTTCACAAGTCTGAGGCTCTGTTCTTTCTAGTGAGTTAAGTCGTAATGTGTACAGGCCGTTTAGATTTTGAATGTTGCTTTCGCCTGTTCATGATCTGCCCAGGGAAGGTTTTAATGCTGGGTGGGCCACAGGAGTTGGGGGGAAGGGTTTCTGTGACTGCTGCTTTCCTTTTCTGGTGTTGCAGTCCTTTGTACTGCTTCTCTGACCATGACCCTGGGCTCAGCCTCAGTTTGTACCACCTGTCCAGGCCCATTGCTGCCTCTGTCCCTCAATTCTGTCCAGTAGTAGTGTCGCCCTGACTCTTCATTGCTGTCATGTCCATTTGTCTGCAGTAAGCCCCAGATTGTATCTGCTGCTCCTACCTGTCCTCCTCCCGTCTTTCCTTTTCCCCTGCTCACTCTGATATGCCTACCTTTAGATGTCTCAATGCATGGATCCCTCAGAGGTATTTGTGTGTTGAACAGGGAATCCTGTTTTGAATTACGGCTGTCTGATTTCTTATAACTTCATGGGAGGTTCCTCTCTTGCTGCCATGCTCCTGGTGTCACTAACAACTGATGTTTCTTGTGCAGCATCCCACACGGTTTATATGGGATCATTGCATCAATTTTCCTTCTTTTGTGTTTCTTTCTTTACATAATTTTTTTGAGAACTCGTGTTTTAATATTAGAAATCTAAACCCAACAGTAATCATAGCTGACTGTGAGTTTAATTATTTAAAAAGTTATATTTGTGGCCCTGGCTAGGTGGCTCAGTTGGTTAGAGTATCATCCCATACCCCAAAAGGTTGCAGGTTCGAGTCCTGGTCAGGGGAATATACTTAGGTTGCGGGTTTGGTCTCCAGTTGGGGTGGGTGTAGGAGGCAATTGATCCATGTTTCCCTTTCCCTCTCTCTTTCTTTTTCTCTCTCTCTCTGCCTCCCTCCCTCCCTCCCCTTCCCCATCTCTAAAACCAATAAACATATCCTTGGGTGAGGATTTAAGAAAGCTATATTTGTGAAATGTAGTTAATCTTTTTCATTTGTGACATAGTAAATTCATTTTTCTTTATCTTTTAGAATTGGGTTGTGAGTAAATTTGGAAGAGTCTTACCTGTTCTTCATCTGAAAAATCAACATAAACGTAAAATATCCTTTGCAATTGGGTTTGCAGAGAAATTGTTATTTAGCACAGTTTTGGTAATTGCAAAAGTTTACTTCCTACCTTTAGAATTTCACTGCCTCTGTCAGGAAGTCTTTAGATGTTTATTTAACAGTTTTATGTTCCCAAGTTCTAGGCTAGGAAAGACCTTACTGCCACATGCAAGGAACAGTTAAGAGAATAATTAGAGAATGTAGTGGGATTTTGTATAAATAAGTGATACAAATGATGACTCAAACAAGCCTTTTCACTTACTAATTTATATGCCCTTCCTATCATTCGACATGGGTTCAAAGCCATTGCTGAAAGATCTAATGTAGGGCAAAGGAACATGGGGCCATTGCTAAAGAAGGCTTTGGAGGAAGTAGAGTGGGTTTCACATTACTAGAAAAGTGAAAGGAAGGAGTCCAGGAAAGAGGAAAATAGTAGATTGGAATATGTAGAAAGCATGAGAATGATGGGTGGAAAAATAGTGTGGGACCCAGAATGAGCAAATTCAGATGCCTGTTCCTTTGAGGAAATGAGGTCAGATTGTTAAGATTGAATTCCTAGTGTCATGAACTTCTGGGCAGAGGGTGCAACTTGTGTATCTTTTGCTCTTATAGTGTGAGTCAGTTAGGGAAGCAGAAGCAGTTCCAAGTGTTTCAAATAGAGGGGATGTAGTACATCCAGTGTGTTTAAAAGGTGCTGGAGGAGCTGGAAGCTGATAGGTTGCTCAGAGATTACTAACTGCAGCAAACTGCTACCACCTTGGGGTTAGAGAAGCAGAAAGGTGTGTCCTCATTGCTTATGGCCCCTGTGCTACTGGGGCCACTGGAGCCCTCCCTGCCAGTGGCACTAAGATCAGAGAAATAGTGACTCCTTTCTTCCTCTTTCCCTTCTGGCTTCCTACCAATGGCAGCCACTAACAGCAAAGAGGAGGGTATTGAAGAGAAGTGTGGAGCTGAGAGCCCATGGACACTTTTTGGAAGACCTCACATATTTGGCATGTATTCAGTAGTTGCTAAATAAACAAAGAAACTTTCCAGGAGTGATAACTTAAAGCAACTTATTATTGCCTGTTTATTTATTAGGAAATCAACAAATGCCATGTGTCACCATAGCACATTGACATTAACTAGAATCCTTCTTGATAATGTTGGCACCAAAACATGCCCTGGTAAAGAGTTACTAGCTTTCTAATAAAGACCTACAAAATGCCCTGCAGTGTGTGAAGAGATGTAAACTGGAGGTTATTGAGCTAGGAGAGTTAGAGCTAGGATAGGCCAGTACTGAGAAAGCAGGAATGCCGAAAGAAAGACCCAAGGACATGGTGTAGCTGTGCCCCTTTGGGTATCCCTCTATGTTCTGCTTTACAGCATCAGCTCAGTGGGTGGATTTCTCAGGTTTACAGAACAGTCTTTGGGCCTCTGTGTCTAGAATATAATCTGAATTAGTTTGCTTTAATTTAGTCTCCATACAAGTAGATATTCTGCCAATTAATAGTGATGGTGCTTCATTATAAGTCTGAATAGAATGCTCAATACCAGAGAACCTGAGGTTGCCTAGTGAAGTCCTCATTTTGTTGGATAGGAAACTGAGGGTTAGATTAAACAGTATTGTGTAGTGAAGGCCTGGGGTGAGACAGGAGCAGGGCAGAGGAGTTAAGGGGAGGATGGGGGAACATCCTTAATACCCTAAACAATAAAAATAAATTTTTTAAAAAAGGTTAAACAGTACTCTTTTTGCTTCAGTAGATTGACAAGTTTTCCTAAAACCTAGTGCCTTTGTTTTGTTCCTTGACTTTTGGAAACATAAAATATGATCCATCAAAATACTGCCACAACTTAAAAAAAATAGGGGAGGATTTCACAAATGCTATTCCTATATCCAATCTCACTTGGGAATTGGAAGGAAGGAATGATCTTATGACTAAGAAACGGCGAGGAAAGCTTTCTGACCTTTTCAGCCCTCCCAAGAAGATGATAAAAGTGCAGAGGGACGAGAGTTGCCCTGTGTCTCTGGCTATAAGGTCAAGACCTAGTAGGGTAATAATGGAAAACCCACACTTAACACAGCAACAGACTGCACAAGAAATACCTAATGATCCCATTACTCTTAAATCACCCCATGTACCTGATTCGGATAGTCAGAAACTTAAAAGTATGTTTTTTCACACTTCTGATTTGCAAAATACTGGGAACAAAAATAGCACGTCTGATGATATCAATTCTGAAGATGAATTAAGACTAATGATCACAAGAGAGGGAAACTTAGAGAGAACTACATGGTCCTCAGTAAGTGAACCTGAATATGATCCCTCTGAAGTTGTAAGGGATGACTTCAAATCAGATGGCCACAAACTTTATTCTTCAACAGGTTTAGGCATCAAAAATAATGTCTCTTGTCTTGATAGTGAAGGTAATGTGGGAAGTGATTGCAGCTGTGATTCAGGAGATAGAGAGGATACCGCAATGAATAAAAACACTGGTGAGGTCAAAAAGAAGACAGAACTTTCACAAATGGAGAAGTCCATATACAGGAAAACTTTTTTGAAAAATAAAAAAACCTCTGAGCATTCTGATCATTGTATTAAAGTACAAAAGAGAAAAAACAATGTGGAGCTAGCCATCAGTCATAGAGTTAAGCATCTTAGTTGTAAGTCCCTGTCCAGCTCCAGCAGCAGTGAAGATGCTGATCCTGTGTCAGAGTCAGCGAAGCCTGAGGAAGATGAGTCTAAGGCCATGATGAAAAACTGTCTCCACAAGACTCTTACTTTAGCTGACTTGGGACATTTGGCTGGCAGTGACCTGAAGGTTCCAAAAGAAGGTACTGAGAGTGATGGCTGGGAAACCACCTCCAGGTGTGACAGAGACTCCAACAGCCACAGGACTTCTGGTGTCCTCCACAGAGGTCGACAGTGTATTTATCCTGAAGAGATTGTGGCTTCCCTTTTAGAAGGAGAACAAAACACCCCTGGAAAACAGAAACCAAAGGAAAACAACTTGAAGTTAAAAATCCAGGCATTCAAGGGAGTAGGCTGTCTCTACGGAAAGGAATCAGTGAAAAAATCCTTAAAAGAGAATGCTGCCTCTAGCAATATTAACAAAAATCAGAATTCCTTGAAACTTGAGGATCCCACTAGCATGTCCATGGAAAAGGGCTTCCCACATGGAAATGGCTCATCAAGCAAACTGACTCCTTTCCAGTGTGCAAAGAAAGCAGATGACCCAAACCATACTCAGCCTCAGAAGAAGCACTGTACTTTTGAGACCCAGAATCACAAAGTGGGGTCCCCTAGAAGTTCAGAAAAGGGAAATAGAAATCCCATTTCTAGTCTGTTGACAATAAAAGATAAGAAATCTGTAAGTCCTGGTGCAGAGGCCCCTGTGAGAGGTTCTGGTGAAGACTGTTGCCACAGGAGCACAAAGACAGGAGAGGACTCTGAAGAGAGGCCTGATCTACCCAGCCGCGTGGCACCAAAGGTCTCCTCCAGGAGGAACCCTCAAGGGAGTAAAACTGACTTCCCACTTTCTCTTAATAGTTCCTCAGATGGTAATGCTAAGGATAAGCATGCTGAAGATAATCAGAAGCGTTTGTCAGCCTTAGAGGCAAGGCAGAAAGCAAAAGACACACAAAAGAAGCTGGTTCACAATGCCCTGGCTAATTTGGTGCGTATATTTTCAGTCTGGTTTAACAAGAACTCTAAAGTTGCACCCTTTTCTTCCCATGAAGGCAGGGTGCCTCTTTGAGTCAGTATCTCAGCACCCACCAGTTTCATTGTTTTTGTCCTTGAGTTAGAAGCTTTTATTGCCATGTATATTTAAACTATTTATGAAAACCATTTTTAATTTGTTTTTATCTAGTTCTTTTCATAGTTTCCTTTCCTTTAGAAACTAGAACTGGTATAGTTAAGTAATGTCTCCTTATATATCCAAATTTACATATAAATCACCTCCCAAGTGATTTATATCTTGCCAAGTTTTACTATAATGAGCCTTTATACATTCCTTCAACAGTTGTTAAGTACCTATGAAGTTCTGGGCCATCATTGTAAGTACTAGATTTATGGAATGAGGTTGAGAATCACAGTCCCTGCCTCAGGTGGTTGTTGGCTTACAGTGTGATGTGCAGAAGGTAGCATTTGAGTTCCATGGGTTGAGAGAGAAGTATGCCCATGTGCCCTGGCAGCACCTGGGAGGCACCAGGTTGGTCAGAAGGAAGGGGGTAGGGGGTTTTTCAGCCTGAACTGAGTCTAATGAGAAGATTAGTATAAAGTGGTTGGGCAGAGGTAGAAGGGTGGGAAGGGAGAAAAGGCATTTCATGAAGAGGGAGCAATTTATACAAAAGAAAATGTGTGTGACTGAAATGCATAAAGTATGAGGTGGCAAGAAATAAGACTAGAGAGAGAAGTAGTGGTTACGAAGAGGCTATGGAGGTTGGACTTTATTAAGGCTGTGGAAAGAGTGAAGAACTTTAAGCAAAGGAATGAAGATTAGTTGTGTATATATTGGAACAGGAGTTGGCACACTACAGCTCACAGGCCATGCAGCGCACAGCCTCTGTTGGTAGAGCCTCCAAGCTAAGAATGGTTTTTACATTTTTAAAGCATTTAAAAGAAAAAAAGGACTGAAAGCACAAAGCCTAAAATAGTTACTCTCTAGCCCTTTACAGAAAAAGTTTGCCAAATTCAGTCTGGGAAATATTGTTCAGGCTGTGATGAACAGCAGATTGAATGAGGCAGATCTGGAACCAGGGACAGGCTCTGGGAGGTGCTGGGCCAGAATCAAGGCAGCAACAGTGGGGATAGATGTAAAAGATACCAAGAAGGTCCAATTGATGGTACTTGGTGATCAGCTGGATATGCAGAGAAAGGGATGTCGTAAGTTTCCGTCTTGGGAAAATAACTTGATGAAGGCTTCACTAGATAAGAAAAAGGGTGGGAAATAGACTTGGCAGAACATGGAGATGAGGGGTTATCTTAAGATACAACGCCTTTGATGACCACTCTAGGATGGCCCTCCAGAGGACAAGCCAACACACATCATCTTTGGTTCTGACAGTGAAAGTGAGACAGAAGAGATGTCCACTCGGGAGCAAAGTCGTCTGGTAGAGAAACCAGTAAAAGTAAGATTCAGGGTGTGTGTGGGCACTCCTCTATTTCTGCAGACCTATTTGCATACCAAGACCTGCACGCAACTGCCAGGCTCAACATAAACTCCTCCAGCAGCCAGTGAAAGCCAGCTCCCCAGGCCACCACACACAGACAACAGGGACCTTGGAGATTCTCTCCCACAGGAGCCTCACCTCCACATTATCTGCACAGCCGCATCAGTATAAGTGAGCTCCCGTAGAGCTGTTCTCACATGTATAGCACCTGTCCTTTCCCCCGGGTGGCCTCATTCTGGCTGCATTGGGAGCCTCTGCTTGGTCTGTAATGCTAAGTAGATATCACTGAGTCAGAGTTTCCATTCTAACCACCACCCACCCTTCCCTGGGAGATGCATCTGGTTTGTTGGTTCTCAAATGTGAGGGGAGATAATGTAATGAAGAAAACACTGGTGGCCTCTGTTGTTAATGCACGTTTCTGTCTCCATCTGTGTAACAGGAGCTCTCGGGTAGAGCATCTGGGAAGCTGTTTGACAGCAGCAGTGATGAGGAATCTGATCCTGAAGATGACAGTAATAGGTTCAGAATTAAACCTCAGTTTGAGGGTAGAGCTGGAAAGAAGGTTAGTCATGGCTGAAAGGATAAATCTTACGTGTCCTTCCTTACTCTTCAACATAGTCCTCATGTCTCGGCAAAGGCAAGAGGACTTCGCCCCCACCCCAGGGCCTTTTTTGGGAGTAAGTCCTCTGCAGTCGTTCTGACTGGCTCGTGGGTAGGGGAGCTTATGCAAACATTAATGGGAATTTCAGGGTGTGGGAGGGCACTTGGAGGGTCTTCTTTTGAAGTGATTTCTTGGGAATATGGCTATTGATTGTATGTCTGTTTTGTCTTTGTAGCTCATGGATTTGCAGTCTCACTTTGGCACTGATGACAGATTTCGCATGGACTCCCGGTTTCTAGAAAGCGACAGTGAGGAGGAACAGGAAGGTAAATGCCTCATTGTCCAAACAGTCCTAATGTCAGAGTTGGGACACCCTAGGAAGTCATCTAGTCTAGTTCTTGCTTAACACATGGAGAAACTCTACATCCCAAGACATTGAATTACAAAGCTTATAATCCAATGCTTAGCTTACTCAGTACTTCTTGAGTTCGTTTGTACATACTAATTTATTTAGAAAATTTAAATTACTTGAAGCTGCCAGAAAAGAGGAATAGAAAGCATCCACGAGAGGCACCATCTTCCTCTGCTCTGACTCTGGCATGAGGGAAAGATGAGGTCCCTGTCTGGCAGTAGAATTGGAGGTCCAGGTGAGGCCATGGGAGTTAAGTCACACTTGACTTTCTGAAAGAGAATATTCATCTTCCCTGTTGTGTGTGCCGGGTGCAGGTTTTTAAAAACTAACAGACTATTGAATGCCATTCTACTTGAATTCATCCTTAGTTGGGCATATCTAGCAGTAATGATGCTATCAGAAGCATCCAAATTCTACTTGTTTTTACTTCTTTTAGCATTTTTCATAGCAGTGGTCCTAAACTTTCTCTAGAAGACCTGCTCTCGTCCTTGAGTGAGCTCTGCTTCCTCTGCAGGCTCAGAGCTTCGTTCCTTACACCTCCTCTTTTCCTTTCCTCCTTGAGTTAATCTTAATACTGCATCTTAATCCCCCATTCATGCATCCCGCTACCCCCTTTCTCAGACTTCATCCTTCCCTTTCTTGTAGCTCCTTTCCTCTTTCTTCAGAGAAAGGTTTCATAGGTCCAAGAAGCCATTCCTTCAACCCTGCCAATTTTCGAGTTACCACTCCCATCTCTTTTTAGTTCGAAACCTGAAAAAAATAAATTACATGTGATGCAGAACCAGTTGACTATTTATTGAAAATGCAGCCTGATTTGAGCATCTCAGTTCTTTGAGGTGATTGTTATGTGTGCTGTGCATTTCCAGGAACCAGAGTTCAAAGATTAAACACTCTAGGTTCCATACCACTTACGTTTCAGAGCTTCTCACTCAGAATCCTGTGTTGAACATAGGAATGGACAGAACCTTGGAAATAGCCTGCATTTAAAAGCTGCATATAAAGGTTACTTTCTTAGCTTCTGCCACTTTGGTCTGTCTCCTTACAGCTCTTCTGTTATGTGTTCCCTCAAAAGCTGTGAATTATCAATTCACCAAATGTAATGGCATGTTCTCCAGCCTTGCCCTCTTCCGCCTGCCTGTAGCATTTGTCGCTGTTGACAATCCCTTCTTCAAGTGTGCTCCCCCCTTTGCTTTCTGTTATATTGTAAATTCCTGGTTTTCTTCTTTCCTTGCTTTCTGATTTTCCCTTTGCCTCCAGATGTAGGCTTTTCCCAAGATTCTGTTGCTTTAGCCTTCTCATATGGGTAATTTCCAGATGTGGATCATCTTTGATCCGGACTGTTGTGCTGAGTCCCGTTCATTCTTTTCTTGGTGCCTGATGGATATTTCTCCCAGGTATTCCTGGGCTGTGTTAAAATTCAAGTCCCAACTTCAGTCTTTCTCTCAGCTCCTACAGACCCTTCTGTTTCTGTTGATGGCACTTCCATTCTTAAGGCACTCAGACACAGAACCTCTGTCCTTATTTCTCTGTTTTATTTCTTCCCTACTTTTGAGGTTTAATTTTTTGGAATTGCAAAGACTGTCTTGCAAGGAAGCAGCACGATGAGCCTTCAGACCCTGGAGCCCTTCTGTGTTCTGCTGTTTAGCAGTCATTATTCGGTCAAAATGGAAATTGCCATTTTTGAAATCAAAAGTTGTGGAATATTAGTAATTTCATATGGTTCAATCTAATGCAGCATAAAACTTTTTTGTACTTTTTAAAATATATGTGTTCACTTTGTTTCCTGTACCTGCCATGCTCTCCTACCATCACTTTGTCTTTCCTTCTTACACTTCACCTGGTTTATAAAGCATTTCTTGGTTCATTTGAACCCTTAGAAACTTTTGAGACATCTCTGTAGAGAACTTTTTCAAATCAGTTTTTTGTTTTAGTTTCTGTTTCTTGGTTTATTATCCTGTGAAAAGTTGAAAGAGTCTTTAAGCTTAGACTTCTGTTGTGTTTCTATTTGTTATCCAAAGTAGCTGTTTAACTTTCTTCCCTAACATCTGTCTTTTTCTAGTAGTTGAGGATCACACCTTAGATCATTCCATGATGTCCTGTGCGTACAGGCCTGTGGCTCTCTTCCTGCAGTATTGCTTCCTGCGTCAAAGGCTGAAGCAGCCGTCTACTCACATATATTAGTCCATAAAATTGCCATCTTTCACTTCTAGATTTATATGTGATTTAGATTACGTTTTTAGAATGTTTTTTGGTTTTGTTTTTGGTTTGGTTTTGTTTTGTTTTTAAATATATCTTTATTGATGTCAGAGAGAAGAAAGGAGAGGGAGAGATAGAAACATCAATGATGAGAGAGTCATTGATTGAGCCCACAACCTGGGCATGTGCCCTGACCGGGAATCGAACCCTGATCGCCTGGATCCTAGGTCAACGTTCAACCGCTGAGCCATGCCCGGCCGGGCACGTTTTTAGAATGTTAATAAACTCAGTCTGGAATAATTTTAGCTTTGTAATTAGTACCTTTCTCTATACATTTGTCAGTCTTTAACTTAAAAACTGTTAACACGTGCCAACGAACGCCATTAGATCCAGATTCAGTTTTTATAAATACAAATAAAAGTGAGACTTTGTTTGCTGGCCATGCAACTTCTGGATACACTTTGGTGTTGAGGCCCCTGGGGATGGGAGGTTAGCAAAACGAGGTTTCACGTTTCTTCTTCCTGCCCTGATGTGTTTAGGTGAGTGATAAGTATTCGGTGACTGAGACCCCAGTTAGGAGATTCTAATTATCCTTTTTCCCCAAAGAGGCAAGTGGAAAGAAAACCACTGAAAAAGAAGAGCTTGCTGCAGAAAAGTTGAAAGCCCTGGATATTGTTCAGAGTATTTTACATACCAACTTAAGCAATTCTACAAGCAAAGGATCAGTAGCTGCTAAGAAATTTAAGTATGGTCTATGTCCTATCCCATTCCACCTTTTTCTTTGCCATAAATGCCTTCTTGAACTCAGTTGAAAACTAGGCCATTTTAAACTTGCTGAGGCGGGCAATGGTGTATGTATCAGCCCCTTAAAAATATACCTACCTTTGCCCCAATGATTCAATTTCAAGGAACTAATCTAAAATTACGTCTATATTTATGCTGTTAGATATCATAGCATTGCTTCCATTTGTGAAACAATTGGACAGCGGTTTAATTGTTAATAAATATAACTCTCTATTATGGAAAATTTTAAATACGTAATTTAGAGAAATGAGTGTAATGAAACCCCTGTACACCAGCTTTGTGTTAACCAACATGTGACCAGTTTCTTTTCTGTACCTTTACTCACTTCCCCTGCTTTCCCCACTGAAATATTTTATGCAGATCCCAATAGTGTATCAGTTTATCTCTATATATTTTAGTATGTTTTTAATATTAACAAAAATATCCAGGAAACCTCAAAACTAGATAATTTAAAATATTTTTAATGAGACTTTTCTTTGCTATTGTATAGCTTTTCTTACTCAAAAATTGGAATGACTCTGGTGCTGAATTATAATTTGCTATTGACTTTTTGCATTACTGTTCCGATTTATCTCTTCCAATGTATTATTCCTCTTTTTACATAGGGACATCATACACTATGATCCAACAAGGCATGAACATGCTACTTACGAAAAAAAGAGAGATGATAAACCAAAAGAAAGGTAAGTCAAGCTCCTTCTTTTAGTAGTAGGATCATATGAATTAATCTCACTTCAGACAGTGAGAAAAGTAGATTGTAACCAATATCCCAGATATCCATTGGTCTCCATTGTGTTCAGTGTGAGAAGAGGGGGGAGAAGAGCAGAGCCTTGGATTGGTGTAGGGAGCCTCACCTCCAGCTGGAGCCCATGCTGGTAAAGGATAGTGCATTCTGCTGCTCTAGTATGGTACCTCCTACTGACATTTGCTTCTGGTAGCGGCTATAACAGGTTACCACAAACTTGGGAGCTTAAACCACAAAAATTAGTTTCTCATCGTTCTGAAGGCTAGGAGTCTAAAGTCAAGGTCATTGGAAGGGCTGCTTTCCTTCTGGAGATTCAGGTGAAAATGCCTTTCACATCTCTCTCAGCTTCAGGTGACTGCCAGCAGTCCATGGTATTCCTTGGCTTGTGGCTACAGGACTTCACCCTTTGCTTCCATCTTTGTGTGGCTTCCTCCTCTTTTCTGCATGTATGTCATCTTTATCTCTTATTATAAGGATGGTTCTGATTGCATGTAAAGCCTACCTAGATAATCCTGGGTAATCTCTTTGTTACAAGGCCCTTAACTCTACAAAGACGCTTTTTCCAACTAAGGTAATATTCACAGGTTCTAGGAATTAGGGCTTGGACATACCTTTCGGGGGCAACCATTCAATCCACTACTCTAGTAGGAGCTTCTGTTTCCTATAAATATGCTGTCAGTTTGGTAAATATGGCAAATATATTAAACAGTAACTTTACCTGGCTTAATTCCTTCACTTTTCTACTGTTACAATCACTAAAGGCATGCGTTATCCTGAATTAGACCCTGGAACAAAAAAGACATTTGTAGGGAAACTAGTGAAATGAAAATAAAGTTTGAATTTCGTTAATAATAATACAACGATCTTAATCTTTTAGTTTTGGTAATTGTATAGTTATATAAGATGCTACCATGAGAGGAAACTAGGTGAGTGTTATTTTTAAAGGTTTCTTTTAAAAGAATCACATAGCTCAAAGTAGAACCAACATAAATATTCCCTACAATATAAAAATTTTGTATGTTATTTAAAGCAATCCACATTGGTACATAAGTGGGGGATATTTTGTATAATACATTTTTATTTACATCTAGGGTGTATTTGTTATCGGTGCATAACAAACTGTCCAAAACTTAGCGCCTTACAACCAGAAACATTTATTATCTCAAAGTTTCTGTGAGTCCAGAATTTAGGAGCAGCTTCGTTAGATGGTTCTGGCCAGGGTTTCTCAAGAGGTTGCAGTCACGCCCTGGCCAGTGTGGCTCAGTTGGTTTAGCATCGTCCTCTGCACCAAAAGGTTGCCAGTCAATTGCCCCTTCGACTCCTGGTGGGGTACATGCCCGGGTTGTGGGCCTGATCCCTGGTCGGGGTGCCTGCAGGAGGCAGCTGATTGATGTTTCTCTCTCACATTGATGTTTCTCTCTCTCTTACTCCCTTCCTCTCTCTCTAGAAATCAGTAAAATAATATTTTTAAAAAGAGGTTGCAGTCAAAATATTGCCTGATTCTTTGGTCTTTGAAGGTCTGACTGAGCCTGTATGGTCTGCTTCCAAGAAGGCTCATTCACATGGCTGTTGGCCAATTCCTTACATTGTTGGCTTCTCTGTTAGACAGCTTAAGTGCCCTCGTAACATGACAGCTGGCTTCCCCCAGAGCAAGTAAACGAAAACAGAGCCAAGGAAGAAGCCATAGTGTATTTTATGACCTAGTTTTAGAAGTCACACACTGACACATCAGCTTATTTAATTTTCTTGAACCAAGTCACTAAGTCAATTTGTGAACATATTTAAAACCATGACAGTCCACCCTCTGGCAAAAAATTGTTTATATTCCTACCACATGCAGAATTTTTTCACCCCCTCCCTAGATTTCCCAGCAGTCTCAGCTTTTTATATTATTAGTTCAAAATCCAGGGTGTTGTCACCCAAATCAGGTCTGAATGCAGGTGATGCTTATCTGTTGTTCTTTGAGTACAGTCTTTTTGATTAGAAGGCCTGTGAACATGTGGTAGGACAAGCGTAGACTAACCAGTCTAATGTAAGCATTACTACTCAACAGAGAAAGCAGGAGGCAGGAAGGGTCCCTGGTCCATAGGAGCCCTGAAATCTAGACAGCCCAGTGTTGTGAGATCTTTTATTAGAATAATTCTCCATAGCTCTTGACTCTGCCTTTCAGGTCATTCTTCTTTAAAAATACATGTAGCCCAGCTGGGTGTGACTCAGCAGTTGAGCATCCACCTAGGATCCAGATCAAGGTTCGATTCCTAGTCAGAGCACATTCCCAGGTTGTGGGCTCTGATCCCCAGTTGGGGATGTGCAAGTGGCAGCCGATCAATGACTACTCTCTCATCATTGATGTTTCAACTCTCTCTCCCTTCCTCTCTCTGAAATCAATAATGATATATTTAAAAATAAATAAATAAATAAACAAACATGTATATATTCACTTTAGAGAGAGAGAGAGACATCAATTTGTTGTTCCACTTATTTCTGGTTGATTATTGGTTGATTCTTGTATGTTCCCTGACTGGAGATTGAGCCTGCACCCTTGGCATACTGCGATGACACTCACCACTGAACTACCAGGCCAGGGCTGAGCCATCCTTTTTTCATGAATGGTGGCATGTGTTTGCAGCTGAGTAATCATCTCAGCCTGCATTGTGTGTGTAGAAACATGGGAGTCTGAGAGCCTCTCTTTGTGGACTGTCTTTGTACATACCAGTTCAAGCTAGGGGCGTTTTTGTTAATATAATTTTCTTAAAATACTTGTGAGTCTCCTGTGAATATTCTTGGGGTTCATTCCATTAGACAAAAGCCACACCAGAAGTCACTTTGAGATCTGTTGAAAGACATCAACTTCAAACTCCTTACAAGCCTTATTGTTTGAACAATTGAAGTTTCTGAGCTATGTGTAGTGTTTTAACAAAGTAATTTGTTTTATGTGTAGGATGGAGTATACAGACTTTTCTGCTAAGGTTCATGGTCTGCTGCAGTGACTCCACTCTGCCTTTGTAGCAAATGAAGGACAGTTTCAATAAAACTATGAGTAGGACATAGTCTGTGTTACATATAATCTGTGAATACCACGAAATCATCTTTTACTATTTTTTCCAGCCATTTTAAACTATAAAAAATATTCTTAACTTGTGGTGCATACATAAATAGGCAGCAACCTGGATTTGGCCTGTGTACCATAGTTTGCCAACACCTGCTTTAGACCATGTTTTCCTGAGAGACTTAGATTTGACCTTTGCTTTGAAGCCATTTATTAAATTTTGTGTCATTTGTCTTCTGGAAATTATGAGTCTTCAAAACCATGAGATCCTGGCTCCTTACAAATTTTTTTCCCTCTGGTTTTACTGTCTCTGCTCACATTTTATGGTAAGCAACAAACAGAAACCAGCAAATGCCTTTATCACCTTCCTGGACATCTCCTTAGCTAGATCACCTATTCATTGGGTTACATTTTCTACTTCCCACATTAATAAAGGTAACAATGTTGCTAAATTTTTTGTCACTACATAGCACTGGTCCCCTTTCCTCCGGTTTCTAATAGCATTCACCTCACTTTTCTGCACATCCTTGTTACAGCCTCTTCTGTGGCCATGTAGTTTCTGTTGACAGTCTTTTTAAGGCTTTTGCTAACACCCTCACTGACCTACCATTTTCTGCCCTTTGCTTGGGCTCTGAAGTCACTCCTACATTTTAGGTGTATGTTAGAGCAGCACCCCACTTCTAGGTCCCCAAATCTGTATGTTATATATTTCTGTATAAAAAATTGCCCCAAAATTCAACAGCTTGAAATCTCAAACATTTATTAGGTTCCAATTTTTCTGGGTCAGGAATTTGGGAGTGCTTCACTAGAGGTAGTTCTTGCTCGGATTCTGAAGAGCTTGCAGTCAAGATGTCAGCTAGGGCTATAGTATCTGAAGGTTTGAGATCTGCTCACAGGATGGGTCAGGCACATGGCCATTTGCAGGAAGCCTCAGTTCCTTGCCTTGTTGGCCTCTCTACCTGACTATCTGAGTTCCCTCACAACATGGCAGCTGCTTCCCCCAAATCCAGTGATCCAGAAAAGGGAAAAGAGCAGGGAGAAAATCAAAGTGCGTTCTATGACCCTAGTGTCAGTAGTCCCACCATCATGTCTGCCTTATTCTGTTAGGTAAAGAGGTCGAGTCCAGCCACACTCAAGGAATGGGAAGTGCATCCCATCCTTTAGAGAAAGAACTATCAAAGGATCTCGGGAACACTTTAAAGCCACTGCATCATACCTCAATGGTAATCACTTGGAACTGTTAAAGGATGCCATTTTCTATGAGTTTGCTTTCATAGGAGGCATAACTGCCTTAAATCGTAGCTAGGTTGGAAGTATTAAAAATTCCTCACTGTGAGATAGTCTCCACCAATAATAGGATCATTTAGGACGTCTTGTTCACTTACTATTTTAGTAATACAGTTAGAACTTTGGCCTGATATTACTCCTGATATATGAAATTACTCTTGATAAATGAAATTAACCTCTTATTAGCCAAAAATTTGATAATGGAAACTGCCATGTAACTTTTTATCTAAGATCGAAGAGAAAAGCGTATTCCTAAATATAAAGGAGGTTTATGGTAATATACAAATTTCATCCCAAAACAAACTAGACTTAGCATATTTATAATTAATTTCTAAAACAGAATTATAACTAAATTCTTTTATGCCAGTTTTGTAGAATTAACAGAATTTTAGTAGTGGGAAAAGTCTTAGAAGTCACCTGGTTTAGCATGTTCATTTTGCAGATGAGGAAACTGAGGCGCATTGTGGTTAAGTGAGTTTTCTTACTCAAAGCTAATATCTTAGGTGTGATTCCTGAATTGTAGTTCAGAGGATGAGAGAGAGAGTGTGAATCATTTTTAATATTTGGAGCTGTTAGAGATAGTTTCGTGTATAAAAAAGCTTATTGGTCAAGATTCTGCTTTTATGAGTAGAGTTATATATATGTGGTTCCTACTGGTTTTTGAAAGGATGGAATTAAAGTTGTGCATGTTATTTTACTTTCTTGATTTCTGGAAATTGTCCAAAAATTGACTGTTCCTTTGTGGTGCACACATCTGTGTCAATGCAGTAAAGCAAAGAGAAAGAAGAAAAGAGAGGAAGCTGAGCAGCTACCTGTGGTGTCTAAAGAAATGTATTATAACATTGCTGTGGATTTAAAAGAAATATTCCAAACTGCAAACGACACCAATGAAAAGAAGGACGTGCCCTACAGCATGAACTGTGATGAAGGGAGAGCCCAGGAAGCCCATGACCCTGTGGCTCCGAGGACGGGGGCCCCGCAGCCTGGCGGGTTCATCTTTTCCTTTTTTGATTCACACACTGAAGATGGAAAGGAAGGTAACGTGTGTGGTTTTGTTTTGTTTGTTTGTTTTTACTATTTCATTCTAGGCAGTTTAAACTTCACTGAGTCTACGCTAAGTGTGATGATTTAACAGTAGCTGAAGAAAGGATTCTTTCTTGCACCTAGATAACCAATATGAGGTTTAATATCACAGCACCATAAATGCAGTGTTCCTGGAGCTTTGTTGAACACAGCAGAATATGGTTTCTGCTTTAGGGGGCTCACATCTAGCATGTGACGGAAGCTAGGGAACAATGTGCAGCATACCCTCTGCTGAAGTATAGGAAGTCATCATTTACGTAGTTCCGTACCTTAATGCATTTGGAGAAGCCATGACTTCGGAAAGCTAGTACTGTATGGCATGGAAAGGCAGAGATAGGTAACCTTGGCTTTATGCAAATAGGCTCTTTCGTCCGAATGCCAGTTTCAAACTTTATCCTTGAAGATTTGCCAGAACCTAGGGAAAAATACCGATACTAGTATTTGCATTCCATTTCGGGAGGTTTACCTCTGAAGGCCAACATGATACAAAAGTTTAAAAACACCTGTTTCTTAGGGGCTGCTTTTGACCTAGTGTTCACAATGGAAGGGCAGCTTTTCTGGAACTTCACTGTGAAAAGTAAGATACAGGAGAATACATGCACACCTAACTACAGTGGATTCTACTTTAAGATCAGCAGTTAAAATAGCATCCATGTGTTTAGCTGTTAAGTATTAAATGCCAGCTCTCTGTTACTCCAACAGGACATATAATAATCAAGTTGGTTTTCAAATGTTCTAAATAAGACACAAAATCCCTGCGTATCTCATTCTAATTTTGAGAGCCAAGTGTGAGAAATTGGTTTTGAAATGAGTACTAAGACACCTCAGCAACCTGGGAGATGTGCTTTAAGTACCTGGGAAGTTTTGGTGTCATGAGGCGACTGCCCACATCTTATAACAGGAACTTTTATGGCAGTTCTAGAAAGAGGTTTTGGAAATTGAAAGTGTAAACATGTATATTTTCTCATTTATGAATAAGCAGGAAGGAAAACTGGTTTCACTGCATTGGGTTCTATTTAAGGCTTCTCATGCTAGCACAGGTGCCACAATTATTTTGTTTTTAAAAACTATGTTGCCTATTTATAAATTTTGTTTTTATATCTTTTTATAATATTACTGTATCCCCCTTATCAATTAACTCTAGCAATGCCAAAAAAAGAAAATGTGATAGTAGCTTCTCTCAGTATTTAAAAATCTTAAAAAATACTACCTATTTTAAATTAATGATTAAGATATTATAAATGTCTTAATTTACACTATGCTAACATGGTGAAAGTAATCAAATGAGTATGTTCAGAAATGCTTGGTTATTCATTAACAGTCCTGTCATCTTTTATTGTCATGACAATATAGAGACCTATAGAGTTGAGACAGTGAAACGTGGTAAGGCTGCCTGGCAGGGAACCCCTCGTTTCCAAGATAGCAGTTCAGAAGAGGAAGATGTTACTGAAGAAACCGATGACAGAAAGCCCAGCCCTGGGTAAGCAAATTGTTTCTGTACAGGCATAATTCGTAATTCGTAAAACCTGAGTTAGACATGCTTTAGAAATATTCTGGAAGAATCTACGCTTATCTTTTCAAGACAACCTAATTTTCTTCTCTCAGCTTATTTAGAGAGCTCATTTGGAATGGGGAGCATATTTCCTTTTCTTGAGATTTGGATAGCACTGCCTGTGAGGGATATGATGTGCACAGGGAAGGGAGCCTGACCTGAAGTCCCTGGTCTGGAAAGAGGATGCTGCAACTGGCTGGCTGCCACCCCATGGGAAACATTGGAAAACAGGATGGCAGTGGTAGGGTGAAAGTATCAGCATCCAGCATGGAGAAGGTAGACAGGTCTTCATTACCAAAGCCTCCGAGAGAGGAGGAGAATGTTGAATAGAAAGAGCATGGGGGGCACTTTAACTCAGCACAATAAGCAAAACACAAAGCAGACATATTTAAGGAATAGTCCGCTTATGTTTTCAATGTAAATATTTCTTCTTAAATATAGAAGTTAACCAACCAATATCCATCTTTACTCCCCCCTCCCAGAGAAGTATCATTACCTGAGAAAGAGACCACCAGATTTTTCTTTTTCTCTAAGAATGATGAAAGACTTCTTGGTAAGTCCATTTTTTTATTAAATGGCATAAAACTGGTAATAGTACAGCTCTTGCCACTGCACATTCTGATACAATAACATGCATCCAAGTAAGAACTGTTTTTGAAAAATCCTGACCCTTTGCAGTGTTGTGTGGGTTAGCCTCTCTATTAAAATGATGCATATTGACTTTAGAGCCTGGAGGACCAAGGGCTCCCATTCACCACCTCCCTCACCCATTTATTATCATCAAGAGCTTGTTTTGTTTCATGAACTTGCATAGATGCTAGACAAAACACTCCTACATTTTTAGTACCCTAAAAGTTCATGTGAAAACCCTGAGGCTCTTGATGACTCCTCATTTCTTAGAGCCTAGCACAAACATAAACCATAATAGTATATGTTATATAAACAATAAAATCCCTAGCAATTCAAAATATTTTTGAAAAATAGCATAAATCCTTCCAGCTGCAGTGGGGAAGTCTGTGCCCAGGGATTCCGGGCACCTCTGGGACTGTAGTCACTGCCCTGATGGGAGCCCTGGATTACACCTATTCGTTCTGGTAAAGATGGCGGCATAGGTAAATGTAGTACTCACATCCTCTTACAACCACATAAAAAAAAAAATATGACTGAACTCCAGAACAGCCATCATTCATAATCACCTGAAATTTAGCTAAATGGAAGTCCTACAGCTAAGGATATAAAGAAGCCACACTGGGACTGGTGGGAGGGGTGGACATGTGGAATGGGCTGGTCCCACACCCACTTGTGGTGGATAAAAGTCGAGAGGAATATCTCAGCTGCAGAGGTCCCCATGATGAACAAGAGGTCAGAGCCCCACAGAAGTCACCTCAGCCCAGGGTTCCAGTGCCAAGAAGAGAAGTCCCTGTAACTTTGGGATCTAAAAACCAGTGGCGATTGAGGCTAAGGTAGAGGGAGGCTGCTGGAGTCCCAGGTAGTGCCCACTCACACAGACTTATTCAGACTCACTCCCTCTGAGTTCTTCATTTGGGGCAGCAGCTTGAAAGGCACCACCAGGACACACAGGGAGGAACTGATCTGTCTGGCATCAAGGCAAGAGCTGGAGAGGCAGCTTTCTCCCAGACAGAAGTGCTGGCAGAGACCATTGTTTCTTTGATGAGCCCTCCCCTTCACAGAGCCTGCAGGCAGTCTCTATCCACCTGGCTTACACTGTTCACTCAGCCCTGGTGATTCCCTGAGGACCCACTCCACCCAACTTTTGGACCCACCCAAGCTATTTCCAGTGGCTTTTCAGTACCAATGGGGTGTCTTGGCTCATGCTTCTGACTTTCCTAAACTCTCAAATAAGCAGCATTTGGCCCAGCATGCCATGGACCTCTTACTTAGTGGCTCCAGGCCTGGGACTAGCAGCCCCCGGCGTTGGTTCACAGCTTGGCCTCTCCTGGGCACCTCCAAGCCCAGCACAAGTAGCAGCCATTTGCAGATCGCTTTGTAGCTCATGCCAGATGGCCCTGGGCAGAACACAGGCAGTAGTTAACCTTAGCCTGGACCTCCAGGGAGGTACCAGACCCAGCATTCCCAGTGAGCAGCTTCAAACCTCGTTGAAGCACCAGCCAACCAGCTTCCACAAGGAACACACTCAAGGGGTGAATGCAGCGGGCACCAAAGCCCTGCTGAAGTTAAGCCCTGCTCCATGGGATGCGCCCTGAGCATTTTATCCTCCACAGTGGTTACTCACGGTCCTCAGACCTGATCGGCCTGATAGTAGATCCCTCCCACTGATGTGCCAACAGCAGTCACAGCTCAACTACAACAGGAGAGTGGACAAAGCCCACGTGGGGTGCACACACCTGGAGTGCCCAGCTCAGGTGAATTCGTGAAGGCTCTGCCACTGGACCCAATGGGACACCTAGTATGTTAGGCCATTCTACCAAACCCCGGAGACATAGAAACAAACACAGGGAGGCTGGCAAAATGAGGACACAAAAATGTCCCAAATGAAAGAACACAACAAAACACCAGAAAAAGAACTAAACAGAATAAAGACAAGCAATCGACCAGATGCAGAGTTCAAAACATTTGTTATAAGGATGCTCAGTGGACTTAGGGGAAGACTAGATGAACCCAGTAAGAACTTCAACAGCATAAAAAAGGACATACCAACGATAAAAAGGAACCAGCCAGAAATGAAGGATACACTAACTGAAATGAAGAATAATTTATAGGCAATCAACAGTAGAATAGATGAAGCCAAGAATCAAAACAGCAATTTGGAATATAAGGAAGCAAAAAACACCCAATCAGAACAGCAAAAACAAAAAAAAACACCCAAATTTTTAAAATGAGTAGAGTATAAGGAGCCTCTGGGACAACTTTAAGTGTAGCAACATTCACATCATGGAGGTGCCAGAAGGCGAAGAGACAGCAAGAAATTGAAAACCTATTTGAAAAAAGAATGACAGAAAACTTCCCTAACCTGGTGAAAGAAATACGCATACAAGTCCAAGAAGTGCAGAGAGCCCCAAACAAGGTGAACCCCAAGAGACCCACTGCAAGACACATCATAATTAAAATGCAAAAGGTTAAAGACAAAGAGAGACCCTTAAAAGCAGCAAGAAAAAAAGCAGTTACCTACAAGGGAGCTCCCATAAGACTGGCAGCTGATTTCTCGAAAGAAATTGCAGGCCAGAAGAGATTCGCATGAAAACCTGGGCAAAATGGACAAATTCCTAGAAGCATACAGTCTTCTAAAACTCAATCAAGAAGAGTCAGAAAACCTGAATAGACCAATAACAACTAATGAAACTGAAGCAGTAATGTAAAAACTATAAACAAAAGTCCGGGACTGGGTCACTTCACAGGAGAGATTTACCAAACAGTCAAAGAAGAATTAACACCTATCCTCAAACTATTCCAAAAAATCCAAGAGGAAAGGAGACTTCCAAGCTCTTTTTACAAGGCCAGCATTATCCTAATTCAAAAACCAGATAAAGACGCTTCAAAGAAGGAAAATTACATGTCAAAATCCCTGATGAACAAAGATGCTAAAATTGTCAACAAAATATTAGCAAATAGGATCCAGGAATACATTAAAATGATCATGCACCATGACCAAGTCAGATTTATTCTGTGGATGCAAGGTTGGTTCAGTATTCAAAAGTGAATAACATGATACAGCATTTAAACAAAATGAAGGACAAAAATCATATGATCATATCAATAGATACCGAAAAAGCATTCAACAAAATCCAGCACCCGTTTATGATTAAAAACTCAGCAAAATGGGAATAGAGGGACGATGCCTCAAGGTAATAAAGGCCATATATGACAGACCTACAGCCAACATCACAGTCATTGAACAAAAACTAAAACAATTTCCCTTAAGAATAGGAACAAGACAGGGATGTCCACTTTCACCACTCGTATTCAACATAGTACTGGAAGTCCTACCCACAGCCATCAAAAAGGAAGAAAACATAAAAGGCATCCAAATTGGAAAGGAGAAAGTAACACTGTCATTATTTGCATATGACATGATATTGTACATAGAAAACCCTAAAGACTCTACCAAAAATCTGCTAGATTTAATAAATTTGTCAAAGTAGCAGGATACAAAATTAACAATCCCATTTACCATTGCCACAAAAAATAAGATACCTGGGAAAAAACTGTACTGGGAAAACTACAGGACATTGAAAAAGGAAATAAGAGGAAGACACAAAATTGTAAGCATGTACCGTGCTCATGGATTAGAAGAATTATGTCATTAAAATGTCCATACTACCCAAAGCAATCTACAGATTCAATGCAATCCCTTTAAAATACCAATGGCATATTTCAGTTACATCAGATATTCCAAAAATTTATATGGAACCCAAAAAGACCCCAAATAGTGGCAGCAGCCTTGAGAAAGAAGAACAATGTTGGAGAGATCACAACACCAGATATCAAGTTACACTACAAAACCACTGTTATCAAAACAGCCTGGTACTGGCACAAGAACAGGCATATAGATCAGTGGAACAGAACAGAGACCCCAGAAATAAAGCCATGTCTTTATGGTCTATTAATATTTTACAAAGAAGGCAAGAGCATACAATGGATTAAAGACAATATATTTAATAAACGGTGTTGGAAAATTGGACAGGTACATGCAAAAAAAAGTGAAACTACACCACCAACTTACACCGTACACAAGAAGAAACTCAAAATGGATGAAAGACTTAAATGTAAGATGCAAAACCACAAAAATCCTAAAAGAAAACATAGGCAGTAAAACCTCAGACATCTCACGTAGTGGAATTTTCGCTGATACGTCTCCTAGGGCAAGAGAAACAAAGGAAAAAATAAACAAATGGAACGATATCAAACTAAAATGCTCCTGCACAGCAAAAGAAACCATTCCTCAAAATGCAAGGGGAACCCACTGTATGGTAGAACATATTCGCCAATGATACATCTGATACGAGGTTAATTTCCAAAATATATAAAGAACTTGTACAACTCAATAAAAGGAAGACAGACAATCCAATTGAAAAATGGGCAAAGGGCCTGAATAGACACTTCTCCAAAGAGGACATGCAGATGGCCAAGAGATATATGAAAAAATGCTCAATGTCGCTAGTTATTAGAGATGCAAATTAAAACAACAATGAGGTATCACCTCACACCTGGAACAGGTTGCAACAAGCAGCTAGTGCTGGCAAGGGTGTGGAGAAAAGGGAACCCTGGTGCACCGCTGGTGGGCATGCAGACTGTTGCAGTCACTGTGGAAAACAGTATGGAGTCTCCTCCAAAAATTGATAATTGAACTGCTATTTGACCCAGTGATTCCACTCCTGGGAATATATCCTAAGAAACCTGAAACACTAATAAGAAGGAATATATGCACCCCTATGTTCATAGCAGTGCAATTTACAATAGCTAAGATCTGGAAACAGCCCCAGTGCTCATCAGTAGATGAGTGGATAAAAAGTGTGGTACATTTACACAATGGAATACTAGGCAGCCATAAAAAAGATTTCTTTCCCTTTGCAACAACATGGATGAACCTGGAGATTATTATGCTAAGCAAAATAAGCCAGTCAGAGAAAGAAAAATATCACATGACCTCACTTATATGCAGAGTTTAATGAACAAAATTAACTGACAAACAAAATAGGTCCAGAGATACGGAAGCATGGAACAGACTGACAGATGTAAAGGGGAGGGGGGGGTTTAAACCAAGAACTTATATGAATATGTGCATGGCCCATGGACACAGACAATAGTGTGGTTAGGCATGGGGTGGGGCTGGAGTTGGGTTGAGGGGGCCAAACATGGGAAAAATGGGGGACATCTATAATACTCTCAACAATAAAAATTTTAAAAAGGACCTACAACCAAGATTACTCTATCCAGCAAAACTATCATTTAGTATCGAAGGACAGATAAAGAGCATCCCTGACAAAACCAGTACTACATGAAATTTTAAAGGGTCTTCTTTAAGAAGAAGAAATAAAAAATATGAACAATAAAATGGCAATAAATACACATCTAAAAAACAAACAAGTAGAACAGAAACAGACTCATAGATAACAGAGAACATTTTGATGGTTGCCAGATGGGACAGAGGTTGGGCGATGGGTGAAAAAGGTGAAGGGATTAAGAAGTACAAATTGATTGTCACAGAATAGCCACTGGGAAGTAAAGTACAGCCTAGGGAATATAGTCAATAATATTCTAATAACTGTGGTGTCAAATGGGTAGGAGATTTATCAGGCTGATCGCTTAGTAAGTTACATAAATGTCTAATCACTGGAGTGTACACCTGAAACTAATATAATGTATGTCAACTGTAATTGAAAAATTTAAAGACTTAAAAATAATAACAAACTAAAATAAAATTAGCATAAATTGAGTGGTGTGGGTAAGTCGTAAGTAGAATTAAAGAACTTGATAATGCCAGCACTAGAATGGTATCCTTTTTGGTATTAATTTGTTGCCTCGTCTTTTTTTATTTTCCCCAAGTAGGTTCTGACTTATTCTGGAGAGGAATGGGAGATAATATTAGTAGGAATTCTTGGGAGGCCAGAACAAACAACCTGCGTATGGTAAGTAATTGTATCTTCATATTGTCCCCATCAATAAATACGATGTTATCTTTGCGTTAATATATATCTGTGTAAGAATAGGGGAATAGGTATGACACCTAAGACTAAAAGGATGACAACTGAGAACATGATTTAAACACTCAGAGTTATAATGTTAGGAGGGACCTTTGAGGTTGTTCAATCCAACACACATGGTACAGATGAAGAGACTGAAAACTGGCTGAATCTAGTAACTCGTCTGAGTTCCAGCCATGCTTCATTAAGTAACAGGAAATATGAGTCTTCTGAAAGACTGAGTTAGAGTTTCCATTGTAAACACTTAACACCAAAAATTTAAATTGTCCTTGTTCATTCCAGGTAAGCACTTACACAATGGTTTGCACAACCCTGACACTGAATAACCCTACATTTTACTTTATAGTTACTGAACTCCTTGCAAATAATTTACATTTAGTTTTAACAAAGGCTTTTTTGCTTTTATGTTTTTCTAGGATTGTCGGAAGAAACATAAAGATGCCAAAAGGAGAGTGAAACCAAAATAAAAAGTGTGATTATTGGTTTTGATACTGATTTTGAACAAGATTCACTTATAGAAATTGGATGAACTAGAAAACAATTTTAGCTAACAAGAATTTGGAGTGAAGGAATATTCAAAATCTGGCTAATGGATGCAATGCTGGTTGCTATTGCTATGTTTTTCTGTGATTTTCCTTTATTTCTACTACCTAAGTACTTCAAAAAAATTAACCTAAACTTTTTTTTTTAATCCTCACCTGAGGATATTTTGAGAGAGAGAGAAACTATGTGAGAAACACATTGATTAGTTGCCTCCTGAATGCCCTTGGCCAGAGTCGAACCCAGGACCCTTTAGTCCACAGGCCGACACTCTAACCACTAAGCCAAACCGGCTAGGGCTGAACTTTACTTTTTTTAACGAAGCACAAGACAGTCCCTCAAAAAAAAAGAAAACTCTTTGTATATAATCCCTTTGCCCTCCATCCTCAATAACTAATGGGCATCTTCTGATGCAAGCTTTATATAAACCGTTTTAAAATATATGGGTCAGAGCACTTGTGTTTTCCAAGTTAGGTTTTGTATGAATTATAGGCTACTTGAAATATTTATTTCTGATTGTACCAAATACACTTGACCTCCATTTTGTGTTATTTATTTATTTAAGAGGCTGGACACAAGTCAAACTTGAGTTTTGTACTTGTGTCCTGGTGAACAGCTAACTAAAACGCAGGACATTTCAGACCATTGTTACAGGAGAGTTCTGGGAAGACCAGAAAAGGACACCAAATAGTTTTTCTGTCCTTCCCCTCCAGGAATTGATAGAGGCAAGCCCATCAATCCCAAAATTCTACTTAGAACAGAGGCTTATGAAAAATCCAAGTGTTTGAAAGGTAGGTAGTCACAGTTGGAGTCAGGACTCTAAGTCCCTATAGGGAAGCAGATTTAGTACCTTGTTAAATCAACTGGGCTAGGATGACAGACAGACAGTCCTCCTATCAAACTGGGCTCTGTACAGAATTGTGTAGCTCTGGCAGGTGTGGCTCAGTTGGTTGTCATCCAGTACACCAAAAGGCCGTCGGCTCGATTCCCTTTCGGCACATACCCACATACAGGTTGCGGGCTCGATCCTGTCAGGGCCCATGCAGGAAGCAATGGGTCGATGTTTCTCCTTCACATCAATGTTTTCTCACTCCCTCTTCCTCTCTCTGTTTGCCCTGCATCCTCAACTAATGGGCAAAAATCAATAAAAAAAAGTAAAACATAAAAAAATTGTGTTGTATAAAAACAATCCCAAGGGATCATCATTGAACCATAACGTGCGTATTTGAAATTGACTTGCATCTTGATTGTGTATAAACTTCGTGAGGGTTGGAATGTCATCTGTGTATTCATTATGTCCCCACTGCCTAGAATCGTGTCTAAAACATAGCGGGCGCTCAGCACGTAATTTTTTAATAAACAGTGTCCAGTGAATTAAGTGGCTGAAGAGTCCTGTGTTTCCAAGACTGGACTTCATGGAGAATGCAAACAGCCACTCAGCAGGATAAATAACCTCCTTTTGATGTGTATTACATTTATGCCTTCTTATCTATTGCTACAGAACAAGTCATTTCATTAACAATCATTTATTTTGCTTACAAATAACCAGTTTGGTCAGGACTCACTGGGGACTGTTTGTCTTACTGCATGTGGTATCATTGGCCTGGCCCCGCTGGAACTAGAACCCGTTTCTCAGATGGGCCACTCTGCCTCTCCATGTGTCCTCACAGCAGGGCGGCTGGGTTTGGGGCTCAGGAAACCAGTGCCAGCGGTCTCGAGGCCTAGCTCAGAAACTGGCTGAGTCGTTTCCACTGTGTAGGTAGAAACAACACTGAACCCGCCTGTACTCAGTGGCTAGGGACGCGGACCCCACCTCGGCGGGAGGGGTTCCGTTTGGACCGTGTTTAAATGTCACACCTACGTCTCCAAAGCGGGTCACATCAGGTAGCCGTGCCCACCCCCAACTCCTGCTCCCCGGATACAGCCACCTTCTACGGTGTAATGTTTCCTCTGAGTTTCTCCGTGTTTCTAACAAGCTTATGCTGTGAGTTCTTGACTTTTCAGGTTTAGAATTACCTGTCGACTTACTCTGAAAAGGAGGATTTATCCCCGGCGGGGCTCGGTCAGCGTCGTCCGCGCGCCAAAGGTCGCTGGTTGGATTCCTGGTGCGGGAACGTGCCCTCCCTCTCCCTCCTCTCGGAAATCAAAACAACTACGGGAAAGAACAGTGAGGATTTAATTCTGACCCATGCAGTCTGTTTTGACCACGTTGAACCTTTCCCTAGACTCCTTCGCTTGCTCCGCTTCCCCTGGGCTGTCTTCCCCGCAGCACGAGGACGGGCCTGCCGGGGGTCAGGGGGGTCAGGGCGGGCCTGCCGGGGGTCAGGGGGTCAGGGCGGGCCTGCCGGGGGTCAGGGGTCAGGGCGGGCCTGCCGAGGGGTCAGGAGGGGCCGAGGCGGCCGCAGCCGGAGGCTTCGGGCTCGAGACGTCGAGTTCTGGGCAACGCGCCGAGGCTCCCGCGCCCGGAACCTCCCCGCCCCCCGCACGAGCTGCGGGGCCGTCCCTGGAGGTTGAGTGAGCGCCGCTCGGGTTCTCGAGATGCTCTTAAATGTACTGAGAGCTTTCTACATGTTCTCGGCCAGACCGACTTTTTGCCGCCGTTGATGGAGACGGCGAGCAGGTGCGGGCCGCGGTTCCCTCTCGTCTCGGGCCGAGGCCGGGGCTGCCGTCCGCGCGGCTCGGGGGCGCGTGTTCACCCGCAGGGGCGGGGCGCATGTAAGAAAGCAGGGAATTGATTTGTTTTCATAGCGGGAAACATTTTTAAGGCTGGTTACCAGGCCTTTCTCTCCTTGTTTCACCTGCATGTGGCCGTTTAATTGCTACAGTCAGGCCCAGAGCTCTGGAGAGGGCGCCCCAGCCCGCGGCCCCCGACCCCGCCCCGGGGCAGCGCTGCCGCCCGGCGCGCGCGGGAGGGTCCCCGGAGCGGCAGGCCAGGAGTCTCAGTGTGCATCAGAATTCCCCAGCGCCTGCTAAAATGATTTTTTTAAAGTTTTAAAAAATTACTGACTTTAGAGAAACACCGATATGCGGTTCCACTTATTTATTCATTGGCTGATTCGTGTGTGCCCTGCCGGGGGCGGGAGGCCCGAGCCGGGCCTCGCAGTTCCGCCGGCGGCTGGGGCCTGGCGCAGGTGCCGCGGCCCCGACAACGCCCCCGAGCGGGCTGCCGGCCTGCGAGCGCCGCCGGGGCACCCGCCGGGGCGGGGCTCAGCCCCAGCACAGCTGCCGAGGCCGCCGCGGGCGGAGGACACCGAGGGGCGCACACGGCCGCGTGAAGCCCCGGGCCCGGAGGCACTGAAGGGTCCTCCCGGCACCGCCGCCCGAGCCGCGCGGAATCTCCCGGCGAGCACCGCGGGCGCGCCGGGATGGGCGGGGCCCGAGCCGCCTATCGGCGTTTGGTTTGTTGCCGGGTGTCCGACGGCGCGCCCTGATTAGCCGGTGCCGGCGCCGCGCTCGCCCGGGGCCCGGGCCTTGCATCAGCCTCGGTCGGCGCGTCTGAGGCCTGGGGCTGTCGGTGAGCGCGCGCTCGGCCCCCAGGAGGAGGGCGGGGGGACGGGGCACCGACCTCGCGACCCGCGCGAAGCCTGGCGCCCGGGCCGAGACTCGCGACCCTCGTCCGCGCTCTGCCGCCGGTGCCGCGGTAGCACGTGAGCCGTCGCGTGGCTGCGGGGTGCGGTGGGACCGCGCTCGCAGGGGAGCGCAGAGGTGGCGGCGCTAGAAGTGACTGGGAGTGGAGGTGTTCCTGAGAACCGGCCCCGCGCGGCGGGCGGGGGACGGCGGGGCACGGCGGCGGGCGGGAGCGACGGGGGACGGCGGCGGGCGGGAGCGACGGGGGACGGCGGCGGGCGGGGGACGGGGCACGGCGGCGGGCGGGGACGGGGGGAGACGGGGGACGGCGGCGGGCGGGGACGGGGGGAGACGGGGGACGGCGGCGGGCGGGGACGGGGGGAGACGGGGGACGGCGGCGGGCGGGGACGGGGGGAGACGGGGCACGGCGGCGGGCGGGGACGGGGGGAGACGGGGGACGGCGGCGGGCGGGGACGGGGGGAGACGGGGCACGGCGGCGGGCGGGGACGGGGGGAGACGGGGGACGGCGGCGGGCGGGGACGGGGGGAGACGGGGGACGGCGGCGGGCGGGGACGGGGGGAGACGGGGGACGGCGGCGGGCGGGGACGGGGGGAGACGGGGGACGGCGGCGGGCGGTGCGGAGCGGGGGGGCGGGCCCACCGCGGGGGCTGGCGGCGCGAGGGGTTGGGGTCTCCAGATGGTAAGTAGGAGCTGAGGTCTTTGTGTTTGGCTTAATGCAGTGATTCTTCACCTTTGGGGGAGTCGGAGCTCCCTAGAAAATTTTATAAAAGTTAAGAGTCGTCTTCACAGCTTAAGTCCCTTTTTCTAAAACGTCAAGTGGGAGCTGAGGTAGATCTTCCTGAGTGCGGTCGGGACGGCCGCCGGCGGTGGCGCCTCGGAGGCGGCCGGCGGGCCGGCCTCGCGGGCGTGGGCGTGGGCAAGGTCGCAGCTCTTCCGCGCGGTGCCTGAGGGCGAGGGCCTGGCGTGAGGTGCGAGCCGTGGGACCCCTCTTCCTGGGGAGGCGGAGGCGCCGCGCGCCGCGGACCCGGGAGCCGTGGGCTTCCGACTGATACGTTTCGGGCGCACACGAGTGGCCCGCCTGTACTTTTCTTTTTTCCTGTATAAAGCTCAGAGGTACACGTGCATCTAAAAAATAATGGAAGGAAAACGAGGCACCGCTTGTAAGGACCTTTCCGTTTTGCTGACATGGGTCGTTACTGTGCTTCGCTTGATGCTTTCCTTTCAGAGTTTCCCAAGTCGGCGGCCCGGCCCCGGTAGCTTCCGAGCGCCCGAGGCCGCCCGTCCCCCCGCCGTCGCCTCGTCACCGGCCGTCCCGCCCCGCCGCCGGCTGGGACCCCGCCCGCGCCCGCCCGGGGAGCGAGAGGGAGGCGCTGCCGCGCGGGCGCCCGCGGCGCCCGGGGCCTGGGCCGGAGCTGTAGGGCGTGCCCTTCCCGAAAGGAGTGAAAAAGCAGCCACTAGGATAAGTAGGAGATTGAGTGAGCTGGGAGTTGTTTGAATGTGAGGTTCTCGCCTTACTAGCGTCACAAGTGTTTTAGGTCTTGTCATTCCTCAGTAGCAAGTGAGTGCGATTGAGATTTAACAAATGAGGTCAGAGGGCCGAAGTTATTTTAACAGAAGTGCTTTCTGTCCTGTGGGTGTAGGTACTAATTCTTAACCTATTTCGAGATTTTTTTTAGATTGTTACTGAACTTTTATTGTCATTATTAGAGCGCACTCGCCAGCCTCGCCTCCAGATGAGGAGCCGGTGCCTGCGTTTTAGTAGGACCCTGGGGGATTAGCGTGAGAGTCAGCACTCTGCGACTGCTCTGACCAAGAATTCCCAGGATTTTCTTGTTTTCTCTTAGAAGCAATTTATCTACTAAATGCTATATTGTAGTTGAAAAATGGGTGAAGAGTGTGATTTTGAGACAAGTTTTGCAATAATTTAAAAATACCATGTATCCCTATTTTATACTATTACAAAAATAACTCAAAATTGATCAATGACCTAAATACAAGCTAAAAAATCGCAACCTTGTTTAAGGTAGTGGTTTCTTAGACATGACATTGAAAGCACAAGAAACAAAACAAAAAATAGGTACACTGGTCTTCACCAGAATTAGAAATATGTAATAACATGAAGAAAATAAAAGGACAGTCCACAAAATGGGAGAAATTTTTGCAAATTTTATAACAGGTGGAGCTTGTATCTGGAATAAAGAATTCTTACAACTCAACAATAAAAAGATAACTATACATTGGGCAAAGGATAAATAGATAGCTCTCTAAGGAAATGTAAAAAATGCCCAGTAAGCACATGCTCAACATCACTGATCATTAGGGAAATGCAAATCAAAACCACCATGAGTTACCACTTCCTATCCACTAGGACTTCGTCTAATACAGTAATGGTAATAAGGAGTGACTCCTCATTCGCTGCTGGAAGAATATAAAGTAATGTGTAGCCCTGAAAAAAAATCTTGGCAATTTTTTAAAAATATATATCTCCATTGATTTGAGAGAAAGGAAGGGAGAGAGAAACATCAGTGATGAGAGAGTTGTCATTGGCTGGCTGCCTCCTGCACGCCCCTGACTGGGGATCGAGCCTGCAACCTGGGCATATGCCCGGACTGGAATCGAACCGCAGTCTCTTGGATCCTAGGTTGATTCTCAACTACTGAGCCATGCCCAGGTGGGCTAGCAATCTTTTTAAAAGTTACACAGATACGACCTCCAATTCCACTCCTCTGTGAGTGTGTGTGTGTGTATGCGCACGCACACACACGCAAGGGAACTAAAAACATAGTTCCAACAAAAACTTAAATACATATATATTCATAGCATTGTTCATAATAGCCAACAAGTGGAAAAAATCCTAATGTCCATGAACTAATGAATGGATAAACAAAATGTGGCATCTTTATACAATAAAATACTATTATTCAGTATAAAAAAGTGGTGGTGTATGAATACATATTACAACATGGATGAACCTTGAACACATAATTCTAAATAAAAGAAGCCAGACAAAATAGGCTGTACATACATGATTCTGTTTATATGAATGTCCAGAACAGGAAAATCATAGATGCAGAAAGTAGATGTATGGTTGTCAGGGCTGGGGAAAGGGAATGGAGAGTGACTGCTAATCTGTACAGTTTTTAGAGGACGAAAGGGAGCATTGATGAAAATATTCTGGAATTAGAGCGTGGTTATGGTTGCACAACCTTGTGAGTATACTAAAAATCACTGAATTGTACACTTTAAAAGGGTGAACTTTATAGTGCGTGAACTATGCCTAAAAAACCTGTAATTATTTTTAAAGTAACATGTAGTAATATGTACACTCATTTTAATGTATGGTAATCTGTTATTTCTAGACTTTTCTTGAGAATAATAAACTTGATTTCTCTTGCAGCAACAAAATGGTTCAACAAGTTCCAGAAAACATCAATTTTCCTGCTGAAGAAGAGAAAATCTTGCAGTTCTGGTCCAAGTTTAATTGTTTTCAAGAATGCTTAAAGCAGTCAAAACACAGGCCCAAGTATGTGAATTTCCTGGTAAAGGTGGAGTCCTTAAGACTAGTCATTTCTTAGACTGTGTTCTGTTAAGGCACAAACTTTTTATTCACCTTTGCATTCCCAGTTTCCTGGCTCTATGTAGTGGGTACTCGTAGTTGTTGTAGGTATACATTGAATGGATGAGTTCTCAGTTATTAGGTTAAATTCAGTTTAAGAGTTCTTGTGAAAAGATTAACTTCAATGGTATCATGAAATTCAGATGTTAGAACCATTTAAGTTTAGACCTCTATTGAATAGAGTTTACGTATCACCCTCTTCCTTTCCACTTTTCTCATCACCACCTCACTTAAGTCCTTCAGCTAGTAGTCGCCTTCTGCTAGGATACGTCTGCCTGTGCTCTCCATTCACCTAGAGACCAGTGGTATTTTTCTAATCACGTGTCTCGTGCTCAAAAACTTTATGAGACAGAGCATTTATTGCCCTATTTTACTGATGAATAACTTCATCATTCAGCATCAGGATGTATAACTTGGATTATATTGTGGACTAATCGGTGAAGAAAGAGTGGCCCAATGGAGGCCTCTCCAGCTCCCCCATAACTAGCTTTTTTGAAAGCAGGACCTCTGGTAAATACCTAATCAGTTAATCTGAATTTCCTGGTCTCACTGCTTTTCTTCTTCCTGAAGACTCCACTATAACAGTTGCTGTCTATAGAAAAGTGTTGTCCTAAATTTTTGCTGTCTATTTTAAAGTGACTTAACACATTTTTTTGTATCTGTTAGATTTACTTTCTATGATGGGCCTCCTTTTGCAACTGGGCTGCCTCACTATGGACATATACTTGCCGGGACAATTAAAGATATAGTTACAAGATATGCTCACCAAAATGGGTTTCATGTTGACAGAAGATTTGGATGGGATTGTCATGGCTTACCTGTGGTATGTTGGAGTCACCAGCCTTATGTTTTGATTTTTTTAGTAACCATTACATTTCATCATATAATATGTATAAGTATGATGAATTTTTACTATAATCAGACCTTTTCATTTCTGTAATACTATTTATAGTTGATTTTCTCTAGATTTTTTTTGAGAACTACTTTTTTAGAATATGTTTTATTTTCTAGAGTTGCTGAATTGCATTTGTTTGCATTTGTATTGTTAGATTTACTTTCTATGATGGGCTTCTTTTGCAACTGGACTGCCTCACTGTGGACATATGTTTGCGGGCACTATTAAAGATAGTTACAAGATAAGCTCACCAGAGTGGCTTGACAGAAGATTTGGATGGGATTGTCATGGCCTACCTGTGGTGTGTTACATAGAGAAGGGTGGTTAACAATGTTACTGTAAATTTTCAGGAATATGAAATTGATAAGATACTGGGAATCAGAGGACCAGAAGATGTAGCCAAAATGGGGATTGTGGAATATAACAATCAGTGCCGAGCAATTGTGATGAGATATTCTGCTGAGTGGAAGGTATGTTTAGTTATTTTCAGTAAAATAAACAAAAACTTCTCACTTAAATTGGAGTTGAAATGGTTTATTGTCCTTTGTGCCTTTAATGTTGCTCCCAAAAGTATGGCTGCTCATGTGAGGTTATAAGAGGGGTCAGCCATCCTTTTTTAAAAATATATATATATGTATCTTTGTTGATTTCAGAGAGAGTAAGGGAGAGGGAGAGAGAAATAGAAACATTAATGATGAGTCATTGATCAGCTGCCTCCTGCACGCCCCGACTGGGGATCAAGCCCACAACCCAGGCATGTTCCCTGATTGGAATCGAACTTCGATTTCCTGGATCCTAGGTTGATGGTCAACTGCTGAGTCACACCCAGCCAGGCAGAGGGTCAACCATGCTTTTTAAAGGAATGTTTTGTTTCCACCTCCAACCCTAATATGTAGACTGTAGCTTAAACTGAAGCCTCTCTTATTTCTATGTGCTTCATTAGTCTTCCATATTTAATCTTTTACCTGCCCACAGCATATGACAGGAATCAGGTTGTCCTAGCAAATAGGTTAACTTGAATATTGTAAAAAAGATAAAAAATTAAATGTTAAAATGAGTTCTAACTTGGACTCATTGTTACATGAATTTTACTCCCATCTTGCCTGCTTCTCTTAGTAATAATGCTCCCACAGCTGGTACTTCCAAGTAACTGTCAAGTGCTGTCAGAGCTCATCCCCTTGCTTGTTCTTAAGGACTTAGGAACAAAGATCCTCAACTCCCTATTTTTTCCCTGGACTTCTGATTAATTAGTTTGTGTAACTTAAAACCATGTCGAGGTTTTATTTTTCTCATCATCTCTGTCTTACCACTTTGACTTCTTAAACTTGATGTTGTTCAGAATTCCCTATTCTGCCAGTGGTCTCTAGCTTCAAACATTAATCCTTATTATGATCAAGTTGAATGGCAAATTATATCACGTCTTCTTAGTATCTCTTATATCTCCTATTTAGTCCTTTATTTTCATTCCTGCAACCTTTCCCTAGGTTCTCACCTCTTCATTCCTATAACTATTTCCTAATAGGTCTCTTGTTCATGGGCTTCCCACTCAGCCTGTCAAGTTCTCTCTCCCACAAGGCTGTGCTCATCTTGCTATTCCCTGCTCAGAACATAGAGTGACTTCTCTTTGTTGGTGAATAAAATTTTGTTTCATCAATCTGAAAAATCAAAGCTTCTAAATTTTCTCCTTTCTTTACTCTAACTTTCCCTGCCTGTTCTCCAGTAGGGAAAAATCCTGATGATTATAATATTCATGTGGGTGGTTTTTTTCCCCTTATTTTTAAATTTTTCATTGTGAAATAATTCAGGCTTATTAGAAATTGCAACAGTTGTATGAAGACTTTCCTTATATCCTTTACTCACCAGCTAACACCTTCAATAACCGTAGTATAATTACCAAAAGCAGATTATTAAGAAATTAACATTGATACATTACATTAGACCTTATTCAGATTTGACCAGTTCCTCTGATATTTATTTCTGATCCAAGGACAAGTTTAGAAGCACACACTGCATTTAGTTGTCATACCTCCTTAGTCACCTTTAATCTGGAACATGACCTCAATCTTTCTTTGTCATTTATGACCTTGTCACTTGTGTTTAAACCTTTTAAAAAAAAAATTAGTTTATATTTTAGAGAGAGGGGGGAGAGAAACATCTGTGTGTGTATATATATATATATATATGTATATATTTTGTACCATTTATTCATGCATTCATTCACTGGTGGTGGTGTGTGCCCTCACCGAGGATTGACCCCGCAACCATCTGATGATGCTCTAACCAAACTGAGCTACCCGGCCAGGGATTGACATTGTCACTTTTAGTGACGTTGTACAAACAGTACAAACCAGTTATTTTGTAGAAAGTCCTTCAGTAGCCCAGCCGGTGTGGCTCAACGGTTGAGCATCTACCCATGAACCAAGAAATCACAGGTTCTGTTCTGATCAGGGCACATGCCTAGGTTGTGGGCTTGATCCCCTGTAGGGGGCGTGCAGGAGGCAGTCAATGTTTCTATCTCTCTATCCCTCTCACTTCCTCCCTATCTATAAAAAAATCAATAAAAACATTTTTTTAAAAAACAAAATTCCTGCATATCTAATATATATTTGTGATTCCGTTTATGGAAAGGATGTCTCAGAAGTGATGACATACCCTTTGTCATGTCAGGAGGTCTATGACACTGATATGTCTCATTGCTTATGTTGACTTTGGTTTCTAAGGTGATCTCTGTCAGGATTCTTCATTGTAAAGTTGGGGTTTTTCCTTTGTAATTAATAATAATTCTGTGGGGAGGTTCTTTGCAAATATCCTCTTTCTCATACTTTAACCGCAGTAGTTTTACTATCCTTTTCTGATTCTTGCCAGCATCAGTTATACCTGTAGTGTTTCCCAAATGGTAATTCGGGTAGACTTTAAAGGCATATTTATACTTTTAAATAACATTCACATACAGGATGAATGCCACAGAAATCTGGTGCTTAATCTTACAAAGCGTGTTGATTGCAATATAGATTTACCTGAATCATTGATTGGCCTGTTTTTCCCAAAGTCATTGCATGTGGTGATAAACAAGTAAAACACATTTATGTACAATAACAAATATCATTCTCTAACAACTAACATTTACATTTTTAAGTCTACTGTTACCAGACTTGGCCGATGGATTGACTTTGACAATGACTACAAAACTCTCTATCCAGAATTCATGGAATCTGTCTGGTAGGTTTATTTGAAATTGTAAATATAATGAATATTCTGTTATACAGGGGTGGGCAGAAGTAGCCTTACAGTTTTTCATATGGAAAATACAGTAGGTATTAAGAAGTACAAATTGGTAATTACAGTATAGTCACAATATAGGGAATATAGTCAATAATATTATAATAACTGTGGTGTAGAGTAGGTACTAGACTTAGAGTAAGGGGGTCACTTCATAAGTTAAAGAAATGTCTGACCACTATGCTGTACATCTGAAACTGATAAAATAGTATTGAATGTCAACTGTAATTGAAAATAAGTGAGAAAGAAATAGAAATGGCTTTATATCAAAGATTTTTTGCCAAAATGATTGGTATAAAATTTAGGGAAACTGGTTTCCGAAGTTGGTTATTAAAGAAGTAAGTCTAGGAGATTGTGTACTTGAATTTTATACCAAGAGAAGAGTATAGTGCAGTTACTATTCAATAACCATTTCAAAATGGGTTTTATTTATTATAAGATAGTTGTTGCAATGCCAGTCTTGATAGGTGATTTAACTTGAGCCTGCTACTATAGTCTGAAAATCATTACATATTATCAATGGGTAAACAGGCATCATTATTAGGGTTGTAAAATGCCTTCTGTACATAACTCTGGTAAATTATACTTAATTTCAGGTGAGTTGCAGCACTGTTCTGTAGGATGCACTTCCATTGCACTGCATTGTAGGTGCTTGTGGCTCATATTGCCTTCCTGTCTACCTACTCACATTTCTGTTAGTTGGGATCTGTTGCACATGCTTCGCACATGTTGCCTTTGAGGAGCAAGACACCTTGGGGCAGTTCTCAGAGCCTTTGACTCTGATATACCCCTGTGGATGCATCTCCAGACCCATGTACCCAATGTAAAAGCTGATCAGATTTTCTGACATGCCAGGGACTTTGAGCAGGGGGCTTCCTATTCACTGAGCTGCTGGTGTCCTCATGATTACAGCATCTAAAAACCAGGGTTCATGTTAAACGTCGGAAAAAGAAGGTACTATATGCTCTAGATTGGGGCTGTTAAGCACTTAAATGTGGAACTGAATTTCTAATTTTAATGAATTTAAATGAGCACCTATGGCTATTACCTACATGTTGGAAAACACAGCTCTACATATTTAATTTACACAAAACATTCTTAATTCAGGAAAAACAGTTTTTGAAGCCTGTTGGTATTAAGGTGTTACTGTTCCTGAGGAACGTCTTGGCATATAAATAAGGCACATGGACCTAGGGTGAATACAAAAAAATAGGAGATACCTTTAATGACAGCATTAATAATGGTGATAATTTAGATTAAGTTGGTTCTTTTGACTATATAAAGTAGTTCCACATAAATTTTTCTAGGTGATTCAAAGTCCTATGGATTGGGTTAGGACCCTGTTTGAGGTAAAGGCAAGTGGTCATGACTTGCCTGCGATCACACAGCTAGTTTTATGACTCTTAGGCTTGAAAACTGTGTCTTAGGATAGCTAATCCAAGTCCTCCTGTAGTCTTCTATGAGTGCTCTACTTAAAAGTATGTAATTTAAGATTGAGTTTAACCTTGGGAAATTTATAAGACATCACTTTTTGTGCTCTGTCTAAATCAAAGAATACCATGAAAAATACACAGTTTTCATAAAAATGTATTTTAGCAAAGGGGAGAGGGTTATTTCATTTATGTGACAGGCACATAGGAGGAGTTGGACTATAAAGATGAATTTTAAAATGGCAGAATTAAATAAGAGTTCTCACCAGTGCATTCTAGCATCCAGTTGGGAGAGGTGAGTAATCACAGGAGAACCTGGGATGACTGTTACTGACCTTTGCAGTGTCCTATTAGTTTTTTAGCTTAAATCAACATGATTAAGTATTCAATAAAAGTTTTTGGCTAGTTGTAGAGAGACACTGATTCTAATCCCAGTGGTGTAAAACTGCCCATTATAGTGAAATTGAAGCAATACACCAGAAAACTATTTAGAAAAACAAAAACTGAAATGCCAGCCATAGTTAAGATATTAGTGGAAATCTATTTTTTCAGCACTCCTGAAAAATGTAAATGTGTATACTGATATGTACAGTCTTACATAATTAGCTCCTTACTGTATGGTATGATGTCAATTACTTTTCTCAGTCAACAGTAATCATGAACATGTTTCCATGTCAACAGATATTAGCACTTCTATATCTACATAATGTCTCATTATTCTGATCTCTTGTAATTTACTAGCAAATCTTCAGTTGAGAGACATTGTGTTTTCATGTCTTTGGTTGACACAAACTCTATAAACAGAACCCAGCATAAATGTTTGCTTTTGGGGAAACATACTTGGTTATATATTATTCTAAAACTTTGTCTCTTTGCTTGCTAGGTGGGTCTTCAAACAACTTTATGATAAAGGTCTTGTTTATAGAGGTATGAAAGTCATGCCCTTTTCCACTTCATGCAATACTCCACTTTCCAACTTCGAATCACATCAGAATTATAAGGTTTGTAAGACAGAATTGAGCATTAAGTTATGTACATGGAAGTTAAATGGTTGTGGTGATAAGGGTAACTAGTCCCAATGTAGAGTGTCAACCTAGGGGGTCTTGTCAATTTGGTCATTTCTTGCTGAGTGCTGGTAATGTTTGTCAGTCACTGAACCAAGGCTCTGTTAAAAAAGAGGGATTTTTTCCCCCGCATGAGATCTGTGAATGATGTGTCTTAATGTGATAGGTTTGTCTTGTTTTGACCATGTGTATGCTTCCCTTTGGTTTACAAGTTCAGCTCTGCCCTGTTTCCCTCCAGTCACTGTTTCACAAGCATTGTTGGTTTCGGTGATTCTTATCCCTCATCTGAGATCTCATAGTTTATTTATTTGGTAATGGTATTGAGAGAGGAGATCTAATTGGGATTGGTGCACATTATTATGATCTTTTCTCTAATGAATGGAATATCCTGTTGTCGGTATGCTAGAAGAGTTTAGGCATGTCTTGTGTTTATAAAGTATACTTACGTACTTACCTTATCTAGTCAGATAGTAAAGGTAGTAAGTCTTCTGTTCTCATGTGTGTATGTTGAAGAGGCATTTTTCTGAAAATTTATCTAACCCTCTTTAAAGACATTGATTTTGAGGGGGAATTCTTACTTTATAGCTCAAATTTGGAAATATTATTAAAACTTGTATTCCAAAAGCACTTTGTTGCATCTTTTATTTTTTTAATCCTCACCTGAGGATATTTTTTTCCATTGCATTTCAGGGAGAGTGGAAGGGGGGTGAGACAGAGAGAGAGAGGGGGAGAGAGAGACAGACAGACAGACAGACAGACAGACAAAGAGAGAAACATCGATTGGTTGCCTCCCAACCATGACCCAACCAGGGCCAGGGATCGAGCCAGCAACCAAGATACGAGTCCTTGGCCAGAATCCAATCCGGGAGCCTTCAGTTTGAGGGTCAACACTAATTGCTAAGCCAAACCAGCCAGAGCACCACTTTGCATCTTATACAATGCTTTTCATACATTCAGTTTGGTCATTGCAAATCCTACTGAGGTGGACATCATGATTTCTGTTGTCTCCTAAATATGCTTCTATAGTAGTGCTCATTTGTGTTGTGTGTTTTTTTTTAATATATCTTTATTGATTTCAGAGAGAGGAAGGGAGAGGGAGACAGAGAGAGAGAGAGAGAGAGAGAGAGAAACATCAATGATGAGAGAGTCATTGATTGGCTGCAGGCGGCAACCCGGGCATGTGCCCTGACTGGGAATCGAACCCCAATCTCCTGGATCCTAGGTTGATGCTCAACTGCTGAGCCACACCCGGCTAGGCATGTTGTATTTTTTTTTTAAATAAAATATTTTTAAGCACATACAAATCTAGAGAATTACATACTAAGCACATTACCATAGTACCATTATCCCTCCTAAAAAAGTCATCACCAGTCATCCTTAATCTTAAATACTTCCTAATTCTTTAATTCCTGGATATTATCAGTGTTCACATTTCTCTTTGCTTCATAAATATACATTTTTTTCCCAGTTATACTTTATTTTGGGTTCTGTTTTTTAAGGTTTATACAGTTTGTATTAATCTGTAGGTCTCCTTTTCTCTTTATTTTTTTCTTGCAAATTATTGTTTAGGAGACAGGTTTTGTCTTGTAGAGTTTCCCACATTGAGTGCTTTGATTGCATACCATGGTCTCATATAACACTTGCTCTGCTTTCTATTTTATAAAAATTGGTACTCTATGCCCTGGCGGGTTTGGCTCAGTGGTTAGACTATCCACCTGTGCACCAAGGGTCTAGGGTTCAGTTCCCGGGCAATGGTAGGTACCTGGGTTGCAGGATCCCCAGCCCTAGCAGTCTTGTGCAGTAGGCAGCTGCATTGATCTGTATGTTTTTAAATATTACCCACTGTACTTACTCTGCGTGTTGGCTTTTATACTAAACACTTTTTTAAAGATTTTTTATCTTGATATATGTAGCTTTAAGGTTTTGTTTTTATTTTTTTCAGGCCTCACTTCCCCGCCCCCCTTCCCCACCCACCACCCCTTTGCCCACTTGTACCACTCCTTCCCCCTTCCCTCTGGCCATCACCTCACTATTGTCTGTGTATGTGGGATATAGGTAAATGTTCTTTAGCTAATCTCTTCATCTTCTCTTATCCAGTAACCCCACCACACTCCCCTCTGCCAGCTGTCAGTCTGTTCCATGTATCCATGCCTGTTTCTATTTGGTTTGTCAGCTTATTTTTTTCATTACATTCTATCTGTAAGTGAGATCATGTGATATTTGTCTTTCTCTGCCTGGCTTATTTCGCTTAGCATAATACTCTCCAGTTCCATCAGTGCTGTCCCAAAGGGTAAGGGATCCTTCCTTTTTACAGCTGCATAGTGTTCCATGGTGTAAATGTCCCACAGCCTTTTTACCCACTTATCTACTGATGGGCACTTGGGCTGTTTCCAGATCTTGGCTATTGTAAATAATGCTGCTATGAACATAGGGGTACACACATTCTCTCTGATTGGTATTTCGGGATTCGTAGGATATATTCCCTGGAGTGGTGGGTCAAAAGGCAGTTCCATTTTTAATTTTTTTGAAGAAACTCTGTCCTGTTTTCCACAGAGGCTGCACCAGTCTGCATTCCCACCAGCAGTGCACTAGGGTTCCCCTTTCTCCACACCCTCGCCAGCACTTTTTTTTTCTTGATTTATTGATGGCAGCCATTCTGATATGTGTAAGGTGATACCTCATTTTGGTTTTAATTTTCATCTCTGGTGATTAGTAACATTGAGCATTTTTTCATTTTCTTTGGAGAAGTGTCTATTTTAGTATTTTGTCCATTTTTTAATTGGATTGTTTTCCTGGTGTTGAGATGTAGACGTTCTTTATGTATTTTGGAAATTAGCCCCTTATCAGATGTATCAACAGTGAATATGTTCTCCCATTCAGTGTGCTCCCTTTGCATTTTCTTGGTGGTTTCTTTTGCTGTGCAGAAGCTTTTTAGTTTGATGTGGTCCCATTTGTTTAATTTTTTCCTTTGTTTCCTTTGCCCTAGGAGATGTATCAGCAAAAATGTCTGATATTTTACTGCCTATGTTTTCTTCTAGGGTTTTTATGGTTTTGTGACTTACATTTAAGTCTTTTTTTTTTTTTTTTTTTAATTTAATTTTTTTATCACCATTTGCCATCTTCCACTTCCACTCATCTGGGCATTTAACTCTTGTCCATTTTGAGTCTGTTCTTGTGTATGGTGTTAGGGGGTGGTCTACTCTCATTTTTTGCATGTGCCTGTCCAATTTTCCAACATCATTTATTGGAAAGACTATCAGACTGTCTTTACTCCATTGCATGCTCTTGCCTCCTTTGTCAAATATTAATTGACCACAAAGACATGGATTTATTTCTGGGCTCTGTGTTCTGTTCCGTTGATCTATATGCCTGTTCTTATGCCATTACCAGGCTGTTTTGATTACAGTGGCTTTGTAGTATTACTTGATATCAGGTATTGTGATCCCTCCAACTTTGTTCTTTCTCTAGATTGCTGAGGCTCTTCGGGGTCTTTCTGGGCTTATAAATTTTTGGAATGTTTGTTCTACATCTGTGAAATACACCATTGGTATTTTAATAGGAATTGCATTGAACCTATAGATTGCTTTGGATGGTATGTACATTTTAGTGATGTTAGTTCATCCTCTCCATGAACACAGGATATCCTTCTGCTTATTTGTATCTTCCTCAGTTTCTTTCTTCAGTGTTCTATAGTTTTCCAAGTATAGGTCTTTTGACTCTTGGTTAAATTTCTTCCTAGGTATCTTATTTTTTTTGTTGCAATAGTAAATGGGATTGTTTTATTAGTTTCTCTGAATGATAGTTCGTTATTGGTGTATAAAAATGCCTTTGACTTTTGAATATTAATTTTGTATCCTGCTACTTTGACAAATCCACTTATTAGACCTAGTAGATTTTTGATGGAGTCTTTAGGGTTTTCTATGTACAACTTCATGTCATCTGCAAAAAGCAGTTTTACTTTCTCCTTTCTAATTTGGATGCCTTTTAACTTCTTTTGTCTGATCACTTTGCCTAGGACTTCCATTACTATGTTGAATAAGAGTTGTGAAAGCAAACATCCCTGTCTTGTTCCTGATCTTAAGGGAAACACTCTTAGCTTTTTGCCCATTGAGCGTGATGTTGGCTTTAGGTTTTTCATATATTGCCTTTATTATGTTGAGGTATGGTCCTTCTCTTCCCAGTTTGTTGAGATTGTTTATCATAAATGGGTGCTGGATTTTGTTGAATGTTTTTTTTGTGTCTATTGATATGATCCTGTGGTTTTTATCATTTTGTTGATGTGATGTATCACATTTATTGATTTATGAATATTGTACCAGCCTTACATCCCTGGAATAAATCCCACTTGATCACGGTGTATGACTTTGTTTTTAATGTATTGTTGAATCCAATTTGCTAATATTTTGTTGAAGAATTTTAGCGTCTGTGTTCATGTATTGGCCTTTAATTTTCTTTCTCTGTAGTGTCTTTATCTGGTTTTTGATTTAGGATATTGCTGCCCTCTTAAGAAGAGCTTAAGAAGTCTTCCCTCCTTTTGAATTTTTTTGGAATAGTTTACAGAGGATAGGTGTTGGTTCTTTGAATGTTTAGTAAAATTTACCTGAGGAGCCATCTCGTCCAGGAGTTTTGTTTGCTGGGATTTTTTTTTTTCTTCACTTTCATTAGTTGTAATTGGTCTATTCAGGTTCTCTGGTTCTTCCTGATTCAGTTTTGGAAGATTGTAGGTTTCCAGTATTTGTCCATTTCACCCATGTTGTCCAATTTTTTGGCGTGTAATTGTTCATAGTATTGTTTTACACTCCTTTGTATTTCTGTGATGTTGGTTGTTATTTCATCTCTTTCATTTCCAATTTTATTTATTTGGGTCCTCTCTCTTTGTTTCTTGAGTAGGCTGGCTAAAGGTACATCAGTCTTGTTTATCTTTTCAGAGATAAACAAGTTCTTGGTTTCATCGATCTTTTGTACTTATTTTTAGTCTCTGTCATTAATTTTGGCTCAGATCTTTATTATTTCCTTCTACTTCTGGCTTTGTTTGTTATTCTTTTTCTAATTCTTTTAGGTGTAGGGTTAGATTGTTTATTTGAGGTTTTTCTTGTTTCCTGAGGTAGTAATGCTGTGAATGTCCCTCTCAGGATTGCTTTCCCTGGGTCCCACAGATTGTGAGTTGTTGTGTGTTCATTTTCTTTTTTTTCCTGGTAATTTTTTATTTCTTCCTTGGCCTCAGTGGTAACCCATTCATTGTTTAATAACATTCTATTTAGCTTCCATATATTTCAGTGTTTTTGACTTTTTTATTATTAGTTATTTCTAGTTTTATGCCATTATGATCTGAGAAGATTTTTGGTATGATTTGATCTTAAATTTGTTAAGAGTTACTTTGTGCCCTACATGTCTGTCTTTGAGAATGTTCCATTTGCACTTGAGAAGAAAGTATATTCTGCAGCTTTGGGATGAAATGTTCTGTTAAATCCGTCTGATCTAGTGTGTTATTTAAGGTCGCTCTTTCCTTGTTCAGTTTTTGTCTAGACTGTCTATCCAGTGATGACAGTGAGGTGTTACAGTCCCTTACTATGACTGTATTGCTGTCGATCACTTTTAAAATATGCCACGATTTTATTTGTATATTTAGGTGCTTCTGTATTGTATGCATATATGTTTACAAGGGTTATTTCTTCTTGTGGGATCAATTCCTTTAGTATTATGTAATGATTGTTTTCTCTCTTATTATGGTCTTTGTTTTGAAGTCTACTTTGTCAGATATAAGTATTGCTTCCCCTGCTTTTTTCATATTTGCATGGAATATTTTTTTGCATCCCTTCTCTTTCAGCCTATGTAAATCTTTTGTTCTGAGTTTGGAATCTTGTAGATAGTATATATATATGGCTCATGTTCTTGATTTGATTCAAGCATTTAATTGGTTTACATTTAAGGTTATTATTCAGAGGTACTTATAAGTTGCCTTTGGGTTTTTGTTCTGTTTTGTTTTTTCCTTTACATATGTTCCTCCCTCTGTTCTTTTTATTTTTTAATTTATCTTTATTGTTGAAAGTATTACAGGTGTCCCACTTTTTCCCCCCCAATTGATCCCCTCCACTTCGCTCCCACCCCCTCCCCAGGCCTTCACCCTGTTCATTGACTGTGTCCATGGGTTATGCATATAACTTCTTTGGTTAATCTCTTCCCACCCTCCCCCCCCTTTCCCTCTGAAATATGATCGTCTGTTACATGCCTCAGTGTCTCGGAATCTATTTAGTTCATCAGATTCTTTTGTTCATTAGCTTCTTAAAGAATACCCTTCAACATTTCCTGTAGTGCTGGTCTGGTGGTGATGAACTCCTTTAGCTTTTTCTTAATCTGTGGAGCTCTTTCTCTGACCTTCAATTCTAAACGATAGCTTTGCTGGGTAGAGCAATCTTGGTTGTAGTTCCATGTTTTTCATCACTTTGAATGTTTCTTGCCACTCCTTTCGGCCTGCAAAGTTTCTGTTGAGAAATCAGCTGACAGTGGTAGGTAACTAACTGCTTTTCTCTTGCTTTTTCAGTTCCCTGGTTGTAGGGCTTCTGTTCAGCTAGATTTCAGGAGGTTCTGAGTGATGATGGTTCTGTATTTTAGTTGTAATTTTGATGTGGTTGTGGGAGGCTGCTGGTACAGCTGTTACCTACGCCACCATCTTGTTTCTCCCCGCTCTGTTCTTCTTAAAGCAGTCCCTTTCACATTTCTTACAGCGCTGCTTTGGTGGTAATGAACTCTGTTAGCCCATGTCAGAGGGAGCTGTTTATTTCCCCTTCAGTTTTAAATGATAGGTTTGGTGGGTAAAGTAGTTTGGGCTTTACAGGTGCATGCTTTTCATTACTTTGAATACTTCATGGGATTCACTTCTGGCAAGTAGTGTTTCTGTTGAGAAATCAACTGACAGCCTTATGGGAACTCCCTTGTATGTAACTTTCTCTCTAACTGCCTTTATGATTCTCTCTGTCTTTATAACCTGTTCCATTTTAATTATTATGTGTCTTGGTGCCGGTCTCTTTGTGTTCATCTTGATTGGTACTCTCTGTGCTTCCTAAAGTTGTGTGAAATTTTTTTCATCACCAGGTTAAGGAAATTTTCTGTCTTTAGTTCTTCAAATAGGTTCTCTATCCCTTGCTCACTTTCTTCTTCATATGGGATCCCTATGATGCAGATGCCATTGTTTTCACATTTTCCCATAGTTCCTCTAAACTATCCTCATGCTTTTTAATTCTTTTTCCTTTTTGCTGCTCTAATTGGGTGTTCTTGTTTGCAAATTGCTGATTCAGTACCCTGCTTCATCCAACATACTGCTTTCTCTTCCATTGTATTCTTGATTTCCAGCATGGTATTCTTTGTTTCTCACTGGTTCTTTTTCATGGTTTTTAGGTCCTTTTTCATACTGTGGTCTTTCTCCCTACATTTCTTGGTCATCCTTATTACCAATAATTTGAACTCTTATCTGATAAATTGCTTTCCTCCATTTAATGTAGGTTTTTTTCTGTAGATTTCTCCTGTTCTTTCATTTGGGGTCAGTTTCTTGGTCTCCCCATTTTAGCTGTCTCTTTGTGTTTCTTTGTATGTATTAGATAGATCTGCCATGACTCTCAGCATTGGTATGGTGATCCACCATACCAATGTAGAGGTGTCTTGTGGGACTCAGTGGTGTAATCTCCATGATCTTCAGAGCTGGGTGCCCTAGAAATGTCCCTTGTGTAGATCGTGTCCCGTTTTAATTTTGTCTTGATTGCTGTTGGCCTGTTTGTGGGTTAGATCAACCCTTGGGCTGGCTGGCTGTGAAGATTATACAAGACCATGGTGTGTAAACTGCTGTGCATGCACAGCTGTGACATGTCTTGTTGGGCTCAGTGGCACAAAATTCAGATCACTTGAACTCTGTGCTCCAGGAATGTTTCTTGTGGATTATGTGCACCTCCTATTTTAGTTCAGGGTGAATGCTTTTGGCCCTTTCATGGGTGGAGTTAACCCTTCAGGCTGGGTAACTATACAGGTAAACCTCAGTCACCTTGTTTGAGATGCTGCTTCTGAGGTGGGGTTGTTCCCAGGAGGATCTGGTGCCTGCTGGGATCCCCTTTTGGGTGTGCTGCTTGTGTAGCTAGCAGCATCGAGCTCTGGTGTGGTCTGAACCCTACCACTGGTGTGTTGTGTCTGGGTCACTTGGGTGGGGTTCAAGTACTGGTTGCTGTGAGACATTGTGTGTAACCAGCCTTGGGATACTTGTCTATAGTTACCACACTGATCACTTTTTGTGTCTGTGTCTGAGGGACCTCAGTGTGCGCGGGAGGGTCCTATGTGTGTAAAAGGGTCAGTTTCTTCCAGCATGGGGACAGATCTGTAAAAGGACCGAGTTTCGCTGAGGCCTGCCTTCACCTGTCGGCTACTCTGCATCCCCCTGAGATTGCCTGGTCTTCCTCCATTGTTTTCCAAAGAGAGACTGTAGGGTGAGCCCAGGGTAACCAAGATAGGGCTTATAGATCACCTACTTGGAGATCACCCAGTCACACAATGAGGGGAAAGTAGCCCCTGGTTCAAAGCCAAACCCCTGTCACTGCCAGAGTCCCCATTCTAGTTCCCCCTAGAGGGTCTGCTTGCAGGTTCAGGTAGGGTACAACCAGCTGTGCCCACTGTAGGAGCAACCTCAGCCACCCTGGGCTCAGAGTGATAGAGGACAGATCAAAAGTTTCCATTGGGGATGATACCGGCCCACCCACAGGAGGGGGCTAATCACTTCATCCAAGTCCAAGACAATAGCCTCCAAATGTCTCACACTTTGAATGTTCCCGCTCTGAGCTACTTGTCCCTTCGCCCCCATGGAACTTTGCCCAGCGAGGGTTTCCTGGACTTGGCAAGCTGATCAAATCAGTCTCCTGTTGGGGGTGGTGCCAGCAACCTATAGAGGGAGTACTTCTTCCTAGACTAGCCTGGGGCTGAACTCCCAGGAAGCCTGGATTTGCCTCCCCTCAGTGCAGCCATACAGCCCAGCATTCACCTCTCTGGCCCTGGGGAGATACAGTCAGGAAATCCACCGACCCACCCACCCACACTGATGCCAAGTCACTGCTAGGTATAGCCAGCAGACCCCTCTGTAGGACCTGAGTACACCAGTGTTGGCCTCTCCAGCAGTCAATGTCTGGAGCGAACTCCTGAGGCTCTTGCTGTAACTTTAGAAGTGCACTTTCCCCAGGATAGTGCTGTCCAAGTCTCCCAGGCAGACAGAATCCCCACTGACTCCCACTGCCAGACAACACGCAAGCTCCTCTTCTCAACTGTTTCTCTGGGTTGGGGATCCACATGGGGGTTGAGAACCCTCAGTCCTAGGAGGAGGGAGTTCCACAGCTACAGTATCCTTCTGGTTTATCAGCCGCTGCTCCACCTGCATGAGGGGACTCTCCCTTTCCACTTCTCCACCCTCCTTTCCAGTCTCTCTGGCTTCTGTACTCCTTGGTTATAATATTTCAGATTAGCTAGTCTTCAGTTAGTTTTTCAGGTTGATTGCTCTGTGATTTAGCTATAAATCCTGTTTGGGGCTGGGGATTTGTGGGCACAGCTTCCAGCTACTCTGCAGCCATCCTGGAATCTTCCAAGTTCATTTTTAACTGCTATATAGTGTTTCATATAACAAATAGGTTACAATTTATTCATTCTTCTGATAGACATTTGAGTGGTTTTGAAAGATATAGTTCCTTTTTGATAGTAACAATGTTACTAAAACATTTTTTAATACAAATCTTTGTGTACTTATGCTGGGTTTCCTTTGGCAACTAAGTTTTTACATGTTAGATCTCCATAACAGCTTGTGAGCCCCTAGAATTTTCAAAGATTATCCTCTTCCTAAGTAAACAAATACTTTCTCTTATTGGGAAAGAGCAAACTGTGCAGAAGTAAATTGAGTTTCAGAAGAAAGTCTTTCCAATTGTTCCAAAGGGTAATCCAGTTTTTGGTATAGTTATTGTGAAATATTTGGAAACCATTAGAAGATATATAGAAGGAGAAAAAAGTTATAATCCTAGTACTCAAAGGTAATCATTAATGTTTTATTTAGATTTTCATTTAGAGGGTTTGTGTGTTTTTTTAAGTTTAATTTTTTATGTTCATTTCTTTACATAATAAAGTTAATGTTTTATATCTTATTGCCTATTGCCTGGTTTAATCATAAAATGTTTTTTTGTTCCTCCATTTTCTTGCTCTACTCCATGTAGTTGCACAAAGTGAATATGTCTGTGAAGCCAGCACCCGGATAAAATAAAGAAATCCTTATCAACCTATCAGTAGCCCTCCCTGCTCATGGTCCCTTCAGGTTAAACACACACACTTCACCCCTACTTTCAACCACATGGATTGGTTTACTGATTCTAAGCTATATATAAGTGGAATCGAACAGTGTCTTTTTTGTGTCTGACTTCTCTTGCTCAAGATTGTTTAAAGTCATCTTTTTTGTGTGTTTGTAGGTCACTATTTTCATTACTGTGTAGTATTTAGTTTATCCTACTGTTGATGGGCATTTCAGTTTGTGGTTCTTATCAGTAGTACTACATAGTAAATATTTTAGGCTTTGTGGGACAAATGCTCTCTGTTTCAAGTACTCAACTCTATGAAAACCGTTCTTAGTTCTTAGGCTGTATGAAAACAGGGTGCAGCCAGATTTGGCTTGTGGGCTGTGGTTTGCTGCCTTCCACTCTAACAGATACTAGCATAAAGTGCTCCAAAGTGGTCATACTGATTTATACTCCCACTAGACAGTTCTTATTACTTGGCATCCTGCCAATACAGCATTTTTTCACTTTCACCATTCAGTAAATGTGTATTTGTTGCCTCTAAGGTTTGTTTTGTTTTGTTTTTCTTTAATGAGCTGAATTATTATTGTAACTGAGTCCAATTTCCTACCCCTTGCCACACAGGAGCAAGTGAGTTCAGTGACAAGGTGTTGGGGCAAGGAAAGTGACTTTATTCAGAACACCTGAATGCCAAGATGGCAGGCTAGCATCCTAAACAACCATCTTAAGAAAGTACAGCATTCAGCCTTTTATGTCAAGGGAAGAGGAAGACAGGAGGGTGAAGAGGTGATTCACATCTGCAGGTATTTGCATGCCAGCAGAGGTCCAGGGAAGATTGTAAAGCTTCTTTGTTCTTGGTGTGTTGACTCTCATTGATGTGAGTCCATTCTAATCTTTGATAATCATTTTCGTACATACTTTATCTCCTCCAGAGCCACAAGCAGAATTTTTCTAATGATTAGTACATCTATATGCAAAACTAAGCAGCAGCTATTAACCTTAAGGACGTGGGAACCCCAAGCTTGAACAAGGTGGAGTCAGAGACCATGCATTTCACTCTTAAAAATTTAGCATATTACAAGTTCAAGTATATGTTGTTTCAGAATGACTCACTGAACTCACTTTTAGATTTAGGAATAAAGTCACTTTCCTTGCCCCAACACCTTGTCACTGAACTCACTTTTAGATTTTGGAATGAAGAATATTTTCCTAACAGTTATTTTGTTGAGGTGCTACTTTGTGGACTTATTATAAAATAGATCATTGTAATAGTGAAACCTCCATTATATATTCACTTGATACACTTAAAATGTTTTATTTGTGACTACAGTCACACTATGCTTAAGGATCTGTTAGATGAATTTGTCCTTGTGAAAATATCAGGAGTGCACATACAAAAACCTAGATGGTACAGCCTCTTACACACCTAGGCTATGTGGTATAGCGTATTGCTCTGTAGGGGGGAAAATAATTTCCCTCTATCCTCTGGGTTCTTGGCTAACATACTCTGTAATAAAACACAGATTAACGGGAGAAAAACAAAAATGTTTAATAGCATGTATACCTCCTATATACATGGGAGAGAGCCAGGAAAACTCAGTAACTTGCCAAAATCACAGAAGCCACCACCTTACATACCATCTACAGCTGAAGGCAAGAGACATTGGGGGTGGGAGGAGTCAGTTATGGGAGGTTAGCAGGAAAATTATAGCAAATAAAGGAAGGTTGTTATGCAGATTTAGTCATCTTCTGCACTGATATGAGTTTCTAAAGTAAGTTCTTCCTCTTACGGACATATGGAGTGGAGACACCCTTAGAAATGGAGATTTCTCTTACAAATGTAAATTTTTTTACAAAAGGTAACTTCTATATGGCTTTCAGAGCTTCTCCAATATCTGCTGTTTCTTAAAGTTAATTGACCTAAAATAATCATTATTTGAATTAGACGTATTTTGGGATGACAAATTCTGTTTCCCTACAGCTACTAGACTACAAACCTCTATTGCATGTTACTATACTGAACATTGTAGGGAATTGGAACACGGTGCTGCTACATACTTGTGTCACTTGTTAGTCTAGCCTATAGGAATTTTTCAGCTTCAGTGTAATCTTAAGGGACCACTGCATATCTTGACCAAAATGTCCTTATGCAACATGTAATTATTAAAACTTTAAAAATATATTAAAAATATATTTGGAATTTCTTGCTTGGTATTTTATTTTTATAAATATGGCAAATGGTGTTTTAAAATAGCTCAGTTTATTCTGAAAATCGATTTATTCTTCAGGATTATTATTTTTTTCTTCCATGTCTATTGTTATGGGTTTTGTAAAAAGGTACTTTGTCTCATTTTATTTCAGGATGTTCAAGACCCTTCAGTATTCGTTACCTTTCCTTTGGAGGAAGATGGAAATGTATCTTTGGTTGCCTGGACAACGACGCCCTGGACTCTCCCTAGTAACCTTGCTCTCTGTGTTAATCCAGATATGCAGTATGTAAAGATTAAAGGTAAACGTGAGGCTGAGGCTGCTTACTTATGATTAATATGGATAAAGTAATTGTTAACATTTTGGGAAAGAATAGCAGTTACATTTCTTTTTGCAGTAAAAATAGAAGTTTTTAAAAAAGTGTTAGACTTACTCAGAACAATAACCTCTAATAAAAGAGTTTTACTGTTTTGCTTTGTTTTCATATCTAATCTGTTAACAAAGTTCAGCCAAATAAATTTGAAGGTCTAATTGGCCTTATTAAGTGGGAAGCATCCCATCTAGTAACTAGAAGGGTGCTGCTAGATGTTGTACGAAATTATTTTTATAGGAAGAATGGGTGGGGTAAGGGGAGCTATTCAGGAAAGAAGAAAGGATTATTTTTAGACCAGGATATTCGTTTTGTCTATGTGGGGGGTTTTTTTGTTTTGTTTTGTTTTTTGTTTGAGGGAAAGCTATTAGCAAAGGTTTTTTTATTATGTAGATTACTTCTTTTTTCTTTGGGGTGGATATGGTGAGAGTCTGTGCCATACATTGCCTTATTATTGGTATTGAATGGAAAATTCCAGACTGCTTCTGGGAGAGGTTGAAATATCAGTTAGGTCAAGTAATTAACCTAGGTTTGATATCATGGGCTTTTAATGTGCGTGAGGCCATTTTGGCTCTGTGGTTTTCTCTTTAACAGATTGAAAATACAATACACCAAAGGGTAAAATGGTACACAGATATAAAAAGTAAAAATTCCTTTATAATTGTCTGGTTTTAGTATACTTTTGCACATCATGCTCCTATTATAGATGAAGTACTGGAGATTCAGAGAGGTGGCGTCTCATCATTACCAGGAATCTCTGATGTTTGTGGGGTTTTTGTTGTTTGTTTGTTTTTATCCTCACCAGAGGTACATTCAACCAAGATACATGCCCTTGACCGGAATCGAACCCTCCAGCCTTTGTTCCGCAGGCCAACGCCCTAATCACTGAACCAAACTGGTTGGGACTGTTTGTTTTTCAGTCCTCAATGAGGATATGTTTAGAGAGTGGGAGGAGGGGAGTTCCTCCCATGCCAGCCCAACTGGGGATCAGACCTGTAACCTTTTGATGTACGGGGAGATGCTCCAACCAGCTGAGGCACTCAGCCAGGACTCTGGTGTATTTTTTTTAAACACCATTAAGCAATTTTCTCAATTCAGATACTAGCTGTCTAGATTTAGCATCAGATCCCAGAAGTTAAAGCCTCAGTCTTACAAGACTGTCCCACCACCAACTCCCACTTCAGACTCCCAGTTGCAAATCCAGGTTGTCACCTCTGTTTCTGACTGACCCAGGACCTTCTCCTCAGGGTAGATTAATTTGCTGAAGCAGCTCCCAGAACTCAGAGAAACACTGTACTTGAGCTACATTACCAGTTTGTTATTAAAGGATATTGTAAGGCTACACATAAACAGCCAGATAAAGAAGTTCATAGGGTGATTCTGGGAGGGTTCGATCACAGCTTCTCTCTATGGAACTGGGGTGGGCTACATAGCATTCATCAGTTAGGAAATTCTAAGATTGGGTTGTTTGTTCACTTCCATTTGTTTCCAGGAAGTTTTTGATTTCTTCTTTGATCTTGTTGGTAACCCATTCGTTGTTTAATAACATGCTGTTTAGTTTCCATGTATTTGAATAATTTTGAGTGTTTTTTATAGTGGTTGATTTCTAGTTTTGTACCATTGTGATCTGAGAAGATGCTTCATATGATTTCAGTCTTCTTGAATTTGTAGGGACTTGCCTTGTGCCCTAACATGTGGTCTGTTTTTGAGAATGTTCCATGTACACCTGAGAAGAACGTGTATTCTGCTTCTTTGGGATGAAATGTTCTGTAAATGTCAATTAAATCCATTAGATCTACTGTGTCGTTTTAGTTCTTTTTTCCATGTTGATTTTTTTGTCTTGATGATCTGTCCGGTGTTGATAGTGGAGTGTTAAAGACCTCCACTATGATTTTGTTGCTGTCTATCTCCCCTGTAAAGCCCACCAAGAAATTTTTTATGTAATATGTAGGTGTTCCCATATTGGGTGCATATATATTTATAAGGGTTATTTCCTCCTGTTTGATCAATACCTTTAGTAGTGACCTTCTTTGTCTCTTGTTATGGTCTTTATTTTGAAGTCTATTTTGTCAGAAATAAGAATTGCTACTCCAGCTTTTTTTTCCTTTCCATTTGCATGGAATATTTGTTTTCCATCCCTTCACTTTTAGCCTGTGTTACTCTTCTGCTCTCAGGACAGTCTCTTGTAGACAGCATATATTTGGGTCATGTTTCCTTGTCTATTCAGTTACCCCATGTCTTTTGATTGGCGCATTTATTCCATTTACATTTAAGGTTATTATTGATGCATACTTATTTAATGCCATTTTTTCCCTTTATGCTGATGTACCTTTCTCAACATTCTTCTTAAAGTAGTCATGTTAGCATTGGTTGCAATGCTGGTTTCGTGGTACTGAACTTCTTTAGCCTTCTTTTGTCTGGGAAACTCTCTATTTCACCTCTTTTTTTTTTTTTCTTTCTTTCTTTTTTCAAATATATTTTTGTTGATTTCAGAGAGTGAAAGGAAGACAGAGAGATAGAAACATCAATGATGAGAGAGCCATTGACTGACTGCCTCCTACACACCCCTTGCTGTGATCGAGCCCTCAACCCGGCCATGTGCCCCAACCAGGAATCTAACCACAATCTCCTGGAGCATGGGTCAACACTCAACCAATGAGCCATGCTGGCCGAGCTCACCTTCAATATTTTAATGATAGCCTTGCTGAATAAAGCAGTCTTGGTTGCAGAATCTTGCTTTTCATTACTTTGAGAATTTCACGCCACTCCCTTCTGGCCTTAAATGTTTCTGTTGAGAAATCTGCTGACAGCCTTTTGGAAGCTTCCTTGTAGGTCACTGCTTGTTTCTCTCTTGCAGCCCTTAATGATCTTTCATTTGTCCTTAACATTTGCCATTTTAATTATGATGTGTCTTTGTGTGGGTCTCTTTGGGTCCCTCTTGTTTGGAACCCTCTGTGCTTCTGCAGTTTTGTGGCTTTCTCCTTCACCAGCCTAGGGAAATTTTCTGTCTTTATTTCCCCTACCAGTTTCTCTATTTCTCTATCCCTTGCTGACTTTCCTCCCCCTCTGGCATCCCTATGATGTGAACATTGATTTGCTTCATCTTGTCCCAAAGTTCCCTTAAATTGTCCTCATACTTTTTTTAAGTGGTTTTTCTTTTTTTGCTACTCTGATTGGGTGGGTTTTTTCTACCTTATTTTCTAAATCCTTTATTCTGTCCTCTGTTTCATTGAGCATGCTTTTAATTCCATCCAGTGTATTCTTGATATCAGAAAGTATTATTCATTTCTGCCTGGTTCTTCTTTATCATACCTACATCTTTTTTTCACGCTTTCACTAAGCTCTTGGACCTTCCTATTAAGTGTTTTGTGGTTCTCAATAATTTCCTTGAGCACCTTTATAACCATTACTCTGAACTCTGTTTCTGATAACTTGCTTAACCCCGTCTCATCAAGGTCTTTTTCTGGAGATTTTTCCTTTTCTTTAGTTTGGGGGTGGTTGTTTTTGTCTCCCCATTTTAGTGACTCTTAATGTTTGTATCTGCATATTAGATATATTTACTGTCTCCCAGTCTTGTGGGGTGGGAATTTGTAGTGAATGTCCAGTGATACCCAGAGGTGTGTTTTCCTTATACTTCTGAGCTGTATGCTCTAGATGTTTCCCTTTTGTGGCTTTTTTAGGCTGTCATATTGTGATTGGGTCTAGTCTGTTTTTGACCCAGGCCTGGGAGGGCCTTCCTCTCAGGTTGGCTAGCTGTGAGGCTCAGCCATAACCATGTCGTGTGAGCTGTTTTACAGGTGCTGACAGGGCAAAACAAAACACAGCCAAACTCCCAGGAAACAAGGGGTATCTTACAAAATATCCTGACAATCACAATGAAAACCCAAGAGAAAGTCGAATTGTGAGAGCTAAACAAGAACACAAATACTAAAGCCAAAAAGAAACAGAAGAAAGGGTATTATTGCTAATACTTTTAAATGAAAAATAGAAAATAGAGAAGCTACTGGAAGATAAAAGGGGCAGAGAAAAGAGTCTGAAAGAAGGGCGAGCAAAATATAAGTTGACAGTAGGAATAGGAAAATTATTTAAAAAAAAAAAAAGATGGGCTCAGCTTGTGTGGTTCAGTGGTTGAGCATCAACCTAGGATCCAGTAGATCTCGGTTCTATTCCATCAGTGCACATGCCCGGATTGCAAGCTTGATCCCCACTGGAGCCTGTTCAGGAGGCAGCGATCAGTGACTCTTGTCAGCCGATCTATTTCTCTCTCCCTCTGTCTGAAATATATGATATATTTCTTTTTTTAAAAAAGACAAAGACAGGAAGACAGAAAATGACATGGGGAGAAAAAGAAAGTTATGCCAATGGAACAAGAAGAGAGAGAGAGGTAAAGCGTGGTAGGGAAGGAATCCAATAAGAGATATGTGAGAAAACAGAGAAAAGCAATAAAGTTCATGATTGTAATGTTAGTATCCTAGCTGTAAATCGGAGAATATCGAGAAAATCTTGATAATAAAATAAAACAAAAAAACACAATCAAAGGAAGATAAAACAAATCCTTTTAAAATTAATTTAAAAATTCAAAACAATTTTAAAAATACATAAAAGGCTTTTTCCTCTTTTTTATATAAAGTCAATCAGGTGAGTTTCATCTGGGCAGCTTATATTATCTGAGGCTCGCTGTTTTGTATGCTGATTTGGGTTTCCTGGGTGATACTTGTGTGTCAGCCAATGTCAGGAGCTGTCTAGGTTTGGCTCTGGTGTCCTTAAGTAGTTGGCAGGTCTGAGGCTCTCCGTGAACCACCTCCTCTTGTCAACTACTTTGCCTCCCCCTTGTGGTTGGCTGGTCTTATTCCAGAGTCTTCTGTAGAGTCTTTAGGATGCAGGCCAGCTAGTGTATCTCAGGGTATCACTCCCCTTACTTAGAGGTTTTGCTGTCAGGCACTCACTGTGGAGAAATTAGTCTCTGCTCCACAGCCAGCTCCTCATTCTCTACCCTGTCCTCTGATTCTAGTTCCCCATGCACTGGCCTGCTGCAGGTTCAGATTCACTTCAGTCTGTCGCCTGTTCTATATGGGCCGTTTCAGCAGCCTGGGTTTAGTGGGATTGATCAGAGAGACTCCTATGAGCATGTTGCCTGCCCAGCCTCCATAAGGTGTTTTAAGCTTTTTCTCCAGTTCCCAAACAGTAGTCCCTGAGATTCTTACTCTTGTAAGATGAGTAAGCCCCTCCTGAGATGTTCTCCCTTCTTCCCCCATCAAACTATGCTAAGCAGGGGTGGGGGACATCTGGGGCTTCAGTGAGCTGAACCAGCCCCTTTTATGTTTGAAGTGGTGCTCCCAGCCTGCAGGAGAGGTAGGCATGCTCTGCCCCTCCTTTTCCAGATCTAGTTGGCTGATCTCACAGGGCACTCAATTTAAACTCTCCACAATGCAGGCACAAATCCCAATTTTCATTGGCCTGTTTCCCCAGTGTAAGCCAGGATTGTGGATGACCGTTCAGTAATCAAAAACATATTAAGTAACAAACAGCCCAGCCAGGCATGGCTCAGTGGTTGAGCATTGACCTAGGATCCAGGAGATCAGGGTTCGATTTCCAGTCAGGGCATGTGTCCAAGTTGTAGGCTCGATCCCCAGTCAGAAGTGTGCAGAAGGCAGCCAATCATTGATGTTTCTTTCTCCCTCTCCCTTCCTCTCTCTGAAGTCAATAAAGATATTTAAAAAATAAAAAAGTATTAAACAGGCAGAGAACCTGCTTTTCAAGGAGCTCGCACCCTTGCCCTTCGGATCCAAGCAGGAGGGGGTGACAAAGTCAGCCCCAGGCCGTTCTCCTGCACAGCTGATCTCAGTAAAGCTGGGGCACCTCCTCATGCTTCCTATCCCAACTCACTTCAGAGTAGGTTAAAAATCCCCTGAATCTCCACACTGGCAGTTCACGTCCCTCTGGCGGCAGGAGAGCTCTCTTCCCTTTCCCCGAGCCACACAGGTCCAGTCCTTTCTGGGGCTCTGTACAATGCCTAACAGGAAAGTACAGGGTCCCTTTAGGGCACTGCTGGGTGCAGCCCACAGGCCCCTTTCTACTTGGAAGCCACAAACTGCAGGACAGCCTGTTTTGTGGTCTGCACCTGGGGTGAATCTCTCATGCTGGCGATACTGCCATTAGGTGCATTGTTTCACTGGGAAGGCACGGCCCTCTCCTTGTAGGCGCATTGTTCCCCTGCTTTGCACAGGCTCTCCTTCCCTTCTCCATCGCACCAGGTTTGAGATCCCTGCTCTTGGATGCCAGTCCACACTCCCAAAGGGAGAGAGCTTTGCAGCCTCTAACCCTAGGGGCTTGCAGCCAAGCACTGGCTTCAGGGGGACTCCCCCTTTCTACAACCTCCCTCCCTTATACCAGTCTCTACGATGTTTCTTCAGTGCTCCTTAGTTGAAATATGTCCAATCAGGTATATTTCCCTTGTTTTTCCAAGCTAGCTACACAGTATTTTAGCTGTAAATCCAGTCCCTGGCTAAAAGCAAGGGCATTCTGCTTCTTGTCAGAGCCACCATTTTCTGGAACCCCTCATTTTCTTACAGTGAACTGTATCGTATTTATGTTATATGCTCTGGCAAATTCTTGGGTATGTCATACTTCATAGGTGGGAATTTAAGTTAGCCTGAGTTTTTATAATGCAATTTGTCAGTATCTATTAAATTTTAAGTGTTTATATAATTGTTAAGCTTTTCTATATCTCAGTTAATAGCCTTCATTTCCAATAAGGGTGCAAAGAAACAAACAAGGATTCTGTATTATCCCAGTGTTCATAGTAGCAGTGATTTGAAAACAATGAGTGTCTTTAGTATTAGTTGGTGTGTACTAATTAAAAAAACTTGTACTGCATTAAAAAGCTCTCTAAAAGAATAAGAAAGATATTTATACTAATATATGAAAAGATGTTCACAATGTATTATGTGAAACCAGATTTAAAACTATATTGAGTTATATCCCACAATTGTTTTTTAAAAATTACCCAATCAGCTCTGGCTGGGTTGATCAGGTGGTTGGAGTGTCACCCTGTACATCAAAAGGTTTTGGGTTCCAGTCCCAGTTTGGGGCATGTATGGGAGACACCCAATCGATATTTCTCACATAGCTCTTTCTCTCCCTTCCTCTCTCCCTAAAATCAGTTGACATGTCCTTGGGCGAGGACATATAAATCCACCGGTTCACGCACTGTACGTTACTATGTACATGGGAAAGGAGGGGGAGGAATAATCGCTCAGTTGCTAGTGCCTGAGAGTGTGGAGGACTAGTATTTGTGAGCTTCTTGGTTGGTTACTGTTATGACTTTGAATCATTCATATATGATAACTTTGTAGGACAAAGTAAAGTTTAATTTACTTAAAATGGGTAGAGGTGCAATTAACAACAGTTGGTGAGCTGCCTGCCAGCTTTTGATGTTTGTGTCTTTAGTATAGTATGCAGAACGCAGTGTGTCCTAGCGTTCTCTGCAGTGCTGCTGCGAGTGCTGCGCCTACTGGATGCGGGTGATACAGGAGCCCCTGGTGGTAGAGCTGTGTGATGCATGTCTGTAGAGCAGGCCAAAGTCTGACTGTCACTGGATTCTACTTTTTCTGTTGCTCTTATAGATGTTGTCAGAGGAAAAGCACTCATTTTAATGGAAGCCAGATTACCAGCCCTCTATAAATTGGAGAGCGACTATGAGATCCTTGAAAGGTAAATATACAAATCATTGACTTTGTGTGTGTGTGTGTCTCTAGTTTTAAAACATAAGACATAAACCCAAAAGCTGTATTCAAGTTTAGTCTTAGGTACTAATACCATTTTAAACACTAAGTAGTTAAGTACTATTTTAGTACTAGCATGTTTTAGTAACATGTGCCAACCTTATTGCCTAAGGAACAACTAAACCAGAAGGGAGTGGTGACTTGATGTGGCTACAACCTAATTTCTTTGGTAATTTGAATCTAATTGTGAGTTTGCCTTTCCCCTTTTTTCTAGATTTCCGGGTGCCTATCTCAAAGGCAAGAAATACAGGCCCCTGTTTGACTATTTTGTGAAGGTGAGCTTGGGGAGCTCCATCCACCACAGTGGGCCTCCACCTCCCATGTGCAGCATTGGTGCTGGGGCAGTGTGATGGTGGCGAGTGTGCTCACGTGGTCCGGTGGTGACATTGTTTGCATGAGTGTGCCTGAAGACTGCTTTAGTGTTAACAGAATTAAATTATTTTTGTATTGCCTTCTTGTCCTAATGATTTTAAAAATACTTTTTTCAAAATACTTTTTTCAAATTCCATAAGAAATCACATTCCATAAGATTCACATGTTTATATATTGGTTGTTTATAGTCTACGTATCATCTACATGTCGTAGACGAGGGAGTATTTTGGGTGTTTTTGGTTTTTACAAATTTAGGATAGTGCTCAGAATAAAACTGTGAGTAAAAGTAAACAGTTCATTTCCAGGAAATTGATTAGGTTGGTGCTTTAAATCTATGCACCACAACAGAGCTTATACATTTAGTAACTTAGTTTTCTTAGGAGTCATAAAGCTGTTTTATGTCATTTTCATTTTCTGACAACAGAATTCTCAGCTATAGTTGCAAACAACCAACCAACAGAAGATGAAGGTCAGCAGGAATGGGTCCTTACTGATCCTAGAGTAGAATGAGGAGCCGCACCCTGGGCTTGGCTTTCATATTGTGTAATAAGTGTATCCAGCGGGGCATAGCGTTCGCCGCCAAAACCTTGCCTCACAGCCCAGGATAAAGCATTTGCTTACTTCTGTGTTCTGTTTCAGGGCAGGGATAGAGTGTGGTTAATATAGTTGACCTCTGCCATATGGACCCCACAGTATTGTTCACATCTGTCTCTCCTTGAGTGTTTCCTGTCTCCTAACTAGTGACCCTTTTCCTCCTTACATGTTGCTACTGATGGATATCCCTATGTGTTGCCTGGTTGGTCCCTCCCTGTGAGCTTATAGTCACTTCGTTGGCCGACACATTCCTCGCCAGTTGCTCTCCGCTAGGCATGAGGCAGACCTGCTTCGTAGGCACACCCCCTAATATATCTTTTACTTTAAACATTTCTTTTACTTCTTTCAGACTGTCCTTTCTTTTTCTCCCTCCCTGTCTTTGTTTTCATTACATTTTCCTTCTGTTTAAAAAGCCCTTCACTTTTCTGTAATGTCATGTCTGCTTGAACTTATTCCACTCCGCAGGGCTGAACTTAGATGCCATCTGAAAAGCAGCATTTTCTGAAATGCCTCTTTGGTTTCTTCCTCTGAATAATGTCATTACTGCATTCTTCTCTCATGTATCTTAACTTTTGATTTATATTGTATTTGTGTTTGTCTTAAAACTCTTCCATTAGGTCAGTGACTCCTAAACTTTCTGAATTTTCAAACCCTATTGAGAACCCTCTCAGAAAATGAGCATGGACACTAGATAGGAGCTTTGGATTAAGTCAGTGAAATATGCACTTAGTACATAGACAACGAATAATACCTACCCATTCAGTTAGCTTCCTGAAATTTCGGTGGGACCTTCTGTGAATTTTAGACAGATGCTATAAGTTATTAGACTTAGGACAAAGTCATCTGAGATATATCTAAAATACACGTGTTCTGAAATATTAAATGAGAGCTATGAGAGTATGTGGGGCAGCACTATAGCGCTCTGTGATGACTGCTGACCAGTCTCAGACTCAGCAGGATAGGGTCCAGAGCTGGACCTGGAGAGAGAGGAATGCAGTGTGGGGTTTCTTGGTATACTGTTATAAACAACAAGATACCTATGTGTTCCCTGTTCCTGCATCTAATTTTTAGGACACACATATTCTCTCTCCATGTTTTAAATCATTGAAGACACCTCTCAGTACCTGTCATACCACACCAAAAACAATTCCTGGTGATTTGGGTTACAGCAATTAAAAATGTATAGTTATTTTTCCTGTTTAGTTTTTAAGCAAGTGCCAAATAATTAAAGAGCTGTGATGTAGTTGAAAATGATACTGTATTTGGAACCAGATTACCTTGTTTCAGGTCCTGGCTTCATTGTTGCTGGTTGTGTGATTTAGGCAAAACATTTCATCTTTGTTCTGAGTTCACCAGTGAAATGCAAATGCAACCAGAATATTTTTAGAACATGGAAATACTAATACCTTTTTCACAAGATTATAGATTTAATTGTGAAAATCATTTCTGATAGCACTTTTTGCAAAGGCAGAGAGTAAGAAAGCAAAGGGGTTTTAGTTGGACTAAAACAAAGAGCATGTACTAACCTAACTTCATTGTTGTTACAAAGGAAATCAAATTGAAAACATTTCTCCTCTGAGGGTCAAATGCCTGTAAATAGAACTTGTAGCGCTTGGCACCCTCATCCTGTTTCTTTCAAGGCTTGCCTTTTACTGCTAACGAGTGGGACTATAAGGAAAAAGAGAAGCAAAGCGTATGCAGTGTTTGAAAATACAGTTGACCCTTGAACAAGATGCCAGTTTACTTATTCACGGATTTTATTTAATCAACCATGAATAGAAAACAGTTTTTCGTGTTCCGAACTGCAGGTTAAAGATAGGGTTTTCAGTTTGTGGTTGGTTGAATTCAAGGATGGGAAGGGCCAACTGTAGAGTCAAAAGTTACAGTCAGATTTCCACTGCATGGGGATTGGTGCACCTAACCCCTGCATTGTTCAAGGGTTAACTATGTACCAGGGAATAATTTAAGGGGTATATTTTCTGAGACTATGATAAGTGGCATGCTGGGGGTAGGGGATCCGTCCAGGAGAAATAATGAAAAGGCCCAGTTTTGCAATAAGTAAGTTGGAAATTTTTCTCTGTAGTCTTCAGATAATTATTTCTTTATAAGTGATGACTTACTCATGGCATAATATATAGAATTAGCATGTTTGTTTCCAACATGAATTATTGCCATTTCTATTACTGAAAATAATTTCGCATGTTAAGTTTTTCAGGCTCTAAAAATTGGTATCAAATTAATATAATGATACGGTATTGTTTCATCTTTTAATCCAGCTAACATTTCTTTTCCAGTATAAAGAGAATGGTGCCTTTACGGTGCTTGTTGACAACTATGTGAGGGAGGAAGAAGGCACTGGGGTTGTACATCAAGCTCCTTACTTTGGTGCTGTGAGTAGTACAAATCTTACAAATGTTATAAGAAGTAAATGTCAGTGGCCATTGATTTGTTGTCATCGTGTGTGTGTGTGTGTGTGTGTTTGACTTTGTGCATGCATACATGAGTGCGTTTGTGTGTTGGTCACCACTCTTGTTTAAGCCATGAGGTCAGCCACTTTTCAGGCTTATAAAACTTGTATCTGCAATTTCTTTTCACCCTGAGCTGTTTTCTGAAAATGGTGGGGTAAGGATGTTTGGTCTTTCTAAAAGGCATGCTGTGTTTTAATTCATTCATAATTGATATGTATTACATTTTGCTCTTTATGGTATGTAGTTCTCTGAGTTTTGACAAGGGCATACAGTCACACAGTCACCACAGTTAATCAAGGTTCCCATCACATCACCCCTGCTGTGTTCTTGGCTAAATACTGTATGATCAGAAGGGAGAATCTTACCTCTCTTCTCAAAGTGGTAGGTAGGGTGTGCTTAATTTTAAATTTTTCCCAAAGTAATTTTTTTGAAAATGTAATCCTTTGAACATAATTTGTATATGAGTAAAATAGAAGAGTGTAGGGGTTAAGGGTACATATTTTAGAGCAAACCAGACCTCATGTTAAGTCAAACCCCTGCAATAGCAGGCCAGTGTGTGGGTAAATTAGTTGGCCTGTTTGGATTTTCTTTTCCTTTTCTGTAACAGGGTGTTAGTACCTGCCTGTCTGGAAATCTGGAAGAATTAAATGGAATATTATGTAGAGAGTGTTTAACACAGTTCGTGATGCTCTAAGAGTATGCACAGTCACTGCTGCCAACCGTGTACACTCTAGGTCCCGGGGACCAAGACTCCTCTCAGCTTCATCATTTTCTTAGTGATAGGGGTGGTAAGCTAGCCTGTTTCTGTTGATGATTTTGTTTTCATACTTAACCTCTGCAGGGATTTTTATTATGGGAATCTTCAATGTGGAAAAGTAAAGAATATTATAGTAAATCCTTATGTTTACATTATCCAGCTGTATTAATTATCAACATTTTGGGAATTCTGTTTTATGTCTCTTAATCCCTTCCCCCATGCTTTTATTTTGACTGGATAGTTTTGGAACAAAATCTGAATATTATACCTTTGTCTGCATATATTTCGTACACATCTCTGATAAGAAATTTTATTTCTTAAACTTCACGCAAGGACATGTTTTATTGATTTTTAGAGAAAGGGGAAGAGGGGGAGAGAAACATCAATGTGAGAGAGAAACATGGATCAGTTGCCTCCCATACATGCCCTGACCAGGAATTGAACCCACAACCTTTTGGTATACAGGATGACATTCCAACCAATTGAGCCCTCTGGCCAGGGTAAGAAATTTTGTTTTTAGTATAACCAACATGCTGACGTTGAACCCAGTGAAATTATTTTTCATATCACCTCGTACCTATTCACTATTCACATTGGGTGGGAGCTCTACTCCCTCCCACAACCACATCAAAATTACAACTAAACTTCAAAACTGCCTGAAAGCTAGCTGAATGGGAGTCTTACAACCACAACAGAAGCCACATCTGGACTGGTAGGGGGGGCGGAGGTGCAGGATGGGCTGGTCCCACATACCATGTGTGGCAGATAAAAATTGGGAGGGATGTCTCATCTAAGGAGGTCCCAACGCCACACCAGAACTCCCAGCTCCAAAGTCCCAGTGCTAACTTCTGGCTATAAAAACCAGCTGGAATTAAGACTGAGAGAGATAGAGGACTGCTGGAGTCCCAGGTGTTCCTATTTATTTATTTATTTATTTATTTCATTTAAAAATATATCTTTATTGATTTCAGAGAGAGGAAGGGAGAGGGAGAGACAGAGATGGAAACATCAATGATGAGAGAGTCATTGATCGCCTGGCCGGGCGTGGCTCAGCGGTTGAGCATCGACCTAGGATCCAGGCAATCAGGGTTCGATTCCCGGTCAGGGCACATGACCGCGTTGCGGGCTCAATGATGACTCTCTCATCATTGATGTTCCTGTTTCTCTCCCTCTCCTTTCCTCTCTCTGAAATCAATAAAGATATATTTTAAAAAAGAGAGAGAGAGTCATTGATCGAGCCTGCAAGCTGGGCATGTGCCCTGACCGGGAATCGAACCCTGATCACCTGGATCCTAAGTGGATGCTCAAATGCTGAGCTATGCCCAGCCAGGCCCAGGTGTTCCTTTTAAAGAACCCATACAGAGACTTACTCAGACTCACTCACTCTGAGCTCCAACACTGGGCCAGAAGCTTGAAAGACACCAAAGACATACACTCGGCATCAAGGTGAGAGCTATGGGGGCAGCTTTTTCAGAGACAGAACAGCTGGCAGAGGCCATTGTTCCTTTCCTGAGCTCTCCTCTGCACAGATCCTGCAGGTAGGCACCATATCTGAGACTCCCTCAACTTGGCTGTCACTGTTTGGCCCTGCCCCACTCAGTGTTTGGGCCTACCCAAACTGTTTCCACTGGCTTTTTCATACCAATGACCTGTCTTGGCTCATGCTTCAGATAGTCCTAAAATTTCTCAAACAAGCAGTCTGTGGCCTCAGGGTGCCCCATAACTCTCACAAGTGGACCCAGGCCTGGGACTAGCAGTAGTCTGCCTTGGTTCGCAGCTTGGCCTCACCTGGGCACCTCCAAGCCCAGCACAAGTAGCAGCCATCTGCAGATTGCTTTATAGCTCATGCCAGGTGGCCTAGGGCAAAACACAGGCAGAGGCTGACCTTGGTTCGCACCTCCTTGGAGGCCCCAGAACCAGTGCATCCAGTGGACACCTTCAGACCACTGGAAGCATCACCACCCAACCACCTCAAGTGACACACTCAAGGGCAGACTCAGCAGGCAGCAGAGCCACATTGAAGTAAGTCCTGATCTGAGGGGTGGGCCCCTGCATAGCTGATGCTTCATGGTGGTTGGAGGTCGGTGCTCAGTGGTCACAGCCAGTCTTTGCAGTTAATTGTCCTGTGAGTAAATCCCTCCCATTGGCGTGCCAGCATCAATCAAGGCTCAAGTGCAAGAGGAGAATGTTCACAGCCCACCCTGGGAGCACACCTCGCCCTCGCGCCTGGCTTGGGGGATCAGAAGAGCTGCGCCACCGAACCCTGCAGGACATCTACTACATGAGGCCAGTCTGCCAAGCCTGAGAGACATAGCAGCTCTGCCTAATACATAGAAAAAACACGGAGGAAACCAAACTGAGGAGACAAACATGTCCCAAACAAAAGAACAGAACAAAACTCCAGAAAAAGAACTAAACAGAACAGAGGCGAGCAAACTACCAGATGCAGAGTCAAACACGTCATCAGGAAGCTCCCTGACTTTAGTGCGAACCTCATCAACATAAAAAAGGGCCAGTCAGAAGTGAAGGAGACACTAACTGAAATAAAGAGTAATTAACATGGAATCAACAGTAGAGTAGATGAAACCAAGAATCAAAACAGCAATTTGGGATATAAGGAAGCAAAAAACTCCCAACCAGAGCAGCAAAAAGAAAAATTAATCCCCCCAAAAATGAGGACCGTGTAGGAACAGTCTGGAACAACTTCAAGTGTACTGATGTGTGCAGAAGGAGAAGATGGGTAGCAAGAAATTGAAAACCTAGTTGAAAAAAGTATAAAAATGAACAGAAACAGACTCATAGATAGAACATTTTGGTAGTTGCCAGATGGGAGTGGGGTTGAGAGAGGTGTTTAAAAGGTGAAGGGATTAAGAAGTACAAATTGATAGCTACTGAATAGTCACGGGGGGTATAAAGTAGAGCATAGGGAATGTAGTCAGTAATATCCTAGTAACTATGTAAGGTGTCAGGTGGGTGCAAGATTTACCAGGATGATCAGTTGTGTAATGTCTAATCACTGGGTATACACTTGAAATGAATATAATAATGTACGTCAACTGTAATTATTTAAAATGGAAAAAGTAAATTGGTTGGAAGCAATCTTGATAATACTAACAGTTGTAGGAACTAGTCAAATTTCAGTTAATTCATGGCGGTTTTAGGGTTAACTGGTATGATTCCTCCACTAATACTAAATAATAAAAAGATAACTTAATGATTTTGAATTGTAGTTTAGGTTTTTCTTTCAAAACATGATTATTTGTTATTTATTACAGTGATACCTCATATATCTGTCCTGAATGGCAGGCATGTTAATGTTATAGAAAATCAGATCTTTGAACTGCAGCTTTTAAACACCATTTGGTAGAAATTTCCTGAGAACCCTCCCTTGTGGCATGTTGCCAACTGATAGGCTGTGTGATCTCTGCAAAGTCATACTTCTACATGACGGTGACCTGTCTTTCTGGCTCCGTACAGGAATGCAGCTCTTAGCCAGTTGAAGTGGGTGGGACTGTGTCTGCTCCTCTAAATACTTCAAATTGCTGGGCTTCAGGGCTTGTCCTGTCTGTTGTGCAGGTGCGTTTGGGGTCTTCCTTTATGGGCAGGTACCCACATGTTGTATCACACCAGGCAGCCCCTCAGAACAGAGAGAGTTAAACACAGGCCCAGGTGGGAACATACTGGCTTTCCATCTTGTCTTAGAGTCAAACCAGAGTGTGGTTTCTCTATCTAGCGTAAGATAATCCCTTCTAGATTTGGGCAACATAGCACAGCAGTAAAGACTTTGGACTCCAGAGACAGGACAGGCTGTTTGGTTTTGAACATGAGCATTGCCACTTTGCAGGTGAGTGATTTGTTTGTGCCACAGCTTCCTCATCTGTTAAAATGGGGATAGTTGCTGGTTTTTGCAAAAGAAGCGCATAGTTAAAACCTAGTGCGCCAGCAGCCTGCCTTCACAGTAGTGAAGATTAAATGAGCTAAGTAGCGGAATGTTCAGAGCGCTGTCTCACCTAGCATTATATAGGAGTTTGCTCTAATTAATGCTACTGAAAATGTATTCCTTAAGCACTGTGGGTAATCTAGGTAAGCTACGCTCAGTGTTGTGATTTCTTATGTGCCCCTTGACAGGATGCAAATCCATATGCATGTCAAGCATGCAGTACTAAATAGGTCATGCCAGGTACGTACCTCCTTTGGTGATACATGTATGTACGTACATGTTGGTGTTATAAGTCAAATTTGATTTTAATACACTCACATGTCATCTCACTGAGTGGAGAGATACTCTTGATATCAGTACGGATCTGTGAAATAATGGTTGGTTATACTGGGCTAGGTGATCTAATCCCCTGTCCAGCTGTAAGGCTCTGTTCTCTGTGTGGTTGTTGAATTAACTTCAGTCAAGAGGATAATTATAGTCAATTGCGTTTATATATCAGAATACTGAAAAATTCTCCTGTAAACCTCCCTCCTCATACAATCCTCTCTTGCCTCCCACACGCAGTTAAAACTGTTTTATTCTTCCCTCCCTCTCCCCTTTCTCCTTTCCCCTTTCCCCCAGGATGATTATCGGGTCTGTATGGACTTCAACATCATTCAGAAAGATTCTGTCCCTGTGTGCCCTGTGGATGCTTCAGGCTGTTTCACAGCAGAAGTGACAGATTTCATGGGACAGTATGTGAAGGTCTGTGACTGTAGGGGCATAAGAGGGTATCATTTCATCATAGTGTTTTCATTAATTCGTTTTTACCAAATAGCTTCCACACCCAGGATTTTTTTTCTAGGAAGTCGATTCTGTTTTGTTTCAGCATAAAATCAGAAAAGATAGACGAGTATTATCAGCTGCATTCCAGAAGTCTAGTATCTTCAGGGAAAGTATGCTGTAGTTTCAAGCATAGGAATTAGAAAAGCTGGGCTCTGACGTGACTCATGAAGCAGCTTTGTGACCTTAGAGTAATCAGTGCTGATTGTAAACTACAGTACCTTAATGATACGGAATATACTTAAAAAGTGCATGAAGTTATATGGTGGCTAAAATATGGATGAAGTTTTATTTTTTTTAAACATTGCTTTTTTTTTTTTTTTTTAATATGTCTTTTTTGATTTCAGAGAGAGGAAGGGAGAGGGAGAGAGGGAGACAGAAACATCAGTGATGAGTCATTGATTGGCTGCCTCCTGCATGCCCCCTACTGGGGATCGAGCCTGTGCCCTGACTAGGACTCAAACTCAGATCTCCTGGATCCTAGGTCGATGCTTAACCATTGAGCCATGCTGGCCGGGTGGATGAAGTATTTTTATAATACATTTGTTATTTGTGCCTTTTACTCACAGTAAAAGTATTAACACCAGGTGTTAGTAATAATATACTCAGTTATATTGTATTACTAAGTACTGAGGGATATTTCCGTGGCTAAAATTTAATTTTTTTTAACAGGATGCTGACAAAAATATCATCAGGACTCTGAAGGAACAAGGCCGACTTCTTGTTGCCAGCACCTTCACTCATAGCTATCCTTTCTGCTGGAGGTGAGGAGAAAATACTGTTTTAGCTAGAGCTTTAGATTTGTGTGTACACTTAATGTTTGTGCCCGTTCCATCAATTTGTGGTTTCCATCTCATTTGTATTTCTTAGAGTCTGGGTTTGGAAACTGCCTTCTTGTTTAAAGGAGAATTTTATGAATGCATACAGTTATTTCTTTTCTCAGGAGTTGTGTGAGAAATATAGACATCAGCTATAAAGAAAACCCAGTTCTTCCCTAGTGTGTTTCTTTATCCTGTGGTCTTCTTTACATCTTACATAAAACACTTCAGTCACCAATAGTGTGGAGGGTTTTTTCCCAAGCAATTCTCTGTGACGCCAGCTGGGTGTCCTACAATTTAATTCAGTTCTGACACTGTCTACCTGGAGGTAGCATCAGGTCCCACAGATTAACCCCAGAAGGCTGCCGCACGCGCACACACACTTTAGATACCAGTCACAAACCCAGGTTGGCCCCTGATAGACTGGCTTTAGATCAGAGGTTCCAACTGTCCCCTCCATGGGTGGGTTCAATTAATTTGCTAGCTGGGCTCACAGAACTCCAGGAAACACATTTGTCAAAAGATACAGGTGAAAAGCCAGATGACTACATACAGAGGGAGAGGTCTGGGGTCCTCCACACAGGAGCATCTGTCCCATAGAGTTGGGGTGCATCCTCCCGTGGATGTGCTCACCAACCTGGAAACTCACACAGCCTGCACTTTTGGGGTTCTAGGCTTCACACAAGGTCGTGACCGTGATCAGCTGAGTGTAAGACCATCGCCCTCCTTGGGAGGACGGAGAGAAGTGGCTGAGAACCCCTAGCTGTTGGGTTGGTCTCCAGGGACCAGCCCGCCCAGGAGCCCATGGAGCACCGCGCTAGAGCAGAAGACACCCCTGTCACCCAGCAAGTTACACGGGTTTCAGAAGCTCTGTGCTGGGGACCAGGGGCAAAGGTGTATATAGATACAGATGTATATATACACACATGTATATCATCAGTAAGACACTGAAGGCTGTTACCCTGGGTGCCTGCACACCTCCGTCTCACCAGTCACCTCCATTCTGCTTCCCTAGGTCGGACACACCCCTCATTTACAAAGCGGTGCCTAGCTGGTTTGTGCGGGTCGAGCACATGGTAGACCAGCTGCTGAGGAACAATGACCTGTGTTACTGGTGAGCAGTAAGATGTGTGTCTTCATTATATCCTTTGTCATATAGTTAATAAGTATTGGTTTACACTTCCCCAAGTTAAAATAATTTTAATAGCCACTTTTTATTATATATTGTAATACCTCTTTTTATTTCTTTTTAGAAACACAACACAATTTAAATAAAATGTAACAAAGTAGCATTTTTTTACTATGAGGCATATAGATTAGTCTGTTTTAAGCCCAGTGGAAGTGAGACTGCTGTTCATTCAGTTGACAAAATGGAGTGTCCGAAACACCTGGCTGTCCTCTCAGAGCTTGTTAGCCTTAAATAATAGTCATTTTCAGGGTAAAGGTTTATTTTTGGATATACTTACAAAAGCCATTTATAATGACAGTTGACCCTTGAACAACACAGGGGTTAGAGGCACCAACCTCTGCGTAGTCAAAAATCCATGTGTTACTATAGTCGACTCTCCACATCTGTGGATTCCCAACTTTGGAGTTGACCCTTGAATATCCCAGGTTTGAACTGCACAGGTCACTTGAAAAAATTTGCATATAAGTGGACTCGTGCAGTTGAGGCACATGCCGTTCAGGATAAGCTGTGCAACATTTGATACTGGTTGATTCCTTGATGGTGATTATGTCTTGTTCATGCTGGCTTCGTGGATAAGCACTGTGCGTGCGGACAGAAGCTTGGAGCTAGGATCTGATCGCAGAGAGGTGTTAACTTTAACCTGTCACAGAAATGAAATAAGACTGAATCTGTGTATTGCAGAAGAATATTTTTCAGTAAGAGTTTGGAGTGTAATCACTGTTTGTTTTTATTTCCCATAAGAACTTAAAAACTGCATTTGATTTTGGAAGAATGGGGAGCACCTCAGAGCAGTAAAAGGAAGTGGCCATAGCTTTCTACTTTTTCTAGCAAAGTGACTGATAACTCAAGTAAAAGCTCTTTTTTTGTTTTGTTTTTTCATTTTTATACCTAGGAAGCTCTTTAGTTCTAATGTGTGATATGCTGGGTATGGAATATTAGTACAGGGGTCTTGTGGGAGGTGCAGGCCTATTAACTGGCATTTATGATACAGGACGGGACCACAGGATGTTCGGAAGCCTAGGGTACCCTAACTCAGTCTGGGGAAGTTTTCCTGCAAAGCTTAACCTCGAAGGGTAGGGATCCATTTATCAATCTGAGGCAATAGAAACTTGGAGGAGGGGTGGCTGATACGAGTTCTGCTAGGTGAAGGTTATCACAGAGGAGGAGGAGTGGTACTAGCATAGCAAAGGCAGTGAGGTGAGAGGCCGAATTTAAGGAACTTGCCTCATTGCTGGATCCTCTCATACCATGTGCACATGAGCCTGGAAAGACAGCTACCAATAACCTACCTGTTCGGACTCTTATTTTCTAGGTGATTGGGAGCCTGCACCTAGTGAGTGACAGTTAAAGCGCTATTGTATGGATGAACCAGAAACTAAACAGTGGGACCAGGCTAGCTAGTATCATAGTGACTGTTTAGAGGACTATAGCAGTCCTCTAGTTGGGGAGCATATCCTCCAAGATAGGGAAGCATGGGTGCTGTGAGGTTTCCTGAATTAAAGACCGTCTTCACTGGGGCAAATTCACAGCAGATGTAGCCACTGGGAACCATCTTGCTGCCCATGCAGAAAACCACCTTCCGGGAGAAAGCTCCGCATTTCCAGAGTGTGTGGTCTACAAAGCCTTATGCAAAGGCCTATGCAGATGTCATTCACAAATTTACTCAGTAATGTTCTGAGGTGATTGGATGTCTGACCTGTTTATCCAGGGTTCCAGAGTTTGTACGAGAAAAGCGGTTTGGAAATTGGCTGAAAGATGCACGTGACTGGGCAGTTTCCAGAAACAGATACTGGGGCACCCCCATTCCACTGTGGGTCAGCGAGGACTTTGAGGAGGTGAGACTGGCGGTGTTTTTGTGTGTTGATTTTAGTTGAGGCCCTTTGTTTGTTCCATCTGAATTTGGGATAAAAGAATATGGTTTCTTTCTTTTCTCCTTTCCCCTTATTTCATCATTTTTTCTCTCATTCCTATAATCATGACATAAATGAGAATGTTTTTAGGGTTTTAAATTTATTTGTACTTTACTGCAGTTTTTAACCATTTTCCTCTGTGTAAAAGTGGAGAATGCAATTTGTATTTTTCTCAGAGAGCCCACACATTAAATTATTTGTGTAGCTCATATCTCGGTTTCTTCTTGTGAGTTACTGATAGACAGAACAGACTCCATATCCTGCACTAAGCCATAGCATGTTAAAGCCAATTTACAGCAATAAAAAAAGAAGACTGAAAAAAGTTACCGAAGCATTGCAGACCACCTTTAACCTACAAAACCAGTGATGGTGTGTGTGAGGGTATGTCTGTGTAAATACATATGTAGGACTTTAGATGTATTCCCTGGTGCTACTTTCTGTCCATCACTGAAAGCTGAGAGTATTAGAGCAGTCGTGAGCCACAGCAGCCCAGGGACCTCAGCAAATTTCCAGCGCAGCTGAATCAGAGGCTTTTCAGGACTGACCAGTGAGGACAGGGAAGGAGACCGTGGGTGCTTAGTAGGTAGCAGATAACCTCTGGGTGAGAAACCACAGCAGCTCCTGTTGTGAGTACCTCAGCTAGGCCCATCTCTCACCCTCTGTACCTGGACATAATTCTGACATCTTGCAATAGGACTATTTTGATTCAGCACAATAATTTAGTTCCAGATTTTACTTCATAAGATTCCAACTTAACCAAATTCAAGTGCCAGGAAGCAACTAAGATGCTTTAGACTAATAGTCTAGGCATTTCATTTCTGCTGGTTACTTTTGGAAGAGATTTTGACATAGTAAACCCTCTAGAAATACTTGTTGAGATGATGGCTGTGAATGTTTAAAATCTCTATGTAGGGCCTCCCTCTGATATTGGGGTAGGTAGCAAGAAAGTGAAGTCTGCTCACCTCTTCAGACAGTGACCTGTACAGTCTCTTGTGAGGGTAAGCCACGTTGTTGATGACTGTCCTGAAGATCAAAGGTTTCTAAAATTGAATACCAATGTTACAGAAATAAACTCTGTGATCTTTGCCTCTGAGGCACTCCTGCTTTTTAACTTTGTTTTGACAGATAGTATGCATTGGGTCAATGGCAGAACTTGAAGAACTGTCAGGAGCAAAGATCTCAGATCTCCACAGAGAGAGGTCAGTATCTAAATGATTGATTCGTGTCAGTTCTATCATTCAGAGCATTGAGCTAGGTCTTAGCCTGTTAAGACACGGTCTCTGTAGCAGATCACAGAGCTGCATATAAAAATCAAACACTGTTTGCGTTGTTCTTGATGACACGTTTCATAATGTGGAAGGGTGGCTTCTGTCCTTGAGTTAGATGTTAGGAGACTCTGGTGTATAACCTAGGTTGAGCGCTCCTGGTGCTCTCTGAAATCCTGTGATAATTGCCGATGTTTCTCTTCATAGATGCCTATGAAGAGCTTGTCAGGAGATTGTGTTTCCTACTGGCAATTAAACTGCAAGTTCTTTTGTGCTTTGAAATTGATGGAAACGGCTAATTTTTTGTTTATTAGCATTGACAGTCTTACCATTCCTTCGCGCTGTGGGAAGGGGCTGCTGCGCCGCATCCCTGAAGTGTTTGACTGCTGGTTTGAGAGTGGCAGCATGCCCTACGCCCAAGTTCATTACCCGTTTGAAAATAAGAAGGGGTTTGAAGATGCATTTCCCGCAGACTTCATTGCCGAAGGCATTGACCAAACCAGAGGATGGTATGTTCCTTGTTCTTTCAAGTGTTATATTGATTTGATTTGATTTAGCTGTTTTACAGAACACTTGGTATTGATCAGCTCTGTGCTGGAAAGATGTGTCAAGTGAGAGAGGCTCCTGCCCACCACCAAGCAAGCCTTAGTGTCTTTGGAGGAGGCACCTCTCTCATACAGGAGGGCTGTAGTTTTAGTTTCAGTGATTGCACTGACATCTTGAAGTGGACAGATTTGTTTCACTGGGAATTTAAGTGATAAACATTTGATATGTGGTCATAGCTTCTTTACTTCAAATCATTTGTTGCAGTGTGTAATCAGTATTTACGTATACGATAATGGGTGGGGCACTACAAATGCAAAGAGGGATGCTTAGAAATGTGCTTAGATGTTAGGCTAGCCTTACAAAATTAACATTCTAAAAAATCTAGATTTTTACAAAATGGGGAGAGGGTTTTGGCATTGATTTTATGTGGTACTTTATTTAAAGTAGTACCCTTCTCCTCTTAATTATAAGAAGGTTAGTTGCTTTCTTTTTGTGGATGAGATTGGTTGGCCCAGGTTCTAATTATACTTTTTTATATATATATATATGTACATATACATACATATATATATATCTTTATTGATTTTAGAGAGAGGAAAGGAGAGGGAGAGAGAGATAGAAACACCAATGATGAGAGAGTCATTGGAGATCGAGCCCTCAACCCCGGGCATGTGCCCTGACCAGGAACCGAACCTCGATCTCCCGGATCCTAGGTCAACAATCAACCACTGAGCCACACCTGGCTGGGCTCTAATTATACTTTCATTAGTATTTTTACAGAAGTGTTTAAGGAATGTTGATGTCCTTAGCTTTTACAAATTGCAGTAGTCATCACAATCAGATTAAATTCCAGCCTAATGTTTCAGAAAGTGCTGTTTTTAGTTTCCAGTCCATTTACCTATAGAAACAGCTACCAGGCAAAAACTGCTATTCCTAGGGAGTTTTTCTGAGGAATGATAGCATCTGGCAACTGTTAACAGTCTTTTCATGGGTTCCCGTGTGGCACACTGCCTCCCTCCCTTTTCCTCAAGTGTGGGCTGCCTCTTCTCCGTCCCAGGGTCCTTCTGGCATACCTTAGGGAAGGGATGTCTGGTCAGGTGTTCATGTTAGTCACGGGATCTGGTCCCCAACCTCATCAGTTCATGTCCTGTGATGGTCTTGGAGTGCAGAATCAGGTTGGAGGTGACAACAAGAGCCTCACTTGTTGGCACAGCTTACAGGGATGTGGTGCAGTTCTTCAGGGAGTAAGCTATAAAGCAAATAGAAGATGCCTGTGAGATCTGACAGAATAAAAGCTTTTTCTGCTTCTGTAGTCTTTCTTTAGACTTTTGGATGAGAATGGTTTTTGCTTTTTTTTTTTTTTTTTTTTTTGATCATAAGACTGTTCCATATGACCCTGTACTAAAGGTAACATACATCTCTTGATATTCAGTTTTGTGTTTTTGTGAGGTCCTGAAAGACCACCCATCTCTGACCTGCTCTACCTTGTAGCTGTCCAACTGGCTTTCCTGGGAGGGCGATGGTACTGTCCTCAACTGGAGTCAGCACCTGGCTCTAGGCCTTCATTTGCTTTAAATAAAGCAGTTTGTTTTCTAATCAGAAGCTGTAGTATGATCAGTCTGCAGGGGTCCTGTGTGTAATTTTTCAGTGATCCTCACATGATTTAATATGTCCCCAAGAATTAAGAACCTTTGCTTAAAGTAATTACCAAGAAGTGTAACAGATCCAAAAGAAATTCGGTTCAACAAGTAAATATAGTTTTTTTCTGTGCTGGAGTTCTTTTCCAGTTCTTGTTTTGTTTTTTTACTATTTCTTTGTTTTTTGTTTTCAGGTTTTACACTCTGCTGGTGCTGGCCACAGCTCTCTTTGGACAACCACCTTTCAGGAATGTGATTGTGAACGGGCTCGTCCTTGCAAGGCAGGTGCACTCCTTTGTGTAATAACAAGTTTTTGTTCCCCTAACCATTCTTTGTGAATAGAGGAATTTAGGAACACCCCAGCTCTGTTCCTACTATTTTTTTCTTCTCTGCGTTTTGTACTTCTTGCTGCTCTTCCTTTTCATCCAGTACCTGTCCTGCGCATGTTTCCATCCTTTCAGCGGGTCTCCCGTTCCTCTCTGTCCTAGGAAGAAGGGCTGGGTTTAGAGATAAGCCTCATGGAGCAGGTGGAAGGGGGTCTTTGCTGGGATACTTTGTGTGATAAAATGTCATTTGTTGGTTTAGAATTTTATAAAGTTATTTTGCTTATAGCTCTTATTTAATCACTGGTCCATTAAAATAGATTTTTATTGTCTTTTTAACTAGAGGAAATTACTGGTTATAGAGGTTTTTAGTATTGTATGGGATTCCTAGTCTTCCTTTCCTTCTACTTCCTCAAGTTTTTAAAAGTAAAACATAAAAATAAGAAACTAAAAATGTTTACATAGATTATGTGCCATGAGGGAGGATGGCAGTAGGCCCAGTTGTGAGCATTTACACATCCTCACATACTTAATCCCCAGAACTATGTGAGATGGATTCTTTAATTACCCTGTTTTGACATTTGAGGAATTGAGGTATAGAAAAAGTAAGTAACTTTCCCAAAGTCACACAGTAAATAAGTGGTAAACTCAAGTACCCGGGCAGTCTGGCTGTGTAGGCTATGCTTTTTTATTTTATTTTATTTTTTAATATATCTTTATTGATTTCAGAGAGAGGAAAGGAGAGGGAGAGAGAGAGAGAGAAACATCAATGATGAGAGTCATTGATCGGCTGCCTCCTGCACACCCCCGACTGGGGATCGAGCCTGCAACCCGGGCATGTGCCCTGACCGGGAATCGAACCCCAATCGCCTGGATCCTAGGTTGATGCTCAACCGCTGAGCCATGCCCTGCCGGGGGCTATGCTTTTTTAAATTGAAATTTTTATTGAATTGTAGATTTGCATGCAGCTGTGAAAAATAACGGAGACCCCTTTTGACTTTGTCAAGTTTCCTTCCCCCAACTATAATATGTGATCACAACCAGGACGTTGATACAATCCACCAGTCTTACTCAGACGTCCCCGGTTTTATGTGCACTGATTTGCTGTGTGTATTTAGTTGCATACAGCTTGATCACAGGTAGATTCCTGTATCCAGCAGCACAGTCAAGAACCTGGGCCCTCTGAACCACACAAGGTCCCTCTGCTGCCCTTGTATGGCCACGCCCTCACCCTGCTGCCCTTGTATGGCCACGCCCTCACCCTCCAGCAGTTCCCCCCTAATCTGTCCATCTCTGAAATCGTGCCATTTCAAGTATGTTATGTAAATAGAATCAAATCAAATGTAACTTTCTGAGATTGGCTTTTCTTGCTCAGTGTCACTCCCTGGAGGTTCCTTGGTGCCTGTGCTCCTGTGGTTCCTTCCTTCTCTTTGCCAAGCTATGGCCTGCGCTGTGGGAGACCCAGAGTTTGACTCTTCACCTGCTCAAGGACATTGGGTTGTTTCCAGTGTTTGCTGACAATGAATAAAACTGTGAAATTTGCCTGGCCGGGCGTAGCTCAGTGCTTGAGCATCAACCTAGAATCCAGGCGATCGGGGTTCGATTCCCGATCAGGGAACATTCCAGGGTTGTGGGCCCGATCCCCAGTCGGGGGCATGCAGGAGGCAGCCGATCAATAACTCTCTCATCATTGATGTTTCTGTGTCTCTCTATCGCTCTCTCTGTCTCCCTCTCTCCTTTCCTCTCTCTGAAATCAATAAAGATATATTAAAAAAAAAAACTTGTGAACTTTGTTACAGGTTTTGTCACTGTTTCTCTGAGGTAAATGCCTAGCCTGAATTTTTAACTATTACACTATAATGTCTTCCTACCTTCATCTCCTGAAGCTTTTCCATTGACTCAACACAGTATTTAAAAAAGAAGCTTACCGATACTGACAGACAACTTTATAGCTGTACCTTAATGTTGGCTGTATGCCGTTTGCATTTGTGTTCCAATTGAAAATAATCTGTAACTATAAAAATACCTGGGGCATTGACTTACTGGCATCTCCCTTTTGTTTTTCAAGTGATGGCCAGAAAATGAGCAAACGAAAAAAGAATTATCCAGATCCACTTTCAGTCATCCATAAATATGGTGCTGACGCCCTTAGGTAAAAACCCGTGCTTTGCCATGTTTGTGTTTGTCATTTTTATGTAAGCGTCTCTCATTCTGTTAATCATGTTCCTTAGATTTGTTTTGTAATTAACTTTTCACAAAATATATCTCTGCTCTAGGGGGAGTTACATTGCATGCTGTTGACTCAGACCTCCCAAGGTGTTTTGTTTTGTTTTGTTTTGTTTTGTTTTGTTTTGTTTTGTTTTGTTTTGTTTTGTTTTTAATTAATAGTGACACTTCCAAATCTAGAGATCATTGAGTGTTCAGATTCAAAACCTTCCAATGCCTCTGCCCTGGCAGAGCATACACAGCTGTTCCTTGTGAGTCTTTGGTGCCTGCATGTGTCCTGGGAGGAGGGCCTGGTGGCTTCCTTTTGGTTCTGCTGCAACCACCACCAGTGGCGTACGCTGAGACCAACACGGGGCATACTTCTAGGTTGGTCCAGCGCCACATTTGGGTGTAGAGTTATGTCTCCCGTTATAATATGCTGGGTCTTATACATGTAAAAGTAAGAGCTTTATCAGTTTTAAGAATACCATGAGAAGAGAATTTATAACTATCTCCTTTTGTAGAAGAAATGCTGACTTTGGTGTGGCCCTGTCAACGTGTCACGTAAGAATTGGTTACTGTCTACGTCCCTTTCCTGTGTGATTTTTCTCTTTCAGGTTATATCTGATCAACTCCCCTGTGGTGAGAGCAGAAAACCTCCGCTTTAAGGAGGAAGGGGTGCGGGACGTCCTGAAGGATGTGCTACTCCCCTGGTACAATGCCTATCGCTTCTTCATCCAGAACGTCCTAAGGCTGCAGAAGGTATGGGCCGAGGTGCTGTGGGTTGAGTTCTGCCCTCCCAGCTATGTTGAGCTGGGTTTGCACTGGCCCTATGGATAGAGGCTCAGAGACACTTCGGAGGCCATAGATAAAGTTATCTGGGGTCGTTGTTGGGCCAGGAACATGGAACTGGTGGTAGGCCATCTGGCCAGGCTCACCTATGCAGACAGGATCCTCACCTGTAGAAGATCTGCATTCAAGTAGTCAGCCAGTTCCCCTCCTTTCATGGAACCAGTTGGGATGGGGCATGGCGGCACCAGTGAAAAGTCAGCCACTGAGAGTAAATGCCTGGTAAAGACTGCTGCAGATTGGTGGTCAGGGAAGGCCCTCAGTGGGTGTCTTTAGGCTAAGACACTGAGAGAGAAATTCTCACTGGGTTGTTAGGGTTTAAAGTAATGATTATGATGTATGTGAAAGTGCCTTTTACCTGCTGCCCACAAGCATTCTCTGAGAAGCTATCTCCCCTCCCTCCCTGGCTGTTTTGGGCCTGTAGGCTCCATTGTGCATGTGCCTGTCTGCCTTTTCAGGACTCCACTCATCTTTTTACCTGCAGCACATTACAAGTAGAATTGCTAGTAAATTATGTTGACTAAACATGGGACATAATTCCTTCCTGAGAAACAGGTTGAAAAGCTGAGCTTTGAACATCACACTCCAGCAGTCCAGGCACTTCCTTCCTTCTGCCTCTGGCTTCTCTGGGTCTGCTAATGTACCTTCCCAGAGGGATTTTTCCCTGTGTTTTGAGAAAGGCAATCATTTTCCCCAGGCCCCTAGTTTTTCTGGCTTTTCATTCCTACCACTTCCTTGGGCCAACAATTCTTAGCCAGGCCCACTTTGCAGCCTCTGCTAGTCTGGAGTCTCTTCTGGGCATTGCAGCAAGAGACTGCTCTACCATCAGGCACTTGGATCTGGGCAAGGATCAGCATGGCCCTGCCACTGGTGGTGATGCTGTGTGAATAGGGACAGGTGAGGTGGTCCTTCAGGAGTGAGGAAGATTTTGCAAAGGAAAAAGAAGGGGTTGAGTAAAGCATTCTAGGTGAAATGAGTAATATAAACTGAGGCATTAATTCCTAGTGCTCATTTTCAGTTTACGGACAGTCATCCAATGCTTGCCAATTTTACTGTCTTTCCTTCCTCAGATTTAAAGTAACTAAACCCTATACTTAGAAGATTTTGGAATATTTCTCAATTCATAATTTTTTTGTGCAGAGGAATAATTTTTTTCCTAAATTCTCCTTACTTCACTCAAAATTGTACTCACTAATTGAGGGCTTAATATCCCAAGTTTAGAGCTTATCTTGAAAATAATCCTGAGAATTAGAAATTTAGATTTCCAATGGGCCTGGATTGGGGGAGGGGGTGTGCTGTTACTCTCAGTTTAAGTGCTTTAAACAGCTTATTTATTTACATTAATTTCCCCTAAGAATGCAGCATATTTCAATATTTGTCAATTCTTAGGAGGAAGAAATGGAATTCGTCTACAATGAGAACACTGTTAAAGAAAGTGCCAACATCACAGACCGGTGGGTCCTGTCCTTCATGCAGTCACTCATTGCGTTCTTTGAGACCGAGATGGCAGGTGTGTCTCTCTTTGGCCATCTTCCCAGGACTCTTCTCTTTATGATTGCCTTTTAGATATTTAACTTTTTATTTATAAGCCTAGAGGAAATTTTATGGAAATCTTAAGAGATACAGAACAGTACATAAGTAATTATTTTTTTCAACACTCAAATATAATTTTGTCAAGGCTTGTTAGTTGTAGAAAGGTGCTGGACCAAGGCCTAGGGAGTTGTCTCCGGATGTCCAGGGGCCTCATCCCTCCACAGGCGCCATGTGGACCGGTGGAGTCACAGGCTCAGTGCTGGGTGGCTCTTCCACCTGTTCCCTAGGCTAGGACCCTCAATTTCTTTCTGTGAATAATACCTGGTTAGAGTTATTATAAGGCTCAAATAGAGATCATATACGTAAAGTAGCTGGTAGATAGTAGGTACTCAGTAAGTAATACTTGTTAATAGTTCATTTTTAATTTATTTTTAATTTATTTTTAAAATTTATCTTTATTTTCAGGTCTACTTTATTAAATAGCCCTTGTTCAATCTAGAAAAATTAGGAAATACAGAAAAGCAATAATGAAGTAGATATTTCTTCATATTGCTGTTACCTACAACAGTGAATTTGTTTTTTTAATATAAATTGGAAGTATTTTTAATTTTTTTTATTTTTTAATTTATCTTTATTGTTGAAAGTATTGCAGGTGTCCCATTTTTTACCCCCAATTGACCCCTTCCACCTCACTCCCACCCCCTCCCCAGGCCTTCACCCTGTTTATTGACTGTGTCCATGGGTTATGCATATAACTTCTTTGGTTAATCTCTTCCCACCCTCCACCCCCCTTCCCTCTGTCCTCTGAAATATGATCGTCTGTTGCATGCATCAGTGTCTCTGGATCTATTTAGTTCATGAGATTCTTTTGTTCATTAGCTTCTTGTTAAAGAAGACCCTTCAACATTTCCTGTAGTGCTGGTCTGGTGGTGATGAACTCCTTTAGCTTTTTCTTATCTGTGAAGCTCTTTATCTGACCTTCAATTCTAAATGATAGCTTTGCTGGGTAGAGCAATATTGGTTGTAGTTTCTTGCTTTTCATCACTCTGAATATTTCTTGCCACTCCCTTCTGGCCTGCATAGTTTCTGTTGAGAAATCAGCTGACAGTCGTATGGGTGCTTCCTTGTAGGTAACTAACAGCTTTTCTCTTGCTGCTTAAGATTTTCTCTTGGTCTTTAACCTTTGGCATTTTAATTATGATATATCTTGCTGTGGGCCTCTTTGGGTTCCTCTTGTTTGGGACCCTCTGTGTGAATTTGGTTTTATACAGAGGTTGGGAAGTAGGTTATGATGGTTTCCTCGAGGTTGGAGATAGAACAACTGTAAGTCAGGGTGGAAAATTCCAGGAAGCATTGACTAGGATATCTGAGATGGATCTGATAAATTCAGTGGGCTTCCCTGTGCTGCACACCCTAGCAAAGTTCACCTGCTTCCCTCAGCACCCCATGGTTGCTGGGTGCCACTATGCAGGTACAGTGCTGGTGGATTCGACGGGCCGAGCCACCCTTTGGTGCAGGCAGGAATCTGCTGTTCCTTGGCTGGTACATGGCTCTCACTAGAGTGGGTGTCTCTACACTTGACACAAATAGGACAGTTAGTCCAGGAGTTTCCACATGTTTGTCAGTCATCCTGAAGGACTATATCCACCCCCTTATAAACATACATAATAAAGATCGTATGATTGTCAAGCTGTTGGACAAATTGACAGAAGTGAAAGTGGAAATGAGTGTGGGAGGCAGACTCCTTAGCTGGGATTTCACCAGGCTCCCAGGACACTTGCTCACAGTTCTGTTCACTTTTACCTCCTGAGTGATATGAATCAGTGGGAAATGGTGCCAGGGGTTATTGCTTGGGGCCCCTGCATCATTAGGCAGCCGGACCTTTCTGAGAGTATACACCCTGGCCAGGACCCAGTCTGACTGGGGGCTTGGGGTTAGGCAGCTTGTGCACATCAGCTCACAGTGAGAGCCAGGTTTGAGAGGCCAGGCTGTGCTTATGGAGCTGATGAGATGAGCTCTGGACATAGAATTGGTGGAGTTCCTGCTCCACGGACCTGTGAGCCTGTGCTTTCCGCTCCCTCGTCAACATCAAGTCTGAGGTAGCGTCCTTGAAAGAGTCTGAAGCTCTTATATGTGATCTCAGCAATAGCTGCTATTGCTTCTGTTTATTGTGGGCTTGTTGTATGTGGGCTTCGTCTCTCTCTAACAGTTGAAACCTGAAAATAGGAAACTGGCTTTCCTAGAAGATGAACAGTGTAATGAACCCTAGAATTAACTTATGCCTTTCTCTACAGATTAGGCCTGATCACAGAGATCAGTTGTCTGGGAATGTGCAGACTCTGAAAGACTGGCCTGGGCTGTGGTCTGCCAGCACCTCTTCTTGAACTTGTGAACCACAGCACAGAGCTGCTCTGCCTTTGGCTTGGCAACTTCTAACCATGCTGGTTTAGACCAGCAGCTTTTTTAACTGAAGTCACTGAAGTCTCTTCATGTTGTTTAAACATATTTAAACATGTAAATTGTGTTGTTTGTGGGACAGAGTATCAAAGAGGAAGTGAATGGGGAATAATCCTTAAAATAAGCCTATGCCTCAAATAAGATGAGCTAGACACCCTTCCTTTCCTGCTTGCCCTCTGAATTCCTCAGAGGACCCTTCAACCCTTCAAGTCTTTCTAAATCTTCCAAGTTTCTCGCCTTCACTCCGTCCATTAGCTTTCTTTCCTTGACTACAGGCATGCCTTGGAGATCTTGTGGGTTCATGGCAAACCACCACAGTAAAGCAAATATCCAGTAAAGAGAATATCGCAATAAAGCAAGTCGCGTGAACTTTGGTTTCCCTGTGGATATAGAAGTTACGTTTATACTATTAAGTGTACAATAGCATTGTGTCTAAAACAATGTACGTACATTAATTTAAAAAATATTTTACTGCTAAAAAATGTTAGCTGTCGTTGGAGCCTCAGTGGTCTTTGCTGGTGGAGTTCATCTTTTTTTTTTTTTTTTTTTAATTTTTTTATTTATTGATTTTGGAGAGAGAAAGAAGAAAAAAACCATCCATTTGTTGTTCCACTTATTCATTTATTGGTTGATTCTTGTGTGTGCCCTGACCAGGGATCGAATTCTCAACCTTGGAGTATTGGTACAACCTCTATCCAGCTGAGCCACCAGGCCAGGGCTCCCTCCTTCATTGATGGCTGCTCACCAACAAGGGTGGTGGTGCTGAAGGCTGGGGTGGCTGTGGCAATTTTTAAAAATTAGACAACAACGAAGTTTGCTGCATCAGTTGACTCTTGCACAGTTTCTCTGTGCCGTGGGATGCAGTTTGATAGCATTTTAACCAAGTAGAACTTCTTTCAAAATTGGAGTCAGTCTCCCACAAACCCTGTTGCTGCTTTATCAGCTAAGTTTATGTAGTATTCTAAATCCTTTGTTATCATTTCAACAATCTTCACAGCATCTTCAGGAGTAATTGTGCAACTCTTCTTTCACTTGAACACTTAGAGGCCATTGTAGGTCTATGAATTGGCCTAATTTTAATGTTGTATTTCAGGGAATGGAGAGGCCTGAGGAGCAGGAGGAGGGAGGGGCAGTCAGATCAGTTGGAACACACAGCATTTATCGATTAAGTTTGCAGTGTTTTGTGGGAACGGTTCATGATACCCCAAAACAGTTGCAATATTAACATCAAAGACCACTGAGCACAGCTCACCATAGCAAGTATAATAATGAAATAGTTTGAAATATTGCAAGAATCCCCAAAATGTGACAGACACAAATTGAGCAAATGATGTTGGAAAAGTGGTACTGATAAACTTGCAGGGTTGCCAAAAACATACAATTTATATTTTAAAAAATTTGCAAAACAAAATAAAACCAAGTATGGTAAATGAGGTATTAGAAAGCCTGTTCTGTTTTACTCACAGTTCTTGCTAAGTTTCTCAGTGGCATCATGATGGATAGCTTGCGCCTGGTTGTTCTCTGTTGTCGGGCTGTGCTGTGTGTTGTGATGTTGAGCAGTTGAGCAACAAGCATTGCGGGGTCCCTTTGCCAGATGCCAGGAGCACCTACCTGCTCAGTTATGACAGCCAGAATGTCTCCAGACAGTGTCCCCTGTGGTACAGAGTTGCTCTGGTTGAGAAACGCTGACCTATGCTATGCCCCGTAACATCTAATTAGAACTTTTTGTGTGTCAGACTTAGTTGAGGTACAGAGTAGTACAGTGGAAGGAAGTCAGTATTTTGTGGTGCTGCAGCATTGCACAGCTCCAGGTAAACCCTCCTGCTGGAGTCATGTGATGGGCAGTGTTGGTCTCTCAGCCACACATAAGGGGTTTTCATTGTTCAAACTGGCAGTGGCTCACAGGGCGGTTTGTGTGCACCCCAAGACACTTGACAGTCAGGAAGTATGTGTCCTCAAGTGAATGAGCCATTGTGATTGCTTCACTTTGATTCTCTTTCCTAACAAGCATGGCGACCTTTGAGTGACAGGGTTGCTTGTTCTTTTCTTGTATCTACCCCTTTCCCCAAGCACCCCAAATGCTTTGTCTATTCTCACCGCCTGATTGATTGATCTTCCTTTTAGCTTATAGGCTCTATACTGTGGTGCCTCGCCTGGTTAAGTTTGTCGATGTTCTGACGAATTGGTACGTGAGAATGAACCGCCGAAGATTAAAGGTAAGTCCAGGCTGTTGTTTGGAAGAACAAAAAGTGTAGGAAGTGTGAAAATGAGTCCAGCCACATGATCTCATGTTTTGAAGCAATTTTTTTCTTTTTACCTTACATATTAACTGTATTTATTGCCATTTGGTGGGTGGGGACCTATAAGTTCTAAAAGTCGTGCATATTTTCAGAACACAGTTATGGACATGTCATATTGGAGGGAGTCTCAGAGCCATTTAGGATTAAGCTGAGCATACCTCTTAAAACCCAAAATAAAGTTATGCAAATATTTCCAAATGTCAAAAACTGATCTCCAGAGGGTCTCCTACCTCTAGTGGGTCAGTTATTTGTTGACAAAACTCTTTTTTGAGCCGATTGGGGATTTCAAATGAGTCAAGAACAGGTCCTGTCTCAAGACTTAAGCCGTGTGTAAACAGTAATTGTGGAAGACAGGAAGTGAGGGATGCCCATACCAAAGACCACTTTGAGCTGCCTACTGCCTATCAGTTTTGTCTTTAAACGTGTTAATGATAAAAACCCATAACAGAACAGTAATTCATTTTTGTTAAATATGCACATATATACATGTATATCTATATATACACACAAGACCTACAAGGACATGCATTCAAATGTTTACAGTAATTGTTTCTGGGTAACATAATTATGGTTGAATTTTTTTTATCTTTTTTAAAAATAATGAATTAGTATAATTATTTTTATACACATAGTATATACTTTAAAAGAAAAAGTTACCTAAAGGTACTTTAAATTTTTTGTGTTAGCAACTACTACTTCCTGTTGTGTGGGAGTCCCACCCTCCGACTTTGGGTTTTCTAACTTGTCTTTACCTCACAGTTACAGGGCCATTCTCCATCAGCTTGGCCCCATCCTTGCTTTCTACACTGACCCCAGACATTTGTGGCTGTGGTCACATCTTGCTCTCTCTTTCCTGTCTCTGTACTGTGCTCCCTGTGGATTGCCTCTTTTTAATAAACTTCTTACTTGGTGTTCATTGTGTGTTTCCTTTTATTCACTAGGGTGAGAACGGAGTGGAGGATTGTGTTTCGGCCCTGGAGACCTTGTTTAGTGTTCTGCTCTCTCTGTGCAAACTTATGGTAAGATTCATTGCCATTTTAAAACTCTGGCCCTGTGGGCTGCTCGCAGTGCCCCGTTGCTTCAGTGTCCTCTGTATCTATTCTGTATTTGGTCCACCAGAAATAGAAAATTTGAGTTTTAAACAACTTAAATCTCGAGTTCCTTTTCAGAAATCATACTAGAAATCTCATTACATTAGTTTCAAAAGCTAGATCTTTGTGGTGATTGCAGGAAAAGGGGGCCAGGGGGTAGAAGAGGGTATAGGGGGATAAATGGTGATAGAAATATATAAATGGGGGAGAAAGTTAATACTGTTTTTAAAAAGCTGGATTTTTTTCTTTTCACGACCGATAGCATATTTCAGGTCATGGTTCTTGCATCTAAATTGAATTGCCACAGTTCCTCGAACATCATACCTCATCCTCATGTGGATCCCTCATTGTAACAGTGACACTCGTGTACTCTCTCTAACCAAACGTAATACAAACAGTATTTTACTTGAAACATGTTTCTACCGATTGAAATATTAAATAACTTACAAGTAAAATTTTTACTTGTTTTAATTCCTCGTATCCTATTTAATTCCTCGTATTGTAAATTATAAGCCTTCTGTACATTCCCTAAACATACACAGAATGAGAACCTGCTTTGTTTCAGGTCCTATGCCTGGTTCCTCACATCTGTCATTCATTTTTATCCTGTGAATCAGGTTGTGTTCCCTCAGTTTACAAATGAGGTTTCTGAGTTTTAGGGATATTGACCTTGCTGGCACATGGTCAGTGACTCCTGTTTTTGTTTTTTAAATTAAATTTACTGAGGTGACAATGGTTAATAAAATTATTGATTAATAAAATTATATAGGTTTCAGACAGTGTACAATTCTAATGATGCATCATCTGTATATTACACTGTACCCACCATCCAGTCAAATCTTCTGTCACCATGTATTTCATCCCCGTTAAGCTTTAGCACCCCTTCCCTCTGGTAACAGCTGTACTATTGTCTGTGTCTATGAGTTTTTGTTTTTCTTGTTTGTTCTTTGTTGTTTTCAGTTTTATAGCCCACATATGAGTGAAATCGTATGGTTTTTAGCTTTTTCTGCCTAACTTAATTTTGCTTCCACGATACTCTCAAGATCCATCCATGTTATTGCAAATGACAGTCTTTCATCCTATGGCTGAGTAGTATTCCATTGTGTGCATGTCCCACCCACATCATCTTTAGCCAGTCCTCTATTGAAGGACACTTAGGCTGATTCCATGTCTTGTCCATTGTGAATAACGCTGCAGTGAACATAGGGGCACATATATCTTTGCAAATAAATGTTTTTAAATTTTTCTGGTAGATACCCAGAAGAGGGGTTGCTGAATCATATGGTAGCTCTATTCTTAATACTTTGGGGAACTGCGAGACTGCTTTCCATAGTGGCTGTACCAGTCTACATTCACACCAGCAGTGAATGAGGGCTCCCTTTTCTCCACAACCTCTCCAACACTTGTTATTACCTGTCTTGTTGATAGTAGCCATTCTTAACAGTATGAAGTGGTATCTCATTGTCATTTTGATTTGCATTTCCCTAATAGCTAGTGAAGTTGAGCATCTTTTCATATCTCTGTTGGCCATTTGTTTGCCTTTTTTTTTCTTCTTCTTTTTTTAATATATATTTATTGATTTTAGAGAGAGGAAAGGAGAGGGAGAGAGAGAGATAGAAACATCAATGATGAGAGAGTCATTGATGGGGCTGCCTAGACCGCAACCTGGGCATGTGCCCTGACCGGGAATCGAACCCTGATCGCCTGGATCCCAGGTCGACGCTCAACCGCTGAGCCATGCCCGGCCGTGCTGTATGCCTTCTTGGGAGAGGTGTCTGTTCAGGTCCTCTGCCCATTTTTTAATTGAATTATTTGTACAATGTATGAGTTCTTTATATATTTTGGATATTAACCCCTGTCAGAGCTGTCGTTTGCAAATATCTCCCATCTGGTTGGTTTCTCTTTTGTTTTGTTCATGGTGTCTTTTGCTGTGCAGAAGCTAGTTTTTAGTTTGATATAGTCCCATTCATTTATTTTTGCTATTACTTCCCTTGCTTTTGGGGTCAAATTTATAAAATTCTCTAAGACCAAGGTCCATAAAGTTTAGTGCCTGTGTTTTAGTATGTATGGTTAAACCCTAGTTTCATTCTTTTGTATATGACTTTCCAATGTCCCCCGCACCATTTATTGAAGAGTCTTTTCTCCATTGTATGTTTTTGTCTCCTTTGTCAAAAATTACTTGCCCATACTCATGTGGGTTTGTTCCTGGGCTTGGCTTTCAGTTCTATTGGCTTGTGTGTCTGTTTTTCTGCCAGTACCATGCTGTTTTAATTATTGTTGCTTTGTAGTATATTTTGAAGTCAGGGAGTGTGATACCTTCAGTTTTGTTCTTTTTTCTCAGGATTTTTTTTAGTGTTTGGGGTCTTTTGTGGTTCAATACAAATATGATGATTTTGTGTTCTGTTTCATTTTAATATCTCATTGGTGTTTTGATGGGGTTACATTAAATCTGTATATTGCTTTTGGGTAGTATGTCCATTATAACTATGGTGATTCTTCCAAGCCATGAATATGGAATACCTTTCCATTTTCTTGTGTCGTTTTCAGTCTCTTAATAACGTCTTGCAGTGCCCGGCCAGGCGTGGCTCAGCGGTTAAGTGTCGACCTAGGATCCAGGTGATCAGGGTTCAATTCCTGGTCAGGGCACATGCCCAGGTTGCGGGCTGCAGCCGATCAATGACTCTCTCATCATTGATGTTTCTAGCTCTCTCTCTCCCTCTCCTTTCCTCTCTCTGAAATCAATAAAGATATATTTAAAAAAAAAAAAAAAAACATAAGGAACCCACTCAGGTTTATAGGTTCTTAAAAAAAAAAAAGCCCAGCCAGGCGTGGCTCAGCGGTTGAGCGTCGACCTAGGATCCAGGCGATCAGGGTTCGATTCCCGGTCAGGGCACATGCCCGGGTTGTGGGCTGCAGCCAATCAATGACTCTCTCATCATTGATGTTTCTATCTCTCTCCCTCTCCCTCTCCCTTCCTTTCTCTGAAATCAATAAGGATATTTAAAAAAGCCTCTCTTTAAAAAAAAAAAAATAATAATAATAATAATAATAATGTCTTGCAGTTTTCAGTGTACAGGTAGGTCCTTCACATCCTTTGTTAAGTTTATTCCCAGATATTCTATTCTTTTTGTTGCAGTTGCAAAAGGAATTGGGGTTTTTTTGTTGTTGTTCTTTTTATTTTATTAGGGGTTTTTTGAAATTTTATTGTTAACATATTAGGGTTTTTTCCTGTAACTTCACTGTATTTGTTTATTGTTTCTACTGATTTTTTGGTGGAGTCTTTAGGGTTTTCCATATGCAGAATCGGTCATCTGCAAAAGGTAACAGTTTTACTTCTTCCTTCCCCATTTGGATGCCTTTTATTTTTTTCTCTTGCCTATTGTTCTGGCTGGGACTTCCAGTACTATGTTGAGTAAGAGTGGTGAGAGTGGACATACTCGTATTGTTCCTGATCTTAAAGAAAAAGCTTTCAGTTTTCGCCTTTGAGCATGATGTTAGCTGAGGGATTTGGCCTTTATTTTACCAAGGTACTTCCTTCTCTACCCATTTTATTGAGTGTATTACTCATAAGTGGATGCTGTATCTTGTCAGGTGCTTTTTCCGCATATGTTGTATGATCATGGGACTTTTTGTCCTTCATTTTGTTACTGTGTATCACATTGGTCATTTGTGTATGTTGAGCCATCCTTGTGGCCTTGCAGTGAATCCCACTTGATTATGATGTATTATTTTTGTAATGTATTGTATTCAGTTTGCTAGTATCTTGTTTAGGATTTTTGCATCTGCAGTCATCAGAAATACTGGGTTGTAGCTTTCTTTTTTGTGGTGTTCGTGCAGGTTTTGGTATCAGGGTTTATGTTGGCCTCATAAAATGTGTTAGGAAATATTGGCTCTTTTTTCAGTTTTTTGGAAGAATTTGAGAAGGATAGGCATCAAGTCTCTGAATGTTTGGTAGAATTCACTAGTGAAGACATCTGGTCCTGGACTTTTGCTTTTAGGAGTCTTCTTGTTTGGCGGGGGAGGGGTGCTTTGTTTTTTTGTTAATCTTCAACTGAGTATATTTTTTCATTGATTTTTAGAGAGAGTGGAAGGAAAGAAGGGAAGGAGTGGGATAGAGAGTAGAGTGAGAGAAACAGCGATGTGAGAGAGACACATCGATTGGCTGTCCCCTGCATGTATCCCAACCAGGGCCAGGGATCAAACCTGCAACTCAGGTTTGTGCCCTTGACCAGTAATCTAACCTGTGATCCTGTGATGCATGGACTGACACTCTAAACACTGAGCCATTCCAGCCAGGGCTAGAAAGATTATATATGTCTAGAAATCGATCCATTTCTTTCAGGTTATTGAATTTGGTGGTCAGTAGTCTTATAGTATTTCAGTGTGATCCTTTGTATGTCTGTAGTAACTTCTCTTTAATTTCTTATCTTATTTGAGTCTTTTCACTCTTTTCCTTAGTGAGTGTAGCCAGGTGTTTGTCAATGTTATTAATCTTTTCATAGAACCAGTTGTTTGTTTTATTACTTTCTTGCATAATATTGTAGTTCTCTCCTCCATTCCATTCTGCTCTAAGTTTTATTTCCTGTCTTCTGCTGTTTTGGACGGCTGTTCTTCTGGTTCTTTAAGATTAATGTTAGGGTGTTTACTTGGAGTTTTTCTTGTTTCTTGAGATAGGCCAGTGACTCTTATTTTTATTACAGAAATCCTCCAGGATGCTTTGTGTCCTGGCTGTACCCCTCCTGTACTTCATAGGAAGTTCCTCTCGCCAAGGTCAAGATTAAGTATTCTCTCTTTCATGGGACATGTTTAGTAACCTCATATCCACTTCTGTGCATATATCTGTGTCTTTCTCTAAAATGTTTAATTGCCATTTTTTCTCTGAGATCAGATAATGGTGGTTGCATATGAATGACATGATGTCTTCTGTTCTTATATAGGCCCCGTATACACCTTTTCTTACTGAATTGATGTATCAGAACCTGAAGATGCTCATTGACCCTGTTTCTGTCCAGGACAAGGACACACTCAGCATCCACTACCTCATGCTGCCCCATGTTCGGTAAGAATCAAATACAGCACTGGCCAGTGTTGCTCAGTGGTTAGAATGTGGGCCCGTGCACCAAAGGGTTGTGGGTGCAATTCCTGGTCAGAGGTATGTACTTGGGTTCCATGTTCAATCCCCAGGCCTGGTTAGGATGCATGCAGGAGGCAATCAATCGATGTGTATCTCACATCGATGTTTCTCTCCCTCTCCTTCTCCCTCCCTCCCACTCTCTAAAAAGCAAAGGAAAAAATATCCTCGCCTGAGGATTAACCAAAAAAAAGAGGAAGAATCAAATATATGTAAGCCTCACCTGGGCATGGCAGGGGAAGTTGCTAGAGATGCCCTCGTGTGGGGGCCTAACCCCTTCGTGCCCTGCCTCTCACTTGAGCTGCTCTTCAGGGTACAGAGTGGGTAGGAGTGGGGATGCTCATTGTGGAACCCTCTGTAGCGCTGCAGCACCTGGGGGGTGAGCAGGTTTGTTGGAGTCGCCTTGGGGGCTGATGGGTACTGAGTAGGAGACTCCGGCTTGCCTCCTCCCCTTGCCATGTGCCCCCAGAGCCAGCGCATGCTGTCCTTCCCCAGGTGCTTCACTAGCAGGCCTTGCACACCGTATGTTCACCTGACCATCCTCCTGTAGGCATGCCTATTGTTGGGGATTTCTTTTTTCTTTTCAATCCAATGTCTCTTACATCCCTACCTCTTCTAATCAGAGAGGAATTGATTGACAAGAAAATCGAGAGTGCAGTATCTAGAATGCAGTCTGTGATTGAACTTGGGCGAGTGATTCGAGACCGCAAAACTATTCCATTAAAGGTTTGAGATTTTATTTATTTTACATTGCACATACCTAAATAATTATGTCTTTAAGTATTTTCTTAGTATAGAGGGCTTCCAGCAATGGCATAAATTTTTTTTCATTTCTACAATATGGGTATGAATGACTTAGTAGTAGTGGAATCTAGTTATTCTTGGAACTTGACTTGAGGATAAAACCTTTAACATTCCATTTTTCTGGCTGCTTAGTGAATTCTTTCTTGTCTTTTCCTCCTAGTATCCTTTGAAAGAAATTGTGGTTATCCATCAAGATCCAGAGGCTCTCAATGATATCAGGTCTTTGGAGAAGTATATCATTGAGGTAAAGTAAATGATTTGTCTCTAGATCCAAACAGACTTCTTTCCTTGCTTCTTCAGTGAACTACACTTTGAGTGTGTAACTTATCCTTTTTATTTTGTATATCTTCATATACATAAATTTATCCATAAAGTTTTACTTTCTGCTAAGAATCATCATGCATTTTCACAATGTTATAGTAATTCTTTGAAAATGATTTCAAGGTCAGTGAATTTCCTTACCCTAGTTGGATTATTTATACCTTTATCCACTTCTCTTCTGTAAAGTACTTTCTGATAATTAACAAAATAACTTTGTTCCTTCAAATTATATATGTAACAAGTGAACACATTGGTTGTAAACAGTTCAAGCACTAGCAATAGAGTGCAGGGTGAGTCCTTTCGCATCCCATTTGCTCCTTGGAATCTCCTCCCTCCTAGGGATGTTCACTAAGCTATCTCCTGCAAGGGTTGTTCCTAGCATTTTATACACCTGTACACGCATCAAAGGGCATCTCATGCGAACACACGAAGATCTACTTTATTCTGCATAATGTTCACTTTCTGGCTGTATCATAATTTATTTAATTTTCTCCTGTTGTTGGAAATATAGGTTTCTCATTACAAACAAAAGGCTGTGTGTGTCCTTGCCTGAGTCATAGCATGGACATTGGACAGGTGGCTAGAAGTGAAGATTTGAGGTCAAGAGTCTAAATAAGTGTCAGTTATCCTGCAAAGAAGCTTTATTCCATGATGTTTTAAAGACAAATACAGCATATTTTAAATCTCATTGTTTTTACCAATGATATTTAGATGTATTATTGTAGAAAATATTAATATCTATATTGGTTTTGATTGCTTGAGAATTCCAGATAAATATTAGAAAGTAAAGAGTTAAAAGTTTTATAATGAATGCTTGCAGATATTGATAAAAACAATATATTTCAATAGAATACTTTAATCACTGGTGTGTGTGATGGAAACTGACACTTCTCTACAATTTGCTTCCTTCGTATTTCCTGTGCTGTCATCAGTTCCTGCTGCGTTAGTGATGTTTAACTAGCATGATGGAGGCGTGAAATGTTATGATGAACTGGTTCTTCTTGGCTAACCTTGTGATGCTCTGAAATTGCTTGAGCAAAAGTTACCTTGAAGAGATGTAACCTCTTTTAAGAGTTGTTTTTAGTTGAGCTTATGCTCAACTGTTTTGGCTGATCTGGACAGGAAAGGTTTTTTCATACCATTCAATTCAGTGGTTTTAGTATCAATTTGTATAGTTGTGCAGTTAATCACTACAATTTTATAACGTTTTCATCATTGCATAAAGATATCCTGTATCCTTTAACATTCATGTACCATTTCCCCCTCAAGATCCCACTGTTGCTCTCAACTGCACACCTGTTTTCTGTCACCAGGTGTGCCTACTCTGGACCCTTCATAGAAATAGAATCATGTAGTACGTGGTCTTCTGGATCTGGCATCTTCTACTCTATTTGTGTTATAGCATGAATTAGTGCTTCATTTCTACATATTGCTTACTAAGAGCCCATAGTAGGGATAGGCCACATTTTTACCTGTGCTCACAGTTGGGGGATGTCTGGGTGTCCGCTTTTTGTCACTGTGAATAATGTTGTTAACATTTGCCAGCAATTTTTTTTGTGGACTTATGTTTTCATTTCCCTTGTGTGTTTTTTTCATCTTGTCTACCAACCATAGGAATTGAATGTTCAAAAAGTTACACTGTCTACAGATAAAAACAAGTATGGTATTCGCCTACGGGCAGAACCAGATCACATGATCCTGGGGAAGCGGCTGAAGGGCGCCTTCAGAGCAGTGATGGCATCCATCAAGCAGCTGAGCAGTGAGGAGCTGGAGCAGTTCCAGAAGAATGGTGTGTGTCAGCCTGGTGGGGGTCTCAGTCTGAGGAGGCTTCTGTCATAAACTTTTCTTAAGTAAAGATGTTTATTAGGAATAATTCTGATAGTTTAGAAAAACTTAAAGAAGACAATAAAGATGACCCCTGACTCATCACCCATTCATTTAACGTAGATTCAGTGCCTGGTCTCTGCTGTGTAATGTGTTAGGTGCTGCCCTGGCTGGTTCGGCATAGTAGTTAGAGCATTGGCCCACGGGCCAGGAGTTCACCAGGGTTTGATTCTGGAGGTCAAGGGCACATACCTCGGTTGCAGGCAGGAGGCAACCAATCCATGTCCCTCCTCTTCTTCCCCCCTTCCCTCCCTTCTACTCTTTCTAAACATTAATGGAAAAATACTCCCAGGTGAGGATGCTCTCTCTCTTTCTCTCCCTCCCCCTCTTCCCTTCCTTCTACTGTCTCTAAAAATTAGTGGGAAAATACCCTCAGGTGAGGATTAAAATATACACACACACACGTGTATATACGCACATTAGGTGCTGGGCACTGTTGTGAAGGAAATGATACTGTAATTTTAGATTTTGATTCTCATTCCTTTTTATATTTTTTATTTTGCATTTTTAATTTATATTTGAAACATTTCTACTTGTTTATATTAAGATGTTGTTTCAGTAATTGCCTAATTTGCCTTCATATGGATACCTGATAATGGTTTTAACCAGTCTCTTATTATTGGTGCCTTAGGTTATTTCCATTCTTTTTTTTTTTTTTTTTTTTAATTGATTTCAGAGAGAGGAAGGGAGAAGGAGAGAGAGAGACAGAAACATCAATGATGAGAGAGTCAATGATCGGCTGCCTCCTGCACGCCCTGGACTGGGGATCGAGCCCGCAACCCGGGCATGAGCCCTGATCAGGAATCGAACCCCGATCACCTGAATCCTAGGTTGATGCTCCACCGCTGAGCCACGCCCTGCTGGACTATTTTCATTCTTTCAATACTCTGTTATATTTCAGTGAATATATTCATGTAAATATTTTTATGAAATTGATTTCTTTGGACTGACTTTCTAGATAGAAATTACAGAATCAGATGGGTGGCCCTTAGTTTACCATTGAATTCTACAAATGCTAATGTGGGCCCAGAAAATCTGCCTTCATGGAAGAGAAAGCAGAGCCCTTGGGGATGTTGCTACAGGAAAGATGATAACTTTTGGAGGTATCAGGATGAAGACTGGAAAATACTGAGGAAAAAGATTAAAGTATTTTTAGAGAAGGGTTTAGCACTGAGGTTTAGAACTTTTTGTGAAGAACTAGGTCAGAACCCATCACAGTTTCTCTAAAATTTCTAGAATTCTTGTATTGGTCTCTCAGTTGGGCTAGTTCAGCAAATATTTTGAAAGCCCTTCGGTTCAGGTGGCCGTGGGAACAGAGTTTAATCAGACAGATGTCGTCCTTTCCCTTATTGTGCTGGCAGACATGAAAGATCTATGGAAGTAGTCATCGTCTTGATAAGTGCTCGGATGGAAAGCTATAGGACATTATGAGGAGGTTAGGGGAGTCAGCTCTCTCTTCCTTTCCTATCCATGTGTTCAGAAGTTATCAGCTCGACCATGATTAGAATCATGCCTGCAGCTTGGTCGTCTTATGGCTGCTTGACGTTCTGCAGCTGTCCTGGAGCACAAAGTGTTAAGGGCTCCCTCTGAAGTTGAAAATCATAAGCACAGAGGTGACATGAATAGAGATTTAGATTGAGTTCAGATGAGTGATTATGGAAATTGCGGGAAATGTCTTTAAGATTCCTCAAACAGATAAAATTTATCTGGAGAGCTTACATGAGAGGCTAGCAACTAAAAGTTGTGTCATAACTAATTTACTATATTTAATTAATAAAATCTTTGATTAAACTTCCAGTAATGAATCTAAGTTGTTTCACCAGATAGCCAAAATATAAAAAAATTTTGAAATCCATCTTACTTAAAACCAAAAGACCACCGTTTCAAAACTGTAGTTTCTGAATAAACTGATCTGCATGATGGAAAGCAAAGTAGTTTTCAGAACACAGTGACTGACGTGATAATGGCAGCCCAGTACTCAGGGCACCAAGAACACCATGGTGGGTAATCTCAGCAGGCTTCATGAAGATGGGAGTTGCCATCTTTGACTGTTTAAATGCTCTGCCTGGGGTGGACAAGCATGACAGTCAAAATTTCACACTGTTCACCTCATTTTACCTACCTGACTGCACTTTGCCCAGCACGTAATGGAATCAAGGTCCTCTTGTCAGTAAGGGTGAGCCTAAGTTCTGTTGGCTCTGCAGACTGCGTTCTTAGTCACGCCCTGAGGTCTGTGTTTATGGTGGGGAGTCATGGCTGCCTGGCATGTCCTTGGACCTGGGAGTTTATATACGACAGTAGACTGGTTCAGAAGGACAGGATATCTTGAAGCCTCTGTGGCTTAATGCTAGGAATTTTTTTTTTAATATATTTTTATTGATTTCAGAGAGAGTGAGGGAGAGGGAGAAACATCGATGAGAGAGTCATTGATCAGCTGCCTCCTGCACACCCTCTGCTGGGGATGGAGCCCGCAACCCAGGCATGTGCCCTGACAGGGAATAGAACCTCGATCTCCTGGATCATAGGTTGATGCTCAGCCGCTGAGCCATGCTGTCTGGGCTGCTAGGAATTTTATCAAAAAGTGGCACAATATGCTTGTAGCCGGGCAGGTTGAGGAGGAAGAGGAACAAATTAACAGTGGCAGTTGCTTCTCTAACAGGGACCATTGTTGTGGGAGGCCATGAATTACATGAAGACGACATTCGCCTCATGTACACCTTTGATCAGGCCACATTTGGGTCGGCGCAGTTTGAAGCACACTCAGATGCTCAGGTAATTTTCTGTTCCCTAGAGCATTTCTTTACCAAAAAATAAGATTATAGAGGAGAAAGTAACTCATGAAGACAGAAGTGAGCCAATTGTTATTCTGCCTGATAAATTATCTGGTAAAAATAAGTACAGAGAAGAGTGCCTATCCAGTGTGGGGTAGAGGTAGGGATGGTTAGGGGGTGCTCCTTGAACAGGCTGTACAGGCAGTTTTGGATTCTGGGATCTACATTTTTTATTGTGATAGAGCACAGCATTTCTTTTTTACTCCTGGTCAGACTTCTTCCGACAGATAGGTTGTAAGATTTCCACTGTGGGAGTGGGGGCTTGCTGGAGTCCCTATGTCCCTAACATGCCAGATGCAAGGGGAGGTGGGGAGACCTTGTATGAAGAGACCAACCCCCTCAAGCCTTTGCACAGGGGCTTACATTACATGTAGACAACATGTAGGCAGACTGGTAAGGAGCCAAAGGTAAGGAAGCTAAAAAGGCAGGAAGGGGGTGCAGGGAGGATTGTAAACACAGAGGTTGCTGTCCTTCCTGGCTACAGCCAGTGTCAGGGAGGCCTGCAGAAGTGGTCTGTACTCGAGGAAGTGTCATTGTGGGCCAGGGTGTGCTGCCCTGACTCATCCATTTTTAGTTCTGACTTCTGTCCCTTCATGAAGTTTAACTTCTCTGATTGAGTTTCCTTTGAGGTAAATGGTAACCATGTAATTTATAAGTATGTCCCCCTCTAAAAGAAGTGATACTTTTATTATTAGTACATCATCATTAACCTTGAGAACTGGTGAGAGAGAAAAGTAGGCAAAATTGACAAGAAAGTGGCAGTTTGAACTCATATAAAAAAGTAGTGTGGTCCGTTGTAGAAAGTCTCTCTGGAATCACTAACAAACCAAAGGGTAGAAGGGGTCAGGGTTAAGAAAACACACTGCCTTTCATCCACTTGTTTGTGGTGAAAAGCTGCTCTACGGGCTTTATGACTATGGATGTTTTTATTGGAAGAGTTGATACTATTTTATTAAACGAAATGGATTTGAGATGCTAATAGGTGCAGTCTCAAGATCTCCTTTGAGCAGCACCCTGCAGAAGAAAGGTAAAGCCGCACCTCTCTCCAGAGATGAAGGGATTGCTGGTTATAGACAAGAACCCAAACTATAAAGAAACTAAATTACCTATGTCCTTTGTTTAGTTTTGTGAATATATAGTGCTGCATATTAGACTTCTCAGAATTTAATTTTAAGTTGCATTTTGCTGAGTTTGAAAGAACCGTATCTCTTTATTTGATTGTCGTGGTGTGCTCTGTTTATTCCTACAGGCTTTGGTTCTCTTAGATGTCACCCCTGACCAGTCAATGGTGGATCAAGGAGTGGCTCGGGAAATCATCAATCGCATCCAAAAACTTCGCAAAAAGGTTTGTCATATTGAGAGCAAGCTACTGATTTGGAGTTTTGTTCATTTTGTTTTTGTTTTGTTTGTTGGGGAGGATGGGAGAGGTAGGTAATGTAAACCATGGTAACCGATTGATGAAAATTGGTCACTAAGGCATGGTCCAGGCAGTTTGAACTCTACAGGAGAGTCAGCCCTCCCTCCCTGCATGGTCTCTCTGCCTCGGCGCTGTCAGCCAGCCTATGTCCCTTGTCCTCCTATTTTCACTTCCCTGGGGCTTCTCCCACATCATCTTCTGGATCCATAGCCCTCCTGACTGGTGCAGAAGGTCATCAGAGATGACAATAGGTGTCTCTGAGGAAGGGTAGGGTGCCGTCAAGTGAGTGTCAAAGGGCTTCTCTTGTCTAGTGCAGAGCTGTGTGAGTGGGCTCCCGCTGTGTCACTCCTTTGTCTCGGAGGAGGGTTGGGCAGGACTATGTCCTCCCGTAGTGACTGCATGGGATTGTCAGCTCTTGCTCAACAACAGTACCTTACATTTCGATTAATACAGTGCTTCCCTTTTTACATTTTCTGTGTGTACTTTCAGTGCAATCTGTTTCCGACTGATGAAATAACAGTTTATTACACAGCAAAGTCTGAAGGAAATTATCTGAGCACTATTATTGAAAGCCACATGGAGTTCATATTTGCCACCATAAAGGCTCCCTTGAAACAATATCCAGTCCCTTCATCAAATAAAGTCCTTATTCAAGAAAAAATGAAGGTGAGTTCTGATTTCTGTTGAACTATTAAGAGATTTAGTTTATGTGTTCACATCTTGATAATTCCATTTCCTCAGTAGCAATTAGTTTAGTACTTAGTCTTATTGCTCTGGACAGTAGTCGGTAGGATCAGACAGATGATACCTGCAATAGGAAAGAGGGAAGGAAGGTAAACTTGGTCTCATAGCAGTTCTCTTGGGGAACGTAGCCAGGAAGTACATAAGAATTGCCAGGATCACATGGCTGTATGGGCCAGTTGTATCTAAAACTACATAAGTCAATATAATGGATTCTGGGAACTATTGTTTAACTGCAGTGGACTTTAAAAGCAGTTAACTTTTAAGGTAGTAGGCTATACATAAAACTAAAATTTCATTTCCTGTTGGTACATTTTAGTTGTAACTAAATTAGATGGAAATCTAATACCAAAACATGGCCAGAAGTTGGTCATTTATAACAGGAAGAAAATCTATGTCAGTCATTTATTCAATCATTTGCTTCTTATCTTGTGCCTACTTTTTATTTATTCTTTTTTTTTTTTTTAATATGTCTTTATTGATTTTAGAGAGAGGAAGGGAGAGGGAGAGAGTGGGACAGAAACATCAGTGATGAGTCATTGATAAGCTGCCTCCTGCATGCCTCCTACTTGGGATCGAGCCTGCAACCTGGGCATGTGCCCTGACCGGAAATCAAACCTCGATCTCCTGGATCATAGGTTGATGCTTAACCACTGAGCTGCGCCCACTGGGCATGTTCCTACTTTATATAGGACAAATAAGATAGTCAAGCAAGAGCTAAAAATGACAGTTTTTTCAGTGGGGCAATTTACAACATGATTTCATTTCCTATTTTGCATATTTAAAGGTAAAAGGGGGAGGGAATGTAGACCTTGACTATTTTGTTGACTGTACTGAATATGTTCTCAGAATTGTAGAAAGTTCTTATTCTTAGAAGAAACAGTTGCTGTGTTATTTGTGACACTGTGTTCAGATGCTGCAGTTTCTCAATCACATATTCCTGTGTGCTCAGTTAAAGGGGTCTGACCTGGAAATTACACTCACCAGAGGATCATCCAAGCCTGGCCCTGCTTGTGCGTATGTCAATCTTAACATTTGTGCAAATGGCAGTGAGCAAGGTAAGAGTAAATGAATTCTATGGTTTGTATTTTATTTTTTATTTAAACCTATAAATATCTTTGAAACTGTTATAAGAGAATTGGCAAAATCGGATGACTTTTCTTTTTGTCATCAAAGTGAACTCTCAAAAGCCCGGCCTGTGTGGCTCAGGTAGTTGAGCGACAACCCATGCACCAAGAGGTCACTGGTTTGATTCCTGGTCAGGACACATGCCCAGGTTGCAGCTCAATCCCCAGTAGGAGGTGTGTAGGAGGCAGCTTACTGATGTTTCTGTCTCTCTCCCTCTCCCCTTTCTTCTCTCTATAAAATATCAATGAAAACATACATTTTTAAAGAACGAACCCACAAAAGTAAATCATTAGACTTGCACTACTAGGATGATGGAGGAGACATAGTTTACCCTATTTCTCCGACAGAATACAGCTAAACACCCTGTGCATTATATATAAAAACCAACATGAGAAGGATGTTTTGTACTGGTCTCAGTCTGTCGGTAACCAAGGGTGTTGGTAGAACAGCCCTTTTTCTTCTTATGATTAAGACACCCTTTAGCAATAACCATCAGGAAACTTTGAAACGATACAGATTTATTACTTACAAAACCTGGAAATTATACAGCACATGTGGGGCCACACAGTAAGGTCATGAAGGGGGTTGCAAGTACATATGTGCAGGGGCCTGGGTTATTGGTGAACTTAAAACATAAGAGCAGGAATTTAAAGCATGGGTAGAGAAAACAGCCCAAATGCGAGTTACTGAAATCAATCAAGATCCTAAAACAAAGGATCCATGCTGAGCCTCAGTACAGGAGCTCAGCATAGACAAAAACATCCCAACAAAATCCTGCTCTCTAAATGAAGGACCAGGAGAGCGGCAACCTAGTAAGTAAGAAGACTTAGACAATACTGTTCTTCAGCAAAACACAACAGAAAAAAATCTAACAAAGGCCAAGTGGGGAGCCTAGACTTCTGCCTTTGTCAATCTGAGGAGCTTCAAGCTCCCACTGCTATGGTAGTGTCAAAGAAGACCAAGTAGTGAGCTCGGACTTTCATCCTACCAAATTGCTGGCCAGCCGCCTTGCCCGGTATTGTCAGTGTAGGTCATGAAGTGAGCCTGAACTTTCATCCCCACCAGGCATTAGTTACAAGGCATCTCTTCCTCTCTCCTTTGCCCGGTGGTATTGAGGCCACATACACCCATCACCCTGACGACATATCATTGAAGGTCATGTGGGGAGCAGTGAGGAGGCACTTTAGCTCTTCATAGCCAGGAAGCCTTATCACTGGATGCCAGGAGAAAAGTGCGAACTCCCTCATCATCGTCACTGTCCCCCATCCCCCAGCAATGACAAGGAGTGTCAGTGCTAGGAAACCTGGACTTATCCTGTTACCAAGCAACAATGAAGCAATGCCACCTTTTCCCTGACATTGTGATGTCAAACAAGGTCAGCTAAAATGGAGGGTTTAATTAAAAACCAGAGTCTCATGAAACCTAACATGTCCAGGTTTTAATTGAAAATTACTCATCATACCAAGAACCAGAAAGATCTTAAACTAAATTAATAAAGGCAATTGATACATGTGAACACCAAGATAACAGAAATGTTAAAGTTAATTGACAGTATAAAGCAACCATTAGAAAAATGCTTCCCAGAATAATTACAAACACGATAGAAAAAAAATGAAAACTAGGGTCTCAGCAAAGAAATAGAAGACATGAAGAATCAAATGAAAACGCTCCAAGTGACTGAGCCACCTGTCCAGGGTGAAAATATTTTTAATAAAATGAACAGAGCCTCAAGGATCTGTAGGATAATAACAAAAGTTAGATATTCTTGTCCCTGAATTCTGGGAGAAAGAAGAAAGGATGGGATTAAAATAGTCAAAGACATACAGCTAAAAACTTTCTAAATTTGGTAAAACTCATAAACTACAAATTCAAGAAGTTGAGGGAACTGCATGTAGGAAAAACCCAAAAGAATCTGCGTCAAGACAACATAGTCAGACTTAGGAGAACTTAAGGTAAAGAAGACATCTTGAAAGCAGAGAGATGTGCAACACTTAACTTGCGGGGCGGGGTTTGAATAATACTGGATTTTTCACCATGAAGGCCAGGAGGTAAAAGGACATTTCTCAAATGCTAAAAGAAGTGTATTATCTACCCAGAATGTTATATCGAGCAAAAATATCTTCAAGGATGAAGAGAAAATGAAGACATTCTCAAATGAAGGAAAAGGAAAATAATTTATTGCTAGTTATATGTGTGTACCACCTAGTGCAGCCACTAAGAAAAGCCTGCACTAAGAGAAACACACAAAACACTTGACAGCCCTTGCCAAGTGGCTCAGTTGCTTGGAGCATCTTCCTGTACATAAAAAAGATGGCAGTTTGGAATCCTGGTCAGGACTCTTACCCAGGTTGTGGGTTCAGTCTGCACCCAGGAAGCATGCCGGGGGCTATCAACCAATATTTCTCACTCACATCAATGGTTCTCTCTCTCCATCCCCTTCTCTCTGTTTCTGTCTCTCTATTCTTGTCTCTCTCTCCCCCCTTCCTCTCTAAAATCAATTTATTTTTAATCCTCACCAGAGAATATTCTTTCTATTGCTTTTCAGAGAGAGTGGAAGTGGGGGAGAGAGAGAAACCTCCATGTGAGAGAGACATCGATTTGTTGCCTACTGGACGCACCCTGACTGGGCAGGGGATCGAGCCTGTAACCGAGGTACATGCCCTTAGCCAGAATCGAGCCCGGGACCCTTCAGTCCTCGGGCCAACGCTCTAACCATTGAGCCAGGGTGACTAGGGGTAAAATCAGTTTTTTAAAAAAAAAAACACTGGACAAAAATGGAATTCTGAAGTATGTTCCAATAACCAACTGGACTCTTGGGAAAACAGAACAAATAGGAAGCAGAAAATAAATTGGAATACTTAAGCTTGATGTCATTAAGTACACTATATTTGTGTGGTTTAAATTGGCAGAACGATAAAAATACATTACTAGCCTGTATGCTGTGTATGAGATTCTTCACATATAACAAGTATAAGTAGGTTGAAACTGAAAAGTAAAAGAAGGAGATACCATGTGAACATTAGTCAAAGCAAGCAGGAATGTCTATGTTCCTATCAATAAAGTAGACTATAACAGAAAATTTTTAGTGACATTAAATGAAACAAGTGTCAATCCACAAGGAAAATATATTGATCCCAAATGGTTATGTACCTAACAACAGCTTTGAATACATGAAAACCAAAACTGATAGACCTTAAAGAATTTGAAAATTCATAATTATAGTTTGAGAATTGAATATACCTCTTTGAACAATTCATAGAACAGCTAGACTGAACGTTAGAGTCTAATCAACATTTATGGAACACCCCACCCAACAGCAGCAGAGTACACATTCTATTCATACTCCTTCAGAACATTTACCAACATAGATCATAGCCTGGGCTGTAAACAGACCTCAACAAATTGAAGAGTTAAAATCAATATGTTCTCTGGCCACAGTGGAATGAAATCATAAATGTGTAACTGAAAGATAAAAGTAAAATCCCCTTACACTTGGAAACTAAACAATATACTTCTAAATAATCCATGATCAGGGAAAATGTATCCCAAAAAAATACAACCAAGTGAAAATGAAAATGCGGCATAACAAAATATTTAGAATGCAGCTAATTTATCTCTGAGGACTAACATTAGGAAAGAAGATTTCAAATCAGTAATCTAAGGTCCAGCCTCAAGAAACTAAAAAGAAAAGAAGGAAAATGAAAATGAGATGAATGAAGCAAAAATGTGGTTCCTTGAAAAAAAATTTTTTTTTTTTAAATATATCTTTATTGATTTCAGAGAAAGGAAAGGAGAGGGAGAGAGAGAGATAGAAACATCAATGATGAGTCATTGATTGAGCCCACAACTTGGGCATGTGCCCTGACCGGGAATCGAACCCCGATCGCCTGGATCCCAGGTCAATGCTCAACCGCTGAGCCACGCCCAGCCGGGCCTTGAAAATTTTTATAAAGTCAATAAACCTCTAATGAGACTGATACAGAATTAAAGAATACAGTAATTACCAATATCAGGAATGGTATCAATATAGATTATAGAAATAAAAAATGTAAACAAATATAAACAACTCTCAGTACATAAATTTGAGAACTTGGGTGACATGAACCAATTTTTCAAATAGCACAAACTACCTCAACTCAGTATGAAAGAGATAATTTCAGTAGCCCTGTGGCTATTAAGGATAATGCATTTGTAATTTAAAAAGTCTTCAAGACTAGTATCAGGAATGATGGCATGGGAGATCCCCCTGGTCTCTCCCCTTTAAGTTTCAACCATTTGAACAGCTATAATTCAACACAGGATTCCCTGCTCACCGCACAAATAGATCTGAGAGATCTGTGAATTAAAACGTGAAGGTGGATGAGTGGGAGAAAACCAGAGAAGAGTTCGGAAGGGAGAAAATCTGATAAAGTACCACGGACACATCCTAGAGCTTAATGTAGTTCTCAGGAGAGTAGAGGAATCAGATTGCTGCTGGCAGTCCCTTCACCCAGGAAGAGCAGAAAAATAGAGTGAGCATTCCTGTGGGAGTGGTCACAAGGAGCTACAGCTGAAGCCATTGACCTGAGCGGGGATGAAACACAAAGATGAGTCCATGGTGGTCTGGCAATAGCCATCACCAGGCAGAAAAAGCCACAGAACCTGGCTGTCTCCCCTCACTCTCCCAGAACTCCCCTCCATTCACCCTCCCAGAGCTATCAGCAGTCCCCAGAAGAACCTGTAGCAGTGAGTGTCATGTTGTAGAACACATCCACAAATCTACTAGCTGGAACCACAGAAACATTTTTTTCCTGAATGACAGGCACACTCCACCACTAATCCCAGGAATGGGTGGAGATATAGACGTGAAAGTCCTTCTGAGGTCTACCAGTTTCTATTACTGGGAGAACAAAACCATGAAGGCAACAGATAGCCTCTCGCAACTCACCCTACCCCCACCTATCACGAATGTACTGCTGGGCAGTATCCAGTTGCATGGGACAACTGCTGGGCTTTCACGGACTGGAACCCCATCACCCACTGCATTCCCCCATGGGATTGGTGCTTGAAACCAGTGACTTCCTCACAGAGGAGATGCCCCCATCCCCAGGGAACACAGGACTTCTTCCACTGCACTGCAGAGATCTGCAAAGTCAGAACAGTGCAAGAGAACTAAAAAAGCTTGTGCTTCAGCACCACCTCCTGGAAAGCAATAGAAAGACTTCCTGATAGTCTACTAGAGAACTGCCACTCATACATGGATTCCTACACAGAAAAGGAAGCCATGGTAGGAATAATCATGGTAGCAAGGCAGCCCAGAAAGCAATGAAAAAACCTACAGAAAGTGAACTTAATTAAATGCAAATATGTGATTTAAATAGCAGAATTCAGTATTGCTCTTCAGAAAAAACGAGATATAAACAAACAGGCAGTTTAATGAATGCAGAAATAAAATCATGGACAAAATGAGTACCTTACCTAAGAGATTGAATCTTTAAAAAAAAAAAAAAAATACCCAAATAGATTCCCTAGTCAGTTGCTCAGTGGTTAGTGTCAACCCTTGCACCGAAGGGTTGTGGGTTCTATTCCCAGTGAAGGGCACATACCCCAGTTGCAGGCTCAATCCCCACCCTGGTCGGGGCACATGCAGGAGGCAACCAATCAGTGTCTCACATCAGTGTTTCTTCCACTCTCTCTGAAAAAGCAATGGAAAAGGTATCCTTGGGTGGGGATTAAAAAAAAAAAAATACCTAAATAGAAATTATGGTTAAGAACTTAATAAAAGAGAGAAAAAATGAATAGCAAGCTTAGGAAATAGAGCTGACCAGGTCGGGGAAATTAGTGATACTGAAGACAAAAATCTAGAAGTGACACAAGAGAAAAGAAGAGAAAGACTTGAGAGTTTTGGTTTTTTTTAGTGAATTATAAGACCTATCTGACTGTATCAGAAAAGGTAACATAAGAATAATAGGCATTCCAGAAGAAGAAGAGGGAGGGGAACAGAGAGTCTGTTCAAACAAATAGTTCCCATGAATGTTCAAAACCTATAGAAAGAGCTAGATCCTTGAATGCAAGACAAACGGAACACCTAATTATGTCAATCAAAAAAGAATTCTCGCCAGCCAGGCGTGGCTCAGCAGTTGCTAGGATCCAGGAGATCATGGTTCGATTCCCAGTCAGGGCACATGTCTGGGTTTCGGGCTCGATCCCCAGTCGAGGGCGTGCAAGAGGCAGCCAGTCAATGAGTCTTATTGATGTTTCTGTCTCTCCCACTCCCTTTCTCTCCCTGAAATCAATAAAGATATAGATAGATAGATGATAGATAGATAGATAGATAGATAGATAGATAGATAGATAGATAGATAGATAGATAGATAGATGATAGATAGATAGATGATAGATAGATAGATGATTGATGATAGATAGATGATAGATGATAGATAGATAGATAGATAGATAGATAGATAGATAGATAGATGATAGATAACTTTTAAATTATGCAAAAAGAATTCTCAAGGCAACAGGGAAAAGAAGACAGTAACCTATAAAGGAAATCCCATTAATTATCAGATTTCTTAGCTGAAACTCCACAATCTAGGAGGCAGTAGAATCAAATATTCAAACTACTGAGAAAAATTACCGCTAAGAATAAGATATGCAGCAAAGTTATCCTTTAGATATGAAGGAGAGTAAAGACTTTTACAGACATACAAAGGCTGAGGGAATTATCGCCTTAAGACCTTTATTACAGGACATACTCAAGAGCATTACTGTACCTGAAACAGAACAAAAGGACACACAACCCTGAGTAAGCATCCACAGGCAGGCAGAAGCAGGGTACTACAACCCTTTTCCAGAATCAGGACTACACACTGAAACATCACATAATGGTTAAACGAGGTAAAAACATTTTTAAACAGAGGGAGAAGACAAACATACACAGACAAAAAACCCTGAGAACATGAAGATGCAAATTTTATCAAAAAACAATTCCCATCCATATGCTGCTTTCAAGAGACGCAAATGAGCGGCAAACACAAATACATATTCCATGGGAAATAGTGGAAAATGATTCTCCAAGCAAATGGCATCCAGAGAAAAGCGGGTATTGCCATACGTACATCAAGATAAAAGACAGATGGACACTTTATATTGATCAAGGGGACACTATATCAAGAAGACATATACTTTTCAACATATATGCACCCAATGAGGGATTAACAAAATATATCAATGAACTACTAACAGAACTAAAGAGGGAAACTGATGAAAACGCAATCAAGAGGAGACCTAAATATCTTATTGACAGCTAGAGATACATTGTCCAAATAGAAAATTATTAAAGAAATATCAGCTTTGAATGACACGTTAGATCAAATGGACATAATTGACATGTACTGAGCCTTTCGTCCCCAAAGACCATATTATCTATTCTCCAGTGCACATGGAGCATTTTCAGGTAGACCATATGTTGGGGCACAGAAGTGGCCTTAACAAGTTTAAGAATACTAAAATCATATTAACAACTAAAAGATTACTTGATTATACCAATTGTTACCAAAAAGTCATTTTAGAAAATTAACACCCATTCATGATTTTAAAAATAGTGCCAGAAAAATATAGAGAGGAACTTTTCTTCATTACAAGTCAGCTTGATAATGAACAACTACAAAAAAAACCTGCAGCTAACATTATACTCGGGGAAGAGATTGAATGTCTTATACCTAAGATTGGAACCAAGGCAAGGATGCTTATTCTCACTTCTTGTTCAGCATTGTACTGGAAGTTTTGCCTGTGGAATACAGCAAGGAAAGCAAAAAAGGCATATAGATCAGAAAGGAAGAAATAAAACTGTCCCTCTTTGGAGATGACATGATTGTCAATATAGAAAAGCCTAGGAATGTACAGATTGAAATATGTCCAGAGACACCTCCAGTGGTTGCCCACAGCACCATCACCAGCTGTTAACTGGGTAGTCATGTGTTCACTTGGACATGTGAGGATGCCTCAGGCAGTATGTGGTCCTCTAGACTGCTGCTCAAGTTTAGTGACATACGGCATGTGAGCTGGTCCATTAGAGCTGTCCTGGCAGTGTGGTAACCTGTGGAGCGAGTTCATTGACTGGGCACTGAATGTGCATCAGTGATGTCAGCAGGGCCAGGATTCTCTGTCAGCTTCAGTCACAGGGGCAGCAGAATGAGCAGTGTCAAGACACAGTGGCCCTACTTTTCCCCATATGCTGACTCCAGTTCCAAACAGCATTATCTTCCCAGGAGGAGTAGTTACAGATGCAAACACAGATTAACTATCTGCCTTAACATGAATTGAAATGGTTTTTAACTCACTGTCTGGCTGAAAGCACTCCTTTGCCCACCTCCACCCAGCCCCGGCTCCCCTTCCCTGTGGCCATCACCACACTGTTGTCTCTCTGTGGGTTGTGCCTATATGTTCTTTGGCTAATTTCTTCACCTTCTTTCATCCAGTCCCCCCCTCTCCCCTCTGATAGCTGTCAGTCTGTTCCATGTATCTATGCCTCTATTTGTTGTTCCTCAGTTTATTTTGTTCACTAGATTCTACATATAAGTGAGATCATGTGGTATTTGTCTTTCTCTTACTGACTTATTTCACTTAGTATAATACTCTCCAAGTCCATCATGCTGTTGCAAAGAGGAAGGTTTCCATTTTTACAGCCTCATAGTATTCCATTGTGTAAATGTACCACAGCTTTTTTATTTTTTCAATCCTCACCCGAGAATATGTTTGTTGATTTGAGAGAGAGAGGAGGGAAGGGAGGAGAGAGAAAGGTTGCCTCTCATACATGCCCCAACTGAGGAATCCAACCCACAACCTAGATATGTGCCCTGACTGGAAATCCAACCCACAGACTTTCTGATGTAGCATAGGGTACATCACTCCTACCAAACTGGTTCCCACAGCTTTTTATCCACTCAGCTACTGATGGGCACTTGGACTGTTTCCAGATCTTAGCTAATGTAAATAATGCTGCTATGAACATAGGGGTACACATATTCTTTCTGATTGCTGTTTTGGGATTCTTAGGATGTGTTCCCAGAAGTGGGGACGCTGGGTCAAAAGGCAGCTCCATTTTTAATTTTTTGAGGAACCTCCATACTGTTTTCCATAGTGACTGCACCAGCAGTGTACCAGGTTTCCCTTTTCCCCACATCATTGCCAACATTTGTTGATTTATTGATCGCAGCCGTTCTGACAAGTGTGAGGTAATATATCTCATTATCACTTTAATTTGCATCTCTTTGATGATTATTGACATTGAGCATTTTTTCATTTGTCAAACGGTTCAATTAAAAATTGGACAAAGGGCCTGAATAGATACTTCTCCAAAGAGGACATATGGATGGCCAAAGACTTCTTGAGAAAGGAGCAAAAGCAGTTCAATTGAGTCTTCTCATTATATGGTGCTAGAGCAAATATATCTTCCTACACAAAAAAATATCCTTGACCTAAGCCTTGCATCATACAAAAATTAGCTCAAAATGAATCACAGACTTAAATGCAGAATGAAACTTTCTTTAGGATTTAGGACTAGGTGAAGAGTTTTTAAGATTTGACCCAAAAGTTCATTTCATAAAAGGAAAAATTGATAAATTGAACTTTACCAAAATTAAAAATCCTGTAAAGGATGAAAAAAAACAAGTTATAGACAAGATTTTTGCACAGCACACATTCATCAAAGGAAACATCTAGAATATATAAAGAACTCTTAAAACTCAACTGTTTTTTTAAAAATCCAGTTAGAAAGTGAGAAATGGCATGAATAGACATTTACCAAGGAGACTCTAGAGATGACAGATATGCATGTGGAGATATTCAGCATCATTAGAGAAACACAGAATAAAAGTACATGAGATGTCACTGCACGCCTATCAAATGGCCAAAATAAAAAATAGTTTCAATGCCAAAGGCTGATGAAGATGTAGAGAAACTGGACTTCTAATGTAGTGCTGTTACAAATGTAGAATAGGAAACATTTAGCAGCTTCTTTCAAAACTAAACATGTGCTTTGCACCGTGATCCAGCATTTGCACTCTTGGGTATTTAGTCCAAAGCAACGTTTTTGTTCCCCAGAAAACCTCTACTCACATATTTTATAATAGCTGCATTCATAATAGCCAAAAAGCTGGAAACAACCCAGATGTTCTTCATAGGTCATGGTTGAAGGAACTCTGGTGCATTCACACCATGGAATTGGACTCAGCAATAAGAAGGCGCAAACCATTGATTAGCGCAACAACCTGGTTAAATCTTTAGAGATTTATGATGAGTGAAAAAAGTCAGTTGCAAAAGGGTACATATTGTATGATTCCACTTATATAACATTCTTGAAATGAGAAAATTACAGAAATGGAGAGTAGAAGGAGTAGAGGGATTTAGGTGTAGATTTTTTTATTTTTAGTTTTTGAGTGGACTTTAGAGAGGGGAAGGGGAGAAGAAACATGGATTGGTTGCCTCCTGTACACACCCTGACCAGGGATCACACTCGCAGCCTGGGTGTGTGCCCTGACCAGGAATGGAACCTGCCACATTTTGGTGCACAGGACGAAGCTCCAACCCACTGAGCTGCTCAGCCAGGGCAGATGTAGATTTTTAAAGGCAACACAAGGGATTCTCATGGTGATGGAACGTTTCTGTGTTTTAACTGTTGATGTCAGTACCCTGACTCTGATACTGTACTATAGTTTTATGTTAGTTGTGGTGAACTGGGCAAAGAGCCCCAGGCGTCTGCATTATTAAAACTATGTGTGACTCATCAGTAAAGTAAATGTCTGTGATATAGGATTAATCCATATCAAGGACCATTTGAAGATACTTTTTTAAAATTAGATAGTATTTTTGACCACTCTGAGCCCTAGGGATTTGTAAGTGCTGCAAAATAAAATAGGAAGGCTAAAGACAAAAGTTTGAATCTAGAAAAGGATTGCCTGATGGAGTTCCAGCCCTGGAACAAATCCACCTAGGACTGCCCAAGCACATGCTGAGAGCGCATGTTGTGTATGCTTAAAAAGAAAGAAAGGTGAGTTTGAGCACCCTGTTCCCTTCACTTTTCACTCAAGTTTACCTTTTACTTCAGGTTTACTTATATTTGTGGCTTTTCAGGTGGAGTACTGCTTCTGGAAAATCCAAAAGGCGATAACAGGTTAGACCTTCCAAAGCTGAAGACTGTTGTCACCAGCATTTTTGGTGTGAAAAGTACAGAGCTTGCTGTCTTCTGTGGTGAAGCAGGTATGTGGAAAGTTGTAAGGTTTCCATGGCCTTTGAACAAAGGTAGATTGTTAAAGGTGTTAATTTGGTATCATTTATGCTGTATAGCCTCTGCCTTTCTACTGACTCTGTGGGTCAGGCTGGGCTCTTCAGCTGGTCCCGCCTGTTCAATAGGCCAGAAAGGGCACCACACTTATTAGGAGATGAAAGCTCCCATCCTACCCTCTCACCTATGAGCCATGTGATGAATTCTGAGCTTCAAAGACTTCCCTGGTGAGTTTTAACATTCTTAAAAATAGTGTCTGCGTCTTGCTAAATCCATAGTCTCAATAAGATAGGCCTAAATAATTTTTTAATTGTAAGTACATTCTCTCCCACTGTCACGGGTTGAAATGTGAGACACACCCACCCCCAAAAAAGAAAAAAGATGTTGAAATAAAAAAAAGATACGTTGAAGTCTTTGCCCGTTGTACCACAAACCTTTGGAAATAGGGTCGTTACAGATATAATTAAGATGAAGTGCAGTGTGCCCTACTACAATATGACTGATGTCCTTATAAGAAGACAGTGAAGACACTGACGCTATGTGATGACAGGCATAGATTGGAATTACGCAGGTGCAAGCTAAGAAACACCAGAGATTGCTTGGGACCTTCTGAAGCTAGGAAGAGGAAGGGGAGGGTTCCCCTACAGGCATCAGAGGAAGTGAGGTCCCACTGACACTTGATCTCAGGCTTCTTGCCTCCAAAACTGTGAGACAATAAATTTCTGTCATTTTAAGCCCCCTAGTTTATGATTCTTGGCAGCAGCTGTAGGAAACTAATAGACTCATTTTATCAATTGGAATGCCTATTTTCAGAAACTTTTAAATAACCTAAAAGAGAAAATCTAAATGGTCAGTAAATAAAGGAATACCTGCTCGACCTCAGTAGTAAAAACCACAATGAGATGCTATTACTTGACACCAGATTGGCAAAAACTAGAAAATTTTCACAGCATTAAATGTTGTCAAGTGTATTGTGTAATAGGAACTCCCATTCACTGCTGGACTGTAAATGGGTAGAACTACCGTGGAAAACCATATGCCATCCTATCAGTTAAGAACTGATAAAAGGAAGCAAAAGTGATGTGAGAGAAAGCCAGAAAGTAAAGGTCTGGGTGAGGGCAGTTAGTTAGGTCCTAACACTGGCAGTCAGGACCTGCAGAAGAAGCTTTGCAAGAGAGTTGCTCATGCACCTAGCCAGAAATTGGAAGAGCACAGGAGTGTGAGCTACTTATTGTCCCCTCCGACCCTGTGAGTGGCAGCTCGTGAAAGCTGAGTTTTGCATGGGCCCCACATTGACCTTTTGAGCATAGTGGCTGTAAATAAATTGCCTTCCAAATCCTGTGCACCTTTCTCTGGTCAGCCCTAACCCAAACCAGGGCAGTCAGAAAGTTCTGGGAAACTTTTAGCTTGGTAGAGTTAAACCTCTATAGTCCACCCCTTGAGATACCTAACTTCCAGGTAGGACCATCATAAATTAGAAATCACGTATTCAACTATCTCTGTACAACTGAAAACATGCTAACCCTGTTACCGGAAACTGACATAGAAAGTTGCTGATTTTATGCTGTATAGTAAGAGAGTGGAAAAAAATAAGAATTGGTTAATATATACACAGAAATATTAACAAAATAAGAAAGAAGTCATAACTGTTACAGCCTCAGTTCCGTAGCTAATCACATGGTCAAAGCTTCCATCTCTCGTGCACCTTATGTGGGTCTCTGATTTAGAGCAGGGGTCAGCAAACTTTTTCAAAGCAAATGTAGTGCCCTGGGTGGTATGGCTCAGTTGGTTGAGCATCATGTGATGCACCAAAAGGTTGCTGGTTCGGGTCCAGCAGGGCGCACATCAGTCCCCAGTAGGGGGCATGCAGCCCGAGGCAGCTGATCAATGCTTGTTTCACATTGATGTTTTTCTCCTTCCCTCTCTCTCCCTCCCTTTTTCTCTAAAATCAATAAATACATTATTTTTTTTAAAGTAAATATTTTCGACTAAGAGCTCTTAATTGTCATTGAGGTGCAAAAGCAGCCGTAAGGATATGTTTGGGGTTTGTTTTGTTTTGTTTTTTGTTTGTTTTTATGTTTAAAAAATGGGCAAGGCAGTGTTTCATTAAAACTTTATTTACATAAACAGGCAACCAGCCAGGGGCCATGGTCTGCATATCCTGGTTTAAAGCATAAATGGTATCTGCAAATACAGTATCTCAGCCCTGCCAGCGGTGCCACCCAGGTGGCCTGAAACTGAGTCTTTGAAAGGGCATTCCACCGCTGTTCTAGACCTGCTGCTTCATGGTGATGGGAACATAGAATGGCCAGTGAATTCCCTGAACACTCACACACCTCCCATATCTCATTTGCTGAAAAATGAGTTCTTTGTTGAGAAGCAGTGCCAAGTGAGATGTCATACTGGTGAATAAGACATTCCTGAGTCCGTGGATGGCAGGTCTGACAGAAGCATTGCAGGCAACAAAGACTAACCCACACCCAAAATAAATGCCTCTTCTAGTAATAACAAAGCACTGCCTTTCCTATGATGGAAGTTGCCCAGTAACCAGTCTGCCATCAGGTACTTCCCTCACCCCCTGGCAATAATGCTATATTGGGAATTTCATTATGGCCCTGCTGCTGGTGGGTGAGCTATACTATCAGCTAGCAAAGAGAGGAAATCGTGTTGCTGAGCCCATGTGTAATAGCCCGCCCACCCTGGATGGCCCCTTTGTTCATCAGTCCATTGGTCATGGATAGGGGTGGCTTGGGAAAGGCTGGCTGACTTTTACAAAACGGGTAATATTGTCCACCTGATTTTTAGGCTCCCCATTCACAGTGCCCATTTGGAGCAGTCCACATAACCTTTGCCATGACTTCCTTGTCGCTATTTTTTCAGTTCTGTTCTTTCCAAGTCCCTGGTCATTCCTGATCAGCCAAACCATTAACTACTGCCCATGGGTAAGTGTAGGTCCATTCCTCTGGCCATCTCACCTGAGTGAAATAAACAACCAACTGCCCTGAATGAAGTTGTATTCATTGAGTGGATTCCTGTCCACACTGTTATTCAGGGCCTCCCAGAGTCAGTGGGGGTGTGGAACCCACACAGCAGACGTGAAATATTTTCTTTCTGTCAACTGGTAAATTCTTAGAAAGCCACAGGTATGGGTCAAGAGAAGAGACCATGTGGCCCCAGGCTGGTCTTGGGCATCTCGCCACTAGGTGGTACAGGTCTCTTTATCCTTGAGGGTCTCTCCCAGCCTGGTTTCGTTCCTACCACTCCATTCCCCTGTCCCAGTCACAGCCACTACCAGTCATTCACCTATGTTTACATCACTAAACAATGTCTAATTTCATGTAAATAAAATGATACTACATGTGTTTTGTGTATCTTGCTATTTTCCACATATGTTCATGAGTCAAATAACTTCTGTAATTATCATTTTTAAATATAAGGCTCTTTTCATGGTGAAGTTTGGGATTCTGTTATAGGAGGAAGTCTTAAGAGTGCTATAGTATACAGTTGACCCTTCAACAGTGTGGGTTTTATGGACACTGACCCCCCCCTCCCCCACTTCCCCACCAGTCTGGTCAAAAATCTGGGTATTATTTGACTGTACAGTCAGTCCTTCACATTCACAGACTGAACCAACTATGGATGGAAAACAGTATTTTCCATCTGTGGTTGGGAACTCAATACTGTTTTTGATCCTTGGATACAAAACCTGTGAATACAAATGGCCAACGGTATTGAAAAAATCTGCATATAAGTTGACTCACACAGTTGTTCAAGAGTCAACCCATGTTCAAGAGTCAACTATACAGAGAAAAAAACTGAAGGGAGACAAAACAGTTTGCGTATATTTTAGGTTGGAATATTATGCCATTTATTTTGCACTGATAACATTTTCTGTTTGCATGTGATTTTATAGAACAGGCAGTATCCTTTCATAAACAGTGGAAAGTATCACTAAAGGGGTGTGTGTGTGTGTGTGTGTGTGTGTGTGGTGGTTTAATAGTTAAATAAGAAAATGTGAATGACTTCAGCTCTAAACTGTGTACCCCTGAAAAAATGGTACCCTCTTACTATTTTTTTTGTTATTTTTAGAAATACAAAACCAAACGGACTTACTAAGTCTTAGTGGAAAAACACTGTGTGTGACTGCAGGATCAGCTCCCTCTCTGATAGACAGTCCCAGTACTCTTCTCTGTCAGTATATCAACCTACAGCTCCTGGACGCAAACCCACAAGGTACATCCCTCCCCTAGCTGTAAACACCCTCAGCAGGTGGGTTGTGGGGTGTTGGGCAGTGGGTTTCTTTGATGTTCAACCTCTGTGGCCTATGTGGATCTTTCACATTGGCTTTACTGTAGTAATTTGAGTATAGATTCCCACCCTGCTTTAGGGAGCACACACAGGCTTGTTTTTTTGGTATATTTATGTAGATACACCCTCATCCATTTGACGTGGTAAGGACATGAGATAAATTGGTTAGGTAAAAGTTACAGCTAAATGAAGCTGAATTATTTAAATGCCAAAACATTTTAATTTAGCCTTTTTTTTTTTCTTGGAAAATGTTTTGAAAATCGTTAGTTACTTTTCCTGTTATTTTGGCGCCCTCGTTGTACACATTTGTTACTGAAGCCTTCAGGCTCTCATTAGACTGCTGACTGAATGTCTCTTTTCCAAGCTGCAGGGTTTTTTATACTGAATGGTTTTCCTTTTTCTCCTTCCCCTTTTCCTCTGAGGTGTTTAAGGCTGTTTGTGCAAACTGAGCAGCTGTCCCACTCGCACTGACCTCACTGCTGACTTCCTTAGCCTTCAGCAGTCAGCGCCTCCGCTGGGGATACAGCAGCTAGAGAGTGTGAGCTCTCAGGACTTAACCCAGTTTGTTCTTTCCTCTGTAGAGTGTTTAAGGGGAACAGTGGGCACTCTCCTGCTTGAAAACCCGTTCGGGCAGAATGGACTCACCTATGAAGGTCTTCTGTATGAAGCAGCCAAGGTGTTTGGCCTTCGCAGTAGGAAGCTAAAGCTGTTTCTGAATGAGACTCAAGTGGATGGTGAGGAGATTGTAGAACATGTTAAATCTTTGTTTTAATTTTCTTTTGTTGAAAGTAGATTTGATACCAGTCACCAATCCCAGATTATATGTGAGAGACAGTACTGTTGTCTTTCTGGGTTTTTTTCTCTAACATTTTTTTAAGTGATATTTAAAAGGGTGATTGCTTTTTGCTTTTAAACTAATCTAAAAATTGTATCGATATGTTGTTAAAAACACAGGGAGGCAAAAGTAGTTCATAGTTGTGAGTACATAGAAGGGTTTATTTTCTTGTATTATATCATTCATTTTCCTTAGAAACAACTAAACCTGCTTTTGCCCCACCCTGTACATGCTTCGAGAAAAATTAGCATATTTGCTGATTCTACATTGTTCTCTTCCCCAAAAATCAAAATGACCACAGTATTGTAAAATAACAGTATGAAGGAAACTTATAACATCATACCACCACCTCTACAGCTTATAAAGCAGGCTTATATGCGTTTTCTCAATGAGCTGCATAAAAATGAAGATCTAGGTTGTGAGTCAACACATTCCCACCCAGTGATTCAGAGAACAGATTCCGGATGGAGGTTTGCACAGCGCATAGGCCAGTCTTCAGGGGCCTGTTTCCCTTCTCTCTTCATCCTTGCCTGCGGTTCCAGCTCCCGTGGCTGTTCTGACAACTTCTCTGTTGACATTTTAGCCTCCCCTCTAAGTTCTGGTTTGTAGCCCATTAAACATCAGACATCATTTCCCTAAACTGCTTCCAGTGGGATCTGGTTTGTTTTTATTTTGTTCTTTGGGGTTTTTTATAATCATCCTTGTCATCCCAACTCAAAACCTTTCACCACTCTATTCTTTAATTTATACAGCCTTGGAGCTGGAGATTTATTGGACTTTGTGAATTAGGGTCTGTGTTGTGTGTTCTAGCACTGGTGGAAAACTGTCAGACATTATCTTTCTCTCTTACGTTTGATTTTTCTGCAGGTTGAATATTATATGCCTAGGTAAAGATTTTTTGGTATGAGGCATTTTCCATTTCTGTTACACTGTTTTGATTTCTAAAATTTCCTTTTAATTCTTTCTTGGTTTCTCTCTCTCTCTCTGCTTATATTGCCCATCTATTCTTGCATGTTTTCCATTCTTCCCAATAGAGTTCTAGCCTGTTAATTCTTTTTTTTTTTTTTATTTTTTTAGAGAAAGAGAGGGAGGGAGGGAGGGAGGAACATTGATGTGAAAGAGACATCGATTGGTTGCCTCCCACACGTGCCCCTTTTTCGAGCCTGTGTCTCTGTGCTGTGGCCTTTACAGGTGTTCCTCAGCTTTTCTTTTTTCTTTTTCTTTTTTTTAGATGAGAAAGGAAGGCTATAAGGGGCTAGAGTTTGTTATTTTCCTTCCCCTGGTTCAGTTAGGCTATGTTTAGGAAAATAAAAGTTAAAAAATGATTACTGATATGGAAGGACTTCTGCCATTTTGCAGGGATTCTTTTCTGAAAGTCCTTATACCTTTTTCCCCCTCATTTCCTTCATTCACTGACACCTTTTTTGTTTCATTGCTTTTTTTATAACATACTGTTTTGATTCTCCCTGACTTACTTTTGTGTATTTTTTTTAGGTATTTTCTTAGTGTTAATGGTGGAGATTACAGTTAACATTCTAATTTATCACCTAGTTTGAATTGATACCAATTTAACTTTAATAGCTTACCAAAATTCTGCTCCTATCTAACCCTGCCCCTATTTATATTCTTGTCAGAAAATACACTATACATAAATATAATTTTGTGTTTTATGTATTTGTCTTTTAAATCATGTAGAAAACTGAAAGCAGAGTTACAAACCAAAAATACGGTAACCATACAACTGAGTCACTGTCAGGCATTCTTGCATTTCAACTTGAAGAACTCCCTTTACCATATTTGGGGCACAGTTAGTAGTAATGAACCTCTGTCAGCTTTTCTTTATTTGGGAATGTTTTAATTACTCTTTACTTTTGAAGAATAGTTTTTCCAGATAGAGATTTCTGTGTTGATTGTTATTCAGTGCTTTAAATATGTTATCTCACTACCTTTTGGCTTCCATGGTTTCTGATAAGAAATTAGCTGTTAATCTTACTGAGTATCCTTGTCATGTTGCTTCTCTTTTGTTACTTTCAAGATTTGTTCATTCTTCAAATGTTCTTTCTACCTTTTCTCCTTTTTCTGAAACTCCTATAATGTGTATGTTAGTCCATTTGACTGGGTGATTTCAAATGTTTTATTTCAAGATCACTGATTTTTCTGCCTGCTTAAATATGCCATTGAGCCCCTCTTGTGAATTTATTTCAGCTGTTTTACTTTTCAGCGCTAGAATCTCTATTTGGCTTTTTATAATTTCTCGTTACTGATATTCTCAATTTGTTGATTCATTGTTTTCTTGGATTTCTTTAATTCTTTGTGGTTTCCATTGGCCTTTCCATTGGTTCATGGTTTTCCATTTAAGAGAGTTGTTTTAGAGTGTAAGTTCAAATATTTGCACTTCGTAAAGGACAGATTCTGTCAATTTAGTTTTTTTGTTGAAAATTGGACATTTGAATACTATTCTTTGGTAACTCTGGAAATTAGGTTCTCCCTCTCCCCAGGGCCTGCTGTTTCTTTTTTGAAAGCTGTAATTGTTCATTTTATGACTTTGCCAAACCTTTTTTTTTTTTCTTTCCTGGTGAAGACTCTATTCCTTGTTGTGTGTAGTCACTGAAGCCTCTGTTCCTTTAGCTTGTATTCAGCTACTATTTGACAGATTTTCTGCACCTCCTGGAGCTAAAAGCTTAAAAACAAAATACCCACCTTTCTCAGTCTTTGTGGATTGGCTGTGCTGGGACACTCATTCAATACAGCCAGGCTATTTACAACTCTACCTCAGCCTTCACCTTCTATTTGCACTGAGCCTGAAGAACAGCCAAGTTTAGCCAGAAAACCCTTTTGCCTTTTTCAGAATTGAAAGTTTTGGGTCTTCTCAGGTATTTTCTGTCTAATACACCCCTGCCTGGACATACACATAGCTTTCTAAAATTACTCAGGATACATGGGCAATTATTAATGCGCCAATTACCCAAAGAAATTCTCTTCTACTTTTTCTCAGAGGCTTTAAGCAGTCTGTGTATTCAATGATAATCTTTGTTCCACACAACTGTGGGCTTTTTGTTGGTTTTACAATGTTTTTATACAATACCGACCACTTTCTGCCCTGAATTAGTTCCAACTTAGGCAAAACAGAGACAAGTACCTATGTAAGCCCTTCAGATAGCCCCCCAAGTAGGTTAGAACAAACACAGTATTTTCACTCTGTTCCTCCTAGAAATAGATGCCATGGTCCCACACTGGTAACAAGGGCTATTGTCTTCAAGCCCACCACCCACAAAGGAAACAGGGAACTTGACTCACAAGCTGGTATCTTTGGCCTCATTTTCACTGTATTTTTTCTCTGAAAATTGTCTTTCATAAAATATTAATATTTTGGTAAATTAGAAGGGTCATGTAATGCTTACAGTTTTAAAAACTCACTGATGCCTTCTTGCCTGTTCCACTAGATTCTAAATGTCATTTTTGGAATTCTTTATTAAGGAGGCAGCTTTGAGAGTGTTTTTACATTTAGGAATCCTGCTAGGAGAAGAGCCATTTTTAGAGAAAGTTGATCCTTTCCTTTGAATTCAGATCTGGCTAGAAGCAAAGTGCTCCAGAGTAGGCAAGGAACTTTTAAAATTTTTCTTTTGTCACTCCCTTTTTCTGAGTTTATATATATTCAGTGATAATTGCACCTGTGTTATACTTTGGATACTTGAAGTTTTTAGCTTTGGCCATATCGGTTCCTGTATTCTTTGACATCAGCTCTTCAGTTTATCGGCCCTTCATTTTTGGAAAAGTTCTCGTTTTCTGGCATTGTAAGATGTCCTAGGCTTACTATGTACTCTTACTTCCCATACCTGGAAATAGCTGTTCTTCCTGTTATAGGAAGTTAATATTTAGAAACCACAAGTCTGGTTACTGGCTTGGTTTTGCTCCTAGGCCTTTCTGTATACATAGGCAATATCTGTGGTGTGGTATGGGGGGAGAGAGTATGAGGACATTTGGGGCAGTAACCCAGAGTTAGTTGGGTTGAGGGCGCACAGTCCTTCCTAAGTAAAACCAAGAATTAACCCCAAGCTCTAAGAGGTTAGAGTCCAACTACAAACTTGGAGGGAAGGGTTCACACAAGGCCACTGTCACTTCTGGCACCAACTGCAAGTTCAGAGGATTTCCCTAAACCACTTGCAGGTTTGATAATTTGCTAACAAGTTTCACAGAACTCACTGGAAACTTTTGCGTTCACGACTACATTTCTTACAGGGAAAGGGTAAAACCTAGAATCGGGCCAAGGAATAGATGCACAAAGCCAGATATGAAAGGGGTGCAAACACGGAGCTACAGCTGTCCTCTTCCCCAAGTGCTACCTCCCCCTGGCCCCAGTGCATGTCAGTATGTACAGTGTATTACCACCCAGAGAGGCTCACCTTTGGTGTCCTTGAGTTTGTATTGAGGCTTTATATATAGGCATGATTGACCTTACTTTTACCTGGAATCTTATGGTTGGTCTTTCTGGTGTAGCCACCTCCACCCTGAGGCACCTCCTTTGCATAAATTATAAGGTGTGATCAAGGGCCTACCATGATAACAAAACACACTACTGTCACTGAGGAAATTCTCTGGGTTCCGCAGGAGCTGGGACAGGGGTCACACCTCTCTTTGGGTGAGGCCAAATTTATTGTTACTCAGGCTTTGACATTTTTATAATATGCAGAACAGGTAGAAAATTTATTTATTTATTTTTTTTAACTTTTTTCCATTAGAAATTACGGAAGAAATCCCCATGAAGACTTTGAACACGAAGACTGTATATGTTTCAGTATTTCCAACAACAGCTGACTGCTAACTTTCTCTTATCAACATGGTTCAGTCAACCTTTCCCTGGCATGTATCTGTCCCTACACACATGTACGTATGTACATATACATAAATTGAAGGTATTCCTTTCAAGTGCATGTATAATATGCTACTTTTGGTCTAAATGTGATGTAGGATTGATTCATCAAGTAGCTTGAGACCTCACAGCAATATTCACATTAAACCATATAGACCTGTGCAGCCATGTTGGGAGAAGGTTACATTGTTACCTCAGCATTACAGAGTTTATTTCTGTACTTGAATTCTTAAGTATAGAGGGTAGAAGTTTATTAAAGTGGTATAATTTTGTCATTTTATCATCTTTTAAAACTTACTTGAAACCTTGAAGGAATGGGTAACTTGGACTTCCCTGGGTAATTTGATAGAATATTTTGTTCCATTAAAGCAAAAAAAAAATAAACCGACTTTCTCTCAGATAATGTGTTAGAAGTAATTCATTCCTCCATAGTTTATTGAAACTTGAAATTTGTAATCTTCAAAGGACATAAAAACTTAATAGTGGCTTCTATATTAAGACAGTGAACTAAACCCCAACCAGATAGCTCAGTTGGTTAGAGCATTGCTCCAGTAAGCCAAGGTTATAGGTTTAACTCCCCATCAGGGCACATACAAGACGAAACCAATTAATGCATAAATTAGTGGAACAACAAGTCTCCCTGCCCCCCGCCATCCATCTCTCTCTAAAATCAATTTTTTTAAAAGATTAAAAAAAAAATAGGGGCATAGGCGATTGGACACGAGGGTTCAGGAGCCTGGATCCCGGGGCTGAGCCAGGACGAGGTGTGTGCCACAGGCAGCAGCTCAAGGACTGTCCACGCCCTCGGTTCAGTGCATCCCTGGGGATTCTATGACAGATCAGACATTTTGTAACTGTGCCTGAAATCAACACCAAAAACCTTGATAAGCAACAGGTTCAGCTCCTGGCAGAGATGTGTATTCTTATTGATGAAAATGGCAATAAAATTGGGGCTGAGACCAAAAAGAATTGTCACCTGAATAAAAACATTGAGAAAGGGTTATTCCATCAAGCTTTTAGTGTCTTCTTATTCAACACCGAAAATAAGCTCCTGCTACAGCAGAGATCAGATGCCAAAATTACCTTTCCAGGTTGTTTTAGCAGTACTTGCTGTAGTCATCCCTTAAGTAACCCAAGAGAGATTGAAGAAAATGATGCAATTGGAGTAAGGCAAGCAGCACAGAGGTGTTTAAAGGCTGAATTGTGAATTCCTATGGAACAGGTTGCTCCAAAAGAAATTATCTGACCTGAATTCACTACAAGGCTCAGTCTGATACTATCTGGGGAGAACATGAAATTGATTACATTTTGTTCGTGAGAAAGAACGTGACTTTGAATCCTGACCCCAATGAGATTAAAAGCTATTACTATGTATCAAAGGAAGAGGTGGAAGAAATGCTGAAAAAGGCATCCAGCGGTGAAATTAAGCTAACTCCATGGTTTCAAAGTATTGCAAAAGCTTTTCTCTTTAAATGGTGGGATAACTTAAATAATTTGAATCAGTTTATTGACCATTAGAAAATACACAGAATATGAAAGACAAAGGGTAGCTGAATGTATAAGAAAACAGGACCCAAATATATGCTGTCTACAAGAGACCCACCTGAGAGCAAAAGACTCACACAGGCTAAAAGTGAAGGGGTGGAGTAAAATATTCCATGCAAATGGAAAGGAAAAGAAAGCTGGAGTAGCGATTTTTATTTCTGACGAAACAGACTTCAAAATAAAGACCATAACTAGAGACAAAGATAGGAGGAAATAACCCTTATAAACATTTATGCACCCAATATATAGGAGCACCTAAATATATAAAAATTTCTTGGGGGACTTTAAAGGGGAGGTTGACAGCAACATAATCATAGTGGGGGACTTGAACACCCCACTGTCAGCACTGGACAGATCATCAAGACAAAAAACAGGGAAACACAGACCTTAAGTGAATCACTAGACCTAATGGATTTAATTGACATTTACAGAACATTTCACCCCAACGCAGCAGAATACACATTCTTCTCAAGTGCACATGGAACATTCTCAAAAATAGACCACATGTTAGGGCACAAGGCAAGTCTCTACAAATATAAGAAGACTGAAATCATATCAAGCACATTCTCAGATCACAATGCCATGAAACTAGAAATCAACCACTATAAAAAAACTCAAAAATATTCACACACATGGAGGCTAAATAGCATGTTATTAAACAATGAACGGGTTACCAATGAGGTCAAGGAAGAAATCAAAAACTTCATGGAAAGTAACGAAAATGGACAACAACCCAAAACCTATGGGACATGGCCAAAGCAGTCCTGAGAAAAATTAATAGCATTGCAGGCCTATCTCAAGAAACAAGGAAAAGATCTAAATGAACCATCTAACACAACTAAAACAACTAGAATGAGAACAGTAAGAAAAGCCCCGAGGAAGTAGAAGGAAGGAAATAATAAAGATCAGAGCAGAAATAATGACATGGAGACTAAAAAAACAATACAAAAAATCAATGAAACTAAGAGCTGGTTCTTTGAAAAGGTAAATAAGATTGATGCACCTTTAGCCAGGCTCACTAAGAAACAAAGAGAGAGGACCCAAATAAGTAAAATCAGAAATGAAAGAGGCAATATAACAACTGACCCAACAGAAATACAAATGATTGTAAGAAAATATGAGCAACTATATGCCAACAAATTGAACAATATGGGGGAAATGGACAAATTCCTGGAAACATACAACCTTCCAAAGCTGAATCAAGAAGAGGCAGAAAACCTGAATAGGCCAATAACAACTAATGAAATTGAAGCAGTAATCAAAAAACTCCCAGCAAACAAAAGTCCTGGATCAGATGGGTTTACAGGCGAGTTTTACCAAACATTCAAAGAAGAATTAACACCTATTCTATTCAAACTATTCCAGAAAATTCAAGAGGAGGGAAAACTCCCAAACTCTTTTTATGAGGCCAGCGTCATCCTAATCCCAAAACCAGATAAAGACACTACAAAGAAAGAAAATTACAGGCCAATATCCCTGATGAACATAGATGCTAAAATCCTCACTAAAATACTATCAAACCGGATCCAGCAATATGTTAAAAAGATCATACATCATGACCAAGTAGGATTTATTCTGGGGATGCAAGACTGGTACAACATCTGCAAATCAATAAATGTGATACATCACATAAAATGGACAAAAATCATATGATCATATCAATAGATGCAGAAAAAGCATTCGACAAAATCCAGCACCCATTTCTGATAAAAACTCTCAGCAAAGTGGGAATAGAGGGATCATACCTCAACATAATAAAGGCCATATACGACAGACCTACAGCCAACATCATACTCAATGGGCAAAAACTAAAAACATTTTCATTAAAAACAGGAACAAGACAGGGATGTCCATTTTCACCACTCTTACTCAACATAGTGCTGGAAGTCCTCGCCATAGCCATCAGACAGGAGGAAAACATAAACAGTATCCAAATTAGAAAGGAGGAAGTGAAACTGTCCTCATTTGCAGATGACATGATATTGTACATAGAAAACCCTAAAGACTCCATCAAAGTACTACTAGATTTGATAAACGAATTTGGCAAGGTAGCTGGATACAAAATCAACATCTGGAAATCAATGGCATTCTTATACACCAACAATGAACTATCAGAGAGAGAAACTAAAAAAGCAATACCATTTACCATTGCAACTAAAAAAAATAAGAAACCTAGGAGTAAACAACCAAGGATGTAAAAGACCTGTACTGGGAAAACTACATGACACTGAAAAAAGAAACAGAGGAAGATTTAAACAAGTGGAAGAATATACCATGCTCATGGATTGGAAGAATTAATATCATTAAAATGTCCATACTACCCAAAGCAATTTATAAATTCAATGCAATTCCTATTAACACATTGCGTACTGCTCACAAGTTTTCGCGTGTTTCGTGCGCCATCTGTTAAGGACCGCTCACGACTTTTCTCGTTTTTCACGCGCCATCTGTTATGGACCTTAGATGTCAACACGCTGTCTTGTCCACGTTGAATGAAGCGATCTCATTGATGGAAAGCGTGTAGGTCAATCTAGGGAAAACTATATAATTGCACGAACCCATAAAGCATTGCAGTTACATTGTATTTTGGTCATTCGAATAGTCTTCGTTTTCAAGTTCCTGACACTTTTAGAAATGCCCTCTCTCAGAAAAAGGAAGGAAACCAATGAAACTGATACACTTCTGGAAGTATTTAACGATAATTTATGAGATATTCCTAGTGAGATCAAAGATGCGGATGACTGTTTTGACGATTCCGGAGACAATTCTACTGATTCTACTGACAGTGAAATAGACCTGTAAGGAAGCGCAAGGTGGCGGTGCTTTCAAGTGATTCTGACACTGACGAAGCTACTGATAGTTGGTCTGAAATTGACACACCACCACGCTTACAGATGTTTGAAGGTCATGCTGGGGTCACTACATTTCTGTCTCAGTGTGACTCTACCCTCTGTGACCAATCTCTTTTTTGGTGATGAATTGTTGGAGATGTGCAAAGAGCTGTTGTGCAAAGAGCTGTCCAACGATCACGATCAAACCGCAATGAAACGCAAAACACCATCTAGAACACTAAAGTCTCTGGTTACACAGAAGGACATCAAGAAATTCCTTGGCCTAATTATTCTGATGGGTGAAACAAGAAAAGATAGCTTGGAAGACTATTAATCAACAGATGCTTTGATATGTACCCCTATATTTCCACAGACAATGAGTTACCATAGATTTGAGCAAATATGGACATTCTGGCATTTCAATGATAGCGCCAAAATGGACAGTCGCTCGGAGAGACTTTTCAAGATCCAATCTGTGCTGGATTATTTCCTGCATAAATTTTGAACAATATACAAACCAAAGCAACAGTTGTCTTTGGACGAGGGAATGATTCCATGGAGAGGACGTTTAAAATTTCGCATGTACAACCCATTGAAAATAACAAAATACAGTCTACTTGTTCAGATGGTGTGGGAGAGTGATACCGGCTATATCTGCAATACGGAGATATACACTGCTGAAGGAAAGAAATTGCAGGAAACTGTTCTTTAAGGCCTGGACTCTATCTTGGCGTATGGCACCATATTTACCAGGATAATTATTACAATGCTACGTTTACTGCTGAATTGCTGCTACAGAACAAAACTAGGGTCTGTGGGACTATTAGGGAGAGTAGAAGTTTACCGCCAAATTTGAAAATGAAAACATCAAGAATGAAGAAAGGTGACATAATATTTTCCAGAAAAGGCAATATTCTTTTCCTAGCATGGAAAGACAAGCGGGTTGTCCGAATGATATCAACGATCTATGACACTTCTGTCTCGACAACAGGAAAACAAAATAGAAAAACGAGAGAGAATATTGTAAAACCTACCTGCATCAAGGAATACAATGCCCACATCAAAGGCGTTGACCGTGCGGATCAATTCCTTTCGTGTTGTTCCATTCTAAGGAAAACGATGAAATGGACAAAAAAGTAGTGCTGTACCCTATAAACTGTGGACTTTTCAGTTCATTTAGAGTGTACAACGTCCTCAATCCACAAGCAAAAATGAAGTATAAACAGTTTCTGCTATCGGTGGGAAGAGACTGGATAACGGATGACAATAATGAAGGCTCTCCAGAACCAGAGACAAATCTGTCCAGCCCTTCCCCTCGGGGTGCAAGGAGAGCACCCCGTAAAGATCCACCCAAAAGGTTGTCAGGTGATATGAAGCAGCATGAACCTACGTGTATTCCAGCGAGTGGAAAGAAAGAATTTCCTACGAGAGCCTGCAGAGTTTGTGCCACCCATGGAAAAAGGAGCAAATCTAGATACTTATGTAAATTTTGTTTGGTCCCTCTTCATAGAGGAAAATGTTTTTACATAGTACCATACATTAAAAAAGTGCTAGGAGCTTTGTTTAATTCTTTTTGTAAATAAAAATGTTATAATTATTGAAAAACAACACCTAAAGTGCATTATGATCTGTAGTTATGATTATTTGAATAACATGCAGTTTGCCCAAAAACGTGCGGTCCCTGGCGTATGTCTTAGAGATTTCTATGAGGTACGCAATGTGTTAAAATACCAACAGCACATTTCACAGACCTAGAACAAACATTTTGAAAATTTATATGGAACCAAAAAAGACCCCGAATAGCTGCAGCCATATTGAGAAAAAGAACAGAGTGGGAGGGATCACATTATCAGACTTCAAACTATATTACAAAGCCACTGTAATCAAAACGGCCTGGTATTGGTACAACAACAGGCATATAGATCAATGGAACAGAACAGATACCCCAGAAATAGACCCACGCCATTATGGTCAGTTAATATTTGACAAAGGAAGCAAGAGCATCCAATGGAGTAAAGACAGTCTCTTCAATAAGTAGTGCTGGGAAAATTGGACAGATACATGCAAAAAAATGAAACTAGACCACCAGCTTTCACCATACACAAAAATAAACTCAAAATGGATAAAAAGACTTAAATGTAAGTCACAAAACCATAAAAATCCTGGAAGAAAACATAGGCAGTGTAAAGTCACAGACATCCCACGTAGTGGACTTTTCACTGATACATCTCCTAGGACAAGAGAAACAAAAGAAAAAATAAACATATGGGACTACATCAAACTAAAAAGCTCTGCACAGCAAAAGAAAACAGCCTCAAAATACAAAGGAACCCCAAGGTCTGGGAAAACATATTTGCCAAGGATGCATCTGATAAGGGGCTAATTTCCAAAGTGTACAAAGAACTCATATTACTCAGCAAGAGGAAGACAAACAGCCCAATTAAGAAATGCGCAAAGGACCTGAATAGACACTTCTCCAAAGGGGACATACAGATGCCAAGAGACACAGGAGAAAATTCTCAGTGTCGCTAATCATCAGAGATGCAAATTAAAACCAAATGAGGTGTCACTTCACACCTGTTAGAATGGCTCCATCAACAAATCAAGTGACAAGTGCTGGCGAGGGTGTGGAGAAAGGGGAACCCTAGTGCACTGCTGGTGGGAATGCAGACTGGTGCAGCCACTATGGAAAACAGTATGGCGATTCCTCAAAAAATTAGAAATGGAGCTGCCTTTTGACCCAGTGATTCCACTTCTAGGAATGTATCCTAAGAATCCTGAAACATTCATCAGAAAGAATATATGCACCCTGATGTTCATAGCAGCACAGTTTACAATAGCTAATATCTGGAAACAGCCCAAGTGCCCATCAGTAGATGAGTGGATAAAAAGCTGTGGGACATTCACACCATGGAATACTATGTATCTGTAAAGAAGAATCTCGTACCCTTAGGGTCAGTATGGATGGACGTAGAGAAAATTATGCTAAGTGAAATAAGCCAGGCAACAAAAGACAAACATCACATGATCTCGCTTATACATGGAATCTAAAGAACTTAATAAACTGAGGAACAGAATAGATTCAATGACATGGAAGCATAGATGAAACTGATGAATGTCAGAGGGTTGGAGGAGGGCGTGTGGGTAGAGGGGGGGAGAGTAACCAAAGAATTTATATGCATATATGCACAACCCAAGAACACCGACAATGGTGGGGAGAGGGACGGGACGGGGTGGAAAGGGTCATTGGGGAGAAAAAGGGACATCTGTAATATTTTAATCAAAAATAAAATTTAAAGAAAAAAAAGATTAAAAAAATAATAAAGACAATGGACTTAAACCTTTCTTTTTACTTCTTCCCAAAATCCTATGTATCACAGATACCAAGACAAAATTAGATGTGCAAGATTTATTGGGGAATACTTACATGAAATTTAAAGGGGAGGGGGAACAAGCATAGATAGAAGGAATCTTCAGGCTACAATTTAGGTCTAGCGCCATTGAAAAGTTAAAAAAAATAAATAAAACAATTAAATAAATATATATAAATAAATAAATAAATAAATAAATAAATAAATAAATAAATAATAAATAAATAATAAAATAAAATGGACCTAAATGGAAGTAAGGGTTTACTGATCTCATTCAAAGTGGTAGAATATTCATACTAGTGGACTGTGATGTCACATAAGTATATGTAACATAAAGAGCACACACTGTACAATCAGACTCAAAAGCACTGGAAATAAATCAAGATGGGTATTTTAAATATACAAGTGTACCACCAAGGGGAAAAAATAGTGAAAATGAGGAAACAAAAATAATGGCAGGCATAGGAAAGCACTAACCTATCAATTACCTTAAGTGTCACTTAAGTGGTCAAAATACACTAATTAAAAGAATGGCAGAGTGGATTAAAAAGCACAATGCAAGTGTATGCTGTTTACAAGACTCATTTCAAACTCACTTTAACATATAAGTAGATTGTTAAGAGAATCGGGGGAAATACCATGCAAACATTCTTCTAAAAAAAAGAAAGAAATAGCTATATTAATACCCTATAGCATAGACTTCAGGAAATAAAAGTGCTAGGGAGGTTGATGAGATCAACCTACTAGGAAGACCTAATCCTAAATGTGTATGCACCAGGTTGCAGAACATCAAAATGTTTACAGCAAAAAGTGATAGAGCTTACCCTAACTGGGTGGCTCAGTGGGAGCATCATCACGTGCACCAAAAGTTTACGGGTTCAATTCCCCATCAGGGCACATGCCTAGGTCTTGATTTGACCTCTGGTTGGGAAAAGTGCAAAAAGCAACCAATCCATTTGTCTCTGCTCTCCCCTTTTCCTCTCTTAAAAAAATCAAAAACATCCTTGGGTGAAGATTTTAAAAATTAGTGATCAAGCTAAAGGGCAAAATAGATAAATCTACAATTAAAATGGGGTCTTCAAAGCCCAACCGGTGCAGCTTACTGGTTGAGGGTCAATCCATGAACCAAGAGATCACAGTTTGGGTTGTGGGTTTGATCCGATCAGTGATTCATCATTGATGTTTCTCTCTCCTCCCTCTATCTGAAATCAATAACTTTTTTTTTCTTTTAATGGGGGCTCCAAAAACCCTCTCTTCAAGTTAGGGAGTTTGATACCTCCCCGGCTTTGTTCTTTTTTCTCAAGATTGCCTTGGCTATTGGGAATGTAAACTGGTGCAGCCACTATGGAAAACAGTATGGGGGTTCCTCAAAAACTTCAGAACATCCCTGGCCTGTGTGGTTCAGTTGGTTGGGCATCATCCCATGCACCAAAATGTTGCTGGTTTAATTCCCAGTCAGGACACATGCCTAGGTTGCAGGCTTGAGCCACAGTATGGGGTTTGCAGGAGGCAGCCAGTTGATGTTTCGCTCTCACATTGGTAATTCTCTCTCCTTTCCTCAATAAATAAATATAATAAATATTTAAAATCAATAAAAGTTATTTTTAAAATTAAGAATAGAGTTACTGGAGACCCAACAAGATGGCGTAGGTAACCATGGTACCTGCCACCTCCAACAACCACATCAAAATTACAACTAAAATACAGAACAACCATTATTCAAAACCTCTGAAATCTAGCTGAACAGAAGTCCTACAACTAGGAAACTGAAGGAGCATCAAGACCATTTGGAAGGGCAGATATGGGGGGCAGAATCCAGGAAGAATCGTGGAACTGGGTGGTCCCACAGCCAGGTACAGCAATTTAAGTTTCCTGGAGGAGTGAGGGGTTGCAGACCCACATCAGGCCCCCCAGTCCAGGGTCCCAGTGCTGGGAAGACAAGTCCCCACAACTTTAGGCTGTAAAAGAGAAACTGTGGCTGAATGACTGCTGGGAGGCTGCTGGAGTCCCATGCAGCTCCTCTTAAAGGGTGGCACACGGACTTAGACACACTCTCTCTGAACTCCAGCTTTGGAGAGCAGCTTAAAAGGAACCTGGGACATTGAGGAATTAACTTGCCTGGAATCAGGAAAAGAGCTGGAGGAGCAGCTTTCTCACAGATCTGGCAGAGGCCATTGCTCCTTTGACTAGCACTCCCTCCACAGAGCAGCAGGCAGGTGCCTTTTCTGAATCTCCATCAATCTAGCTCACACTTATAGCCCCATCCTGGTGAATTCCTGAGAACCTCCCTATTTGCAAGCTTATCTTAGCCATTTCCAGTGGCTTTTTTATGCAAGTGGCCTCTAGCCTCACACTTAGGACTTTCCTAAAATCTCTTAAGCAGCAGCTGGCCTCAGAATGCCCCATACCTTTCAAATAAGTGGCCCCAGGCCTGGCACTAGAGGCAGCCTGCATTGGTTCTTAGTTTGGCCTTACCTGGACACATCTAAGCCCAGCACAAGTAGCAGCTTTCTGCAGATTGTCGTGTAACTCACGCTGGGGGGCCCTGGGCAGGGCACAGGCAGAGGCTGACTACACACCTGGGAAGCCCTAGACACTGCACCCAGTGGTCTGATTCAACCACACTGGATTACAACCTTACCACATCCACAAGTGACACACTCAAGGGGAAGACTCAGTGAACACCAACGCCCCACTGAAGTAAATCCTCCATAGGGGTGCCTCCAGCACAGCAGCTCTTTGGCTGTAATTGCAGCTGGTCCTCACAGCCGCTTGGCCTGGGAGTCAATTCCTCCCAATGACACCAATAGCAACAAAGGCTCAAATACAACAGGACAGTGCACACAGCCCACACAGGGGAGCACCTAGAAGGCCCAGTTCGTGTGACTAGGGAGACTGAGCCACTGGGCTCTACAGGACACCTAGTACACAAAGCCACTCTACCAATTCCAGGAGACATAGCAGCTCTACCTAATACATAGAAACAAACACTGGGAAGCATCCAAAATGCAGAGACAAAGAAACATGTCACAAATGAAAGAACAGAAGAAATCCCCAGAGATAGTGTAAGGAGTCTCTGGGGACAACTTCAAGAGGCCCAACATTCGCATTATGGGGATACTAGGAGGAGAAGAAAGGGAGCCAGAAATTGAAAACCTATTTGAAAAAAATGACAGAAAACATCCCCTACCTGGGGAAAGAAATAGACTTACAAATCCAGGAAGCATAGAGAGTTCCAAACAAGAAGAACCAAAAGAGGCCCACAACAGGACACATCATAATTAAAATGCCAAAGGTTAAAAACAAAGAGAGAATCTTAAAAGCAGCAAGTGAAAAGCAGTTAGTTTCCTAAAAGGGAGCTCCCATAAGACTGTCAGCTGATTTTTCAACAGAAACTTTGCAGGCCAGAAGGATTGGTAAGAAATATTCAAAGTGATGAAAAGCAAGGACCTACAACCAAGATTACTCTATCTGGCAAAGCTATCATTTAGAACTGAAAGCCAGATAAAGAGCTTCTTAGACAAGGAAAAGCTAAAGGAGTTCATCACACCAAGCCATCTGAAATGTTGAAGGGTCTTCTTTAAGAAGAAGCTAATGAACAAAAGAATCTGACAAACAAAATAGACCCAAAGATATTGTAGCATGCAACAGATGATCATATCTCAGAGGGAAGGGGGTGTGGGGGTAGGGGAAGAGATTAACCAAAGAAGTTATAGGCATATATGCATAACAATGGACACAGACAATAATGGGGTGAGGCCTGGGGAGGGGGGTGGGAGTGGGATGGAGGGGGTCAATAGGTGAAAAAAATGGGACACCTGTAATTTTTCCAACAATAAAGAAAAATAAAAAATAAAGGATAGGTTTACCATGTGTCTTAGCCACCCCTCTTCCAGTATCTACTCTAAAAATTTGAAAACATTTATGCACCCCTATGTTCTTTGCAGCATTATTCATGGTGGCCAAGACATGAAAACAATTGGAATGTCCAACAGATAAAATATGGATAAAAATATGGTACATGCACACAATGGAATACTACTCAGCAGTAAGAAAAGATGAAATGCTGCCATTTGCAACAACATGAATGATCCTTGAGAATATGTTAAGTGAAATAAGTCAGACAAAAGTTAAGAACCATATGATTTCACTCATATATGGCATATGAAACTGAAAGCAACAAATAAGAAAAAACACACTCAAATAACAGTATCATTGTTATCAAAGGGAAGGGGGTAGAGGAAGTAAAAGATAAGGGGTCGGATACATGGTGACAGAAGATTTGACTGGGTGGTGGGAACACGATGCAACATACAGATTATGTATCATAGAAATGTACACTTGAAACCTAAATAATCTTATTAACCAAAGTCACCCAATATATGTAATTTTTAAAAGAAACAAAAAAGCAATACTAGGCAGAAAATCAGTATTAATATATAAGATCTGACCAATTCAATCAGTTAACAAAATGTAATCACCATATTGAGAACACTACCCTCAACAACAGTACATTCTCTTCAAATGCTCATAAAATATTCACCTAGTTATATCATGTCCTGAGCTAAAAAATAATCCTTAACAAATTTAAAGCATTTGAAATCAATATAGAGTGTTCTCAGAATGCAGTGCAGTCAAAGTCAGTAACAGAAGGACAACAGAAAGATAAACATTTGAAAATTTAAAAAAAACACTTCTAAATAAGTTGAGTCATAATGAAGTCTCAAAGGAAATAAAAGTACATAGACTAAAATATAAATACATGTCAAAATATATGTGCAGGTAAAGGAGAGCTGGAAGAAATGTAGCACTAAATGTCTATTAGAAATGAGGACAAATTTAAAATCAATCTGAAGCTACTATCTTAAGAAACAAAACAAAACAAAAGATACCAAAGACAAATAAGGTTACTACAAGAAAACTACAGGCCAATATCCCCAATGAATATAGATGCAAAAATTCCCAATAAAGCACTAGGAAATCAAATTCAGCAGACATTAAAGGATTATTATACAAGTGGAATTTATCCCTGGGATGCAAGGATGGTTAAACATTGACTTACAAGTCTATAAAGCTGACACATCATGTTAATAGAATGAAAGCAAAGAAATCACGTGATCATCTCAATAGATGCAGAAAAGGCATTTAAGAAAAGTCAACATACATTCACAATAAAAATTCAATAAAATAGGCATAAAGTAATGTACCTCAACATTAAAAAACACACACATATATGTCAAGCCCAAAGTTAATGTCATACTCAATAGTGAAAAACTGTAAGCTTTTCTTCAAAGATCAGGAACAAGAGGATGCCCACTCTTACTCAACACAGTACTGGAAGTCCTCACCAGAGCAATCAGGCATAAAAAATAAATAAAAGGCATCAGAATGCAAAGGAAAAAGTAAAATAGTCTCTATTTGCAGATGACATTTTATATATAGAAAATCCTGATGACTCCGCCAAAGCATTGTTAGACCTAATCAATGAGTTCAGTAAAGTTGCAGGACATAAAATTAATATACAAAAATTAGTAGCATTTCTAGAAGGGAGTCAATGGGGATCTGTAATACTTTCAACAATAAAGATAAATTTCTAAAAAAATTAGTAACATTTCTATACACTAATGACTGTCTGAAAAAAAATGAAGAGAATTATCCCATTTACAATAGTGTCAAAAACAATAAAATATTTAGGAGTAAATTTAACCAAAAAGCCAAAAGAAAGAAACCCATACTCCCTACTCAGACTTTTCTGACACCATTCCAGTGGGCAGGGTGGGAGGATGATGTGGAATACCTTATATAACCTTAAGAGGATAGAAGTCTGGACTTTGCTGGTGTGGTGGATTGCAGCCAAGTCATTTTTATAGTATGTAAATGGAGTAAAGAGATTATTGTCTAAAAGTTTTCTGTCTTGAGAGGCTTCTGCTTTTCTGGCTTTTTTACTATACCTTTTTTGGGGGGTGGGTAAGTGGGCAGGGACAGCTTTGTGTGTGTGTGTTCATCAGTTTATTTTGTTCATTAGATTCCACATGTGAATAAGGTCATGTGATATTTGTCTTTCCTGACTGGCTTATTTCGCTTAGTGTAATACTCTCCAGGTCCCACCATGTTGTCTCATAGGGTAAAGGATCCTTTGTTTTACAGCTGCATGGTAGTCCATGGTGTAAATGTCCGAGAGGATGCTTGATATGATTTCAATCTGCTTGAACTTGTAGAGACTTGTTTTGTGTACTAACATGTGATCTGTCTTTGAGAATGTTCCATGTGTGCTTCAGGAGAATGTATATTCTGCAGCTTTGGGGTGAAATGTCCTGTAAATATCAATTAAATCCATCTGATCTAGGGTGTCATTTAGAATCACTGTATCCTTGTTGATATTTTTGGCAGGAATATCTATCCAGTAAAGTCAATGGGTTGTTAAAGCCCCCTCCTGTGACTGTATTGATGTCCATCTCGCCCTTAAAGTCCTCCAGAAGTTTGTTGTTGTTTTCCACCTGTGTGAGCCTTTTGTTCCGTGCTGGGTCTCTTGTAGACAGCACATATTTGAGTCATGTATTCTAATTCACTCAGCTACCTGTATCTTTTAATTGGAGCATTTAATCCATTACATTTAAGGTTATTATTGATGGGTAATTATCTATTGCCATTTTATTTCTTTATGCCTATGTTTCTCTTTCTCTATATTTCTACTTCTAATTACAGCAGACCCTTTAATGTTTCTTACAACGCTGGTTTGATGGTGATAAACTCCTTTAGCCATTCTTTGCTTGGGAAGCTCTTTATTTCACTATCTGTCTTGAATGATAGCCTTGCTGGAGAGAGTAGTCTTTGTTTCAGATCCTTGCTTTTCCTCACCTTGAATACTTCATGCCATTCCCTTCTGGCCTGTAGAGTTTCTGATGAGAAATCAACTGACAGCCTTGTGAGAGCTCCTTTGTAGGTAATAGATTGCTTTCCTCTTGCTGCCTTTAAGATTCTTTGTCTTGAGTTTTTGGCATTTTAATAATGATGTGTCTGGACATGATCCTCTTTAGGTTCCTCTTGGGACTCTCTGTGCCTCCTGAACTTGTGTGACTTTTTCCTTCAGTAGGTTAGGGAAGTTTTCTTCCATTATTTCTTCAAACAGGTCCTCTAACCTTTGCTTACTTTCTCCATCTTCTGGCATTCCGATGATGCAAATATGTTATGTTTCATGTTGGCCCACAGCTCCCTTAAACTGGCCTCCATCTTTTTAATTGCTTTTTCTTTTTAGCTTTCTGATTGAGTGATTTTTTTCTATCCTGCCTTCTAATTCACTGGTCAGGTACTGAACTTCCCCTAATCTGTTGTTTATTCCTTCCAATGTATTCTGCATTTCTGCTATGTCATTCTTAATTTCCTTCATAGTTTCCATATCTTTTTTCATGCTGTTGAGCATCCTTACAATCAGTATTCTGAACTCTATATCTGATAGATTGCTTATCTCCATTTTCTTTATTTTTTCTTTTGGTAAATTCTCTTTTTTTTTTTTATTTGGGGCTTGTTTTTTTGTCTCCCCATTTTGGCTGCTTGTTTGGGTTTGTTTCCATGTATTAGGTAGATCTTCTAGGGCTTCCAGTCTTTTGGATGTTCTCTGATGCAGGCCAATGTCTAACACTGTTTGTGACTGGCCTTGAGAACGCTGTTTGAAGTTTTCTGCAACCTACAGCTTGTGGCTCCCTCTACTGGTGCTGGATGTGTTTGAAAAAGACCAAGATGCACACCAAGGTCTGCTTTTCTAAGTTCTGGGTCCTGAAGCAGATCAGGCAAGGACTCAAAGCTCCCAGAGGCAGATTGTTAATCACCAGGATGACTTTTTTGTTGGTTTTGGATGCACCTGCTGGTTGTTAACTTCTTCAGCTTCACATCTGGAATATCTGAGGCACAAAAATGTGAGTGGCATCAGGGGAATGAGGTGTGAAAGATTTTGGTCTCACCCCTTGAAGTTTCAACAATTTGAACAGCTATAATTGAACAAAAGAGTGCCTGCTCAATGCACAAAAACATCTAAGAGATCACTCATTGAAACATATGAATGTAAAGGTGGGCAAGTGAAAGTGACCTGGGAATGTGGGAAGGGAGTAGAACTGAGACTAGCCAAAGACACAGCTCACAACCCAAAGTTCACAGCCAGGAGTTCACTCAGGGCTCACCCTGGAGAGGGGAGGAATCAGGCTGCCACTGTCACTCCCTTCAGCCAGAGGGAGCAAAGAGATTCAGTGAGCATTCCTACAGGAGAGGGCAAAATGAGCTATAGCTCAGCCCAGGAACCTGCACAGGAATGAATCACAGAGTTGTAGTCACAGTTGTTTGGCAGTCAGCATTCCAGAGAGGGAAACATCGACATGGGGCCTGACCACTTCCCTTCACCCTCCCAGAGCTAGCAGCAGACCCCAGAAGAAGCCGTATCAGCAAGTGTTGGTTTGCTGAGCACATTATCTGAAAACGAGAAAACTGGTATGACAGAAACACTTTTACCCTGAGTGAGAGGTATACTCTGCATCTACTCTCAGGGTAGGGTTGAGTCAGGGAGGTGACACCACAGTTGTCTGCCAATCTACATTACTAGGAAAGTGAAGCAACAAAGGAAGCAACCAAATTCCCCCACCTCACCCCACACCAACGCATCACAGATGCTCTGCCAGCAGTGTCTGGCTGCAGTGGACAGCACTGGCATTTCACAGATTGGGAACCACAGGCTACCACATTCCCCTGGGGAATTTGTTTTCTGAGACCAAGACAATCAGAGCACAGAGGAGACATCCACCTTCCCAGGGAACACAAGCCATTTTCCACCACCCCACAGATATCTGAAAAGCCAGAGAAGTGCTTGAGAGCTAAAAATTTTGTGATTCAGTGCCACTTATTGGAAAAAAATAGACTTCTGATCAATCTATTAGAGGAATGTCATTCATACATAGATACCTCAAGAGAGGGGGAATCCATTAAATATCATGAACAACAAAGGAAAAGAGGCAACCCAGAAAGAAAATAAAAATTACCCTGGAAATAAACTTAAAGACATGGAAATATGTGATTTAAATGGCAGAGAATTCAAGATTTCAGTTCTCAAAAACAAAAAGATGTAAGAAAACAGGCAGTTTAATGAACTCAGAGACAAAATCAACTAACTAAATGAATACTTTACCAAAGAAATGTACACTTTAAGAAAGAACCAAATAGAAATTTTGGAGATAAAGTACTCAATAAAAGAGATAAAAATGAACTAGTAAGGAAATAGAGCTGACTGATGGAAGGGAGAATTAGTCTTTTCAGAGACTGAAATCTAGAAATGATGCAGAAGGAAGAAGAGAGAGACTTGAGCATAAAATAAATAAAAGGACTCTATAAGAACTCTCTGACTCCATCAGAAAGATCAATATTAGAATACTAGGCATACCAGAAGAAGAAGAAGAGAGGGAGAAGGGAATGGAGAGCCTATGCAAACAAATAGATGATGAGAACCTCCCAAACCTATAGAAAGAACTAGATCCTTGAATCCAACAAGCAAGTAAACACCTAATTACCTCAATCCAAAAGGCCATATCCAAGGCATATTGTATTAAAACTGTCAAAAATCAATGAGATCCTGGCCAGGTAGTTCAATTGGTTAGTGTCGTCCCAATAAGCCAAGGTTGCAGGTTGATCTCCAGTCAGGGGACATACAAGAAGCAACAATAAATGCATAAATAAGTGAAACAACAAATCCCCCTCCCCATTCTCTCTCTCCTCGTTCTTCACTCTCAAATCAATAAATAAACAAATTTTTTAAAATAACGATGAAGCAAAAAAATCTCAAGGCAGCCAGGAAAAAGAAGAAAGTAACCAGTAAAGGAAAGCCCATTAAATTATCATTGGCGTTCTCAGCAGAAACCCTACAAGCTAGATGAGAGTGGAACCAAAGATTCAAACTATTGAAAGAAATAACCAAGAATAATATATCCAGCAACGTTATCCTTTAGATATGAAGGAGAAATAAAGTCTTCTCCAGACATACAGGAGCCTAGGGAACTTACCATCAGAAGACCTCCACTGCAGCCAGTACTCAAGGAGGTTATTCTACCTGAAACAAGGAACAAAAGGTTACAAAACTACAAGCAAGATCACCAACAAACTTACAGCATAAATCAGGATAATTTGTGACAAAAAAACATAAAAGGGGGAAAGTAAATTTCTGAGTTTGCAGAGAAGAATGGAAATTACATGCATTCAAAAGAAAAAGGACTACAGTATATATCAAACTTTTTAACATAAACTTAATGGTAACCACACACAAAACCTCAAAACTGAGACACATAACTTAAAAGAAGAGGAAACAGAGGGAAAACGTATGGACTACCACTCAACATAACAACAGACAGAAACAAAAAGGAAAAAAGAGCCACAATGGAGACAGAGAGCCACCAGGAAAGAAAGGAAGGAAAAAAAAGATAAAATGGCTATGGGAGACCCTCATACATCAATAATCCCAATTGTAAATGGACTAAATTCACCAATGGAAAGACATAGATCAGCAGACTTGATCAAAGGCCAAAACCCATATGCTATCTTCAAGAAGCACATGTAAGCTGCAAAGACAAGTATAAACTCAAAGTGAAAGGGTGGAATATGATTCTCCAAGAAATAACAGCCACAGAAAAGCAGGTGTAGCCATAGTTATATCTGACATAATAGTCAAGAGAACAAAGGTAACAACAGACAAGGATGGACACTTTATAATGATAAAAGGAAAACTACATCAAGAAGACATAATACTTCTCAATATATGTGCACCCAATGAGGGAGAATCAAAATACATATAGCAATTGCTAACAGAACTAGAGAGAGAACACAATCATGGTAGGGGACCTAAATATTTCATTGACAGATTTTGATATATCATCAAAGCAGAAAATCAAGCCCTGCTGGCATGACTCAGCAGCTGAGCATCGACCTATGATCCAGGAGATCTCCATTCAATTCCCAGTCAGGGCACATGCCCAGGTTCCGAGCTCCATCCCCAGCAGGAGGCATGCAAGAGGCAGCCAGTCAATGACTCTCTCTCATCATTGATGTTTCTACCTCCCCCTTTCTTCCTCTCTCTGAAATCACCACTACCAACAACAAAAAACCTCCACAAAAATCAATAAATAAATATCAGCCTTAAATGAGACATTAGACCAAATGGATATAATTCACATTTACAGATCCTTTCATCCCAGGACATTAGATTATAAATACTTCTCCAGTGCACATGGAACATTCTCAAGGATAGACCATATGCTGGGACACAAAATTAACCTCAATAAATTTAAGAAGATTGAATTCATACCAAGCATATTCTCCAATCACAGTGCTTCGAAATTAGAAGTCAACTACAAAAAATAATAGTATATATATATGGAGATAGAGAGAGATAAACAGCATACTACTAAAAAAAATGACTGGGTCAAAGAAGAAATAAAAGGTGAGATCCAAAGATATAGAGACAGCCCGGCCAGGCATGGTTCAGCAGTTGAACATTGACCTAGGATCCAGGAGATTGTGGTTCTATTCCTGGTCAAGGCACATGCCCGGGTTGCAGGTTTGATCCCCAGTTGGGGATGTGCAAGAGGCATCTGATCAATGATGACTCTGTCATCACTGATGTTTCTCTCTCTCTCTCTCTCTCTCTCTCTCTCTGAAATCAATAAAGAGATATTTAAAAAAAAAAAAAAAAGATATAGAGAGACAAATGAGAATGACAATACAACATATCAAAACTTTTGGGTTGCAGCAAAAGCAGTAATAAGAAGGAAATTGATAGCCTTACAGGCCTATCTCAAGAAAAGAGAAAAATCTCAAGTAAATAATCTAACACCACATCTTAAAGAACTAGAAAAAGAAGAACAATAGCAGCCCCAAAGTCAGCAGAAGGAAAGAAATAATAGCTTTGGTCAGATTGGCTCAGTATTTAGAGCATCAGCCCAAGGACTGAAGGGGCCCAGGTTCGATTCCAGGACACATACCTTGGTTGCAGGCTCCATCCTCAGCTCTGGTCAGGGTGTGTCTCCCTCACATTGATGTTTCTCTTGCTACCTCTCCCCGCTCTCTTCCACTCTCTCTGAAAAACAATGGAAAAAATATCCTCAGGTGAGGATTTAAAAAAAGGGGTGTGGGCAGGGAATAATAAAAATAGAGCAGAATTGAATTAAATAGAAAACAAAAGTATTATACAAAATCTTTATACAACAAAGAACTTTTTTAAAAAATTGTAATTAAATTGACAAACCCCTGGCTATACTCAACAAGGAAAGAAGGAAAAGACTCAAATAAACCAAATCAGAAACAAAAGAGGACAAATTAACACAGACATCACAAAAATACAAAAGATCCTTCTAGAATACCATGAAAAGCTATAAGCCATCAAGTTCAATGACCTAGAGGAAATGGATAAGTTCCTAGAAATATGTAACTTGCCTAGACTGAATCATGAAAAACTGGAAAATCTAAATCAATCAACAATGAAGAAATTTAAAGATCCATCAAAAACCTCCCAAAAAGTAAAAGTCCAGAACCAGATGGCTTCACTAGTGAATTCTACTAAACATTCAAAAAAATTTGATACCTAGCCTTCTCAAACTCTTCCAAAAAAATCGAAGAATAGACAATACTTCCTAACACATTTTATGAGGCCAATATAACCTTGATACCAAAACCTGGTGAGGATAACACCCAAAAAAGAAAGCTACAGACCAATATATCTGATGAATACAGATTTAAAAATCCTAAACAAAATACTAGCAAATTGAATATAGCAGTGCACCAAAAATAATACATCACAATCAAATGGGGTTCATTCCAGGGGCACAAGGATGGTTAAACATGTGTAAATCAATCAGTGTAACACACCACATTAACAAAAGAAAGGATAAAAATCAGATGATTTTATCAGATGCAGAAAAACATTTGATAGGATACAACATCCATTTATCATTAAAACAATAGAAAATTATAGAAGGAAAATACCTCAGCATAATAAAGGCCAAAATCCTCAGCTAATATCATACTCAATGGTGAAATACTGAAAGCTTTTCCTCTAAGATCAGGAACAAGACAAAGATGCCCACTCTCACCACTCTTATTCAACATAGTTCTGGAAGTCCTAGCCAGAGCAATAGGCAAGAAACAGAAAGAAAAGCCATCCAAGTTGGGAATGAAGAAGTAAAATTGTCACTTTTTGCATGACATGGGGTTTTTTTGTATAGAAAACCTTAAAGACTCCACCAAAAAAAAACTATTAGAAATAATAAACAAATACAGTTAAGTTGCAGGCTACAGAATCAATGTGCAAAGATCTATTGCATTCCTATACACAAACAATAAAATTTCAGGAAAAGAAATGAAAAACAATTCCTTTTGCATTTGCAACAAGAAGAATAAAATAGGAATAAACTTAACAAAGGATGTGAAAAACCTATACAATGAAACCCACAAAGCATTAATAAAAGAGATTGACATAGACACAAAGAAATGGAAAAATACCCCATGTTCATGGATTGGAAGAATCAACATAGTTAAAATGGTCATAGTACCCAAAGCAATATACAGATTTAATGCAATCCCCATCAAAATTCCAATGACATTTTTAGAAGAAATAGAACAAAAATCATCAGATTTGTATGGATGGAACCATAAAAGGCCCCAAATAATTAAAGCAACCCTGAGAAAAAAGAAAGAACCCAGAGGTTTTACACCTCTTGACTTCAAAATGTACTACAGAGCTACGATATTCAAAACAGCATATTAGCAGAAAAACAGACACACAGACCAATGGAACAGAATTTAGAGACCAGAAATAAACCCACAGGTATATGGGCAAATAGTTTTTGACAAAGGAAACAAAAAAATAATGGAGAAAAGAAATCCTCTTCAATAAATAGTGCTCGTAAAATTGCAAACAAATGAAACTAGATTAATATTTGTCCCCATATAAAAAATTAACTCAAAATGGATCAAAGGCCTAAATATAAGATCTGAAACAATAAATTACAGAAAAGAAAATACAGGTACTAAACTTATGGACCTTGATTCTGAGAAGATTTTATGAATTTGACCCCAAAGGCAAAGGAAGTGAAAGCAAAAATAAATGAATGGAACTATATTAAACTAAAAGGCTTCTGCATGGCAAAAGAAACTGACAAAACAAACAAAACAGCAACAAAAACGTCAAAACTGAATGGGAAAACTATTTGCAACTAACAACTCCAACAAGGTGTTAATATCCAAAACATATAAAGAACTCATACAACACAACACCAAACTACCAATCCAATTAAAAAATGGGCAGAGGACCTGAACAGACACCTCTCCCAGAAACACATAAAAATGGCCAACAAAGCTATGAAAGGATGTTCATATCCTTCACTTACAATTAGGGAAATGAAAATCAAAACTACAATGAGATACCACCTCACACCTGTTAGAGTGGCTGTGATCAACAAGAAAATAATAACAAGTGCTGGAGAGGCTGTGGAGAAAAGGGAACTGTCACTTACTACTGGTGGGAATGTCGACTGTTTCAATCACTATGGAAAGCCGTTTGGCGATGCCTCAAAAAATTAAGAATATAGTTAACATATGACTCAGAATCCCTCTCCTGGGTATCCACCCGAAAAACTCAAAAACATGTATTTGCAAAGATATGTGCACCCCTATGTTCAGTGGCCAAGTCATGGAGACAACCAAAGTGCTCTGTGATAGAGGACGGGATAAAGAAGAGGCTTGGATAAAGGCTCCCTCAAAATTAAAAGCTTTTGCTCATCAAAATAAGATGTTAATTAAGTAAAAATGTAAATCACAGACTGGAAGAAAATATTTTCAATGCATACACTTGACAACAGAGTTGTATCCAGAATAGAATGGGTTGCTTTAAGTCAGAAATAATATAAATGACAATCCAAAAAAAAAAAAAGTGTAAAAGACTTGAATGGGCCCACATATAAAAATGTACAAGGCCCAGCCGGGCATGGCTCAGCGGTTGAGCATCGACCTAGGATCCAGGCGATCGGGGTTTGATTCCTGGTCAGGGCACATGCCCGGGTTTCAGGCTCGATCCCCAGCTGGAGGCAGCCGATCAATGACTCTCTCATCATTGATGTTTCTCTCTCTCTCTCTCCCTCTCCTTTCCTCTCTCTGAAATCAATAAAGACATATTTTTTAAAAAATAAAAATAAAAATATACAAGTGTCCAATAGGCTCACCAGGTGATGCTCAACTTCATCAGTAATCAGAAGAATGTTAAAAAGAGCAATATACCCTTTGCACTGGGCCTAAAGGAGCACTGTACCCCAAAGAACTGTTTAGAACGATAACGAGAGCAGATATTATGACTAGTGTACTGATGACTTCTTCAGACTGAAACTTACAAGCATTGTTTAACATTAACAATCATTATGGTACCTTATCTGGACCTTAGTAATGTCTTCCATCTATTGGTGTGATTGTTCCGCTTCCCTTTGTCTCCTATTGGGAACACTATTTTGGCTCTGACTGAATCAGTGCTTCCCAAATAGCTATTCTTTTCTTTTTTTTTTAATCTCAAATAAATGCTCATTGCCTCTCACTTTTGTCTAACCTCACAGATGAGAGGTTAACTCATCTGTGTCTTGACAGGGACAATGCAAGTATATAAAAGCATGTATGAATAGACTCCTCTCAGCGTGGTGGTTAGCACCATAGGCAGTTTCTCAGACTGTGAATGGAAATCCAGTTGTCTATATCCACCAACATGTTGAAAACACTTTAATCCAGTAATCCTACAGCCAGCACCAACTCTAACATCCAGTTGCTCCCTGACCACGATGTGTAATGAGGAGGTTTACTGCTTGAAAGTGCCAAAAATGTACACCATTGAATGTGCCTCTGCAGTCACTAGTTATCTAATTTTGTGGTAAAAAATGTTTCCAATAAAGAACAGCCATAAAAATTGATGGTGGTTAAAGCTGGATGGTGATACCTGGAGGTTCCTACTATTGTTCCACATTGTGTGTGTTTCAAATGTTCTATAACAGTGTTCAAGGGCAGTCAGGTCTTCTACTCCTCACCCAAGGACATGCTTATTGATTTTAGAGAGAGGGGAGAGAGAGAGGGGGAAGAGAGAGAGGGGAGGGGGGGGAGAAACACTGATATGAGAGGGATCACTGATCCGCTGTCTCCCATACGAGCCCTGACTGGAGATCAAACCTGCAAACTTTTAGTGTACAGGACAATGCTCCAATGAACTGAATCACTGGCCAGGGAAATTTCCTAGATTTTGATCTTTCCTTTGAGTGAATGTTCTCTAAACACTCTTTTTGTACCACTTACTACCTGATCATAAAGCCTTCTGTTTTTTGTGTTTCATTGCATGGAATTGCAAAAAGTTTCTGAAATTCATTGACAAGCAATGTGTGGTAGTTTGGGATATGTAAACACAAAGCTTAACTCCCCTGGGCCTGGGTCATCCTCTGCAATCTCTCTCTCTCTCTCTCTCTCTCTCTCTCTCTCCCTTTCTTTCTAAAAATGAATAAAAACATATCCTCTGGCAAGTATTTTTTTTAAAAAAAAAACCTCAACTACAACAGGAGGTTTCACTTAACCCACATAAGGAACATTCCTGGAGCATCTTCGTCGGATAAGGCAGACTGTACTACTGAGCCCCACAAGACACATACTACCTAAGGCCACCCTACCAAGGCTGGGAGACAGAGTAGATATACTTAACACAGAGAAAGAAATACAGAGAGGCAACCAACATGGGGAGACAAAGAAATATGCCCCAAATGAAAGCACAAGAGAAATCCCCAGAAAAAAACAAAAACCTAAATGAAATGGAGGCAAGTAGTCTAGCAGGTAGTTCAAAATAATGATTATAAGGATGTTCAAAGAATTTAGTGAGAACTTCAAAAGCACACACACACACAAATAAAAAACACAGAAATCATGAAAAGAATCAGTCAGAGATGAAATAAAGAATATCTAGGAGGGAAGACGGCGGCCCTGTGAGAAGCAGGAGAGGCCCCTGCTCCCAGCCACAGACTCAATTTACTCCTAAAATCCTACGGAGCCAGCTTGAAAGAAAACAGAGAAACATACCTGAGTGGATGGAGCGCGAGTGGGGAGCACGGAAGACACATCATGGAGTCCGGTAAGAGATGAGGGCGTAGGAAGGGGGAGCCCCCCTGAAGCCTGTGCTGGGCTCCGAGCCCCGAGGCCTGGAGGCGGCAAAGCTCCCTCCCTTCGTGCGAGCGGACGGCATCCAAAAGCGGGGATCCCACACCCAGAGCAACGAGAGGGGAAGGAGCGCCCCGCGGACAGGGCAGAGGGACCCAGGGGAGCAGAGAGTCCCGGATGGTATGGCGCCTTCCCAGGGAACAGAGCCTCTAATGGCGGATGTGATCGGCGTCTAATGCTCGGGGCACTGACCATAGGAAAGGCTGTCCCAAGGCCTGTGGCACCTGAGTAATAAGGAACCAGAGGACTGTGCTGAGCAGCCACACACAGGGACCCTCTGCCTCCCTGTGGGGCAGTGTGTTGAGCCCCAGAAAGCACTGAATCTGCAGGGTGCAGAGGAAGGGAGGAGACCTCCCTCCCTGAGCTCCCTGTGCGGAGAGGCTGGGATCTGTGACCGGCCCTGAGGGGTGCCTTGATGACGCTGAGCTCCCAGAGCGAAGACACTGGGATTTGTGACCAGCCTTGAGGGGCACTGTGGTGGTGCGTGGAGCCGCCCCAGCTTTGCTGAGACCAGTGGCGTGTGGAGCGGCGTGGAGCTGACTTTGGGTCCCCACCCACTTGGTGCTTTGGCGCACTGGTGGTGGAACCTGGCAGTGTGAACTCTCTGCCTGTGTGTTGCTTTGTGCGTTTTTTGAGTTCTGATCATGGAACTGGCTCCCGCTTTCCCAGCATGCACTGGGGGACAGACCAGCGGAGGCTGGGATTGGTGTTTGCACAGAGGACTGTTTGAGGTGCGGGCCTGGTGAGACCAGCCAACTAGAGCTGGGAAGGGAGGGGCAGAGCCAGGAGCACCGCCCCCAACAGGAAAGGGGCGGGTCCCACTCACTGAGGCCCCAGACACCCCGCAGGGCACAGTCCTGAGGGGGAAGGGAGAGCAGCTCACAGGAGGACACCACAAGAACAAGACTCTCAGGGACTGTGGTTTGGGAGCTGGAAGAAAAGCTGAAAATCTCTGGTGGGGGCTGGGCAGGCAAAGGGCTCACCAGAATGTGTTTTTAATTGAACCCACTGAGCCCAGGCTGCTGAAATGGCCCAGACAGAACAGGCAACAGTTGGAAATCACTCTGAAGCTGCAGCAGACAGAGCCTGGGGAACTAGAACCAGAGGACAGGGTGGGGGCTGAGGAGCTGGCGGTGGAGCAGAGACTAACTTTCTCACAGTGAGCACCTGACAGCGACACCTCTAAGGGGAGTGACACCCTGGACTACACTAGCCACCCTGCACCCTAAAGACTCTACAGAAGACTCTGAAGTAAGACCAGGCAACCACAAGGCTGCAAAATAGTTACAAGAGGCGGTGGCGACTCAGATCAACCATCTACCTAAGGGCACCAGAGCCAAACTTACACAGCTCCTTACACTGGCTGATACACAAGCACCTCCCAGGAGAACGGAAATCAGCCCACAAAACAGTGAGCCTCAGACAACATAAGCTGCCCAGAAGAAACTCTCCTGATTAACTGGTTTTGTTTTTTTACTATTTTTGTTTTGTTTTGGTTTGGTTTTGGGTTTTTTTGTTTGTGTGTTTGTTTGTTTGTTTTCCTCTTTTTCCCTTAGGAAGAAGAGAAAGGGGAGGGGAACTTACTTGTTTTTTCTTCTTTTTAAATATTGTAATAATTAAAAAAAAATTTTTTTTAAACATTTTTTAACTAAATTTTTTTCCTTTTTTTATATAAATGAATTTTGTTTTGCTTAGCTTGTTTTCAGTTTTGTTTCTCTGTTTTGTTTTATTTGCTTTGTTTTGTTTTACCTTTGCTTCTATTATCAAGACTTTCTTGATATCCCTGCTTAAAGACTGGGACTTATCAGTATAACCAAGCTTACTGCTTTCCTCTATAGTTTCCCCAAAATCTCTTATTGGACTCCCCCCCTGCCCAGGCTTTTGCTCTCTCTCTCCTCTCTATCTATTGGCATAACTTTTTTTTTCTTTTTGTTTTTCTTCTTCTTTTCTGTTACTCTTTTGTTATCCCTCCTTCTGTCTTCCTGTCTTTTTGCTCAATTGTTAGTTTCTCTTATTCTCTCTATTGTATTTTTATTTTCTCATTTTCAATTATTATCCGATTCTTATTCTCTCCCTTAATTTTTTGCTAGCCCTTCTTTCATAATCTTTTCTCTGCCTCTATGATCTCCCAGTAGCTTCTCTATGTTTTACATTTTAGTTTATTATTTTCTAAGTTTTCATCACTATTAACAACAATCTCTCTCTCTCTCTCTAAGCATTACTTTTCTTTCTTTTTTTTTAAGCTTTTTTTTTTTGTGTGTGTGTGTTCTCCCTTCACTCTTCCATTCTATTTTCACTTGGGTTGTTTTCATTGTGACTGTCAAGATATTTTATAAGATACCCTTTGTTTCCTGGAAGATTAGTTGTGTATTGTCCTGCCTTGCCAGGACCTGAACAACAGCTTACACAATGAGGTTGGGGTTGAGACACACAGTTAACCAAACTGAGAGGAGAGTCCTCCCAAGGACTGGTCAACAACAATCTAGACCCAAACATAACAGGAGAACATAAACCACAAAAGGGACACCCACAAAAGGGACACGCATAGAGCAAAGAGCTCAGAAGTATAAGGAAAACACAATTCTGGGCTCCAATGAACCCAGAAGACAAAATCCCATCCCACAAGACTGGGAGACAGCAAATATATCTAATATATAGATACAAACACTAAGTCCTACCAAAATGGGGAGACAAAGAAACAACCTCCAAATTAAAGAAAAGGAAACATCGCCAGAAGAAGTCTTTGATGAGAGGGAGTTGAGCAAGTTATCAGAAATGGAGTTCAGAGTATTGATGATGATGTTCAAGGAACTTAAAGAGAAAAACAAGGCAATAGAGTATAAGATGGAGGACTTTAGGGAAAACATGAAAAAAGAGATACATAACATAAACAAATTAGACAGAGATAAAGAATGCTGTATCTGATATCCAGAATGCACTGGAAGGAATTAAAAGCAGGCTCAATGAAGCAGAGGATAGAATAAGTGGCTCAGAAGACAAGGTAGAAAAAAATCAATCAGAGCAGCAAAAAGAAAAAACACTTAAAAAGCATGAGGACAGTCTAAAGAAGCTTTGGGACAACATGAAGCGAAAATACATTCGCATTATGGGAGTGCCAGGGGGGGGGAGGGGAAGAGAGCAAGGGATAGAGAACTTAGTGGAGGAAATAATGATAGAAAACTTCCCAAGGCTGGCGAAGGAGAAAGCCACACAAGTTCAGGAAGCACAGAGGGTTCCAAACAAGAGGGACCCAAAGAGATGCACTCCAAGACACGTCATAATTAAAATGGCAAATGTCAAGGACAAAGAGAGAATATTAAGGGCTGCAAGAGAGAGACAAGCAGTGACCTACAAGGGAACCCCCATAAGGCTGACAGCTGATTTCTCAACAGAGATTCTTCAGGCCAGAAGGGAGTGGTGTGAAGTCCTCAAAGTAATGAAAAGCAAGAACATGCAACCAAGATTGCTTTATCCTTTATCATTTAAAATTGAAAGTGAAATAAAGAGCTTCCCAGACAATAAAAGGCTAAAGGAGTTTAGTACCACTAAACCAGCATTGCAAGAAATGCTAAAAGGACTGCTTTAAGAAAAAGAAAGAATAATGAGAGAAAGGTACATCGGTATAAAGGGGGGAAATGGCATTAAATAAGTTGATATCAATACTAACCTTAAATGTAAACAGAATAAATGGTCCAATCAAGAGACATAGAGTAGCTGAATGGATAAGAAAACAGGACCCAAATATATGCTGTCTACAAGAGACCCACCTGAGAGCAAAAGATTCACACAGGCTAAAAGTGAAGAGATAGAATAAAATATTTCATACAAATGAAAGGAAACAAAAAGCTGGAGTAGCAATTCTTATTTATGACAAAAATGACTTCATAATAAAGACCATAACAACAGACAAAGATGGTCACTACATATTACTAAAGGGATTAATCCACTAGGAGGAAATAATTCTTATAAACATTTATGCACCCAATATAAGAGCAGCTAAATATTAAAAAATTTCTGGGTGGACTTTAAAGGGGAGATTGACAGCAACACAATCATAGTGGGGGCCTTTAACACCCCACTGTCAGCATTGGACAGATCATCAAAACAAAAAATCGGCAGAGAAACCGAGACCTTAAATGACTTACCAGACCTAATGGATTTAATTGACATTTACAGAACATTTCATCCCAAAGCAGCAGATACACATTCTTCTCTAGTGCACATGGAACATTCTCAAAAATAGACCACAAGGCAAGTTAGGGCACAAGGCAAGTCTCTACAAAATACAAGAAGATTAAAATCATATCAAGCATCTTCTTGGATCACAATGCCATGAAACTAGAAATCAACCACGATTAAAAAAAAACTCAAAATATTCAAACACATGGAGGCTAAATAGCATGCTATTAAACAATGGATGAGTTACCAATGAGATCAAGGAAGAAATCAAGCACTTTCTGGAAAAAAATGAACAGACAACAACCCAAAATCTATGGGACACAGCAAAAGCAGTGCTGAGAGAAAAGTTCATAGCAGTATAGGCCTACCTCCAGAAACACGAAAGAGCTCTACTAAACCATTAACACAACAACTAAAAGAACTAGAATGAGAACAGCAAGAAAAGCCCCAAGGAAGTAGAAGGAAGGAAATAAAAAAGATCAGAGAGGAAATTAATGACATAAATACTAAAAAAAAGAAAGAAAGAAAGAAAGAAAAAAATCAATGAAGCCAGGAGCTGGTTCTTTGAAAAGATAAATAAGATTGATGAACCTTTAGCCAGACTCACTAAGAAACAAAGAGAGAGGGCCCATATAAGTAAAATCAGAAATGTAAGCCATGATATAACAACTGACACCACAGAAATACAAAGAACTGTAAGAAAATACTATGAGCAACTATATGCCAACAAACTGGACAACCTGGGTGAAAAGGTCAAATCCCTAGAAGCATACAACTTTCCAAAGCTGAATCAAGAAGAGGCAGAAAACCTGAATAGGACAATAACAACTAATGACATGGAAACAGTAATAAAAAAATTTAAAAATTTAAAAAATCCCAGCAAACAAAAGTCCTGGGCCAGATGGATTTACAGGTGAATTTTACCAAACATTCAAAGAAGAATTAACACCTATTCTATACAAACTATTCCAGAAAATTCAAGAGGAGGGAAAACTTCCACACTCTTTTTATGAGGCCAGCATCATCCTAATTCCAAAACCAGATAAAGACACTACGAAGAAAGAAAATTACAGGCCAATATCCCAGATGAACATAGATGCTAAAATTCTCAACAAAATACTAGCAAACTGAATCCAGCAATACATTAAAAAGATCATACACCACGACCAAGAGGGATTTATTCCAAGGACACAATGCTGGTATAACATCCACAAATCAATAAATGTGATACATCACTTAAACAAAGTGAAAAACAAAAATCATATGATGATATCAATAGATGCAGCAAAGTGGGAATAGAGGGATCATACCTCAATATAATAAAGGCTATATACGACAATCCTACAGACAACATCATTCTCAACGGTCAAAAACTAAAACCATTTCCCTTAAAAACAGGAACAAGACAGGGATGTCTGCTTTCACTACTCATTTAACATAGTATTGGAAGTCCTCGCCACAGCCATCAGACAGGGAGAAAATGTAAAAGGCATCCAAATTGGAAAGGAGGAAGTAAAACTGTCATTATTTGCAGATGACATGATACTGTACATAGAAAACCCTAAAGACTCCATCAAAGTACTACTAAATTTGATCAATAAATTTGGCAATGTAGTTGGATACAAAATTTGATTGATTGTGTTTATTGGCGTTGAGTTTTATATGTTCTTTATAAATTTGGGGTATTAACCCCTTATCAGATGTATCATTGGCAAATATGTTCTCCCATTTGGTGGGTTGCCTTTTAATTTTGTTGATGTTTTTCTTTGCTATGCAAAACCTTTTTAGTTTGATATAGTCCCATTTGTTTGTTTCCTTTGCCCAAGGAGATATATCTGCAAAAATACTGCTATGAGAGATGTCTGTGATTTTACTTCTAGGATTTTTATGGTTTTATGACTTACATTTAAATCTTTTATCCATTTCCAGTTTATTCTTGTGTGTGGTGTAAATTGGTGGTCTAGTTTTATTTTTATGCACATATCTGTTTAATTTTTTCCAACACCATTTATTAAATAGACTGTCTTTACCTCATTGTATGTTCTTGCCTCCTTTGTCAAATATTAATTGACCATAAAGGCTTGGGTTTATTTCAACTTTCTTCCATTGATCTATGTGTCTGTTTTTATGCCAGTGCCATGCTGTTTTGATTACTGTGGTATATTTTGATATTAGGTAGTGTGATTCCTCCAACTTTGTTCTTCTTTCTCAAGATAGCTTTGGATCTTTGGGGTCTTTTATGGTTCCATATAAATTTTTGGAATATTTGTTCCAGTTCTGTGAAATATGCCATTAGGAATTACATTGAATCTATAGATTGCTTTGGGTAGTATGGACATTTGGTGATGTTAAATCTTCCAATCTGTGAACATGGTATATCCTTCCATTTATTTGTATCATCCTCATTTTCTTTATTCAGTGTGTTATTTTCTAAGTACAGGTCTTTAACCTCCTTCGTTAATTTTATTCCTATGTATTTCATTTTATTTTTGATGCAATTGTAAATGGGATTGTATTTTAGTTTCCCTTTTTAATAGTTCATTATTATTATATAGAAATGCAGCTGTTTTCTGGATATTTATTTTATATCCTGCTACTTTAATGAATTTATCAGTTCTAGTGTTTTGGTGGAGTCCATAGGGTTTCCTATGTACAGTATCATGGCATCTGCAAATAATGATAGTTTTACTTCCTCCTTTCCATTTTGGATACCTTTTATTTTTTGTTCTTGTCTGATGGCTGTGACAAGAACTTCCAGTACTGTGTTGAATAAGAATGGTGAAAGCAGACATCCCTGTCTTATTCCCAATCTTAAGGGAAATGCTTGTAGTTTTTGTCAACTGAGTATAATGTTGGCAGTAGGTTTGTCGTATATGGCCTTTGTTATGTTGAGGTATGTTTCCTCTATTCCCACTCTGCTGAGAGTTTTTATCATAAATGGGTGCTGGATTTTATCAAATGCTTTCTCTGCATCTATTGATGTGATCATGTGATTTTTATCCTTCATTTTGTTTATGTGATGTATCACATTTATTGATTTGCAGGTATTGTACCAGCCTTACATCCCCAGAATAAATCCCACCTGCTCATGATGTATGATCTTTTTAATGTATTGCTAGATTCGGTTTGCTAATATTTGTTGAGGATTTTAGCATCTATGTTTATCAGGGATATTGGCCTGTAATTTTCTTTCTTTGTAGTATCTTTATCTGGTTTTGGAATTTGGATAATGCTGGCCTTGTAAAATGAGTTTGGAAGTCTTCCATTCTCTTGAATTTTGGGGAATAGTATGAGAAAGATAGGTGTTCTTTGAGTGTTTGGAAAGTTCTCCTGTGAAATCATCCAGTCTAGGATTTTTGGTTTTGGGGAGTTTATTACTGCTTCAATTTTATTAGTTGTAATCTGTCTATTCAGATTCTCTGATTCTTCCTGATTTAATTTTGGATGATTGTATGTTTCTAGACATTTATCCATTTCTTCCAGATGGTCCATTTGTTGGCATATAGTTGTTCATAATATTTTCTTACAATTCGTTGTATATCTGTGGAGTCAGTTGTTACTTCTCTTTCATTTCTAATGTTATTACTTGAGTCCCTCCTCCTCCCTTCTTTTGATGAGTCTGGTTAAAGGTTTTTAATCTTTTTTATCTTAATAAAGAACCAGCTCTTGGTTTCAATGATTTTTTTTGTATTGTTTTTTCAGACACTTTATTATTTTTGTCTGTTCAGATCTTTATTATTTCCTTACTTCTACTCATTGTGGGCTTTGTTAGTTGTTCTTTTTCTAGTTTCTTTGAATGTAAAGTGAGGTTGTTTATTTGAGATCTTTCTTGTTTCTTTTTTTTTAATTTATCTTTATTGTTGAAAGTATTACAGGTTTCTCATTTTTCCCCCCAATTGGCCCCCTCCACCTTGCTCCCACCCCCTCCCCAGGCCTTCACCCTGTTATTGACTGTGTCCATGGGTTATGTATATATGCATATAACTTCTTTGGTTGATCTCTTCCCACCTTCCACCCCATTCCCTCTTTCCTCTGAAATCTGTTACACGTGTCAATGTCTCTGGATCTATTTAGTTCATCAGATTCTTTTGTTCAGTAGCTTCTTCTTAAAGAACACCCTTCAACATTTCCTGTAGTGCTGGTCTGGTGGTGATGAACTATAGCTTGTTTTTATCTGTGAAGCTCTTTACCTGACCTTCAGTTCTAAATGATAGCTTTGTTGGGTAGAGCAATCTTGGTTGTAGTTCCATGTTTTTCATCACTTTGAATATTTGTTGCCACTCCCTTTTGGCCTGCAAAGTTTCTGTTGAGAAATCAGCTGACAGTCTTATGGGTGCTCCCTTGTAGGTAACTAGCTGCTTTTCTCTTGCTGCTTTTAAGATTCTCTCTTTGTCTTTTAACCTTTGGCGTTTTAATTATGATGTGTCTTGCTGTGGGCTTCTTTGGGTCCCTCTTGTTTGGGACCCTCTGTGCTTCCTGGACTTGTAAGTCTATTTCTTTCCCCAGGTAGGGGAAGTTTTCTGTCATTTTTTCAAATAGGTTTTCAATTTCTTGCTCTCTTTCTTCTCCTCCTGGCACCCCAATAATACAAATGTTGGGCCTCTTGAAGTTGTCCCAGAGGCTCCTTACACTGTCTTCATATTTTTGGATTCTTTTTTCTTTTTCCTCTTCTGGTTGGTGTTTTTTGTTTCCTCATGTTCCAAATTGCTGATTTGATTCTCAGCATCCTCTACTCTACTGTTGATTCCCTGTAAATTATTCTTCATTTCAAATTGGTACTTTATTATGTCATCGATTTTCTCAGTTGTTTCCGTAATACTCTTACTAATATGTTTGAGCATCCTTATAAACAAAATTCTGAACTCTGTATCTGTTAGCTTGCTTGGATCTATTTCATTTCATTCCTCTTCTAGAGATTTCTTCTGTTCTTTCCTTTGTGACATGTTTCTTTGCCTCCACATTTTGGCTGCTTCCAGGTGTTTGTCTCTATGTATTTGGTAGATCTGCTATGTCTCCTGGAATTTGTAGAGTGGCTTTGTGTAGTAGGTGTCCTGTAGGGTCCAGTGGCTCAGCCTCCCCAGTCACCTGAGCTGGGCCTTCTAGGTGCTCCCCTGTGTGGGCTGTGTGCACTGTCCTGTTGTAGTGGAGCCTTGGTTGCTGTTGGCATCACTGGGAGGAATTGACCCCCAGGCCAATCAGATGTGAGGACCAGCTGCAACTAGAGCCAAAGAGCTGCTGTGCTGGAGGCACCCCTATGGAGCAGGATTTACTTCAGTGGAGCTTTCATGTTCACCAAATGCACCCCTTGAATGTGTCACTCATGGATGTGGTAGGGTTGTAATCCAACGTGGCCGAGTCTGACCACCAGGTGCACTGTCTCTGGGGTCTCTCGGGAGGTGCAAAGACAGCCTCTGCCAGCTACCCTGTCTTTTGTTTGGAGTATTTAAGCCATTTACATTTAAAGTGACTATAGACAGGTACGTGTTTACTTCCATTTTATTCTTTTAACTACGTGCCTCTGTTTTTCTTCTTCTTTTCCTCCTCCTGTTACTCCCACTCCTCTTCTTTCTCTTCTTCCTCCTCCTTCTTAAATCAGGCCCTTTAACATTTCTTGTAATACTGGTTTGATGGTAAACTTCTTTAGCTTTTTCTTGTCTGGTAAGCTCTTTATCTCTCCTTCAATTTTAAATGATAGTGTTGCTGGGTAAAGTGGTCTTGGTTGTAGGTCCTCACTTTTCATCATTTTGCATATTTTATACCAATCCTTTTTGGCCTGAAATGTTTCTGTTGAGAAATCAGCTGACAGTCTAATTTGATCTTGCACAATTTTTTTTTTTTTTTTGTATAACTGCCATGCCATTACCCACATAACAAAGGTAACGGTAATTTCATTTTAAAAAATTTATTGATTTCAGAGAGAGGAAGGAAGAGCTCCGAAGAGAGAGAAACATCAATGATGAGTCATTGATCGGCTGCCTCCTACATGCTCCCTACTGTGGATCAAGCCCGAAACCGGGGTATGTTCCTTGACCAGGAATCAAACCATGATCTCCTGGATCATAGGTCATTGCTCAACCACTGAGCCACGCAAGTCCGGCAGTAATTTCCTGATATAATCTGATATTTAACCAATTATCAAATTTCGCTGATTTTTGAAAAATATTTTTAAACTTTTGACTATGAAAATTTTAAAAATACAAAAGTAGAGCAAGTAGTATATGAGACCCAATATGCCCATCAACAAACTTCCACAATTGTCACCTTTTGCTGTCCAATTTTTTGTCATATATACCTTCCCCCCCACACACATTGTTTCTCTTCTGTTGGATTATTATTGCTATTTTTAATTTATCTTTATTGTTGAAAGAAATACAGATGTCCCCCTTTTTTCCTCATTAATTCCTTCGCCCCCCCCTCAGGACTTCAACTTCTTTTGAGTTATTTTAAGCACATCTCAAACACTGTGTCATTTTAGTCATAAATATTATATAAATGTAAAAATAATAAATATAGTCAGTGCCATTATCATGCTGAACCCCATTCCAACATATGTGTGTATATGTGTGTGAGTTGAGGGTGCTTAACACACACGCAATACCAAGTAATTCCAAGACAGCAGGGTTTTCAAGAATTCCACTCAGTTTTGATACTAGCTAGAGATAGCATTAGATTCCCACAGGTTAAGGGTTTAGTCTTATAAGACTGCCCCCTTCTCTTGGACTTCAGAGGCAGTCACAAGCCCAGGTTGTTACTGTGCTTCTGATCAACCAGTGGCTACAAATTGGAGGTTCCAAAAACCCCTCCTTGTTTTTTGTGGTTTTTTTTTTTTTTAATGGATTTCAGAGAGAGGGAGGGAGGGGGAGAGAGAGGGAGAAACATCAGTGATGAGAGAGAAACATTAATTAGCTGCCTCCTGCACGCTCCCTACTGGGGACCAAGCCCACAATCCGGACATGTGCCCTGACTGAGAATCAAACTGGGATCCCCTGGATCATAGGTCGGTGCTCAACCACTGGGCCACATAGGATTGACCCCACTCCTTGGTTTTGATTCATTTGCTAGAATGGCTCATAGAACTCAAGAAAATCCATTTACTCACTATATTACAGATTTACTAGAAAAGATATTAAAGGATTCACGTCAATAGCCAGATGAAGAGATACATAGGGCGAGGTATGTAGGACGAGGCACAGAGTTTTCATGCTTTCTCTGGGCATGCCACTTTTCCAGCACTTCCTTGTGTTCACCAACCCCAAACTCTCAAATGTCTGTCTTCTTGGGTTTTTATGGAGACTTCATTACATAGGCATGACTGGTTAAATAATTGTCCACTGGCAATTGATTAAACTCCAGCCTTTCTCCCCTCCTGAGGTGTGGGGATGAGACTGAAAGTTACAACTTTCTAATCATTTCGTTGGTTCTTTTGGCAATCAGTACCCATCCTTAAGTGCTTCCAAAAGTCACCTCATTCACATAACAAAAGACAACTTTATCACTCTCAACACTTTGGAAATTCCAAGGGTTTGACAGCTGTGAACCAGAAATAGGGACAAAGACCAAACATATATATATTTATAAATCACAATATTACAGTTTCACCTCCTGGTCTTTGAATGTAATCTTTCATAGCAACACAATCATAAAATGCTTTCAGTCATTAATTCTTCTGTCCATCATCATATCATATGAAATGTCTGGTGTTTGATATTGTCATGCTCCAAAAGCAGGAATAGTCTCAGCAATACCTGCCTTTACTCTTTCATGCATCTAGTATAATTGAGTTAAGAGACAGTATCATCTTTTTCTCTGAACCTCTTTCGAGGTGTTAGTATTATCAAATTTCTTTTATTGTAACAGAGTAAGATAATTAGTCTTTCTGACTATCTGGCTCAAGCTTGCTTTGTTCTGTGGCTTGCAGCCTAATTGCTTCTTGCATATAGATATGTTAATCATTAGAGGAATTCTGGTCATGGCTTGAGTTTTACAAAAACAGCCCCTCCCATTGCCCCTTCCCTTGACATAAAAGAAGACTGAACTTTTTACTTTCTTAATATGGACTTGAGGTGCCACTATGATCCTTATTTTCTTGGTTGGCACTTTTGATCCATTAACTTTCCCTTGCTCCAAACTCTCACATTTTGAGTTCTTGCCTTATGAAGTATCATGCCCACTGACTAAACCAGCAACAATTTTGCAAGTTTTAGCCTGGATCTAGTGCCCATGGCAGACCAACTCTGGCTGGGCTTCCTCTTTGTCAGTCCTGAGCAGCTGCCAAGATAATTTTGCCTTGGGGGCTTGGGAAGGACTTTTCCCAGCAAGCACTGGCTGCCCTCAGCACACAGTTCATTTGGAATATGAAGATAAATTTGGACTTAGGTCTATTGTCTGGGGTGATTTGCTCTGGAGTGGGCAGTGGGAGTATTTCCTCTGTTTCTGAACTTTCTCTCTCTGGGATAAAAACATCTGCATTTTAGGGGCCTCTCTCTGAGAATAGGGTAAGAATTGTTGGACTCATTTGTTTTTTGTGTCTCTGAGCTGATGGGCTCAGTTTGGAACTAGGGTAAGTTTCCCTGACATTTACAATCAAGAACTCCTTTCTTCTCCATTTGGGGCTTTCCCTTGGGATAAAACAATCTGTTTTCTATTTCGAATATCCTGTTGGAGAGGGGAATAGTTGTAGAACTTGTACCTGATTTGTGAACCAGTTCATTTGTATTCGTTTAGCCATTTGAATTTGAAATTTGTAACATGCCTAGTGTATCTGAGGCTTGGTTAGGAGTTACTCAATTTATTGTCTTGTGTGTTACTTGTGTGTTGATCTGAGGCTACTTCATCCACTACTGATTTGGAAGAAAGAAGTAAAATAGCATCTGAGGCTTCTTCTCCCCTACCTTTTCTGTCTGCAGACATGCAGCAGCCACCATCTTTCACTCAAGCTTCATTCCAGTGCCTTTTTGCTTTAGGAAAATCTGCCCCTTTAAATTCAGGTGAGCTGAAGTTTTGTGTGTTTTTTTTAACTCTTTGCGCTTTCCAACTTTATTGTGCACACTCATCTCTGTTGTTTGTGTTTGTCAGTAAGTCCACCTTAAGGAGCATCCTTGAAGGAGATCATCTCAGGCTTCTCCATGATAATGGAACGCATGTTTTGATTCATTATAAATTAGTTTAAAAATAGTTTTAAAGAAACTCGTACAGAGTGCAAAACTTTGGTCATCTGAACAAAATCCCTCAGAGTTGCATTGTACTGGGGACACAAAAGCTAACATTTTAAAATGAAAGCTATGAGATTTCTATGTTTATTTGTATGTTTATATATGCCTGTGTACATATATAGTATATTTATTCCACTGAATGGTATTGCTAATTGGTAATATTAAATTGGTATAAACAAGCAAGCACTTATATGAGAATTATAAAAAATATAACAGAAACTCACCCAAATACTTTTTAGAATCATGTGATCTGGGAAAATATTTGATATTAAATATTTGATATTGAAAAGTCATATCTTTAGAATCATCAGCATTAAATAATACTTTTATTTTACCTGGGTTTATTAGTGAAATAAGTTCATGTTATCTCTGTTACAAAATTTGTCAGCAAGAAAAATAACTTGGTATAATAAAATTTTCAAAATAATCTGAACTTAATTTTTAGGATGAAGTAAATGTAAGTAGGATAAAAAGTTTCTTTTGGTTTTAAAATGGTTTTCTAAATCTTTTTGGTAACTTAGAACTTTAAAGTTTGTTAGCTAAATTAAATGATGGATATTCATTAAATATCTAAGTCATTACCAAATAAGAATCCTGAGAAAGTTTTATGTGTGGTCAAACTCATTAAGATTAAAGCAAACTTAATCAACTAAGTGAATTTAAATATCAAAAGTAAGTTTGAGTGAAGGGCAGACACTAGGTGTTACTGGCGGTAGGCCTTGGTCTTTAAGTTGGCTAAGAAAGAATTCAGAGCCAAGAACTCAGATAAAAGCAAAAGTTTATTTAGAAAGTCACAGAAGTAGAAGAAATGAGCCAGCTGGGCTGTGTGGGCTCAGGAAACCAATTACAGAGGCAGAAGAAGGGCCCTTGGAGCTTAGGAGAGAGAAAGCAAAAGTGTGTGCCTGAGGGAAGAAAGGGGGAGGAAAGTTTCGGGCCTGCTCTCTGGGGGAGGGGGAAGAGCGCACATATGCTGGGTTCTTTATCTTAAGGGATTTTATCTGTTTTCCAAAGGCATGGAATTTAAGGGAGGTCTCAGGACAGGATCTCAATAGAATATTCTTCAGCTTTCCAGTGCATCTCTTAATTGGTTGGCAGGGAGGTCATCAGTCATTGCAGCTGGTCCTCGTGTCAGCCATAGTGTCATCTCATCTGGTTTTGCTGCTTTTCTGGGCCTAGAGCTGAAACACAACTGAGGCCTAGGTGTTATCTTTACTGTGACCAAAACTCTCTGTGGTCTACAGACCCGAGGCTTTGTTCTTAAGATTATTTGATGAGGGTCGGAACCTCATTCATTGTCCTGAGGGCTTAATGCTTAAGGGGGTGGTGGTGCAAAGACTTGTATGGAAGTCCTATGAGCCTATTCTCCGGCCCCCATTTTCTTTTATAAGGAGCCTACCACATGACTAGTGATATGCAGGGGAGGAAAAGTCAGGGGACCAGCGATTTGAAAAGGTTGGGAGGGTCTAAACCGTATGGCCAGCAATATGCTAGGGGAGGAAAGTTCATTCTGGGGGCGAGGTCTTACCCTACAATACTTATTTTCCCAGGTTTGCCCATTGCTAGGTCTTTCTGCACCAGGTTTGTCATTCCTACTCTGCTTATATCTTTCTAATTACCTACTGTATCAAGCTGATGCAAAATTAGTTAGATTTTCTCTCTTGGCTAAAAAATACAGTTTCTTGTACTATTGGTCTGCTGCTGATACTGTGAAACACTTTTCTGCCTAGGAAGCAAAGATTCTCTGTTTTATTAAAATAGTTTTCTGGCCCTTGCTGGTTTGCTCAGTGGTTAGAGTGTCAGACTGTTGACTGAAAAGTCTCAGGTTTGCATGTTTGATTCCTGGTCAAGGGCACATACCTGGGTTGCAGGTTTGATCCCCAGCCCTGGTCAGGGCACATGTGGGAGGCAACCAATCGATGTGTCTCTCTCACATCGTTGTTTCTCTTTCTCTCTCTCTCCCCCTCCCTTCTACTCTCTCTAAAAATCAGTGGAAAAAGTATCTCAGTTGAGGATTAACATAAAATAAATACATAAATAAACAAAATATGTGTTTTATGTTGTCTTAATCAGATCCTTGGTTACTTAAAAAAATCTGAATCTCCTTAATAGTAAGACCTAAGTTTTACTAATAATTATGGAACTTCTGTATTTGTGTTTGAAATTACCCATTGCACTTTGGTTAAGTAGATAATTAAGTGTTGCTTCATAATGATCCTATTCAATCAAATGTTTAAATTTTTAAATATATTTTGGCAAACTTTTCAAAATTTAAATCATAAATAGATTCTGGACCTAGGAATAACTGGGGTGTCTCAGAAAGGTGTCTGGAACACCTCTAAAGATTTGTTTTCTCTCCTTACAAAAGAAAACTATTAAGTTAACTAGACTTATTTTGGTGTTTTGAAATTACATGGGAAGTTTTGTCAAATAAAGAAATAATTATTATGTAGTATTTGTATGCATATATTCTTATTACTAAAATGAATGTTCTAGGGATTATATAAAATCTCTAAGGGTCTACAAAGTACTGATATAATTTCACTTATAATTCTAATTATCTTAAAATGTTGTTACAGAAAACCAAATTTCTTTGTCAACTGCATATAATCAGATCTGTAATTGTATCATTTCAAAGTTTTTGCTGTCATTTACAAAGTCATTGATTTATTCTGATGCTTTTGCAAATACGTCTCATCTTAAAGATCCATGGAGAGGACTTTGACTTACTCGAAAATACAGATTCTGAAAACAAATAGTTAAATCATGCCTTCAAACCAGATGAAGTTTTATAGGACTCTAAGGAATAACTGGGTTCATAAAATGCTTGCAAATGGTCGGGATACACAAGAATTGATTATATGGGACTGAATGAACTAAAGATGATTATAATTTTTATAATACTTTGTTTGAAATATTGATAATTTGTAAATCCTTTTTGTTTCCAACATATAAGGAAACTTGTTTTTCTTAGAGCTATTTGGTAAATTATACCTTTGTAAGCAACATTGAAACATTATTTTTTTTTCCTACCCGATCCCTTCAGAAATGGAGGCTTTTTTAAAAAATTCTCACGCGAGGATATTTTTTCCACTGCTTTTCAGAGAGAGGGGAGAGAGAAACATCGATGTGAGACACATCCATAGGTTGCCTCCCGCACTTGCCCCGACCAGGGCCGGGCATCAGCCTGCTCCCGAGGTACGTGCCTTTGACTGGAATCGAACCCGAGAGGGCTGAGGCTCTAAGTACTGAGCCAAACCAGCTAGGGCATGAGGATTTGGAGACTTTTAATGAGTATTATTATTTTCATGGTAATAAGGTTGTTTGCATAAATTTAATAAGAACCTTTTCTCTTTAAAACAAGACAATTGGAAACTGATTTTATTACCAAGACTTTGACTGGAATATTATGTTCTAAAGAGACATGCATAGACATGGATGTCACCAGAAAGCTGTAAGAGATTGAAACTGACTTTGGAAGCCAACAAAAGCCCCTTGGAAAAACACCCTTGTACCTGCTTACATGCTCCACAGCAGTTTTTCCAGGTAAGGAACAAGGATTGCTTTCCTGGGATATGACAGAAGAACCTCAAGACATTTTTGGGGACCTCAGCAACCTGAGAAATTCACCCAAATCCATAAGTGTTGCAGGTGAAGTCTGACGGCAAGTGTGTGAGAGGCTAATTAAAATTTAACCTGTGGGTTCCTTATGAAAATGCATCAAAGCAGTTTTAAAAGCCTATGTGATCAATTTTAATTCTTGTTATATTTATACAAACAAGCAGGCCAAATTTATTAACACTGGACCTGTGGGTTAAATGAGCCCTACTGTGGCTTCTCTGATAGAGAGGGGGTGATTTTGGAGAGAAAATTATGTTGTATAGAAACTGTAACACACACTTGTGGATGTTAGATTCTGGCTCAATTAACTGTCTTTAAAGTTATTTTTGACCTAAATTTTTCTAGACTTCTTAAACATTTGGCTACAAGCCTTCAAAGTAACTTTCAGAATTTTCCCATCTTTTGACTTGAAATGATTAAGAACTGAAACTTTTTTTGTGAGTCTTACGGTTACTAACTGCAGACCAGAATCTGTGAGGGCCACAGCCTGCTTTCATTCCAGCGCAAGTGAAGCTGTGAGCCGACATCTGGAGCTCTTCTTAACAAACAGCCTCACGGACTTAGACACTGATTTATACTTTCCCCTAATCATTAACCATTTTTCTTTTGTTTTCATAAAATCTTATAAAATATGATGTTATGAATTTAACCTGTATAGTCAGCCATTTGGCCCTTTTTATCACTCAAGCTCCAAGACTACAACAGACCAACTTAGAGGCCTTGGCATGTGGATTTTTAGACAGTAGGATTGCTTTATATAACTTGTTAGCGGAATAAGAAAATGTACATAATAACAAAAGTTCCTTTTTCCTATTTTTCTCACATTAGGGTACAGGTATGCTGGCCTGCTGCTACTTCTATCATTGCTGTGGTCTCTGTTTATAAATTAAACACCCAGAATGCCCTCTCTAAGGCTCAGGGACCATTGTAGCAGAAGTGACATGTTAGATTTCAAGATCTAGACAAGAGGGGCACCATGGGCAGACAAATCTGGCTTCATTTATAAGATAGTCCTCTCTCTTAATTAAACATGGACCCAGTCTCCTTTTCTCGACTGAGGAATGAACACAAATGGGAGAATTTTAACAGAGTGAAACGTGTGGTCTCTCTGACTCCATGTTGTTCAAGTCTGCTTAGTTCCCATGGCCTTAAGGTTAATACTTCTGCTTATGGATGTGTTAATCATTAGAGGAATTCTGCTACAGGCCCTCTCATTTCCCCTTCCCTTGACATAAAAGAAGCCTGAATGCTGTACTTTCTTTTTTTAAAATATGTTTTTTATTGATTCCAGAGAGAGGAAGGGAGAGGGAGAGAGAGATAGAAACATGATTGATGAGAGAGAAACATTGATTGGCTGCCGCCTGCACGCCACCTACTGGGGATCAAGCCCACAACCTGCGCATGTGCCCTGACCAGGAATCGAACCGTGATCTCCAGGTTCATGGGTTGATGCTCAACCACTGAGGCACGCAGGCTGGACTGTACCTTCTTAAGATGTATTTTAGGCACCACTGGGGCTCCCATCTTTTCACTTGGCACCTTTATTATTAATAAACTTTTTTTAACTCCAAACTCTAATGTTTTGAGTTTTGGTCTTTTGAAGCATCAGGCACATGGACTTTGGACTGCTAACATTATTACATAACTCATTTATTCATTAACTTATCCTTAGATAGTATTCTTCCTTCTCTCTATTTTACCCAAACTCCTCCACCTTTGGAAGGCATGTTAGGTCTGCCCACTGTGCTGGCCCAGACTGCAGGCACCAACACTAGTCTAGCAAGTGCCTTCTCCTCTGTCCGCTTCTGTTCCCACAGGGCACAGAGTTGCACAGGTGCAGAACTGTGGGCTCTCTTCACCGCCAGGCAATACAGCTGCATCCACTGTTGCCCCAGTTTTGCCAGATGAGGCGAAGATAGATTAAGCTCTATGACATAAAGTTTAAAAACACAGTTACAATTTTTGCTTTGGTATCATCTCTGCTTTCAGCTCTGTAGTTGCAGCCCTGGTTTTGTGGCCACTGCATTAAGTAGGAAGCAAGAATTGAGGGGATGTGGGGAAGAAGGAGCGCCAGCACCTGCCCTCACCCTCTTCCCAGATCCACGAGGAAAACAGAGAAATCTACTTAGTAGAAGCATTCCTTTAGCTCTACTCATGTTTACGTTGAGAGTGAGCACACACTTGTGAAGGCATATAAGCCAGCCCTTTATGCCTTTATGTCCCCCTGTTTTTGACAGCAAATAATTTTAATTGTGTACTATTAAAACTCTGTTAAAACTATTACTCTGAGGAGGTTCTTTTGTCCATTGTTGGACATTATGAGCTGTAAAGTGCTTTCTTTGATTTGAAGAAATAACTGTCAACCATCCAAATTAGTGCAATTATCTTCTGTTCAGGTCCTTTCCTGACACTGAGTATTTGCATCCACCATGGGATGAGCAAAGCCCAGCCCAGAGTCAATGTCTATTCCTCTCAGGACCCATTTGCAGCCCACCCCCCACCCCCAGGGCTACTATCATCAGTATGACCTGCCAGCTATGCTCATGGCCTTCCCCCCAGGGGATATGTCATATAGCATCTGCAGTCTCTGTCTCTTGTTGGCAGACAGTACAGCTTTTACAGGCATTTTGTGCCTCAGTGGGTACAAGAGGAATATGCCTAGATTCAGCCCACCTCTGCACTGCTGCAGTGCCCCATGTCCACTCCATGCACCCAAATGCTCACCTCAGTCACATACATGGGGGTATCTACTTGTGGATTCCAGTCACCTGCCAAACCTGGAAGGGAGTTTTAGTGGTGGGCATGACATGCTCTAGTTTAATGCACCCTGAAACTCTCATAGGACTGTGCCCATATGGGAACCCCTTTAGTAAGCCTCCTACCTGACCATGTGATCTGGCCATTGGCCACTGCCCCCAAGTCAGTAAAAAGCCAAACATAGGGGATTTGGCCACTGCTGTACCCAAGTGGCAGCCATCTGAATACGACAGCACTTCATCCTGGGACTGCTGTTCACATGCCAAGTGGCTCTTTGTTGACCCATTGAGGGCTCTTTATAGGGCTCTGTCCACGTGACAGTAGAATCAGGCAGCTGCACCTGCAGTTCCAAAGTCGGGCCTAGTGGAAAAGAGGCCCCTGCCTATGAGGCTCTCCTTGCCTCCCCAGGCAGATGGGGCTCTTCTGGGCATGGTATCCCATTGGAGCATTTTTTGTCCTTTGACCTTAGAGATATATTCAACGAATAATGTCAGATAGCCATGGTAGTAAATGCCCCTCAAATGGAAAGTCTGAGGTTTCAGTACTCATCGCTGGGAGGTGCTGACACGCTCTTGCCGTAGCCCCAGTTTATGCCTCAGAGAGCTTGTGTACAGAGAACGTGTCCCTACCAGCACCCTAGCTTCTGGTCCACACTGTATGGGCTCCGGCAATTTAACTGGTTCCCATTTAGCATACCCAGTTACACTGTGCGATGGGCAGATTTACATGCCTTCTGTTTTACAGTACTAGGTAGGTGTGCTGTTTCCCAGGCAGATATAATGTCCATTCTCAAAATACAATCAGATAAAGATCCAACTCACTTTATATAAAACTTGTTCAAAGAAACCCTTCTCCTACAGACTTACTTTAATTCTATCAAGGATTAAAGTAAAGGGTTTAATTCTACAGTTTTATTCCTAACTGTAGCCTCCATTAGGATGTCATCAACTAGTTTGGTTTCACTAAATTAGATAGGGGAAGTGTTCCCTGGCCAGATACAATACTCATACCCATACAGCGTTTAGGTAAAGGAGACACAAATTCTTTACTTAATACCTGCTTGAATTATCCAGCTTTCACAATCTATCAACTCTCATATTTTTATTTTCTTTCAGTCAAATTATAGCACAGGCCAAAGCTTTGTCAAGGGTTATGGTACCACACTTTATGGGGCTCTGGTATCAAGGAGTTTTGGAAACTTTTCCATCCCCTGACCATGTTACTTGTTCCTGGGCAGAAGGCTTTGGGTTCACAGTGGGGAGTCAAGCCAGAAGAGCCTGGCCCTTGTGTCAAGTCTTTAACTTGATTAATCAGCCCGATTGCTACCCAACGCAATCGCCAGTCAGGATTTTAATTGCAGTGCCTGCCTCCTGGATTTTGTAAGTTATCCAAACTACGGTCAGTACGCTGTACTTGTATTCAGTCTCTTTAACGCTGGCGGCCCAGCAGAGCACCCTCGGCCCACCGCCTCGGGTGATGCTGCAAGGAAACCTGGTTTAACCCATCAGGGTTCATGTTATGCATCCCATGTCTTACCACCTAAACCCCGTTCTTCTGGAACAAGTCCTGTAACCCTCGCTTCTTCCTCGTTTTGCCCATGTCAATATTAGCTTTATTAATCTTATTTATTAATAATTTTTAACAACCTGCCTTGTGGACAAGTCTTTTGACTCTCCCCTTGGGCTCTTCTCATTCTCTTGTCATTAACCTAGTGTTTTATTAGCACCTGTAAGACATGTCTGCCCCATGTAAATGATTCAGGACACTTTGGCTAGAAGTAAATGATAGTTATTCAGTGGTCTCAGATTTGCAAACCAGAGACACAACTAGACAATGCCCAAGTGTTAAAATAGCTGAAAGCCTGACGGTTTTGGCTCAGTGGTAAGAGGGTCGGCCTGTGGACTGAAGGGTCCTGAGTTCGATTACGGCCAAGGGCACCTACCTCGGTTGCAGGCTTGAGCCCACCAGAGCCCTCATGCGGGAGGCAGCCAATCAATGTGTCTCTCTCCCCGATGTTTCCCTCTCTCTCTCCCTTCCACTCTCTCTGAAAGCCATGGAAAAAATATCCTTGGGTGAGGGTAAAAAAAGAAAAAAGCTGAGAATTCTTATAATAAAAAGTACAGTTTTGCCTTCACTGGGTGGCTCAGTTGGAGCATCCTCCTGTGCACCAAAAGGTTGTGGGTTCAAATCCCAGTCAGGGCATGTGGGTTTGATCCCTGGTCAGAGCGCATTTGGGAGGCAACCAATCAGTGTTTCTCACATCGATGTTTCTTTCTCTCCCCCCACTTTCTCCCTCTCTCCCTTTCCCTCTCCCCCTCCCTCTCCCTTCCTCTCTCTCTCTAAAAAAATATGTTTGAATTACTTATGAAAATTATATCAACCAAGTTATTTTTCTTGCTGATGAATTTTGCAGCAGAGATAACATAAACCCAGGTAGAATAAAAGTATTATACTTAATTCTGGTAACTCTAAAGACATGCCTATTTAACCAAACCAAACTCAAACCAGCTTCAATATCAAACATTTTTTTCAGATCATGTGCTCCTGAAAAGCATTTGTGTTAGTTTCTATTATATTTTTGAGAATTTTTGTATGAGTGATACCAGAGGGATGAGTTCCTAATAGGGGCTTGAGCCCTGAGCCATGAGGGTTTTTTGCTGCTTGCAAGAAAGAAATCAAGATTGAGTCTTGGAGTCAAGTAGAAAAGCAGGTTTTATTGAGCAGAGAGGACAAGCAAGAAAAGCCACTTCACAGGCAGAGCTGTGGCCTCTCCTCACAGAAGAAGGAAGAGATACCAGTCATACCTAGAGGTTGAACTTATATCTGGTTGTAATTTCTATGGAAAAGTACTGGTATTGGGAAATAGAGAGTAGAAAAAAATTGGATTTAACTTTATTTTTTACAAGGTATATTTGTGATCTGTTTCTCTTTTGTGGTATGAGTAAATGCTTGTGGTATTGTTACCGGAAAGGGGGCCTGGCCTTTGGCGGGTCTGCCCAGCAGCCGGTAGTGTGCGGGTTCTTGACTTCGTGAGGAAAAATTTCACAGCACGCGTCCAGGTGACTGAGGGAACGTTTATTCAAGCTGAGGGCGTAAACAGCAAGGGCTCAGCGTAGGAGAAGCGACAGGAGAGCCTGGACTGGCTGCCCCAGCTCTCTGGGAAGTCGGAGGGAAGGGGGCCTTGGGAACAGGGTCGGGGGACCAGCCTGCCACAAGCTGCTGCTGCCCATTGCTCCCCGGGTTGCAAGTCTTGTGGGGTCCCTTAGAGCTTAGGAGATGGTGCCTGTGGGGAAGAAGAGGGGAACGGGAAGGCACGGGCATGCTCCCTAGAGGGAGAGGACGGCGTTGGGTCCTTTGTCTTGAGGATTTTTATGTGTCTTGCAGGTAGAAATCTTATGGGAGGTCCCAGCAGAGGCTCCCAGTAGAATATTCAGCAGCTTTCCACATGTGCTCTTTCAGGGTCCTGGTTTCCACTGATTGGTCAGCACCAGGGCAGGGTCATTATTCAAAGCAGCTGGTCCTGAGGTTAGCCTTGGTGTCACTTGTCTGGTTTTGCTGCTTTTCTGGGCCTGGAGCTGAAATACAACTGAGGCCTAGATGTTATCTTTAGGAAGGAACACTCGGGGCAGGGGGGTGTCCAAACCACATGACCAGCGATAAGCTAGGGGAGGAGCGGTTATTCTGGAGGCAAGGTTCTTGTTTTCCCAGTTTCTCCCCTTGCTAGGCATCTGGGGCTTCCTGCCCTGGTGAGTTTCTGTACCTGGGCCACCAAACACAAACCATTTACTCTCAAGTGCCCTTGGTTTAGGGAAGATAGGATTTCCTAGGTGGCTGCAAACTGCTGTTTAACAATCTGTCTCAGTTTCCCTGTCCCATTTGTCCTGTCTCACTGGTAGGTAGGGGGTGCCTGGCAGAGCTACGGCTAAGTCCACTCTGCCTCCCTGGCCTGGGCTCTGTCACAGGTCCCTGCTGGGACAGTCCCCGCTGTCTGGCCCACTCCCCAGCCCTGCTGGTCTCTGGAGTCTGTGAGTGTCTCTCAGGCCCTTGAGCCTTTGTCCCGCCCTTCAGGCCCTGCCCTGCCTTTTCTGCCACTGCCTCCTGTCCCCTGGGCAGGGGCAGGTGGTGAGGGTTCCATCCTGCTCTCTTCAGCCCACGCAGCCCTACTGCACCGGGACCCTGAGCCTGGGCCAGGCCTGTCTCACCTGTGGTGCATTGTATCTTTTTTTTAAAATGTGGTTTTTAAAATTTACTTAAATTTTAATGTTTCTATTGATTTCAGAGAGAAGAAGAGAGAGAGAAAGAGAGCTAGAAACATCAACGATGAGAGAGAATCATCGATCAGTCGCCTCTTGCACACCCCCTACTGGGGATTGAGCCCGCAACCTGGGCATGTACCCTGATCAGGAATCGAACCATAATCTCCAGGTTGATAGGTCAACACTCAACCACTGAGCAACACTGGCCGGGCCACACTGTGTCTTGATCTGCCTGACATGCAGATGGCTTTTTTGCCCTTCATGAGTTGGCTTGGGTGGCTGAGGCCTGTTCAGCAGCCTTCAGGCCGGCCCTTGGTGGGAAGGGGTCAGGCAGGCATGCACCTCACATAGTCCTGGCTCCTTTCGGGCAAAAACTGAGGGGATAGGACCATGCAGGGCCTTATAAGACACAGCCACCACCATGGCAAAACCTTAGGGCATGGCATGGCTCCCCTGTGGGCCAGCAGATAGACTGGGTGGGGTGTTTCTTAACAAGACTAGAACAGGGATGGGGAACCTTTTTTCTACCAAGGGCCATTTGGATATTTATAACCTCCTTTGAGGGCCATACAAAATTATCAACTTAAAAATTAGCCTACTGTATTTGGTCAAACATTCAATCAACTCAACCCTAATGTGATGGCTGAAACTGCAGTTGCTTTGGCAGGGCCAGACCAAATGATTTCTCGGGCTGTATACAGCCCATGAGCCAAATGTTCCCCAGCCCTGGACTAGAGGGTCATCCCTTTGGTTTGCCCTGGAGAAGCTTTGTCCTGAAAACAGCAAGACTGTTGAGAAGGGAGCCTCAAAAGGTTCCCTTCAGGTTTGTCCCTTGCAACATGTGGAAGATTGCCTTCAGGTTGACCCCGTGTCCCTGGCCACACTTTGCTAGCACCATAGGCTCTTGTGTGACCATGTTGGTGCCCCTGGATGTCCCTGGAAATGATGGGCAGATGAAGCTGAAAATACTGCCCCTGACAAGAAGAAATAAAATGTCCTTGTCACCCAGTGGTGCCTGGGTATCTTACATAGTCTAACACCATTTTAAATACACTTTTATCCTGGTTTTAGAGGTGGTAGCAAAGCAGCATTCAGATAATCAATATCCTATTTAACTCTTTGCATATATCAGCATGGCTTTATTTTAGCTTATTTATTTAGTTCTCATGTCTCTTTCCTATATTGTAAGCACTTAATTCTTTTAAACCAGTGAAATGGAGCTTTTTATAAACCAGTTCTAGTAATATTTGCCAGAGTTAGACATACATATACATATGTAGGCTGACAGAACCAGAGACCTGGTAGTTTCATTTTAAAATTTCATCTGAGACCAGTACCATAAGGCAAAACCCCCACTAATTTAAATAAGTTTATTCAGTTGGCTAAGGTTTGTCTTACTAATATTTGTGGAGAAGACAATTAAGACTTGCATTTGTTTTTGGCAAGGAGCCTTGGAGCCATAATGGCAGTTGTGCTTAACCACCCCCTCCCATCTCCCAATTTTTTTGTTCAGTCTTAGGAATTGAGGATTGTAAAGATAGGTAGGCTTTGAACTGCTTCTAGAGCTACACTTTTAGTTTTGCAAAGATTTGTAAGATAAGGACAATTGCTCTCAATTTTCAGAAAATTGGGTTATAATTTAAGTGACATCATTGGTTGATCTACCTGTCCAACTACAATCTCCTAATTTGCTTTTTTCCCAATGGATACATAGTAAGGGGAGAAGCACTTAAAAAAAAATTCTATCAGGCCTTTGCTGGGGTGGCTCAGTTGGTTGGAGTGTTGTCCCACACATTGAAAGGTGGCAGGTTTGATTCCTAGTCAGGGCACATGCCCGGGTTGCCAGTTTGATGCCTGGTTGGGGTACATAAGGGGGGAGCCCAATAGATGTTTCTCTCTCACATCAATGTTTCTCTCTCTCTCTCTTTATCTAAAAAAATCAATAAAAACATATCCTTGGGTAAGGATTGAAAAAAAATTCTATGAGACTTTGAATCTTTACCTTCCAATTTTCCCAAATTTCTGAACATGGAGTTATTAAATTTTTTGAAATATTTTATCAGGCCCGGCTGGGCGTGGCTCAGCGGTTGAGCATCAACCTGGGATCCAGGCGATCGGGGTTCGATTCCTGGTCAGGGCACATGCCCGGGTTGTGGGCTTGATCAATGACTCTCTCATCATTGATGTTTCTATCTCTCTCTCTCCCTCTCCTTTCCTCTCTTTGAAATCAATAAACATGTATTTTAAAAATATATGTATTTTATCAGGTTTGAGGCAGGAAAAAAAGTAAGAAATTTTAAAGCACCTGCTCAGCTAGCCAAGTTTGCTTTATGATTTCTTTAGAGCTATTTTGAAAGCCAGTTTGTCTTTTTTAAAAAAAGAAGCTTCTGCATATCAATCAAAGAGCATTTCATTGCCTTCGAGAGATTTGGAATTATCTCTTTAAGAGTGGGTTCTTGATGTGGACTTAAAAAAGTTTTTCTCTAATGGCCATTAGAGTTTTAAATTAATTTGGCTATGTTGCTCCATTTTATTAAAAAGAAACAAGGAGTTCCTCAGGAAAAGACATCTGTGGAACTTTTCAGAAGATCCCATATTAAAGATAAGTTCCCCTGAAAAATGTCACAGCCAGACCAAAAGACAAAAGAGATGTAAAGACTATCTTTGAATCATTTAACTCCTTAGAGGCTTCTAAATACCAGTTGAAAAATTCTTCTCATTCAGCTTGTTTAATATATCTAAGATTTTCAAATTGTGCATGCAAATTCATTAGTTTTGGAATTTCAAAAAGTTCCCCAAAGTTGCCACTGCAGCTTTATCTTTTGTATCTGAGGTCCATTGGGATAAAAACTTAATAGAGAATGGACCGTAAGTTTTGAGCAGCTGGTGTTCAAGATGGGGGTTTTCTTTGTGTAGCAGATGTAGACAGAGGACGTCCCATTACAAAAACCAGTATCAGAGAACCCAAAAATAAAAACTCTGAATCTTAATCAAAGAAGGGAGGTTAGAAACCAAAAAACCTCACCACTGGAGAAGCAGAGCCATCAGGAAGGTGACAGATGACGCAGAGGGCTCAAGCAGCTGTCTTGCTCAAGTCCAGTGTCAGCACTGAATGGAAGTGGAGCATTCTTTGAATTCCACAAGGCTGACACTGTACATGTCAAATGAGCGTAAATGAATCAGAAGGCGTTTTCTAGAAATAAATGATAAAGATTTGTTCAAGGATCTTATGGTTTGCAAACCATAAAAACTAGGCAATACCCAAAGTGTTCAAAGAAGAAAGAAAAGCTTCTGGCCAACCAGCTACATATTGAAGTTTCCTATGACCCCTTATCTTCAGGTTTGATTAATTTGCTAGAATGGCTCACAGAACTCAGAAACAGTTTTCTAACTAGATCACCAGTTTATTATAAAAGGATATACCTCAGGAGCAGTCAGATGGAAGAGATGCACAGGGCAAGGTAAGTGGGAAGGGGCAAGATGCTTCCATGTCCTTTCTGAGTGTTGGTGGAATGCCTTCTGCATCCCCACTTGTTACCAGAGGAAGTGCAGTTCTTGCAATGTCACAAGGAAAGAAATTTCCTGAGACTTGCAGAGGAAGATGAGGTGGTCTTTATCCATGGAATTAAAACCCTGGGTTTCCAATGTCCCATTTCCTTCCATCCCACCATGGAAAAAGTCCAATCTTGTCTTCAGCAGGGATACAGTTAAGGCCACTGTCCAGAATCTCCACTCCATGTTAAAGCACAGTCCAGTCTGGCATCCTGCCTGTGGATTTTAAGGACACATGGCTATGGAGAGAGAACAGACAAGTGCATGGGGCAAGTGTGGGTCAAGGAGCACGGAAGCACAAGAAGGGGGAACCAAAGGTAAGAGAGAGGGAACTCTTTGTCTCGGGGATTTTTTTAAAATTGATTTTTAGAGAGAGGAAGGGGGAGAGAGGGCGAGAGAGAGAGAGACAGAGAGAGGCACATTGATTGGTTGCCTCCCAAACATGCCTGACTCAGGATGGAACCTGCAACCTGGGACTGTGCCCTGAACTCAAATTGAACCAGCCACCCTTTGGTATATGAGATGATGCCCCAACTAACAGCCACACCAGACAGGGTTCAGGGATTTTTTTTTTTAAATTTATCTTTATTGAAAGTATTACAGGTGTCTCATTCTTGCGCCCCCCCCATTAATCCCCTCCACCCTGCTCCCACCCCCTTCCCAGGCCTTCATCCCATTATTGATGTGTCCATGGGTTATACATATATGCATATAAGTTCTTCGGTTAATCTCTTCCCACTCCCCGCCCCCCATCCCCCACCTCCCGTCCCCCTTCTCTCTTCCCTCTGAGATACAACAGTCTGTGGCATGCTTCAATGTCTTTGGGTCTATTTCGTTTGTCAGATCCTTTTGTTCATTAGCTTCTTCTTAAAGAAGACCCTTCAACATTTCAGATAGTACTGGCTTGGTGGTGATGAGCTCCTTTAGCTTTTCCTTGTCTGAGAAGCTCTTCATCTGACCTTCAATTCTAAATGATAGCTTTGTTGGGTAGAGTAATCTTGGTTGTAGATCCTTGCTCTTCATCACTTTGAATATTTCTTGCCACTCCCTTCTGGCCTGCAAAGTTTCTGTTGAGAAATCAGCTGACAGTCTTATGGGTGCTCCCTTGTAGGTAACTAACTGCTTTTCTCTTGCTGCTTTTAAGATTCTCCCTTTGTCTTTAACCTTTGGCATTTTAATTGTGATGTGTCTTGCTGTGGGCCTCTTTGGGTTCCTCTTGTTTGGGACCCTCTGTGCTTCCTGGACTTGTAAGTCCATTTCTTTCCCCAGGTAGGGGAAGTTTTCTGTCATTATTTTTTTGAAATAGGTTTTCAATTTCTTGCTCCATTTATTCTCCTTCTGGCATCCCCATGATGCGAATGTTGGGCCACTTGAAATTGTCCCAGAGACTCCTTACACTATCTTCGAATTTCTGGATTCTTTTTTCTTTTTGTTCTTTGATTGGGTGTCTTTTGCTTCTTCATATTCCAAATTGCTGATTTGATTCTCAGCGTCCTCTGTTGATTTTCTGTAAATTATTCTTCATTTCAGTTAGTGTAGCCTTCATTTCTGACAGGTCATTTTTATGTCATTGATGATCTCCCGATTTCCTCAAAATTTCACTAAGTTCGTTGAAATTCTCATTAAGTTTTTTGAGCATTCTTATAACCATTGTTTTGAACTCTGTATCTAGTGGTTTGCTTGCTTTCATTTCATTTAGTTCTTTTTCTGGAGATTTCTTCTGTTCTTTCTTTGCCTCCACATTTTGGCTGCTTCCTGGTGTTTGTTTCTGTATATTAGGTAGAGCTGCCCTGTCTCCTGGAATTGGTAGAGTGGCTTTGTGTAGTAGGTGTTCTGTGGCTCAGCCTCCCCATTCACCTGAGCTTGGCACTCTGTGTGCTCTTCTGTGTGGGCTGTGTGCTTTGTCCTGTTGTAGCTGAGCCTTGTTTGCTGTTGGCATCACTGGGAGTAATTGACCTCCAGGCCAACTGGCTGTGAGGACCAGCTATGACTACGGTGGAGGAGCTGCTATGCAGGAGACTTCCCTATGGAGTAGAACTTGCTCCTTTGGGGCTTTAGTGTTCACCAAGTCCACCCCTTAAGTGTGTCACTCATGGAGGTGGTAGGGTTGTAATTTGGCTTAGTTGAAGCTGACCACTGAGTGCACTGTCTCTGGGGCTTCCTGGGAGGTGCGAAATCAGCTACTGTTTGTGCCCTGCTTGGGGCCACCCAGCATGAGCTACAAAGCCATCTGCAGATGGCTTCTACTTGTGCTGGGCTTGGAGGCGCCCAGGAGAGGGAAAGCCATGAACCAATGCAGTTTGCCCCCAGTGCCAGGCCTGGGGCCACTTATCGAGAGGTATGGGGCACACTGAAGCCAGCTCCTGCTTGTTTGAGAGATTTTAGGAAACTTCTAAACATGAGGCTATTTGTATGGAAAAGCCACTGGAAATGGCTTGGATGAGTCTCCAAGTAGGGAGGGACTGGGTCTCCAGGAATCACCATGGCGGGCGAACAGTGTGAGCCAGGTTGATGGAGATTTGGGTATGGTGCCTGCCTGCCGGCTCTGTGGTGGCGAGGGCTCAGCAAAGGAACAATGGCCTCTGCCAGCTCTTCTGTCTGGGAGGAAGCTGCTCCTCCAGCTCTTGCCATGATTCCAGGAAAGTTAGTTGCTCCCTGGATGTTCTAGGTTATTTTCAAGAGCCCCAGTGCTGGAGCTCAGAGGGGGTGAGTCCAAGTAAGTCTGCGCACCAACCTTTTAAGAGGTACTGCCTGAGACTCCAGCAGCCTCCCTGTCACTCAGCCACAATCCCCTCCAGTTTTTACAGCCAGAAGTTGTAGGGACTTCTCTTTCTGGCACTGGAACCCTGGGCTGGGGACCCTGATGTGGGGCTGGGACCCCTCACTCCTCCAGGAAACCTCCACAGCCTGGGTATCCCTCCCAGCTTTAAACCACAATCCCCTCCAGTTTTTACAGCCAGAAGTTGTAGGGACTTCTCTTTCTGGCACTGGAACCCTGGGCTGGGGACCCTGATGTGGGGCTGGGACCCCTCACTCCTCCAGGAAACCTCCACAGCCTGGGTATCCCTCCCAGCTTTAAACCACTGCACCTGGGTGTGGAACCAGCTGGTTTTGTGATTCTGCCTGATTCCGCCCTGTGTCTCCGCCCCTCCTGTGGGTCTTGATGTGTTTCCTCTTTAATTCCCTAGCTACAGGACGTCTGTTCAGCTATATTTCAGGTGGTTCTGAATGATGGTAGTTCTGTATTTTAGTTGTGATTTTGATGTGGTTGTGGGAGGCAGTGGTATCACATTTACCTACGTAACTGTCTTGCCTCCAGGGCTCGGGGAATTTAACCTTCCAAGATTTCATGCACTTGCTTTGACTCCACCCTTCTAGCCAATCCATTGTTCCCAGGCAAGACTGATGGGCAAGCATCTTCCCTGTGTCACCTGGGCTTCTCTGCACATGTGCTTATCTCCCACTTTTTTTATTCCTTCCCCAGTGATCTGCAGGGAATGGACCAGTGGTTCCCTGGGGAGTGTGAAGCTGTAGCTTCCTGGTGAAGCTACCCAAATGTCCATACTTATAGTGTCTGACCTCCCTTTGCTCTCTTCTTATTGTTAATATTAACTGGTTAATTATGATAACATGAGCATGCCACTCTTCTCACATGAATCTTCATGTGTTCTTAACTTGGAGGCCCTTCAAACCCCTTCCTGAGCTTTATAGTGGCTTACTACATAGGCATGATTGATTGAATTATTTGCCATTGGTGATTGATTCAACTTCTAGCCCCTCTCCCCTCTCTGGAGGTCATGGAGTGCGACTGAAAGTTTTACCTTTTAATCACATTATTGGTTATCTTGGCAACCAGCCCCCATTCTGAGGTGCTTCTGAAAGTCACCTCACATAACAAAAGACACCTTTATCACTCTCAACACTTAGGGAATTCCAAGGGTTTGGGGAGCTGTGAGCCAGAAACAGGGGCAAAGTCCAAACATATGCTTCTCATTATAAATCCCCATATCACACACACCTAAAAAATTACAATGCATTTAAAAATATTTTATGTATATTGGATTGGTAGGTTTATTTAGAGGCTTGATCAGATTAAAGTTTCTTTTTTCTTGGTGGGGTAAGACCACTTCCCAGGTAGTATTGTATACTTCCAACAGGAGGCACGTAATATCTGCTTACCTCTTTTTTTAAGGTGAGCAGCCATTGATGATATTTTTCTAGATCCACTATTTTATTAGGGGGCAAAATGGACATTTCCATTTTTGCCATTTCTTCATTTATTAGCTAGAATAATTCTATAAAGAGAAAAAGAAAAACTCCTTCATGACGTGTTTGGTTGCCCTGTAGTGTAACAGTAGGAAAGGCAGCAGGAGTGCTTGACTCTTCTGCTTTTTTACACAAGTTAAAAAAATAATGATTTGATTCCCTAATACTTTCCAAAGGCCCTAATGCTATACAGCTAATATGCACATGCTCTATATGCCATACTGATATCAGGAGAATTAAAGGGCCAGGCTCCCCAGGCACAAGTGGGAGTGAGGCTCTTGTGATATCTTCAGAAAATGAGCTTTCTAAGGTGCGCCTGGGAGGGTGGAACGTGGAAGGCTTTATTGGCTTAGAGTTATGTTTCTCGGGTTCCAAAGTCCCCTGCCCCTTAAGCCAGTCCTGGTAAGGGGGCAGCTGGTTCCAGCAGAGTCAGAAGCAGGGCCAGTGTCCACAGCTTCTGTTCCAACTTGCAGCCGGTGTGGTTCAGCATTCAGGCCAGGTTACAGTCCATTAGTCCGGGAGTGGAGCCCAACAGGGCTGTGCCCCTGGTGGGAACAGAGCAGCCCCCTCAGCAGGAGTCCCAAGGGGGCAGGCACAGGAGAGCCAAGGGCCAACTTCCAGTGGCCGCACCCATCCTGGCCACTGATTTGCTCCCAGGTGTGATGGACGGGGCATGTACCTCCCCCCCTCACGGACTTTACTGGGTGTGCATCTGTCTGGCCCTTGTCTAGTCCCTCCTCCATCCGTCAGCAGGAAGTAGACTTGGAGAGTGTTAAATGCAGTTTTTGGCAAAGCTGTGTAATTGGCATGCCTGTATTATTTGGCCTCCCCTCTTTCACTCCTTTCCTGTTAAATAATAACTAGATTATTATCTACACCACAGTAAAAAAATTTAATAAATAACCAAAATGTTGATATTAGAAAAGTGTATGTACTAGGACTACTTCTGATATGGAAATGCAAAATTTTAAAAGTCCAGCAAGAAAAAATATTGGAGAGGAGAGGTCTAGGGTTAAAGGGACACAGTGGTGAGTGTGTGAACCTTAATTGGAACCTGCTTCCAAACAAAACACCAAGAAAAAGGTGTCTCTGGGGTAACAGGGGAATATTGAATATGAGTTGAATGTTAAAATGATATCGAATTACTGTTAAATTTCTCAGGCATGAGAATGATCTTTTAGGAGATTTATGTGATGTATCATGACATCTGCAATTTTTAAATGGTTCAGCAGAAGAAATTTTTCTGTGTATAAAAATATTAAGCAAATATGGCAAAATACTAATGGTTAAAATTAGGTGGAGGTTATATCTCTGTTTCTTGTACTAACCATTCAACTCTTTATATTTGAAAAGTGTCATTTAAAAAATTGGAGCATGGCCTCAGTCAGTGAGTGACCTGGCTCAGGTCTTAAAATGAAGTAGAACCAGATTATTTTACTACTTTGTAGCCAAGATAAAGATTCAGTTTAGCCCGGCCGGGTGTGGCTCAGCGGTTGAGCATCGACCTCGGATCCAGGCGATCAGGGCTCGATTCCCGGTCAGGGCACATGCCCGGGTTGTGGGCTGCAGCCGATCAGTGGTTCTCTCATCACTGATGTTTCTATCTCTCTCTCCCTCTCCTTTCCTCTCTCTGAAGTCAATAAAGATATATTAAAAAAAAAAATTCAGTTTAAAGTTTCCTTTTAAGAGCTGTAAGCGCCCCCACCCCTCCTCTGTCTAAGCCTGTCTTTGGATGGGGGTTAAAAACCAACGAAACAAAACAACACAGAGAACTCGAGCAAAGAACAGCATAGAAAGCTTCCGTGTGGTCTTGAGGGGATGTTCTCGCTACTTGGAACTGGATGGTCACGGAAGCTAAAGGCAAAATTATATTCTTTCAAAACAGTTACTTATTTACTCGCAAATAAGAATACAGTATAAGCATCAATATTACCTAATAATTTACTATCACCTAGATATTATACCTGTTAGCTTTTAGTGTGCTGCTTTCAGGCGATTCTCCCGATGTGTGTGCATAAATGCACTCATGAGTGTGCACATGTATGTGTGCATGTTTATGTACACACCTTGTTCAGTGAAAATGGAATCATACAGTTTGGTACATCTTTTTATTTTTACTTGGCATTTTAACATATTTTTCTATAGTAGTTTAATTTTACTTAATAGTATGTTCTTTGGATATTCTTTAAAGTATTTAAGCAGTCCACAATTATTGGATATCAAGATGTTTCTAGCTTTTTTTATTGTTGTTATTAGCCATGCTGTAGTAAAGCCCTGTATTTACATTTTTGTGCAATACGAAATGATTTTTTATGATGTAGTTCTGGAAATAACTTTTTGAGTCAGGTGCATGAACACTAAATGATGTCATGTGTTTATGTATGACATCGGCATAATTTCTTCTCTCATCTGTCCCTCTATCCATCTGTGTTCTCAGACCTCTGTCCCTTGCCCAGAAGAACCAGAAATGACCAAGTTTCTGGTAAGTTCTTATTCATATATTTTTTATTGCTTTCTTTATTTTCTAGTGGATTTTAGAAGGCATCTAATAACCCATATAGTAAGATGGACAAGTATAAATAAATAAAAACCAAGATCAGAGAAAATAAAAAGAGACTCTAAGCACCAAGTCAAGCTTAGGTTATACATACATGTGAATTGTGTGATTCCACAATTATGAACTTTGAACTGTAAAATTGTGGCTGATCTTTCTAAAAGACATAGCAACAGTGGAAATGAGACACATTATTTACATTGTTGACAAGTAATTTATTTAAACTATAGTAAAGATTTCTGAGTTCTTTATGTTTCAGAAAATTTTTGACCATTGGATGGAGACAAAACAGTGTCTTCAACAACCCTGTCGGAAGTAGACTAACAGGTTTTTCTTTTCATTTTCTTGCACTTGACCTAGATTCTGATTTAGCAGGGAGGGGACTCCTGTGTGAGGTCTGGCAGTGCTGCTTGTCCGATGACTAAGTTGGAAAGGAAGGTTGTGCGGTTTTATCGTGAACAGGTATTGAAATTTGTCAAGTGTTTATTCTGCGTCACTTGACAGAGCCATGTGATTTTATTTCTTTAGCCTATTGCTGTGGTAGATTATACTGACTGATTATCAAATACTGAGCCAGCCTTGCAACCTTTAAATAAATCTCAGTCATGACATATACTTCTTTTAATATATTGTATTGCTAATATTTTGTTAAAGATTTTTATAGTATATTTATGAGTGATATTAATCTGTTTTTCCTTTATTACCACTGCATATGGATGAATGTCTCAACTCCCAATTTGTTTTTTTCCACACCTCCTGACTGGAGTGTGAAGGGGCACCTCTGTTTAGCCAGAAGGAGTGGGAGTCTAGCTGCCCACTGGGCCTTTGCTGATGCATGTGGCATGAGGCCCAAAGTATTTTGTTTGTTAGTTTTTCTTTTAAATATTTTTTATTTTTCAGTTACAGTTGACAAGCTTATGTTAGTCACAGGTGTCCAGCACAATGATTAGACATTTATATAACTTACAAAGTGGTCATCCCGATAAATCTTGTACCCATCTGACACACCCTGCGTGGTTGTTCCAGTATCACTGACTCTGTTCCTTGTGCTGTACTTTACATGCCCATGACTATTCTGTAGCTATCAATTTGCACTTCCAGCCCCTTCACCTCTTTAACCCGTCCCCTTCAGCCCCTCCCGAATGGCTGGCCGACTTACTTCACTCAGCACAACACCTTCTAGGGCCATTCCTGTCGTTGGAGATGCAGGCTTTCATCCCTCTTTTTGTTTAATCCTCAGTGGAGGATACTTTTTTTTATTTTAGAGAGAGAGGGAGGGAAAGAGAAACATCAGTGTGAGAGAGAAATGCGGATTGGTTGTCTCCCATATGCACCCCAACCGGGGATTGAACCCGCAGTCCTTTGGTGTACAGAACATCCATCGGTTGCCTCCTGCACGCACCCTGACCAGGTTTCGCAACCCGGGTATGTGTCCTGACTGGAATTGAACCAGTGACCCGTCAGTGGCCGGGATGATGCTCAGCCAACTGAGCTACACTGGCCAGGGGCACCACTTCTTTATTCATCTGTTGATGCACACTTACATTGCTTTCATATCTTGGCTACTGTAAATAATGCTGCAATGAACTTACGGCTGTATAATGTCCTTTTGATTTAGTGATTTGGGTTTCTTTGTATAAATACCAGAAGTCTGGGTCCTTCTTTGTCTCTTGTTATAGCCTTTGTTTTAAAGTCTATTTTGTCTGGTATAAGTATTGCTACTTATTTTTGGTTTCCATTTTCATGAAATATCTTTTTTCACACCTTTATTTATTTAGTTAGTTATTTTAATCTATTGTGTTTGGTTTGAGTATGTTTTGTCTCAAAGTTTTCTGTCTTTCTGGGGTTTCCTTTTTTTTCCAGGTCTTTCAGTTAAAATGAGAAGACTTTTCTTTAAGTTTTTTTGTGTATACCTGTTGGTGTTTCTGGTCACAGGTTTTCTAGCACCAGATTGTGGCTGGATGAGGCAGCAGACTTTTGGGGAACTCGTGCTGTGTAGTTACTTGGTTCCTGAGGTCCCTAAGCCAGTTTGCCTTTTTCTTTCTTTTTTTAAAAAAATATATTTTTATTGATTTCAGAGAGAGGAAAGGACAGAGAGAAAAAACATCAATGATGAGAGTCATTGATCAGCTGCCTCCTGCACGCCCCCCGCTGGGGATCGAGCCCAAAACCCGGACTTGTGCCCTGAGCGGTAATCGAATCTCGATCTCCTGGATCCTAGGTCGATGCTCAACCACTGAGCCACGCTGGCCAGGCTGCCTTTTTTCTTTAACCTTTCAGAGTCTTCTTATGTTTGTTTTATACGTAATGTCTGTGGTTTCTGTTAGGCTGGCCGAGGAGGAGTACACAAGGCCAGATGAGAAGATAAAGGCAATTTTATTAGGGCCTCTGAATACAGATGGTTAAAGCATCTGAATACTGATGGGCAGAGCTCCGAATGGCATCAGGGTGGGGTGGTGGGGAGGAAGCCTCTTTATAGGGTGTAGGGAGGGAACTTTTCAGCCCACGTGTGGTTTTTCTGAGCAGTAGTAGAAAGTTATTGAATGTAAGGAACAGGTTGTTGCTTGAGATTATCCAAAAGATACTTTCTCATGCAGGGAGTGAAAGTTACCAAGCATATGGAACAGAATGTGGCTTGTGAAATGAATTCATCTAAAAGTTACATTCTCACGCTGGGGAGGGGTGAGTCCTCAGGAACATTAACTTTTTGTCCAAACCTAACAGTTTCTAGGTGTATTTAGCTGGAGGAACAGGGACAAGGGCATTTAATCCATCTTCCCAGAAGTAGAAATCAGTTTGTTGACTTTTAAAAAAAATTAAATTTACTGTAGTGCCATTAGTTAATAAAATTATATAGGTTTCAAATGAACAATTCTGTGGTACCTTGTCTGTATATTATACTGTGTGTCCACCACCCAAAGTCAGATCTTCTTCTGTCACCATGTATTTGATCCCTGGAACCCTTTACAATCCCCCAAACCCTCCTGTCCTCTAGTAACAACCATATTCTTGTCTGTGTCTGAGATTTTGTTTGTTTTTCTTGTTTGTTGGTTTGTTGCTTTCAGTTTTATTTCCTGCATATGAGTGAAATCACATATGGTCCTTGATTTTTTCTGTCCGACTTATTTCATTTACCATCCATGTTGTTAGAAATGGCAGTATTTCATCTTTTCTGATGGATGATGTACCATATATTTTTTATGTTATAAATGTATATATTTTTTTATTTATCCCTCCATCATTTTTTTTTTAAATATATCTTTATTGATTTCAGAGAGAGGAAAGGAGAGGGAGAGAGAGATAGAAACATCAATGATGAGAGAGTCATTGATCAAGCCCACAACCCGGGCATGTGCCCCGACTGGGAATCGAACCCTGATCGCCTGGATCCCAGGTGGATGCTCAACCGCTGAGCCACGCCCGGCCGGGCCTCCATCATTTTTTACCCAGCCCCCTAACCCCACTCCCCTTTCACAGCTGTCAGTCTGTTCTGTATATCTATGCTTTAGTTTCTATTTTGTTTGTTAAATTATTTTGTTTATTAGATTCTACATATAAGTGAGACCATATAGTATTTGTCTTTCTCTGCCTGGCTTATTGCACTTATCATAACAACTTCCAGGTCCCTCCATACGGTGGCAAAAGGTAAGATTTGTTTCTTTTTTCATGGCCGAATGGTGCTCCATGGTGAGACTGTGCCACAGCTTTTCACCCGTCATCCACTGATGGGCACTGGGGCTGCCTCCAGATCTTAGCTCTTGTAAACTGCGCTGCTATGAACACAGGGGTGCACATATTCTTTCTGATTAGTGTTTCAGGATTCTTAGGATATATTCCGAGAAGTAGGATCACTGGGTCAAAAGGCAGCTCCATTTTTTATTTTTTGAGGACCCTCCACACTGTTTTCCACAGTGGCTGCCCCAGTCTGCATTCCCACCAGCAGTGCACCAGGGCTCCCCTTTCCCCACACCCTCGCCAGCACGTGTCGTTTGTTGATATATTGATGGAGCCATTCTGACAGGTGAGAGGTGATACCTCATTGTGGTTTTAATTTGCATCTCTGAGGATTAGTGATGTTGAGCATTTTCTCATGTGTCTCTTGGCATCTGTATGTCCTCTTTGGAGAAGTGTCTATTCAGGTCCTTTGCCCACTTTTCATTGGGTTGTTTGTTTTCTTGGTGATGAGTTGTATGAGCTCCTTACATACTTTTGAGATTAACCCCTCATCAGCCGTGCTGTTAGAGAACACGCCTCCATTCTGTGGTTTGCCTTTTCATTCTTCCTTTTCTCCTCCCCTGGGAATATTTTCCCGTTGCCTTTTAGAGATAGAAGGGGGAGAGAAACAGAGAGAGACATTCACGTGAGGGAGACACGTTGATTGGTTGCCTCCCACAGGCCCCCTGACTGGGCCAGGGATCAAGCCTGCAGCCGAGGCACGTGCCCTTGACTGAAATTGAACCCAAGACCCTCAGTCTGCGGGCCGACGCTCTAACCTCTGAGCCAAACCGGACAGGGCACCTTTTCATTTTGTTGATGGTTTCCTTTCCTGTGCAAAAGCTTTATAGTTTGGTGTTGTCCCATTTGTTTCTTTTTTTCTTTGTTTCTCTTGCCTGAGGCGATATGTCAGCAAAAATATTACTAAGAAAGATGTCTGAGAGATTACTGCCTATGTTTTCTTCTAGGATTTTTATGGTTCCATGACTTACGTTTAAGTCTTTTATCCATTGTGTGGTGTAAGTTGGTGGTCTAGTTTCTTTTTTTTTTTTTGCATGTACCTGTCCAATTATCTCAACACCATTTATTGTAGAGACTGTTTTTACTCCATTGCATGTTCTTGCTCTCTTTGTAAAATATTAATTGACCGTGAAAACATGGGTTTATTTCTGGGCTCTCTGTTCTGTTCCATTGATCTATATGACTCTTCTTCTGTCAGCACCATGCTGTTTTGATTACAGTGGCTTTGTAGTATACTTTGACATCAGGTACTGTGATTCCTCCAACTTTGTTCTTTCCCAAGATTGCTGAGGCTGTGCAAAATCTTCTTTATCCAATCATCTATTGGAAGACACTTAGGTTGTTTCCATGTCTTGGCTACCATGAATAATGCTGCAGTGAATATAGGGATGCATATATCTTTGCAAATAAATGTTTTCAATTTTTTTTTTGGTAGATACCCAGAAGTGGGGTAGCTGGGTCATATGGTAACTATATTCTTAATGTTTTGAGCAGCCTCCATACTGTTTTCCATAGTGGCTGGACCAGTGTACCTTCCCACCAGCAGTGAATGAGGGTTCCCTTTTCTCCACACTCTCTACAACACTTGTTATTATATTGTTGATAACAGCCACTCTGACAGGTGTGAGCTGGTATCTCATTGTAGTTTTGATGTGCATTTCCCTGACAGTGAGGTTGAGCATCTTTTCATATATCTGTTGGCCATTTGTATGTGTTCTTGGGAGAAGTGTTTGTGCAGGTTTTCTGCCCATATATTAATTGTAGTTTTGTTTGTTTGGTGTTGAATGTGTGGGTTCTTTATATATATTTGGATATTAACCCCTTGTTGGAGCTGTCTGCAAATATCTTTTCCCATTTGGTTATTTTGTGGTTTTTTGTTTGGTTGGTTTTATTTGTTTGTTTGTTTGTTTGTTTTTGATACACAAAAGCTTTCTAGTTTGATGTATTTCCATTCATTTATTTTTGCCTTTCCTTCCCTTGCCTTTGGGGTCAAATTTTAAAATCTTCTTTAAGACCAGGGTCCGTATGTTTTCTTCTATGTAACTTATTGTTTCAGGTCTTATATTTAGGTCTTTGATCCATTTTGAGTTAATTTTTGTGTATGGGGACAAACAGTAGTCTAGTTTCATTCTTTTGCATGTGGCTTTCCAATTTTTTCCAGCACCATTTATTGAAGAGGCTTTTATTTTTCCATTGTACATCTTTTCCTCCTTTGTTGAAAATCACTTTCCCATATACATGTGGGCTCATTTCTGGCTTTCAGTTCTGTTCCACTGGTCTGTGTGTCTCTTTTCCTGCCAGTATTATGCTGTTCTGATTGTCATTGCTTTGTTGTATAAACTGAACTCAGATAGTGTGATACCTCGATTTTGTTCTTTTTTCTTGGGATTGTTTTAGCTATTTGGAGTCTTTTATGGTTCCATATAAATCTGATGATTTTTCGTTTTATTTCTTTAAAAAATGTCAGTGTCATTGGGATTTTGATGAGGATTGCATTAAATCTCTATATTGCTTTGGGCAGTATGGACAAATTATGTTGATTTTTTTTTTTCTTTTGCTTTCTTTTTGCAATTGATTTCCAATTTTAAAGCACTGTGGTCAGAAAACATGCTTGATATGATTTCAATGTTAAATTTGTTGAGGCTAGTTTTGTGTCCTAACATATGGTCTGTCCTTCAGAATGTTCCATGTGCACTAGAGAAGAACGTCTAATGTGGTGTTTTGAGATGAAATGCTCTGTAAATGTCCATAATGTTCATTTGGTCTAATGTGTCTTTTAAGACCGATATTTCCTTATTGATTATCTGTTTGGATGATCTATCCATAGATGTTAATGGGGTACTATGATTACGTTTTTGTCAGTTTCTTCCATTAGTTGGGTTAGTAGTTGCTTTGTGTATTTCGGTGTTCCCTGATTGGGTGCATATATGAGATGTGTTATGTCTTCTTGACTTTTCCTTTCATCATTATAAAATGTCCATCTTTGTCTCCTGTTACCTTTGTTCTCTTGAAATCTATTTTGTCACATATAAGTATGAATACACCTGTTTTTGTGTGGATATTTGTTTGGAGAATCATTTTCCACCTTTTCACTTTGAGTCTGTATTTGTCTTTGCAGCTTAGATATGTCTCTTGAAGGCAGTATATGGATGGGTATATTGATTTTTGATCCAGTCTGCTACTCTGTGCCTTTCTATTGGTAAATTTAGTCCATTTACATTTATCATGATTATTGATGTATGAGGATTTCCTATAGCCATTTTATTTCTTGTTTGCTGGTAACTCTGTGCCTCTACTGTTTCTTTGCTCTTGTGTTTCTGTCTACTATTTTAATTTGGTGGTATTCCATATTTTCTCTATACTTTTTTTTAAAGTTATGTGTCTCAGGGTTTTTTTAAATTTATTTTTTATTTGTGTGTGTGTGTATGTAGTTACTGTTAGGTTTATGCAAAAGAAAATTTTTATATACAGCAGTCCTGTTTCTTCTAATGCACCGGATTTCCATTTCTTTTTGCAAATTCAGACCTTTATCTCACCCTTTTTACGTTTTTATTGTCACAAATTATTTCTATCTACCCTATTACCTTCTTTTGTTAAAAATGTTTTTACCTCCTTTAACCTTTATGTGATATTTAGGTGTGTAGTACCTTATTCTGAAAGAGGGTTATAATATTCTGCTTCTATCTACCTGTCGGTAATCTTTGTTATGTTTTGTGTTCTTTTGTTCTTTGTTTCAGGCAGAATAACTCCCTTGAGTATTTCCTGCAGTGGAGGTTTTCTGGTGATAAATTTTCTCAGCTGTATGCCTGGAGAAGTCTTTATTTCTCCTTCATATCTAAAGGATGTCTGGAGAAGTCTTTATTTCTCCTTCATATCTAAAGGATAACTTTGCTGGAAATATTATTCTTGGCTGGTAATTTTTCTCCTTTAGTAGTTTGAATATTTGATTCCACTTTCTCCTAGTTTATAGGGTTTCTGAGCTGCCTTGTTACCTTTGTTATTCATTACCTTAATGAATTCCTTCTCTGTCTAGGCATGTATTTATGAGTTGCACTTTTCTAGCAAATTGATAAGAAGAAGTCTTTATTGTTTTCTAGAAGGTGGTGCCAAAGCACAAGTTTTTTAGTTCTTTTGTACTGTTCTGCCATTTCAGATGGTGGTAGAAGATGGTAGAAGATGGTAGAAGATGGTTCCCTGGGAAGGTGGGCATTTCCTCTGTGTTCTGTTCATCCCAGTCTCAGGGGACCAACCTTGCAGGGGAAATGTGTTGGGCAAAATTTATGAAATTCCAGTGTTGTCCACTGCAGCCAGATACTGCCAGCATTGCAGCCTTGGGGTAGGGGTAGGGGTAGCTGGGTGAGGCTGGATGCTTGCTGCCTTGTTGCTTTGTTCTCCCATTAATGGTGACTAACAGACCTCGGTGGCCTCCCCTCTGTATCTCCACTTGACTCTGTGATTAGTCATACAGTGTACCTGTAACTCAGGGGAAAAGTGTTTCTGTAGTACCAGTTCACAGGTTTGAAGATAATGTGCTCTGCAACCCAACACTCACTGCTACAGCTTCTCCTGGGGTTCACTGCCAGCTCTGAGAGGGTGAGGGGAAGCAATCAGGTTCTGTGGCTTTATTTTTCTGTCTGGAATAGCTATTGCCAGACAGCAATGTCTGCACCTCTATACCTTGTCCCTGCCCAGGTCACTGGGTTCAACCATGCATACTGCCCACTACTGAAGGAATGTTCACTGTAGATTTCTGCTCCTCTAAGCTAAAGGGAGTGGCAGTGACAACCTGATTCTTTTCCTCTCCCAAGGCCCTCAATCAGCTCAGTGTCACCATCTCAGTTCTTCTCCATCCCCTGCTCTTCAGTTTGCTCTCACTCATCCACCTTCACGTTTCAATGTGTGGATTTCTCAGATGTGTTTGTGTGTTGAGCAGGGAATCCTTTGTTGCATTATAGCTGTTCAAATTGTTGAAACTTCATGGGGAGAGACCAATGGGACCCCTCACATGGCATTTTTCTGATATCATTCTCATTGACTTTTTAAAAGAATTCATTTTTATATTATGCATAGTTTATATGTTTCTTTCAAAATGATATGTACCTCTTTGTTCTTTGCATTGTAACTTTTATTTATTTATTTTTTATTAAATTTATTGGGGTGACAGTGATTAATATGAACATATAGGTTTCAGGTGTGGGTTTCTATGTTACAAGATCTATATATTGCTCTGTGTGCCCACCACCCAAAGTCATATCTTCTCCTCTCACCATATATTAAGACCCCCTTCACCCCACACCTCCTTCCCTCTGGCAACCACCACACTGCTGTTTGTGTCCACAAGTTTCAGTTTTATATCCCACATATGAGTGAAATCATATGGTTCTTAGCTTTTCCTATTTCACTTAGCATAATATTCCCAAGGTCCATCCATGTTGTTGCAAATGGCAGTATTTCATCCTTTCTTATGGCTGAGTAGTATTCCATTGTGTACATGTCCCACATCTTCTTTAGCCAGTCCTCTATCACAGGACACTGGTTGTTTCCATGTCTTGGCCACTGTGAATAACGCTGCAATGAACATAAGATGCATATATCTTTGGGAATACATGTTTTCTAGTTTTCTGGGTATATACCCAGGGATTGCTGTGGAATCACCAGAATGCTTTCTGTAGTGGTTGTACCAGTCTACATTCCTACCAACAGCGACTGAGGGTTCTATTTTTCCCACAACCTCCCCAACACTTGTTATTGCTTGTCTTGTTGATAACAGCCACTCTAACAGGTGTGAGGTGGTATCTCATTGTAGTTTCGATTTGCATTTCCCTAATTGATAATGAGGTTGAACATCTTTTCATATATTTATTGGCTGTTTATATGTCTTCTTGGGAGAGGTGCCTGTTCAGGTCCTCTGCCCACTTTTTGATTGGCTTGTTTGGTGTTGAGTTGTATGAGTTCTTTACATATTTTGGAAATTAAACCTTTGTCAGAGCTACTGTTGTTGTTTTTTAAACATATCTTTATTGATTTCAGAGAGAGGAAAGAAGGGGGAGAAAGAGAGAGAAACATCAATGATGAGAGAGTCATTGATCGGCTGCCTAGCCCGCAACCCGGGCATGTGCCCTCATTGGGAATCAAACCCCGATCACCTGGATCCTAGGTTGATGCTCAACTGCTGAGCCGCGCCCAGCCGGGCCAGAGCTACTGTATGCAAATATCATCTTCCATCTCGTTCGCTGCCTCTTTGTTTTGCTGTCAGTTTCTTTTGCTGTGCAGAAGCTTTTTAGTTTGATGTAGTCCCGTTCATTTATTTTTGCCTTTACTTCCTTTGCCTTTGGGGTTAAGTTCACAAAATGTTCTCTGCAACCAGGGTCGATAAGTTTGATATCTATGTTTTCTTCTATGTAACTTATTATTTTGGGTCTCACATTTAGGTCTTTGATCCATTTTGAGTTAATTTTTGTACATGGGGACAAACTGTAATCCAGTTTCATTCTTTTGCATGTGGCTTTCCAGTTTTCCCAGCACCATTTATTGAAGAGACTATCTTTACTCCATTGTGTGTTTCTGGCTCCTTTGTTGAAAATTATCTGCCCATATACATGTGGCTTTATAGCTGGGCTCTCTATTCTGTTTTGGTTTTTTTTAATTAAATTTTTTTTGTTGTTGTTGAAAGTATTACAGATATCCCCCCATGTTTTCCCCATTGATCCCCTCCACCGAATCCACCACCCCTCCCCCAGGTCTTCACCACACTATTGTCTGTGTCCATGGGTTATGCATATATCCATATAAGTTTTTTGATTAATCTCTCCCCCCCATTCCCCCCCCCCACCTTCCCACTGAGATTCATCAGTCTGTTCCATGCTTCTATGTCTCTGGATCTATTTTGTTCCTCAGCCTATTTTGTTTATTAGATTCCATATATGAGTGAGATCATGTAAAACTGAATCAGGAAGAATCAGAAAACCTGAATAGGCTAATAACACCTGATGAAATCAAAGCAGAAATTAAAAAAAAAAAAAAAAAAAAAACTCCCAGCAAACAAAAGCCCTGGTCCAGATGGCTTCACAGGGGAACTTTCTAATTATTTTATTTATTAATTTATTTTTTAAAATATATCTTTATTGATTTCAGAGAGAGGAAGGAAGAAGGAAAGAGAGAGAGAAAAACATCACTGATGAGAGAGTCATTGATTGGCTGCCTTCTGCATGGCCCCAACTGGGGATCGAGCCCACAACCCAGCATGTGCACTGACCAGGAATTGAACTCTGATCTCCTAGATCCTAGGCTGATGCTCAACCACTGAGCCACGCCTGGCCAGGCTCTAATTCTTTAAGTTGTAGGGTTAGATAGTGTTGATTCTGTCTGGAAGATCTATCCAGTGAAGTCAGTGGGGTGTTAAAGGCCACAACTATGACTGTATTGCTGTTGATCTCTCTCTTAAAGTCCTTAAAGTTATTATTGATAGGTCCTTATTTATTGTCATTTTAATTATTTATGCCTATGTTTCTCTTTCTATTTTCTTTATTTCACCATCTACTTTGAATGATAGCCTTGCTAGATAGAGTAGTCTTGGTTTGAGATCCTTGTTTTGCATCACCTTGAATACTTCATGCCATTCCCTTCTTGCGTGTAGAGTTTCTGATGAGAAGTCAGCTGACAGCCTTATGGGAGCTCCTTTGTAGGTAACAGATTGCTTTTCTCTTGCTGCCTTTAATATTCTCTTTCTTGAATTTTTGGCATTTTAATTATGATGTGCCTCTTTGGATTCTTCTTGCTTGGGACTCTCTGTGCCTCCTGAGCTTGTGTGACTTTTTCCTTTACCAGATTAGGGAAGTTTTCTGCCCTTATTTCTTCAGAGGTTCTCTAACCCTTGCTTTTGACCTCCTCTGGCACTCCAGTGATGTGAATATTGTTTTGGGTTTTTTTACACTTATTGTGCTTTTCTTTTCTTTTTTTAAAATTTATCTTTATTGTTGAAAGTATTACAGGTGTCCCATTTTTTTCTCCCCATTTGACCCCCTCCACCTCACTCCCACCCCCTCCCCAGGCCTTCACCCCATCATTTTCTGTGTCCATGGGTTATGCATATAACTTCTTTGGTTAATCTTTTCCCACCCTCCACCCCCCTTCCCTCTTCCCTTTGAAATATGATCATCTGTTACATGCATCATTGTCTCTGGATCTATTTAGTTCATCAGATTCTTTTGTTCATTAGCTTCTTGTTAAAGAAAACCCTTCAACATTTCCTGTAGTGCTAGTTTGGTGGTGATGAACTCCTTTAGCTTTTCCTTGTCTGATAAGCTCTTTGTCTGACCTTCAATTCTAACTGATAGCTTTGCTGGGTAGAGTAATCTTGGTTGTAGATCCTTGCTCTTCATCACTTTGAATATTTCTTGCCACTCCCTTCTGGCCTGCAAATTTTCTGTTGAGAAATCAACTGACAGTCATATGGGCGCTCCCTTGTATGTAATTAACTGCTTTTCTCTTGCTGCTTTTAAGATTCTCTCTTTGTCTTTAACCTTTGGCGTTTTAATTATAATGTGCCTTGCTGTGGGCCTCTTTGGGTTCCTCTTGTTTGGGACCCTCTGTACTTCCTGGACTTGTAAGTCTATTTCTTTTCCCAGGTAGGGAAAGTTTTCTTTAACTATTTTTTCAAATAAGGTTTCAATTTCTTGCTCTTTCCTCTCCTTCTGGCACCCCAATAATATGAATGTTGGGCCTCTTGAAGTTGTCCCAGAGGCTCCTTACGCTGTCTTCATATTTCTGGATTCTTTTCTCTTTTTGCTCCTCTGGTTGGGTGTTTTTTGTTTCTTATGTTCCAAAATGCTGTTTTGATTCTCAGTGTCCTCTACTCTACTATTGATTCCCTGTAAATTATTCATCATTTCAGTTTGTGTAACCTTCATTTCAAATTGGTACTTTATTATGTCATTGATTTTCTCAATTATTTTCATCATACTCTTACTAATATCCTTAAGCATCCTTATAACCATTATTCTGAACTCTGTATCTGTTAGCTTGCTTGGATCTATTTCATTTAGTTCCTTTTCTAGAGATTTCTTCTGTTCTTTCCTTTGTGACATGTTTCTTTGCCTCCACATTTTGGCTGCTTCCTGGTGTTTGTTTCTATGTATTAGGTAGATCTGCTATGTCTCCTGGAATTGGTAGAGTGGCTTTGTGCAGTAGGTGTCCTGTAGGGTCCAGTGGCTCAGCCTCCCCAGTCACCTGAGCTGGGCCTTCTAGGTGCTCCCCTGTGTGGGCTGTGTGCACTGTCGTGTTGTAGTTGAGCCTTGGTTGCTGCTGGCACCACTGGGAGGAACTGACCCCCAGACCAATCAGCTGTGAGGATCAGCTGCAACTACAGCCATATTGCTGCTGTGCTAGAGACACCCCTTTGGAGCAAGATTTACTTCAGTGGAGCCCTGGTGTTCACCAAGTGCACCCCTTGAGTATGTCACTCGTAGATGTGGCAGGGTTGTAACCCAGCGTGGTCAAGTCTGACCTCCATATGCACTGTCTCTGAGGCCTCCCGGGAGGTGCAAAGTCATTTTGTGCCAGTGCCTTGCCCAGGGCCACCCAGCATGAGCTACAAAGCAAATGTAGTTGGCTGCTACTTATGCTGGGCTTGGAGGTGTCCAGGAGAGGCCCAGCTATGAGCCAATGCAGGCTGCCGCTAGTGCCAGGCCTGGGGCCACTTATCAAGCCATATGGGGCATGCTGCTGCTTGTTTGAGAGATTTTAGGAAAGTCCTAAGCATGAGGCTCAAGAGGCCACTTGCATAAAAAAGCCCCTGGAAATGGCTTGGATGAGCTGCAGGTGGGGAGGGGCAGGGCCTCCAGGATCACTGGGTGGGGCCAAAGGTGTGAGTCAGGTGCTGGCGATTCAAATATGGTGCCTTCCTGCCAGCTGTGTTTAGGGAGGACTCACTAAAGGAGCAATGGCCTCTGCCAGCTCTTCTGCCTGGGAGGAAGCCACCCCTCCACCTCTTGCCCCAATTTCAGGCAGGTTAGTTCCTCCCCAAGTGTCCCAGGTCCTTTCAGGCTGCTGCCCAGTGCTGGGGATCGGAGGGAGCAGGTCGGAGTGAGTCCGTGCTCAGGTCCTTTAAGAGGATCTGCCTGGGACTCCCGCAGCCTCCGGGACCCTCAGCAACATTCGCTGCTGGTTTCACAGCCTGGAGGTGTGGGGACATCTCTTCTCGGCCCTGGAGCCCTGGGCTGGGGGCCTGCTGTGGGGCTGGGACCCCCGCTCCTCCAGGAAACCCCCACCGCTGAGATTCCCTCCTGGGTTTCAGCCACAGCACTGGGTGTGGGCCCTCGGCCGCGTCTCTGTGATTCAGCCTTGATCCACCCGCGCGTCTCCACCCCTCCTACCAGTCTCAGTGCTTCTTCAATTCCCTGGTTTTAGGGCTTCTGTTCAGCCAGATTTCAGGAGGCTCTGAGTGATGGTGGTTCTGTATTTTAGTTGTAATTTTGATGTGGTTGCGGGAGGTGCAGCTGTTACCTACGCCACCATCTTGTTTTCCTCTGTCTGGTGAATATTGTTGTTTCATGTTGTCTCACGTCTTCTCCTGTTTTTTAATTATTTTTTTTCTTTTTTGATCTCTGAGTGATTTTTTCTACCCTGTCTTCTAATTTACTGTTCTGATCCTCAGCTTCCTCTATTCTGCTATTTATTCCTTTCAACGTATTCTTTATTTCTGCTATGTCATTCTTAATTTCCTTCAGAGTTTCCATATCTTTTTTCATGCTATTGAGCATCCTTACAATCAGTATTCTGAACTGTATATCTTATAGGTTGCTTAACTCCATTTCATTTAGCTCTTTTTCTGGAGACTTCTCTTGTTGTTTCATTTGGGGCTTGTTTTTTGTCTCCCCATTTTGGCTGCCTGTTTGGTTTGGTTTTCTACATATTAGGTAGGCCAACTTGGACTCTCAGTCTTTTTGGAAGGTCTATGAAGCAGGCCATTGTCAGACACTCTCTGTGACTGGCCTTGAGTACCCTGTTTGGAGCTATCGACAACCCACGGCATGAGGTCCCCTCTGTTGGGGCTGGGTGCATTTGGACAGGACCAAGATGCATACCAAAGTCTGCTTTTCCAAGGCCTGGGTCCAGAAGCCAATCAGGCAAAGACTCAAAACACTCTGAGATCAGCATCTGCCTGTAGGCTGATTAATCTGATTTGTTATTGAGCCTCAGGCAGTAGAATCTCCTCAGGGTAGGGCAAGAGGTTTTCCAGCAGGGTAGGGCAATTGCTTCCCTCAGGCAAAAGCTGCTTGGATCATAAATGTCTGCCTCTGCAGTATGGGGGAATGACTAGGCTCAGGAATCCAGAGGGGTACCCTCTCTGCTCTATCTCAAGAGCCCACAACTCTAGATTCTCCTCACACAGCTCCAGTCCACTCGGCCCCCCCTCTGCTGGATTCCAAGGTGAGTGGCTGGACAGGAAACTTTGTGTGTTGGCTCTTTAAGAGGATGCCTACATTTCCAGCCATCGCTCCCTGGTAGACAGAAACCCTGCTACTTTTCACTGCCAGATGTTATGTGGGCACCTTTCTCAGATCTGGTGCTCTGGGCTGGGAAGCCCAGCCTGGAGTTTAGGCCCCAGAGTCCTCAATGGGAACCCCCCACAGCTGAGATCTCCCTCTGGACCTTCAGCTGCTGCCTGTGGGAGCCCGGCCAGCCCTCTCGTGCCTCTGCATTTCCTACCAGTCTATATGTGGTCTCCACTTTTCATCCTTGGTTATGAGGGTGCTCTCCACCTTGTTCAGTTGCAGTTGATTATTCAGGATAGTTTTCCTATATTTTAGTTGTAATTCCAGTTTGGTCCCAGGAGAGTGGCAGTGTAGCTTCCACTCAGTCTCCCACCATATTTAATCTCCCTCTATTTTGTTCCTTTGATCTGTGTGTCTGTTTCTGTGCCAATACCATGCTGTTTTGAATATTGTATCTCTGTAGTATAATTTGAAGTCAGGTAGCCTGATACCTCAAGCTTTATATTTTCTCAGGATTACTTTGGCTATTTGTTGTCTTTTGTGGTTCCATACAAATCTGATGATTTCCTGTTCTATTTCTTTATAAAATGACATTGGTATTTTGATGGGGATGCGTTAAACCTGCATATTGCTTTGGGGAATATGGCCATTTTAACTGTGTTGATTCTTCCAATGATCACGGGATATTTTTCCATTTTGTTGTGTCTTTTTTATCTCTTTTAATAATGCTTTGTAATTTTCAGTTGATAGGTCTTTCACATTCTTTGTTAAGTTTATTCCTAGGTACTTTATCATTTTGTTTGCAGTTGCAAAAGGAATTTTTAAAATTTCTTTTTCTGAAGTTTTGTTGTTAGTATACAGGAAGACAATTGGTTTTGTATCCTGTAACTTTACTGTATTTGTTTATTGTTTCTAATAGTTTTTTGGTGGAGTCTTTAGTGTTTTCTATATACAGAATCATGTCATCTGCAAAAAGTGACAGGTCTACTTCTTTCCTCCCTATTTGGATGCCTTTTATTTCTTTCTCTTGCCTATTGCTCTGGCTAGGACTTCCAGAACTATGTTGAATAAGAGTGGTGAGAGTGGGCATCCTTGTATTATTCCTGGTCTTAGAGGAAAAGCTTTCAGTTTTTCACCATTGAGTATGATATTGGCTGAGGGTATGTCATACATGGCCTTTATTATTATGTTAAGATACTTTCTTTCTATTCCCATTTTATTGAGCGTTTTCATCATAAATGGATATTGTATCTTATCAAATGCTTTATCTGCATCTATTGATAAGATCATATGATTTTTATCCTTTCTTTTGTTAATGTGGTGTGTTACATTGATTGATTTGTGTATGTTGAACTATCCTTGTGCACCTGGGATGACCCCCACTTGATTGTGATGTATTATTTTTTATGTACTGCTGTATTCGATTTGCTAGTATTTTGTTGAGGATTTTTGCATGTATTTTAATCAGAGATATTGGTCTGATGGTAGTTTTCTTTTTTTGTGGTATCCTCGCCAGGTTTTGGTATCAGGGTCATATTGGCCTCATAAAATGTATTAGGAAATAGTGCCTCTTCTTCAATATTTTGGAAGAGTTTGAGATAAATAGGTATCAAATCTTCTTTGAACCTTTGATAGAATTCACTGGTGAAGCCATCTAGTCCTGGACTTTATTTTTTGGGAGGCTTTTGATGGTTGTTTCCATTTCCTCGCTGCTGGTTGGCCTATTTAGATTTCCCATTTCTTCATGATTTAGTCTAGGACGGTTATATATTTCTAGGAACTTATCCATTTCTTCTAGGTTATTGAATTTGATGATGTATAATATAATCTTTCATAATAATCTAGTATGATCCTTTGTCTATCTGTAATATCTGTGGTTACTTCTCCTCTCTCATTTCTGATTTTGTTTATATAGCTCTTTTCTCTTTTTCCCTTAATGAGTCTAGCCAAGAGTTTGTGAATTTTATTAATCTTTTCAAAGAATCAACTGTTTATTAATTTTTTGTATAGTCTTTTTGTTCTCTATTTCATTCAATTCTGTTCTTATTTCTATTATTTCCTTTCTTCTGCTGATTTTAGGTTGCTTTTGTTCTTTTTCTAGTTCTTTATGATATGTGTTAGGTTGTTTACTTGGGATTTCTCTTGTTTCTTGAGATAGGCCTGTAATGACATAATCTTCCCTTATTACTGCTTTTTCTGTATCCCAGAAGTTTTGATATGTTGTATTGTCATTCTCATTTGTCTCTATATATCTTTTGATCTCCTCTTTTATTTCTTCTTTGACCCAGTCATTTTTTAGGAGTATGTTGTTTAACTCCAAGTATTTATGTTTCTTTACTTCCTTTTTGCAGGTGATTTCTAATTTCAAGGCATCATGGTCAGAGAATATGCTTGGTATAATTTCAGTCTTCTTGAATTTGTTGATGCTAGTTCTGTGACCCAACATATGGTCTGTCCTTGAGAATGTTCCATGTGCCCTGGGGAAGAGTGTATAATCCGATGTTCTGGTATGAAAGGCTCTGTAGATGTCAACTATGTCTCTTTTGTCTAGAGTTTCATTTAAGGCCAATATTTATTTATTGATTTTCTATTGGTTGATCTGTCTGGAGCTGTCAATGGAGTAGTAAGGTCCCCAACTATGATTGTGTCTTGATCTGTTTCTCCCTTTTGTTCTGTGAGTAGTTGCTTTATATGTTTAAGTGCTCCCTGGTTGGGTGCATATATATTAAGAAGTGTTATGTTTTCTTGATGTGGTGTCCCCTTTATCATCATAAAGTGTCCCTCTTTGTCTCTTTTTATCTTTGTTGTCTTGAAATCTATTTTGTCAGATATAAATATGGCTACACCTGCTTTTTTGTGGATGTTATTTGCTTGGAGAATCATTTTCCACCCTTTTACTTTGAATCTGCCCTTGTCTTTGCAGCTTAGATGTGTCTCTTGAAGGCAGCATATGGTTGGGTTTAGTTTTTTGATCCGCTCTGCTACTCTGTGCTTCTTTATTGGTGAATTCAGACTATTTACATTTAGGGTAATTATTGATGTATGAGGATTTCCTGTGGTCACTTTATCTTTTGTTTTCTAGTAGCTCTGTGCATCCATTGGTTCTTTTCCTTTGTACTTCTGTCTGTTGTTTTTGTTTGGTGGTGTTTCATATTTCTTTCCTCTGTGTTCTCTTTTTTCAAGCTATGTGTCCTGGTTAGGGGAGTTTTAAGTGTGGTTACCATTAGGTTTATAAAAATAAAATTGCATGTGTACAATAGGCTTTTTTCTTTCAAGTGCATATGATGTCCATCCGTCTTTGCCAGTTCAGACCTTTACCTCTCCCCCTTTATGTTTTTGTTGTCACAAATTATCCCTATTTATACTGTAAGTTTTTGGTGATCTTACTTTAGTGTTGTGACCTTATGTTCTTTGTAGAATAACTCCCTTGACTATTTCCTGCAGTGGAGGTTTTCTAGTAATAAAATCTCTCAGCTTCTGTATGTCTGGGAAAGTCCTTATTTCTCCTTCATATTTAAAGGATAATTTTGCTGGAATATTATTTGTGGCCAGTAATATCTCTCTTTCAGATGTTTGAATATTTGGTTCCACTCTCTTCTGGCTTGTAGGGTTTCTGCTGAGAAGTCGGATGAAATTCTGATGGGTTTTCCTTTGTAAGTCACTTCCTTCTTTTCCCTGACTGCTGTGAGAAATTTTTCTTTGTCATTAATTTTTGACAGTTTTAATACAATGTGCCTTGGAGAGGGCCTCTTTGGATTGAGGCAACTAGATGTTCTGTTTGCTTCTTGGATTTGAGGATCTAGTTCTTTCCATAGGTTTGGGAAGTTCTCATCCTCTATTGGTTTGAATAGACTCTCTGTTCCCTTCTCCCTCTCTTCTTCTTCTGGAATGTCTATTATTCCAATATTGCGTTTTCTAATGGGGTCAGAGTATTCTCATAGATCTCTTTCATTTTCCTTTATGCTCAGGTCTCTCTTCTTCCCTCTGTGTCATTTCCAGATTCCTATCTTCAGTATTACTAATTCTTTCCTCCATTTGGTTGACTATGATTTCTATGCTCAGTAGCTCGTTCCTGATGTTCTTAATTGCATGCTTCATTTCAAAGATTTCTGATTGGTTCTCTTTTAAAGTTTTAATCCCTTTGGTAAGGTACTCATTTTGTTCATTGATTTGTTTTCTGAGTGCACTGAATTGCCTGTCTATGTTTTCTCGCATCTCATTGGGTATTTTCAGAACTGCAATCTTGAAATCTGTCATTTATTTCACATATTTCCATGTGCTCCAGTTTGCTTTCTGGGGACTTTTTCGTTTCTTTATGTTCATCCTCATTACCATGGTTTTTCATGGTATTTGCCCCTATCATTTGTCTAAACATTCTCTGAAGAGGTCTTTCTACTATTTTCAGGTAGATGGCGTTGAATCACAAGATTTTTTTACCTCTGTGATCTCCCAGACTTGACCTTCACAGCTTCCCTAAGACAGTACAGCTGTGCTGCTTGGGGGCGGAGTTTGTTCTGCCCTTGCCATAATGGTGACCCCAGACTTTGGACCTCTGTGGGTTCCCACCCCAAGCACCAAATCCAGGGATCAGTCACAGAGGGAAACAGCAGTTCCACTGCAATAGCTCTTGTTTTACAGATAAAATATTTCTCAACCCAACACTGAGAGCAATGGGAGGCAAGTTTGGGGAGTCCAAGGGGCTGCAGGGGTCTCTGGTTCCACTTCTTTGTCAGAAACAACCCCGCCCAACAGTGGATAGCCATGCAGCAGAACCCTATGCTTTGTCAGGCATGTGCTGGCTCAGTCACTGTTCACTCCACTCATACTGGTGGGCTGCCTCCTGCAGCTCTCTGTTCCTCCTGACTGGCTGAAGGAAGCACCTGCTCCCAACAACTTCCTCCCCTCTCCAGGCCAACCCAGGACTTCCCTGCTACAGGGCTGCATCTGAGGGCCATCTGAGCTTTCCTCCCTTCTCATCTTCCCACTTATTCCCATTTGCTCACCTTTAGATGTTTTGATGTTCAGGTCTTTCAGGCATGCCTCTGTATTGATTAGGGAATTCTTTGTTGAATTATAGTTGGTTAATTTTTTGAAATTTCAGGGGGAGAGGCCAAGAGTATCTCTCACACCACCATTTCTCTGATGTCACTGCATTTTAACTTTTAAGAGTAAATATTTTGTCTTTAATATCATGAAAGGTATACATGTATTTACACAGTCAAATAAGTCTTTAATTCTCTTTCAGAAACAGGCTCATCCACTTGCACATTTCTTAGGTCCTTTCCTTCATGTAAGTACAGTGGTATCTCAGTTTTCGAATATAATCCATTCCATAAGACTGTTCGAGTTCTGAACTGTTCGAAAACTGAGGGATCCACAGCCTCTAGCTAGGCCTCAGGATCTTGTACTCAGCAGAAGCTGTGTGGCATATTCGACTTCTGAGGTGTGTTCAAAAACCGAAGCATTTACTTCCAGGTTTAAGGCGTTTGTAAACTGAAATGTTCATCAGCAGAGACTTTTGAAAACCGAGGTACCACTGTATATCATAATTTTGGGTAAATTAACAGGTTGTATTTATTTTTATAGTTAATTGGTTAAGTTAATTACATTAAGAGCTGGACCATTTACCTTTTGTGCACTACTTTTTGTTTTACCTGGAATTAATAATTGTTTGGTTTAATAATGTTTCATTTTGTGTATCTCAATAGCTATGTCTATATCATCTATATCTATATCACTAACTTAACTCCATAGTCTTCCCAGGTATATAAATATCTTCTCAATATGTTAAAATATATTAGATAATAATGGTGATGGTAATCACAAACACTAGCATAGTGCTTACTATATGCCAAGCATTGTAGTCACTCTCTATTAACTAGTATAATCACAACCCCAATGAGGTTCCTATAATCACAATCCTTATTTTACAGAGGAGGAACAGATTTACATAGAGGTTAAGTAATTTGCCCAAGATCTCACTTCTAGTAAGTGGTGAAGTTCTGAGTAAAACCCAGGCAATTTGGCTCCAGAATATAGGCCATTCATTTCCGCTCTTTACTCTCTTAAAGTCTTTGACCTGCTCACAGTTGCTGTCTCATAGTCATGCACTGACTTGAGATCTCCTTCGACGTAATACTAGGAGGTTTTTTTCATGTCCCTAAGTGTTGGATTTCTTGTTTACTGACCGTTTCTTGATTTATGGTTTTATTTTTTTTTTTAATTTTTTTAAATTGACTTCACAGAGAGGAGGGGAGAGGGAGAGATAGAAACATCAATGATGAGAGAGTTATCATTGATTGGCTGCCTCCTGCATGCCCCTACTGGGGATCAAGCCCCCAACCTGGGCATGCACCCTGACTGGATATTGAACCACAATCTCCTGCTGAGCCACACCTGGCCCAGCTATGGTTTTATTTTTACACCATACTACCCAGTATCTCTCTAGGAAGTGTGTATGTGAAACAAATTTTTGAGACCTTGCATGTCTGGAAATGTCTTTATTTTTCATCCTTGGTAACTTCATAGGTTGGTAGGGTATAATTCTAGATTGTAAATTATTTTACTCAAAATTTTGAAGTCATTCCTTTCACTTTTACCATCTCACATTCCCTGACTGGGTATGGTAGGCAGAATAATAGCCCCCTAAATTGTCCGTGTCCTAATCCCTGGGGCCCGTTACTGTTTTCCCTCACATGGCAAAAGGGACTTTGCAGATGTAATTAAGTTAAGGATCTTGAGATGGATTAGCATGGATTATCTATGCTGAGTATAATCACCAGGCTCCTCAGAAAGAGGAAGGCAGAAGGGTCAGAGTCAGGGAGAGATTTGAAGGTGCTACTCTGGTGGCTTTAAAGATATAAGAAGGGGACAGAAGTTGCTAGAAGTTAAATAAGGCATACAAATGGATTTTTCCTTAGAACTTCCAAGAAAAATGCAGCCCTACCCTACCACACCTTGATTTTAAACTCCTAAAATCTATTTTGAACTTATGACCTCCAAAAGTGTAAGAAAATTAATTTGTGTTGTTTGAAGTTTGTGGTAATTTGTTACAGCCGCAATAGAAAGCCATTACAGATATTTCTACCTGGAAGTGAAAAAAAAAATTGTTGATGAAGAACTTGAATTTTTCTCTAATATTTCCAAGCAAAAAGTTAAAGTTGTAGCCTGAGTTTTTCTTCCTGCTCACAGTAAAATTTGAGATTTAAGAGAGACAGTAAAATTTGAGATTTAAGAGAGAGACTGAAGGAAGAAGGCCTAGACTTGATGGCTTAGGAAATTTTCAGGCTATCAGATTCTAAAAGATGCTAAAATTAGCTTCACTGTCAGGAAAGTGTGTTCTTTTAGTGCCAAGGGAACTAAGATAGGTTTAATAGCAGACTACAAAATTACTGAAATGGAATATAGATGGTGGATGGGGTGCTTTATGTATTTTTCTAGGTTTTAGGATAATTCGGAAAAATAGGGTGGAATACACTAAAGCCTCTTTTTTTAACCATAGGCCTCAATTTTTGTTTTTAATTTGAATGTATAGTTAATTTACATTTAAAGTAATCATAGTATAGTTGAATTTATATATACTACCTTACTATTAGTTTTATATTTGAACCATCTGTTTAATATTATCATTTCTTTCTTGACTTTCTTTTAGATTACTCAAAACTTTATTTTTTCGTATTAAACTTTATTGTACATTCTTTTGTTTGTTACCCTGAATATTGCAATATTTATCTTTAATTCATTATTATTTTCTCACCTCAGTAATTCAAGGATACCAAAGAATTTTAATTCTAATAGCCTTTCACATTGACATTATAACTTTCACACATTTACATCCTACACATATTTTTTAAGCAATGGAGAGGAAGTCTTTTTTAAAAAAAGTTTTTATTGATTTTAGAGAAAGAGAGGAAGGGAAAGGTGGGGGGGGGAGGAGAGACAGACAGACAAACCAATTAGCTGCTTCCTGCACACACTCCAACCTGGGCATGTGCTCTGACCTGGAATCAAACCAGCGACTCCTCGGTGTACAGGTTGGCGCTCAACTGCCTGAGCCACACCAGCCAGGGCTATTCTACACATATTTGAAACTTCACAAGATATTACTGTTATTGTTTGGCATGGTGAGCATTTGCAGTTTTCCAAAGTGGGCCCTGAGGAGTTTCTTGAACGTCCGGGTGGATGCCGTTCACGTTGCTCTACCAGGATTGCTTCTGCTCCCACATTGCCCCTTTCATCTTTTCCGACTCCAACATTTTATTCCTCTTCATGTATCGTGTTGTGACACAGGTCGCATGCTCACGTGTTCATTTTTATTAAAATAAATCTCCGCTTCAGTTTGGATATTTTTTATTTGCTAGCCTTCCATGTCAGTAATTCTGCATTCCGTTGTTACCCTTCTGTCTGTTCTTAGTTTGATAGTGAATTTTTCAGTTTTGCATTTTCATTTGATTCTGTCTACTACATTTCAGGTCTCTAATGAAATCCTCCATCTTTTTATTTAACTCAATTCCCTATAGGAATGTTTCTGTTGAATATTTTTTCTTCTGGTTTTGGACACTGTCTTTGTTTTTTGAAGGCGTATTTATTTTTTATTGCGTCAGCCAGTATGTAAAGCATTACTGAGGATCTGGGTGACAGGATTGTTTTACTTTGTTAGGAGGTGCAGTGCAGAATGGGACACCTTCATCCAGCCAGGCATGTGTTGTTTAGTCAAGGCAGAGTTGAAGCCACTTAGGATTTGCTTCTGAGAGCCCCGTTGTTCTCTGTGGCCCCTCCTCCTCTGGTAGATGCCCATGTTATCAGACAACTAAAATTTTGGTTTGCTTTTCAGAGTATTTGCTTAAATTTTAGCCCATAGAGCCCTAGAATTTGGCAGATGTCCTGAGGAGAAAATTGGCCATGTGTTTGAGTTCTCCTGGCTTCTCACACAGATTACTGACTCAAAGCTGATTCTCTCTCACGTTTTGCTTACACTTACTCTTGATAAATACTCTCAGTTTAAATGTGGCTGCATATGTCAGCTTAAATATCCAAAGTCCACTCCAGAATTTGAGCCCTGACAGCTTTCTAGTGCTTTCAAGCAGACGATTTCAGTATGTGCATCTGGCAGTTCCAGTTACTCTTGGAGGAAACACAGCCTGCACAAGCTGTTGCATCTGACCTGGAAACGGCAGCACCTTGAAAGAGCCCCTATGCGTACTATATTGTTTACCCATTGAAAATGTGTATTAAGTGTTTTTTAGTATATTCCCAGAGTTTTACAACTATCATCACTATTTTAAAACATTTTCTTTACCCCTCCACTTCAGACTTCTTCCTTCCTTCCTTCCTTCCTTCCTTCCTTCCTTCCTTCCTTCCTTCCTTCCTCCCTCCCTCCCTCCCTCCCTCCCTCCCTCCCTCCCTCCCTCCCTTCTACATTCAAAATTTTCAGGACAAAAATTGCCTTAAGTCATCAGGATTAATACAACCTTGAATCTTAATACTGCAATTTAAAATATACACCCCCTAAGAACACTTTTTAAAAACTTTTATTATAAATCTTCAAAATTTTAAAACTTAACACTTTTAATTCTAGAATTCTTAATGGCTTTCAGTTCACTTGGAATACTAAATGATCATGCAACCTGAGTGGCATATTTCTAGGACACTGACTGTGCCTTTCCATAGGCTACACTATTGAAAGAGTTTCTTCCATTTACAGAACTCACCTTGTGTTGTCTAAATAGTGTCAACATTCAATTAAACACAAACAGGCAGATTTTCCTGCCTCGTCTAAAACCATAGGAAGTGGGTAGAAAATATAATTTCTCTTTTTTATATCTATTTACAACAGGAGTTTTGTATTTATATTTTGTTTTTAAGTTTCATGCTTGTACTCAACAATAACATATTTGTGCCCCCAAGTTACACATTCAATACTCATTTTCCATCAGTTTCTCTCTCTTTTTTTAAGCGACAGTAATAAAATTTGGGGACTTTAAAAAAGTCAATTATAGGATAGCGAAAACCAGGATGTTTCCATTTACAATATCCTATCTTGTCTTATCACAGTTAAACTGTTTTTATTTAGTCACTTAAAGTACCTAAAGAAGAGGAAAAAGATGTGAATGTCTTGGCAAAAAATATCAAATGAGTAACTTGAAAGTGTTACAGTTTTCCCTTCCTATTCTAAGCCAGTAATACTTTTTGTTTAAAAACATCTATTATCTCAGTGACAATTTGTTTAGAAATTATAAAAGGTACTTGCATTGAATTTAATTATGCCGTAAATCAAATATCTAGGAACAGCTTGTCCATTTACTCTGTCAATCATTTCCTTGAAAGAGAAAAAATGATGTTTCGTCATTCTTTATTATTATTATTATTATTATTTTGTTATCCTCACCAGAGGATATTTTTTCTGTTGCTTTTCAGAGAAAGTGGAAGGGAGAGGGAGACATCAGTGTGAGAGAGACACACTGATTGGTTGCCTCCTTCACATGCCCCAACTGGCGCCAGGGATAGAGCCCAAAACCGAGGTATGTGCCCTTGACTGGAATCGAACCCAGGACCCTTCAGTCCGAGGGCCGACACTTTAACCACTGAGCCAAATGTCTAGGGTCATTCTTTAATCTGATTGAAGTATAACAGACACAGAAAGCACATAAATCATAAATATGCAACCTGATGAAATTTTGAGGGAACACACTCATACCCAGATCAAATCAATATTGTCAGCACCCCAAAAATTCCCATCATGAATTTATTCTCTATGAAATAAAATGATATGACAATATTTCCTCATTATATTTTTATATTTGAATTACTATGCTATGTTTTATGTTTGAATTACTAAGCAACTATTAGGATAAAAAAAGACTACAAATTTTAAATGCCAAATATGAGGAACATTTAAAAAATAATTTTATTATGTCATTATTGTTTTATATTTTGTTATATACGAATTATATAATCATAAAATCTATAAATATAAATGGTGCCCTTATAATAGATACAATACCCATGTGACCCACTTGGTGTTTCTTGGTTCCATGTCTCTCTACTGTGGTCAAAGGGAGCAGGAAAGGAGAAGATATCGCATATCACAGCCATTAAATGAAAAGTGTAAATTCCGTACTCACAGAAAAGAGAGAAAGGATACTAAGGAATGGTTAAAAGTATGTAATGTGGTACTTTATAAAATTTTAATTCTTAATAATAGGTTTGACCTAAAATTACTTCTCTCATATTCTTCCTAGGAAACTAAACAGGTTTTTAAAATCTAATTTCATGACAAAAAAATCCACATACAACCATCTAAAATTACAACAAACACACTGATTTAGGACAAATATATTTTGTTGTTTAAGAAACTATTACCAATTAATTTCTTTCTTAAATATATGTTCATTAAGCTACAGACATTTATGATTATTGTCTTGACACAACTCTTGACATAAATTATATTACTTTCATTATTTTAAACTGTTTACTGAAATATTTTGATTTAAATACTTGTATCTGAGAGTTTTATGAGCCAACAAGGTGGTACCAATAATAGGTTTCAATTAATCTTCAAAACTGGGTGGACAGAAATCAAGTGGCCTTCCAGGTTCAGATAGCAGACATCACAGAATTTCCCTCCCAAATTACCTGACGAAATGAGCAAAAACATACCTTTTTTTAAACATTAAAAAAAGCAAAAAATAAAATTATTAGCAAACAAAACAAGGAATAAACAAATGAGTAAGCTTTAATAATTGACAGCCCTGGAAACTACCAAAATTCTGGTAAAACAAAAAGGCACGGCAGAGTTCAGCTCCAAGCCCTACTTGTAAAATGACAAAATCTTGATAATTATCATGATTACATTCAAATGTAGACACAAATACACACACTCACGCCTTCTAGCTGTCACTCCCAAGTCCCCCGTCTTCCCCAACCCTAGGCAACCTCTCTGTTTGAATAATCTTGCCTGTTCTAGACACCACGGAAATGCAGTCATGCAAAATGTGACTGAATGTGACTTAGTATAATGACTTCAAGATTTATACACATCATAGCATATATCAGTAATTCATTTCTTTTCATGGTTGAATAATGTTCTATTTTATGGATATATCACATTTTTAAATTCATTATTAATTGGCAAGCATTTGGGGTTTTTCTATTTTGACTATTATGAATAATGCTACTATGTACATTTATGTGCAAGTGGTATGTGGATAAATGCTTTTATTTTTATTGGGTATATACCTGGAAGTGAAACTGTTGGGTTACATTGTAACTCTGTGTTTAACTTTTTGAAGAATTGTCAGACGTTTTACAAAGTGGCTGCACCATTTTACATTCCCAGCCTCAGGGCGTGAGGGTCCTGATTTCTCTGCTTCCTCACAAACACACTGTGGGCGTCCCCGTGAGCACATTGCCCTGAGGACTAATGGTCTGAGCATCTTCTTATTACACTCATCTTAGGGAATTTGAAGGGGTATCTCTTTTCATTGGAATTCTTAAAAACTTTATTATTATTGCTGACACTATTACAGATGTCCCATCCCCGCGCCCTTGGCCCGCCCCCTCCCAGCCCCGGCCCCCTTCCCTGTGGCCATCACCACTCCCGGGTCTGTGTCTGTGGGATGCGCATCTATGCTCTTTGGCTAATTTCTTCACCTTCTTTCATCTGGTCCCTCCCCCCTCCCACCTGCCACAGCTGCTGTCAGTCTGTTTCATGTCTCCATGCCTGTGTTTCTATTTTTTTCACCAGTTTATTTTGTTCATTACATTCCACATATAAGTGAGACCATATAGTATTTCTCTTTCTCTGGCTGCCTTATTTCACTTAGCATAATACTGTCCAGATCCATCCATGCTGTCCCACAGGGTAAGAGTTCCTTTTCTTTTTGATCTGTACCCGAGGATTGGTTTATTGATTTTAGAGAGAGAGGAAGGGAGAAAGAGAGAAATATCCATTGGTTGCCCCTCGTGCTTGCCCCAACTGGGGGCCAAACCAGCAACCTAAGTATGTGCCCTGACCGGGAATCAAACCCCTGATGGTTACGTGTACAGGACGAAGCTCCAACCAACTGAGCCACCAGCCACTGCAAGATTTCCTTTTTTATGGTGCAGCCGCTTAGTATCCCATGGTGTGAACGTCCCACAGCTTTTTATCCCCTCATCTACTGACGGGCACTTGGGCTGTTTCCAGATCTTAGCTCTTGTAAACTGTGCTGCTATGAACGTAGGGGTGCATATATTCTTTCTGATTAGTGTTTCAGGATTCTTAGGATATATTCCTAGGAGTGGGATCATGGGGTCAAACAGCAGCTCCATTTTTATTGTTTGAGGACCCTCCATACTGTTTTCCACAGTGGCTGCCCCACTCTGCATTCCCACCAGCAGTGCACCAGGGCTCCCCTTTCCCCACACCCTCGCCAGCATGTCATGTGTTGATTTGTTGATGGAGCCATTCTGACAGGTGTGAGGTGACACCTCATTGTGGTTTTAATCTGCATCTCTGATGATTAGTGACTTTGAGCATTTTCTGATGTGTCTCTTGGCCATCTCTGTGTCCTCTTTGGAGAAGTGTCTATTCAGGTTTTCTGCCCATTCTGTAATTGGACTGTTTGTCTTCCTGGTGTTCAGTTGTATAATTCTTTATATATTTTGGAAATTAACCCCTTATCACATGTGTCATTGGCCAATATGTTCTCCCATACATTGGGTTCCCTTTTCATTTTGTTGATGGTTTCTTTCCCTGTGCAGAAGCTTTTTATTTTGATTCAGTCTCATTTGTTTTTATTTCCCTTTATTTCCCTTGCCCTAGGATACATATCAAAAAAAATATTGCTACGAGATATCAGATTTTTACTGCCTATGTCTCTAGGATGTTTATGGTTTCGTGAATTACATTTAAATCTTACTCATTTTGAGTTTATTCTTGTGTATGGTATAAGTTGTGGTCTAGTTTCCTTTTTTGCATGTAGCTGTCCAGTTTTCCCAGCACCACTTATTGAAGACTGTCTTTACTCCATTGTATGCTCTTGTCTCCTTTGTCAAATATTAATTTATCATAAAGGTGGGGGTTGATTTCTGGGATCTCTGTTCTGTTCCATTGATCTTTATGCCTGTTCTTATACCAGTACCAGACTGTTTTGATTACAATGGCTTTGTACTATAGTTTGATTTCAGGTATTGTGATCCCAACTCTGTTCTTTCTCAAGATTGCTGAGGCTATTCAGGGTCTTTTTTGGTTTCATATAAGGTCTTGGAATATTTGTTCTAGATCTGTGCCATTGGTATTTTAATAGGAATTGCTTTGACACTCTAGATTGCTTTGGTGGTATGGGCATTGTAATGATGTTAATTCCTCCAGTCCATTAGTATGGTATATGCTTCCATTTTTTATATCCTCCTCAATTTTTTTTTTCAATGTCCTGTAGTTTTCTAAGTGCAGGTCTTTTATCTCCTTGGTTTAATTTATTCCTAGGTACCTTATTTTTTGTTGCAATAGTAAATGGGATTGTTTCCTTAATTTCTCTTTCTGATATTTCATTATTGGTGTATAAAAATGCAACCCATTTCTGAATATTAATATTGTATCCTACTTCTTTGCTGAAATAATTTATTGAGTCTAGTAGTTTTTGGTGGAGTCTTTAGGGTTTTCTATATACAGTATCATGTCATCTGTGAAAAAGACAGTTTTACTTCCTCCTTTCAAATTTGGATGGCTTTTATTTCATCCTGTCTGATCACTGTGGCTAGACTTCCAGTACTATGTTGAATAAGAGTGGTGAAAGGGGACAACCCTGTCTTGTTCCTGTTTTGAAGGGAAATGGTTTTAGTTTTTGACCTTTGAGTATGATGTTGGCTGTGGGTTCATCATGTATGACTTCTACTGTGTAGAGATATGTTCCCTCTCTTCTTATTCTGCTGAGAGTTTTAATCATAAATGGGTGCTTGATTTTATCAAATGTTTTTTCTGCATCTATTGATATGATCATGTGATTTTTATACTTCATTTTGTTAATGTGTTTTATCACATTTACTTATTTGGGAATATTGTACCAGCCTTGCATCCCTGGAATAAATCCCACTTGGTCATAGTGTATGATATTTTTAATGTATTGCTGGATTCAGTTTCCTTGTATTTTGTTGAGGATTTTAGCATCTATGTTCATCAGGGATATTGACCTATAATTTTCTTTTTTTTAAGTGTCTTTATCTGGTTTTGGAATTAGGATAATACTGTCCTCATAAATGAGCTTGGGAGTTTTCCCTCCTATTGAATTTTTTGTAATAGTGTGAGGAAGATTGGTGTTAATTCTTCTTTGAAATGTTCAGTAAAATTTACCTTTGAATTTTATTTGTTGGGAGTTTTTTAAATTACTGCTTCAATTTTACTATTTGTAATCGTCTATTCATATTCTCTGATTTGATTTAAGTTTGGAAGATTGTATGTTTCTAGAAATGTTTCCATTATTTTCAGATTGTACAATTTGTTTGCATATAGTTGTTTATAATATTTTCTTATAATCCTTTGTATTTCTGTGATGTCAGTTGGTACTTCTCTTTCATGTCTCATTTTATTTATTTGTGTCCTTTTCTCTTTTTTATGTGATGATTCTCGTTAAAGGTTTGTCAGTCTCGTTTATCCTTTTAAAGAACCAGCTCTTGGTTTCATCATTTAGTAACATGTTATTTAGCCTCCATGGCTTTGTGTGTTTTTCTGTTTGTTTTCTTTTCTTGTGGTTAATATCTAATTTCATACTATTGTGGTCAGAGAAAGAAGATGCTTGATATAATTTCAAGGTTCTTAAATTTATGGAGACTTGTTTTGTGTCCTAACATGTGTTCTACCCTAGAAAATGTTCCATGTGCATTTGAAAAGAATGTATATTCTGCTGCCATGGGTGAAATGCTCTGAATATTTATTAATTAAATCAATCTGATCTAGTGTGTCATTTAAGGCCACTGTTTCCTTGTTGATCTGGAAAAGCTATCTGTTGATGTGAATGGGGTCTTAAAATCCCCTAATATGAATGTATTACTGTCAATATCTTCCTTTATGTCCATCAAGATTTGCTTTACATAGTTAGGTGCTCCTATGTTGGGTGCATAAATGTTTACTAGAATTATATCCTCTTGTTGGGTTGCTCCTTTTATCATTACATGGTGTCCTTTTTTGTCTCTTACTATGGCCATTATTTTAAAGTCTCTTTCAGATATAAGTATTGCTACCCCAAGTTTTTTTCATTTTTATTTGAATGAAATATTTTTCCATCCCTTTACTTTTAGTCTGTGTGTATCTTTTGTTCTGAGGTGAATGTCTTATATTTAGCATTTATATGGGTCTTGCTTTCTTATTCAGCTGCCCTATGTCTTTTGATTGCCACATTTAAGCTGTTTACATTTAAAGCGATTCTTGATAGTTACGCATTTGTTGCAATTTTATTCTTTAACTTTGTTCCTCTTTTTTTTTTTTTCTTCTACTTCTTAAAGCAGGCCCTTTAACATTTCTTATAATACTACTTTAGTGGTAACAAACACCTTTAGCTTTTTCTTGTCTTCCAAGCTCTTTATCTCTTTTTCCATTTTACATGATAGCCTTGTTTGGTAAATAGTCTTTGTTGAAGGTACTTGCTTTTTATCACTTTGAATATTTCATGCCAGTCCCTTCTGGCCTGAAATGTTTCTTTTGAGAAATCAGCTAACAGTATTATGGGAGCTCCCTTGTAAGTAATTAACTGCTTTTCTCTTACTACTTTTAAGATTCCTTCTTTTTTTATATATATATCTTTATTGATTTCATAGAGAGGAAAGGAGAGGGATAGAAAGAGAGAAACATCCATGATGAGAGAGTCATGGATAGGCCACCTTCTGAACGCCCCCAACTGGGGATCGAGCCCGCCACCCGGGCATGTGCCCTGACCAGGAATCGAACCCCAGTCGCCTGGATCCTGGGTCGAGGCTCAACCACTGAGCCATGCCTGGCCAGGCAAGATTCCTTCTTTGTATTTAACCTTTGGCATTTTAATTATGATGTGACTTGGTGTGGTCCTCTTATGTTCAACTTGTTTGGGACTCCACACTTTCTGGAGATGTGCATGTTTTTCCTTCTCCCTGTTAGAGAAGTTTTCAGTCACTATTCCTTCAGATAGGTTCTCGATCCCTTGGTCTCTTCTCCTTCTTGTACCCCTATAGTGCAAATGTTGTTATGTTCATGTTGTCCCAGCATTCCCTTAAACTATCTTTTTAATTTCTTTTTTTTTTTCCTGCTCTGATTGGGTGTTTGCTTGTTTTTTACCTTGTCTTCCAAATTGCTGATTTGATTCTCTGCTTCATACAAACCACATTTTATTCCTTCCAATATATCTTTAATGTCTGATATGGTGTTGTTCATTTCTAACTGGTTCTTTTTTATGGTTTCTATCTATTTTTTTCATACTGTTGTAGTTCTCACTAAGTTTCTTTAGCATCCTTATAACCATTACTTATGTGATAAAAATTCTATATGTGATAAAAAAATTTTGCCTCCATTTCATTTAGCTCTTTTTCTGGAGATTCCTCCTATTCTTTCATGTTGGGCTTGTTTCTTTGTCTCTGCATTTTGGCTGCCTCTTGTGTTTGTTTCTATGTATTAGTTAGATCTGTTATGACTCCCAGTTTTCATGGGGTGGCCTTATGTAGTAGGTGTCCTGTGGGATCCAGTGGTGCAGTTTCCTTCATTTCCTGAGCTGGGTGTTCTAGGAATATCCCTTGTGTGGGTTATATGGGCCCTCCTGTTGTAATTGGGTTTTTATTGCTGTTGGCCTATTTGTGGGTGGAAACAACCCTCAAACTGTGAGGCTCAACCCTGACTATAGCACTCAAGCTGCTGTTCAGGTGCTGAAGAAGTGGCACTGGTCTTGAGCAGGAAGCCAGTTACAATCCAAATTTACCAACCCCAAAGTTCCCACTCTCTTGGGGACTGATGGGTTCTGTCAGCATCTCTGTAATTGGAATTTTAATATTCCTGGTGACTAAAAATATTGAAAATCTTTTCAAATGCTTTTAGGCAATTTGTGTATATTGTTTAGAGAAATGTATATTAAGATTTTTTGCCAATTTTTATTTATATTATTTATTTTTTTATTGAGTTGTAAGTGTTCTTTATATACTTAAAACACAAATCCCTCATTGCCTTGGCTGGTGTGGCTCAGTTGGTTGGTCATCATCACATGCACCAAGAGGTCACTGGTTCGATTCCCGGTTAGGGCATGTGCTTGGGTTTTGGGCTTGATTTCTGGTAGGGGGTGTGCAGAAGGCAGCCAATCGATGTTTTTCTCTCTCCCTCTCCCTTCCTCTCTCTCTAAAATCACTAAAAACCTATTTTTTAAAAAAACAAATAAAACACAAGTCCTTTATCATATTTTATTAAAAATATAAAATTTCCCCCCCAGTCTTAAGTTGTCTTTTTACATTCTTGCTTATATCTTTGTAACCAAAATTTTATTTTGATGAAGTCAAATTTATCTATTTTTTCTTTGGTTGCTTGTGCTTTTGATTTCATATCTATGAAATTATTGCCAAATCCTGTGTCACACAGATTTACTCCTTTTAGGTAAAACTTAAGTTTTGGCCAAATGTAAAAACATTTAGGCCTTTAATTCATTTTGAGTTAATTTTTTTATATGGCATGGGGTAGGGGTTCAAAATTTTTTTTTAATTCTCACCTGAGGATATGTTGTTTTTTTAAGTTGATTTTTAAAAATTGAGGGAGGGAGGCAGAGAAACATTGATGAGAGAGAAACATCAATTAGCTGCCTCCTGCATGCCCCCTACTAGGGATCAAGCTTGCAACCCAGGCATGTGCCCTGACCAGGAACCGCACTAGGGACCTCGTGGTGACGGGATGATGCTCACCCAGCTGAGCCACCAGCCGGGGCCACAGCTTATTCTTTTGTAACCAACACACAGGTTAAAACAAAACAACAAAAACCCAGAACATTATCAGTACCACAGAAAGAATGGCATATTTTAAGTAAGATTTATTTTTTCCTTCAAAATAATATTGTCAAATACAAGTGTTTATTGGGAACATTCTGTATTGTATCATATTTTAAATTATTAAAAGTAAGTTTCTAAATATTTTGTTTCCATCCTGCAATCCTGATCCTTTGCATTGAATAAGAATGTGTTTTTACAGGGATCCGTGTCATTCAAGGATGTAACTGTAGACTTCAGCAGGGAGGAGTGGCAACATTTGGACCTTGCTCAAAAGAACCTATACAGGGATGTAATGCTGGAAAACTATTTCAACTTGATCTCAGTGGGTAAGCACAGTTCTGCTGGGTATAAGGCCGTACCTAATTGTGTGTATTTTGTTTAGTAGAATTTCTGAAATCTGTGGGATTTCAGAGGTACGTGGGATTTATAAATCTGTCAGACATCTACAGTCTAATAGTTTTGTCCATATTCTGCTCTATGTTCTTAGTAATCTCTTTGGGTATTATGAATATGCCTCTGCTCTCCATGAATTTTTCTGAAAAGTAAGTGGAACACTTCATTGTATGGCCTCAAACCAAGTCTTCTATCATTTCCTGTTAATAGGGTGTCAGGTTCCCAAACCAGAAGTTATTTTCAACTTGGAGCAAGAAAAAAAGCAATATATTTTGGATGGTGAAATGTCAAGTCAGAGCTGTCTAGGGGAGTCCGGAACCATGAGCATGGGAGACTGAACTGCATTTACACTGTCACAGGCGGTCAGCCTTGCAGTGCATTTAGTATGACGTGTATATAACATTCTAAACTTTGGGAACTACATGAATAGAATTGATATTGGTCCCTTTGACATCTAGCTGCCATTCCCACTTAAAAGCCTCTTCCCATATTAGCATTTTCTTCTTTGCTTGTCTTTTTTTAGGAGAGAACATACTATATGCTGGTCCTGTGGATCTAGGGTCCTGGGGATTTTTTTTTTTTGGCTTTTTCTTCCTTTCTCTAGCGTTTTTATTCTTTTTACCTCCATCAAGATCTTTCTCTTATCAAGAAAAATAACCAGATTCAGTACATACATATATATGGTTCCGTCATTTACATTAGAGGTTCAGAGACAGACGGGGGACTGAGGTGTATAATACATTCTGAGCTAGGGATGAGGTAATGCATCTTGGGGCTTCCAAGGGTCATTTCAGAATAATAAGAGCAGATATTTTGTAAGTACAAGTTTTCCATGCCATATAGGTGGGTCAAAAAGGTTATCATATTTAATAAGAGGCATCTCTATGGAAACAAGAGAAAAACACAGGTTAATTTTGGAGCAGACTGTAGTCCCAGTTTCAAGTTCTGAAGGCAGCTGGTGAGGAAGATTTCCAGACATCTGGCTGGCAGCATCCTCAGGTGACTTGGGGTCAGGCGGTCACAGTCTGACCGACTCTTCTGGGCTGCAGTTTGAATTTCTCTGGTTACCTTTATGCAGCAAAGATTGTCCATTCACGAGCCATTGTGGCTTCTCTGGTGTCTACATCGAGCTGTTCAACTTAAGCTTGCATGGCCTTGGAAAAGGGCAGTTTTAGTTCTCAATAACTCAAGTCAAAGGATGGGAAAATGTTAGTTTGGATGATTGCAGCCAAACGTTTAAGGAAACTAGAAAAATTCAGAAACAGGTCCAGTTTATAGGTAGGAAAAAATGAACTCAAGAGACACTGAACAGTACTAGAATCTAATATCCATAAAGGTGTATTATAGTTTTTATTGAAACAAATTTTCTCTCTAAAATCATTCCCATTTTTACCAAAAATAAGCAAATTAAGACTAATTTATTTACAAAATAAGTCTAGTTTTAATAAACTTGTCCTGGTTATATGTACAGGTCCAGCAAGAATAGTAATTAACCTCATAGGCACTTTTAAAATACGCTTTGTGGGAATTTTTATAAAGAATCTTCAGATTAAACATAAAACAGCCTTTTGAGGCGAAGGAGCCCAGGAGGAAACTTGCCATCTGACTTTACCTACAACCTATAGGCTGGGGGTTCTCTCTTCTCAAGGTCCCCAACACATTCTGAGGTTCTTTCTTTGCATCTCCCAGTAAGCAATTAAAATTTTTTTATTGATTTTAGAGAGAGAGGAAGGGAGAGAGAGAAACATCGATTTGAAAGAGAAACATCAACCGGCTGCCTCCTGCACCCCCTACAGGGGATCGAGCGACAACCCAGGCGTGTGCTCTGACTGCGAGTCAAACCTGTGACCTTTGGGAAGCAACAACTAAGCCACTCCGGCCAGAGCACCCAGTAAGCAATTTTTGTTCCTTAGCTGGAAAGAGTTTTTACCATGTAAGCAAGGTACCAGGTTGTTTTCCCAAAGGGCTTTTATTGGCTTCCATAGTCAGTCTTAATTCCATAAGGCTTTCTCGTCAAATCTGAGTCTGTGCATTTCTCTCTCAAATATGACATCCCAGTCAAAGCCTTCTAATATAACTACTTTCCAATTGTGTTCTGTTATAAAGGGAACATACTGTTAGTGAACTTATGCAAACAAATATATTGCCACAAAAAGAAAAATAATCATTAAGAGTTTGCAAAGTCTGTAGGTATCAGTTGGAGAGAAAAAAATAAATGTTTCAATACCACTCACAGAGTTGGAATTTACCAGATTGCTATAAGTCACGGGTAGCTTAAAAATTATTTCTTAAATCTGCAAAACAATAGCATTTTAAAATCAGCAATATTTCAAATAAGAAGTCATAAAATTGTAACCTTTCTCATCAGTTTTTTCAGTCCTGTGTAATTAAACTTGCTCTGCTTGAATCCAGTTTCCTGTTAGTTCCGTGGTCTTGCCTGGTAATATAGAGTAATAGGGTCAGTCCTAATTCCAAGAAGTTCGCAAGGCTGTCTATCAAGGTTTATATGGTTTGCTCAGTGAAATGGATGCTTTAATCACTAGAAATTGTGGAAGGTATACCCTAAGTGGAAAACACATTTACTAACAGTTTGTTTGGTTTTTGCCATTGTAAGGGCATCAGCTTTGTGGCAGGCCGAAGTTTCAACCTGTCCAGAAAACATACAACAAGGACATGTTCATAACCCAGCGTCCGTGGCAGTTGAGTGAAGTCCAGCCCAAATGTCCTATGGTAGAGGAACGCAAAAACTGAGGAAAATGCCAGGGAGCTGGGAACAGCCCACTGGCTGTCTTGGATTTCCGTGGCACCAACTATTTACAGCCATTGTTAACTCATCATAATTTCTCTGATTTGGGGCAGACTGTTGCCATGTTACAAGAACATCAGAATGACAGGAGTTTGGCAAGGAGGTGTCATCTTTATAAAAACGGAATGGACTCCGTCCACATGTGCCACGACCTACGCCTCAGGGTTAGTCACTGTAGTGTGTCCCTCAGTTGTGATAACAGACATTTTATGTCAGAACATCCTAGATTATCAACAATTTCACATACATTTCTGGAACATTTAAAACATATATAAAGACAACCTAAAGAAGGCTCTGTTATTTTTTATTGTACAGTGCTTGTCATGGAATTTCAACACAACAAATTACACCTAATTAGTTTTATATTTATCTTTTGTAAGGAAAGAAAACTAATCTTTTGAGGTGTTGCAAAGACCTTCTGGAACACCCCAAAGTTAGTCCCAGGTCAAGACTCTTATTTATAATTTACATTTTGGGAAGTTTTTCAAACTATATAAAAAGTTTTGGATATTTGACTTTTAATATGGTTGTAAGTGATTATAAAGCTGTACTTTATCTGTTTAACCAACATGGCAATAGAAGATTTCAGACACAGGCAGAAGTTAATCTTTAGCAAAACTTAGTTCTCACTATTGAGGAGATTTAGTCTTCTTAAACAATCAAAGATGATTAAGAAAACATAAAATAAAAATTATTTTGATAAAACATAGAATCTTTGCTTTCTAGGCAGAAAACTTCATCACAGTATCAGTAGCACACTAATTGGCCTTTCAGCAGAGACAGGAGACCAAACTCTAATTCTGTACCCATGTACTTTTGATATTTAAATTCACTTACTTGATAAAGTATCAGTTTTTTTCATTTTGACCACATAAAATTTCCTTTCTCAAGGTTCTTTCTTTTTTATGCACCCTCTACAACTTTTTGTGTCCCTTTTGGTACACAGTGTCATTCTCTCTCATTCTTCCATTAACAAAAACATGTCTTCATATTTCATACCTTTTAACAAAATATTTTTTAAAATTGATTTCAGAGAGAGGAAGGGAGAAGGAGAAGTAGAAACATCAATGATGAGAGTCATGGACCTGCTGCCTCCTGCTCGCCCCCTGCTGGGGAGCGAGCCCGCAACCCGGCCTGTGCCCCGACCAGACTCGAACCCCGGTCTCCTGGATCATGGTCGATGCTCAGCCGCTGGGCCGCGCCAGGCGGGCTGTATTTCATACCTTTTTAAAAAGCCAAAACATATATTTTTTGTATACACCGTTCCTTTTCCTATTATTTTTAATTTCTGTAGCTTTAATTACGTATTAGAATTTGCAACTTTAAAAAACTTTAATTTGTGCCCGGCCGGGCGTGGCTCAGCAGTGGAGCCTGGACCTAGGATCCAGGCGATCAGGGTTCAATTCCTGGTCAGGGCACAGGCCCCGGTTGCGGGCTCGATCAGTGACGCTCTCATCATTGATGTTTCTGTCTCTCTCTCTCCCTCTCCTTTCCTCTCTCTGAAATCAATAAAGATATATTTTAAAAAATAAAATAAAATAATAATAATAATAAAAACTTTAATTTGTAATGAATGCTCGGAAGTAAGCAATTGTAAACTGTTATGCCAGTATTCTTTAGACTGATACATTTATGAACACATTTAATAAATCCTAAAAATATATTTTTTTATAGCACAGTTGTTCTTATGTGGCACATGACATGTTTACTAGTGGATTCAGATATTTTTAGTTCCTTTATGATACTCAGAAAGTAGATAAATGTATGTTCAGTAATTAATGTTTTATCATTTTATCTTATTTGGAAATGGTGTAGGCGTTGAATGAATATTCATCATTTCATTTTAGCTAGCACAACTTTAAAGATTCAAGTTATCAAAAAGTTATAAAGCCTTTTAAGTACACATACAATATAATTATTGCTAAAGAGTTCACCTAAAAAAACCTTTTATCCTAATTATATTAATTTAATTTATTTGTTCCTAACAATTAGTTTAGATTACTTATGAAAATTTTATTATACCAAGATACTTGCTGATGAATTTTGCAACAGAGATAATTTGAATTTATTTGATTAATAAACCCGGGTAGAATTAAAGTATTATTTAATGTTGTTTATTCTAAAGATATGTCCATTTAATCAAACCAAATTTAAACCAGATTTAAATAAAATATTTTCCCATATCATGTGCTTCCGAAAAGCATTTAGATTAATTTCTGTGTGCGCTCTCCCTCTCTCTCTCTCTCTCTATATATATATATATACATATATATATAATTTTTTTAAAACTTTATTTCTAGAATTCTTATATAAGCACTTGGTTAAGCCATTTTAATAGAGGCATTTGGTTTGTTTGTTTATAAATCATCAATGGTATTCAGGGTAGAAAATACTACACAAAACACAGGAACACGTAAACAAACATATACAGAGATCTTTTAGCTGGGAAACAAGCATCATAGCAAAACTCACTAGTTTAGGAAAGAACAGCTGGAATTAAGTTAAATCGATCTGCTCAGATGGCTAAGGTTTTGTGGGTTTTTTCTTTTAATAAGAGTAACCTTTCTGAAATTGGCTTTTTTGTTGTTGTTAATCCTCACCTGAGGATATTTTTTTCATTGATTTTTTTAGAGAGAGTGGAAAGGAGAGGGAGAGACAGAGAAACATCAATGTGAGAGAGACACATCGATTGATTGCCTTCCACACATGCCCCAACCAGGACAGGCACTGAGCCTGCAACTGACTAGAATCGAACCCGAGACCCTTCAGTCCAAGGGCCAACGTTCTAACTACTGAGCCAAACCAGCTGGGGCTGAAATTTGCATTTTTAATAGAATTTATTGGGGTGACATTGATTCACAAAACCATACACGTTTCAAGTGTACAACTCAATAAAACTTCACCTGCACACTACGTCGTGTGCCCATCACCCCGAGCAAAGTCTCTCCACCCTCATTCATCCCCTCTTTGCCCACCTCCACCTATTCTCCCACCCAACCTTTCCTGTATCTATGTGTTATATATGTTTTTTTCTTAATCCCTCCACCTTTCATACAGCCGCCCCCAACCCCCCTTCCCTCTGACAGATGTCAGTCTGTTCCATGTATCCCTCTTTTTCTATTTTGTCAATTTGGCTTGTACATTAGATTCCACATATAAGTGAAATCATGTGGTATTTGTCTTCCTCTGACTGGCTTAGTTTACTTAGCATTATTATAATCTCTAGGTCCATCAATGCTATCACAAAAGGTAAGATTTCCTTCTTTTTTACAGCCAAGTAATATTCCATTCTGTGAATGTCCCACAGCTTTTTTATCCCCTCATCTACTGATGGGCACTTGGATTGTTTCCAGATCTTAGCTACTGTAAACTGTGCTGCTATGAACATAGGGGTGCATATATTCTTTCTGATTAGTGTTTCAGGATTCTTAGGATACATTCGTAGGAGTGGGATCACTGGGTCAAATGGCAGCTCCATTTTTAATTTTTTGAGGAACCTCCACACTGTTTTCCACAGTGGCTGCCCCAGTCTGCGTTCCCACCAGCAGTGCACCAGGTTCCCCTTTCTCCACACCCTCGCCAGCACTTGTCATTTGTTGATTTGTTGATGGAGCCATTCTGACAGGTTTGAGGTGACACCTCATTGTGGTTTTAATTTGCATCTCTGATGATTAGCGACCTTGAGCATTTTTTCGTATGTCTCTTGGCCACCTGTGTGTCCTCTTTGGAGAAGTGTCTATTCAGGTCCTTTGCCCATTTTTTAATTGGGTTGTTTGTCTTCCTCTTGCTGAGTAATATGAGTTCTTTGTACACTTTGAAAATTAGCCCCTTATCAGATGCATCCTTGGCAAATATGTTTTCCCAGACCGTGGGGTTCCTTTGTATTTTGAGGCTGTTTTCTTTTGCTGTGCAGCAGCTTTTTAGTTTGATATAGTCCCATTTGTTTATTTTTTCTTTTGTTTCTCTTGCCTTAGGAGGTGTATCGGTGAAAAGTGCACTACGTGGGATGGCTGTGACTTTACTGCTTATGTTTTCTTCCAGGATTTTTATGGTTTTGTGACTTACATTTAAGTCTTTTGTCCATTTTGAATTTTTTCTTGTGTATGGAGTGAGTTGGTGATCTGGTTTTAAGTTTTTGCATATACCTGTCCAATTTTCCCAGCATCATTTATTGAATAGACTCTTACTCCATTGTATACTCTTGCCTCCTTTTTCAAATATTGACTGACCATATGGTGTGGGTCTATTTCTGGGCTCTCTTTTCTGTTCCATTGATCTATATGCCTGTTGTACCAATACCAGGCTGTTTTGATTACAATGGCTTTGTAATACAGTTTGATATCTGGTAAAGTGATTCCTCCGTGTTTTTCTTTCTCAAGATGGCTGTGGCTATTGAGGGTCTTTTTTGGTTCCATATAAATTTTTGGAATATTTGTTCTAGCTCTGTGAAATATGCTGTTGGTATTTTAATAGGAATTTCACTGAATCTATAAATTGCTTTGGGTATATGGACATTTTAATGATATTAATTCTTCCAATCCATGAGCATGATATATTCTTCCACTTGTTTATATCTTCCTCTATTTCTTTTTTCAACGTCCTGTAGATTTCTGAGTACAGGTCTTTTACATTCTTGGTTAAGCTTATTCCTAGGCATCTTATTTTTTTAGTTGCTATGGTAAATGGTTATTTTTTAATTTTATTTTTTTTCTTTCTCTTTCTGAGACTTCATTGTTAGTGTATAAAAATACCGTCAATTTTTGGATATTAATTTTTTTTCCAGCTACCTTACCGATTTTATTTATCAGTTCTATTAGTACTTTAGTGAAGTGTTTCAGGTTTTCTTTATACAGTATCATATCATCTGGGAATAATGACAGTTTTACTTCTTCCTTTCCAATTTGGAAACCTTTTATGTTTTCTTCCTGTCTGATTGCTGTGGCAAGGACTTCCAGTACAATCTTGACTAAGAGTGGTGGAAGCGAACAACTCTGTCTTGTTCCTGCTTTTTTAAGGGAAATGGTTTTAGTTTTTGCCCATTGAGTATGATGTTGGCTGTAGGTCTGTCATATATGGCCTTTATTATGTTGAGGTATGATCCCTCTATCCCCACTTCGCTGAGAGTTTTCATCAAAATGGGTGCTGGATTTTGTTGAATGCTTTTTCTGCATCTATTGATATGATCATATGATTTTTGTCCTTCAAATGTGATACATCACATTTATTTTGTGATACATCACATAAACAAATTTGCGAATATTATACTAGCCTTCCATCCCCGGAATAAATCCCACCCACTCATGGTGTATGATCTTTTTAACATATTGCTGGATTCAGTTTGCTAGTATTTTGTTGAGAATTTTAGCATCTATGTTCATCAGGGATATTGGCCTGAAATTTTGTTTCTTTGTAGTGTCTTTATCTGGCTTTGGGATTAGGGTGATGCTGGCCTCATAAAAAGAGTTTGGGAGTTTTTCCCCCTCTTGAATTTTCTGGAATAGTTTGAGAAGAATAGCTGTTAATTCTTTGAATGTTTGGTAAAACCCACCTATAAATCCCTCTGGTCCAGGACTTTTGTTTGCTGGGAGTTTTTTATTACTGCTTCAATTGTTATCAGCCTATTCTTGCTTTCTGATTCTTCCTGATTCAGCTTTGGAAGATTGTATGTTTCTAGGAATTTGTCCCATGTTGTCCAGTTTGTTAGCATATAGTTGCTCATAGTATTTTCTTATGATCCTTTGTATTTCTGTTGGGTCAGTTTTGTCATATTGCCTCTTTCATTTCTAATTTTATTTATTTGGGTCCTCTCTCTGTTTCTTGGTAAATCTGGGTAAAGGTGCATCAGTCTTATTTATCTTCTCAAAGAACCAGCTCTTGATTTCATTGATCTTTTGAATTTTTTTTTTTTTTTTAGTCTCTATGTCATTAATTTCTGCTCTGATCTTTATTATTTCCTTCCTTTTACTTCCTTGGGGCTTTTCTTGCTGTTTTCTTTCTAATTCTTTTAGTTGTTTTGTTAGATGGTTTAGTAGAGCTTTTTCTTGTTTCTTGAGGTAGGCCTGTACTGCTATGAACTTTCCTCTCAGGACTGCTTTTGCTGTGTCCCATAGATTTTGGGTTGTTTTCTGTTCATTTTTGCTTTTTTCCAGGAAGGCTTTGATTTCTTCCTTGATCTCATTGGTAACTCATTCACTGTTTAATAACATGTTATTTAACCTCCATGTGTTTGAATGATTTTTTGTGTTTTTATTATAGTTGATTCCTAGTTTCATACCATTGTGATTTGAGAAGATGCTTTTTATTATTTCAACCTCCTTAAATTTGTAGACTGGTTTTGTGCCCTAACATGTGGTTCATTTTTGAGAGTGTTTCATGTGCACTTGAAAAGTATGTGTATTTTGCTCCTTTGGCATGAAATGTTTCTTAAATGTCAATTAAATCCGTTATCTGTAGTATATCATTTAAGGTCTATGTTTCCCTGTTAATTTTTTGTCTTGATGATCTGTCCAAGACAGATGATCACAGTAAGGTGTTAAAGTCCCCCACTATGATTGTGTTGTTGTCGATCTCCCCCAAAAAGTCCACCAAGAAATTTTTTATATATTTAGGTGCTCCTATATTAGGTGCATATATATTTTTAAGGGTTATTTCCTCCTGTTGTATCAATCCTTTTATTATTATGTAGTAACCTTCTTTGTCTCTTCTTATGGTCTTTATTTTGAGTCTATTTCATCAGAAATAAGTATTGCTACTCTAGCTTTTTTGTCGTTTCCATTTACATGGAATATTTTTTCCCCCATCCCTTCACTTTCAGCCTGTGTGAATCTTTTGCTCTCAGGTGGGTCTATTGTAGACAGCATATTATTTGGGTCCTGTTTTCTTATCCATTCAGCTACCCTATGTCTTTTGATTGGACCATTTATCTGTTTACATTTAGGGTTATTATTGATATGTACTTATTTAATGCCATTTTTTTCCCTTTATGCCGATGTACTTTTCTCTCAGTATTTCTTCTTCTTAAAGCAGTCCTTTTAGCATTTCTTGCAATGCTGGTTCGGTGGTACTGAACTGCTTTAGCCTTTTTTTGTCTGGGAAGCTCTTTATTTCACCTTCAATTTTAAATGATAGCCTTGCTGGATAAAGCAGTCTTGGTTACAAGTTCTTGCTTTTCATTATTTTGAGAACTTCATGCCACTCCCTTTTGGCCTGAAGTGTTTCTGTTGAGAAATCTGCTGTCAGCCTCATAGGGGCTCCCATGTACGTCACTGCTTGTCTCTCCCTTGCAGCCCTTAATATTCTCTTTTTGTTCTTGACATTTGCCATTTTATTTATGATGTGTCTTCAAGTGGGTCTCTTTGGGTTCCTCTTGTTCGAACCCTCTGTGCTTCCTGAAGTTGTGTGACTTTCTCCTTCACCAGCTTAGGACAGTTTTCTGTCATTATTTTCTCCACCAAGTTCTCTATTTCTCTATCCATTGCTCACTTTCCTCCCCTTCTGGCACCCTTATGATGCAAATGTTGTTTCACTTCATCTTGTCCCAAAGTTCCCTTAAACTGTCCTCATGCTTTTTAGGTGTTTTTTCTTTTTGCTGCTCTGATTGGGTGTTTTTTTCTACCTTACTTTCTAAATTCTTTATTCTATCCTCTGCTTCATTGAGCCTGCTTTTAATCCCCTCCAGTGTACTCTTGATATTAGATACAGTATTCTTCATTTCTGCCTGGTTATTATTTATCCTATCTGTATCTTTTTTCATGTTTTCACTAAGTTCCTGGACCTTCCCATTAAGTGTCTTGTAGTTCTCACTAATTTCTTTGAGCATCTTTATAACCATTACTCTAAACTCTATTTTTGATAACTTGCTCACCTCCATCTCATCAAGGTCTTTTTCTGGTGATTTTTCCTTTTCTTTAGTTTGGGGGTTGTTTCTTTGTCACCCCATTTTAGCTGTCTCTTTCCTTTTGTTCCTATGTATAAGCTAGAACTGCTATGACACCCAGTCTTTATGGGGTGGCCTTATGTAGTAAGTGTCCTGTGGGACACAGTGGTAAAGGCTCCTTGAACTCCTGCACTGAATGATCTAGTAATGTCCCTTGTGTGGGTTATGTAGACCCTCCTATTGTGATTGGGAGCTGATTGTTGTTGGCCCATTCTTTCACCCCACAGAAATGAGCTTAGCAGGATGGTGCCAGCTGGAGATGGGAGTGCAAATCCAATCCTCCCTTTGAATGGGGTGACACAGGATCTCAGACCTGAATAGGGAAACTAGCTGTTTTCCTTCTAGCTCAGCAGTGCCCTGTCAGGAACCCTGAGGGGATGCTCCAAAGGGGTCACACCAGATTCCCCGGCTCTGGGATATGTCACCTTTCCCATGTGTGGCTTCCCCAGGAGACATATGCAAGTAGAGCTTCAAGGGAGAGAACAAGGCTGCTCATCTCCTTCTGTCTCTGCAGTGCTCTGCTAGAGGCCTTGTTGGAGTGCCTGAGTGAGTCAGGTCCAATATCCAAGCTCTGCTTTGCACCCCCTTCCTCCAGTGGATATGAGATTAGCAGGGTTTTGCCAGAAGAATCTGGGGTACTGGTCTAATCTACCCTTTGATTGAGGTGGCCAGGGCCCTTAGCCCTCAAGAGGGGAGGTAGATACTCTCCTTTAAATCCCACACCAGAGCTCTGGAAGAGCAGCTCCTAGGGGGATGCCCCAGATTTCACAGTTCTGATTTGTACCCCTTTACCCTGTGAGGCTGCAACAGCAGGACAGTTTCAATGGGGCTTGGAGTGATAGATCAAGGCTTCCCTCTCCGCTTGGGGTAGCACTGGCTCTTGTAGGGGGTGGGATAGGGCTTGTCACTCCTCTCTCCTTGCAGCTCACTGCAAGAGGCCCTGATGTAGACCTCCAAGAGGGAGGCTCCAGATGCCCAGTTCTGACTTACAATCCCTCTCCCCTTTTGGTCTGCACTTGGCTGGTGGTGCAGACAGGTTTGGGGAATGCAAATACAGGTGGCCCCTTGTTGGAAGTGGTGCAGGTCCTCATCCCTCAAGAAGTGAGCTAGTCCCTTGCCCTACAGCTCTTCAGCACCCCGCCAGAACTCTTGAAAGGAGGTTCCTAGTGGGTCACACCAGATTTCACAGTTCTGATTTGTGACCCTTTTTCCCAGAAAACTTGTCCCTGCAGGATGGTGCAGGTGGGGTTTGTAGTGATAGCACAGGGCTACCCCTCTGCTTGGGGTTGCTCTTGCTCTTGTGGGGGGGGATGCCCTAGTGAAGGCCTGAGGGGGGGGTCCAAAGAACCAGTCTGGTTTGCACAAGGGTTGTGGGTCTGCCTTTGGCTTGTCCTGCAGGCAGGTTTTGGAATGCAAATTCAGACGGCCCCTTGTTGGGGGTGGTGTAGGTGCTTGGCCTTCAAGAAGGAAGCCAAGCACTTGCCCTACAGCTCAGGATCACACCACCAGAGCTCTTGAAGGGAAGCTCCTAGAGGACTCACCAGGCTTCACAGTTCTTATTTGTGACCCTCTTTCCCAGCAAGTGTGCCCCTGCAGGACAATGCAGGTGGGGTTTGGAGTGATAGCACAAGGCTTCCTCCTCTGCTTGGGGTTACACTGGCTCTTGAGGTGGGAGAGTAGAGAGCTTATCACCCCCCTCTATCCCTGAAGCTCACTGCCAGAAGCCCTGGTGAAGGCCTCTGAGGAGGGGTGCTCCAAAATCCCAGTTCTGGTTTGCACCTTGCTCCAGTGGTGGTTCTGCACTTGGCTTGAGGTGCAGGCAGGTTTTGGAATGCAAATCCAGGCTTTGGGAATGAAAATTCAGATGACCCATTGTTGAGGGTGGTGCAGGACCTTAGCAGGTTAGTTAGCTGCTGGCTTTCTTGCTTGGCTGTGCCTGGCCAGAGATCCTGAAGGGAGGCTTGCAAGTGTAGCTATCTGCAGCCTGAGGCCCTGCGCAGGGTGCCTTCCCATGGGGACTGCACCCACCTAACCTGTGGGAGGGGGAAGACTGGCTCTTGTTCCGCAGCCACTCAGTTCAATGTTCGTCTAAAGCTGTCTACAGTTTCTCCAGATGAAAAAGCACTGTTCAGGTCCCTTTTGGGTACAGCCTACAGTTCTTTGTACCAGACTCAAGCTTGGCAGGGTGGTGTCACCAGTATTTGGAGGACAGGGTTAGTGCACTTCTCCAGCTGGTGCTGTAAGAATAGAAGTGGGAGTGGCCTAGGAGATGGCATCTGGGGACAGTGTGGGATGTTAGATCAGGACCTCAGAAGCCTGCCTTCCTGATCTCCAGCACTTTGCAACCCTGATCTTCTCCTTCTGGCTTCCATATGCCCTGAGTCTCCTTCCCTCCCCCAGAGCTCCGGGTGAGTGCCTGAGAGCCAGTCCCTGTGCAGTGGCCTTTGCAGTGAACACCCTGGATTCAGGCAGACTCCCTCCCCTTTCCAGTGGACAAAGGCCTCACTTATTTTTGCTGCCAGATGCTATGCAGGCTCTTCTTCCAGGCCCTGGTGTTGTGGGTTAGGGGTCCTGGCATGGGATTGAGACCCTCTTTCCAATGGGGTGCTTTTGAAGCCACAATATTTTTCTAGCTTCACAGATGCTGCCCCTGGGTGCAGGGGCCAGCCCTTCTGTGCCTCCACCCCTCTTACCAGTCTTTGTGTAGCTTCTTTTTTTCTATCCTTAGATATAATACTCCTGTTCAGGTGTCCTTCTGTTGTTAATTCAGGTTAATTGCTCTAAGTCTTAGGTGTATCTCCCATTTGGAACTGGGAGCAGGTGTATATCGCTTTCACCTATTCCACCACCATCTTTAATCTCCACCCCTCTAGAAGTTTTTTTCAGCCTGTGTGAGTCTTTTGTTCTGTGGTGGGTGTCTTGGAGACAGCATATATTTGGGTCATGTTTTCTTACCCATTCAGCTACCCTATGTCTTTTGAGTGGAGCATTTAAACGATTTATACTTAAGGTTGTTATTGATAGGTACTTATCTATTGTCATTTTATTTCTTTATGCCTATGTTTACCTTTCTTTCTACTTCTAGTTCTTATTACAGCAGTCCCTTTATTTTCTTGCAATGCTGGTTTGGTGGCGATAAACTCCTTTAGCCTTTTTTTTTTTTTTTTCATCTGGGAAGCTTTTTATTTCACCATCTATTTTGAATGACAGCCTCACTGGAGAGAGTGTTCTTGTTTTCAGATCCTTGCTTTTCATTATATTGAATATTTCCTGCCATTCCCTCCTGGCCTGCAGAGTTGCTGATGAGAAATCAGCTGACAGCCTTATGGGAGCTCCTTTGTAGGTAACGGATTGCCTTTTTCCTTGCTGCCTTTAAGATTCTCTCTGTCTTGAATTTTTGGCATTTTAATTATGATGTGTCTGGGTGTGGGCCTCTTTGGATTCTTCTAGCTTGGGACTCTCTCTGCCTCCTGAACTTGTGTGATTGTTTCCTTCACCAGGTTAGGGAAGTTTTCTGCCATTATTTCTTCAAACAGATTCTCTGTCCTTTGCTTATTCTCTTCCCCTTCTGGCATTCCCATAATGAGAATATTGTTATGTTTCATGTTGTCCCACAGCTCCCTTAAACTGTCCTCCTGTTTTTTTTAATTGTTTTTTCTTTTGGGTTTCGATTGATTTTTTTCTACCCTGTCTTCTAATTCACTGATCCGATTCTCAGCTTCCCCTTCTGCTGTTTATTCCTCCCAATGTATTTTTTACTTTTACTATATCATTCTTAATTTTCTTCACAGTTTCCATCTTTTCTCATGCTGTTGAGCATCCTTACAATCAGTATTCTGAACTCTATATCTCATAGATTGCTTATCTCCATTTCATTTAACTCATCTTCAGTAAAATTCCTTTGCTCTTCCATTTGGGGCTTTTTTTTTTTTTTTTGTCTCCCCATTTTGGCTGCCTGTTTGTGTTTGTTTCTATGTATTAAGTAGATCTCTAGGACTCCCAGGCTTTTGGATGGTCTCTGTGCTAGCCAATGTCAGAAGCTGTTTGTGACTCGCTTTGAAAACCCTGTTTCAAGCTTTCCACAATGCACACCTTATGCTTTCCTCTGCTGAGGCTGGGTGTATTTGGACAGGATCAAGATGTGTACTAAGGTCGGCTTTCCCAAACCCTGGGTCCAGAAGAAAATAAGGAAAAGACTCAAAGCACCCAGAGGCTGATTGTTATTCACAGTTTCTTTACACCTTGCTGACCAGCTATTTGGAACCAGAACTCGCTTGTGTGGCTGACTACTTTTCTGCACTTGAATATTAAATGAAAGCATCTGAATAAACTTAAGTGTACTTTATTTTGTCCTGTCCTATATTTATATTACTATATGTGGAAACTAAACATTGCAGATATTTTAATATTTTTAAACATTTAATATTTTTTTAAATGTGATATGTTGTATAACATCTGTCTGCATGCAGTGGTACTAAATAAGTATTACATACATATTGTGTTTTACTATGTTTTCCCTTAGAAGAACATACTTTACACCCCTAGTGGAAATTTTTTTTTTTTTTTTTACTGCTTGTTACTATTTTTTGTAAAACTATCTTTTAAAACTTTTGCCATAATAAAAGATGGATGGAAATAATTAGATGTATTGCCTGTCATATCTCTGGAAATACTGACTGATGAGTTGAGAAAAAGGCATGCATAAAGAGGAAAACTAGGGACAGCCGAAATAAGTGTCAAGCAGTGAAGTGCAGACCCTAGTTATCTCATGACCAGTAAATGATATTGGGAATGGAAACACAAGTTAACTTGTGACCAGCCAGCAATGTTTTGGGGTTTAGATCCCAGAGTTCTCAGTGGAACCCCCCGGACAACTGAGATATTCCTCAGGAACTTCAGCTGCTGCCTGTGAGAGCCCACCCAGCCCTCTCATGCCTTCGTACTTCCTACCTAGCCTTCAGTTGATTATTCAGGATGGTTTTTCTCTATTTTAGTTGTAATTCTAGTTTGGTCCTGGGAGAATATAAGTGTAGCTTCCACTTAATCCACCACCATCTTGGAATCCCATGTATGGCCTTCATTATGTTGAGGTATGTTCCCTATATTCCCATTTTTCTGAGAGTTTTTATCATAAATGGGTGCTGAATTTTATCAAATGCCTTTCTCTGCATCTATTGATGTGATCATGTGATTTTTGTCCTTCCTTTTGTTTATGTGATGTATCATGTTTATTGATTTGTGAATATTGTACCAACCTTGCATTCCCGGAATAAATCCCACTTGGTCATGGTGTATGATCTTTATAATGTATTGCTGGATTTGGCTTGCTAGTATTTTGTTGAGAATTTTAGCATCTATGTTCATTAGGGATATTGGCCTATAATTTTCTTTCATTGTAGTGTCTTTATCTGGTTTTGGAATTAGGATAATGCTGGCCTCATAAAATGGATTTTTTGGAATAGTTTGAGAAGGATAGGTGTTAGATCTTCTTTGAATGTTTAGTAAAATTTGCTGTGAAACTATTTGGTGTAGGACTTGGGAGGTTTTTGGTTACTGCTTTGATTCCATTAGTTTTAATTGGCATATTCAGATATTCTGATTCTGTTTTTGAAGATTGTATGTTTAGAAGAATTCATCCATTTCACCCAAGTTTTTCAGTTTCTTGGCTTATAGTTGTTCATAGTTTTTTCTTAAAATCCTTTGCATTTCTTTGGTGGCAGTTGTTACTTCCCTTTCAATTGTAATTTTATTTATTTAGCTTCTCTCTCTTTTTTTCTTGATGATTCTGGTTAGTTATGTCAGTGTTGTTTATGTTGTTTATTTTTGCAAAGAACCAGCTGTTGGTATTTTTTACCTTTGGTTTTTTAGTTTTTGGTGGGTATTTTTTTGTTTTTTTGTTTGTTTTTGGTCTCTCTGTCATTTATTTCAGCTCAGATATTTATTATTTCCTTTTTTGTATTTACTGTGGGCTTTTTTGTTGTTGTTCTTTTAGGTGTAGGGTTAGATTTTTTATTTGAGATTTTTCTTGCTTCTTGAAGTGGGCCTGTAATGGTTTGAATTTCCTACTCAGGACTGCTTTTGCTGTGTCCCTTAGATTTTTTATTTGTTGTGTGTTCATTTTTGTCTCCAGGTAGCTTTTGATTTCTTCCTTAACCTTGTTGTTAACCCATTCATTGTTTAATAACATGTTATTTGACTTACTTGTGTTTGAGTATATTTCTGTTTTTATCTTGTCGTTGATTTCTAGTTTCACACTGTCATGGTCAGAGGAGATTTTTAATATGATTTTAATATTCTTAAATTTATTGAGACTTGTTTTGTGTCCTAACATGTGATTTATTATAGAGAAAGTTCACTTGTGCACTTGAAAATAATATATATTCTGCTGCTTTTGGGTGAAATGCTCTGAAAATATCAATTAAATATATCTGATCTAGTGTTCATTTAAGGCTGCTGTTTCCTTGTTTATTTTCTGTCTGGAAGACCTATCGATGTCCATGGGGTGTTAAAATTCGCTACTATGATTGTATTACTGTCAATCTCTCCCTTTATGTCCATCAGGATTTATTTTATATATTTAGGTGCTCCTATGTTGGATGCATAAGTGTTTACAAGGGTTATATCCTCTTGTTAGATTGCTCTCTTTATCATTTTGAAATGTCCTTTGTCTCTTAAACACTTTATTTGTTTGTTTGGTTGGTTTGTTTTGTTTTGTCTTAATCCCTACCAAGGATAATTTTTTCCATTGCTTTTCAGAGAGAGAGAGAGAGACATTGATGGGAGAGACACTCATCAATTGGTTGCCTCCCACTCAAGCACTGACTCTGGCCAGGGGTTGAACCTGCAACTGAGGTACATGCCCTTGGCCAGAGTCAAACCCAGTATCCTTCAGTCCAAGGGCTAACGCTCTAACCACTGAGCAAAACTGGCTAGGGCATATCATTTATTTTTTAATTTTTAAAAATATGTCTTTATTGATTTCAGAGAGAGGAAGGAAGGAGAGAGAGAGATAGAAACATCAATGATGAAAGTCATTGATTGGCTGCCTCCTGCTCACCCCCGACTGGGGATTGAGCCTGCAACCCTGGCATGTGCCCTGACTAGGAATCGAACTGCGATCTCCTGGATCAAAGGTCAATGCTCAACAACTGAGCCATGCCAGCCAGGCCATATCCTTTTTTTTTAAAGTCTATTTTGTCAGATACAAGTATTGCTACCCCTGCTTTTTTTCTTCTGTGTCCATTTATTTGCATGGAATATTTTTTCCAACCTTTTACTTTTATTCTGTGTGCATTTTTTTGTTTGTTTTGAGGTGGGTGTCTTGTAGACAGTATATATATGGGTCATGTTTCCTTTTTCTTTTTTAAAAGATTTTTTAAATTAATTTTTAGAGTGGAAGGGAGAGGAAGAGCGAGAGAGAAACGTTGATATGAGAGTGAGACATCTATTAGCCAATAGACATCTATTAGCCTTCCACACACACCCTGCCCTGGATTGAGCTCAAACCCTGGGCATGTGCCTTGACCAGGAATTGATCCAGCAACCTTTTGATGCATGGGACAACAGCCAACCAACTGAGCCACACCACAGAGCTGGTCTTGTTTTCTTACCCATTCAGCTACCCTATGTCTTTTTATTGGAGCATTTAATTTTTCTTTTACCATTCAGTCGTAGATTTGCCTTTTAAAAAATTACTGTGGGTTACACCATTGCTGCTTTCTTTTTATTTTTTCTCTTTTCCCTTAGTGCTTCAAAATTGTCATCTAGTTATGGCCTTATTTTATGATCTCCCATGTCTACAGTCTAATTGTGGACTTTGAGGGTACCATTCCCTACACTTGGGGACAGCTATTTGCTGTATGTTACATTAGTAATTATACTTACTGACATTCTGTTCCCTCTTGATCAGTATATTGCAACACTGACTTGGTCTTTCTGACCAATTCATTTATTTTGATATTTTACAAAAACTATTTGTACCCTGTGTGCAGGAAATTGAGTTAATTATAGTTTTCAGTTTGTCTTCAATGTTATCATCAATGTGCTTCAGATAAGATGGTCATTTCTTATTTATTTTTATCCCTTTTACTCGCCACCCCTCACACTCACTGTCATTCTCCCCAGAGGATAAATTTGCTCTGATACATGTGATATGGTTGCCATTTATCCTTGAATTTGTGAGGTATCTGTAAAATTTAAATTGTTGGTATTTTTTTTATAGAAATGGTACTGTGCTATATATTCTACTCAGTTTCTTTTTTTTCCCTTAACACTAAATTGATATTTCTGGTTTATTCTAACTGATGCCTCACTCCCTAGTGTGGAGGTACACCACATTTTACTCGTCCTGCTTCCAGCTGCGATAGTCAGTCCTGCAATAAATTCCTTCACAAACCATTTTCTTGTAGAAAGTGAGACTTTCTTGGACAAGAGTGAGGTTGCTTTATTACTGGATGTACTAATACTTTGTTTGACTAAGTATCACCACATTATTTTCTCAATTGGATGCACCATTCTACAACCCTCTCAGTGCACAAGGTCATAAAATTAAGTTCTTGAATTTATGTGATAGGGCAGAGGATGTTATTTTGCTGTGTTTCAGAAGGACTTAAATTTTTTTCTACTAGGAGAATTTAAAAGGGCCAATAATTGTAATTGGAAAGGGAAGATAACTGCATGAAATGTTTAAATTTGGGGGCTTTAAGCATTTGTTGTGGAACAATCTATGCCAATTAAGCATAGATTAAAATATCCAGCCTTTGTTTTTTTCTTTAAAGTTAAAAGAAATGAGAGTCTCCCTAGAGGTCTGCTGAGACGTCAGATTTGTTTTTAGAGCATAAAGCCCTAAATGACCCATGAAGAGCAACAGATTTTGAATAGGAACAGAGGATCAGAAATAGGAAGCTCAAAGGGAAAAGGAAAAAAATGTATCTTTGGATTCAGTAATAAAACAGACATGACTCGTGGAAGGACAGCTTGCATACACACATATCATTGGCCTGTTACTCTTTATTTTATTAGATGAGTAATTGAATCAGTTGTGACAGAGGCATTATATATAATAAATTTTTATCACAGGAGCAACATTTTTACATTGAACATTGTTGTTAGTAATGTAAATAATATCATATATAACAACAGGCTTATAAACCAAAGAAAGCTAAAGGTTGCAAAAAATCAAAATTTATGTTTAGAAATCCAGTGTTAGATCTATTAGGTGCCATTAATGTGTGTGATTAAAAATCTAATGTAACAGTTAAAGCATGCATTTAGGGATAGGCAAACGCCTTAGAAACAGAATGAAATAAATATGAGGTTGGACCGTGTGTTCAAGAACTCTAGTAGAGTAAGATAATAGTCTAATCTAGTTTTTACATAAATATGTACTGGGAGTTGATTACAGGATTGGAATATTAGTGGTTCTTATCTGGGCAAGAATGGTGTATTGGGGTAAAGCCAGGCTCCTGTCACTAAGAAATGTGAGAGCTTACTGCCCATGGTCCAGGTATGCTGGATAGCTCTGCTTCCTGTAGCCACTCAGGGGCAAAGTTTCTTGAAAGCTATCGCATCATTGCCTAGAGCAAGGACTGGCAAACAGATCCAGAAGTAAATACTTTTAGCTTTGTGAGCCATGTGATTGCTGTCATAGCTACTCAGTTCTGCAGTTATAGCCCCAAAGCAGCTGTAGACAAATGCATCACTGAATGGACATGACTGTATTTCATTAAAAACTTTGTAAACAGCCTGGCCGGGCGTGGCTCAAAGGTTGAGCGTCGACCTAGGATCCAGGCGATCGGGGTTTGATTCCCGGTCAGGGCACATGCCCGGGTTGAGGGCTCGATCCCCAGTCGGGGGCCTGCAGGAGGCAGCCGATCAATGACTCTCATCATTGATGTTTCTCTCTCTCTCTCCTTCTCCCTTCCTCTCTCTGAAATCAATAAAGATATATTTTTTAAAAAAAACAACTTTGTAAACACACAAATTTGATTTTCATATAATTTTTGTGTGACATGAAGTATTATTTTTCTGTTGACTTTTTTCAACCATTCAGAAATATAAAATCTAATTTTGGCTTTTGGGTGGAGGCCTGGAGTTAGCCTGAGGGCTGTAATTTTATGACCTCTGCCTAGGGCATTGCCAGCTGCTTAGAACTGGGTGCTGCCACTGGGAAAAAAGAAAGGTAGGGGAGATGCACCCAGTTTCTTAAGATAATGACCTTGTCACAACAAATACAATTTTTAATCCTATTTAATTGATGAGAACTGAATTATTTGGCTTCACTCAATGACAAATGACCTGCTGTTGTGAGTCAGCCACGTGCTTGAATGAAGGGAATAGATTTTGATGGACAGCTTTTAGTCCCTGCTTCTGGTGATTTTCCTCTATTATATGCTTCTGATTCGATGCATGTGTCTCTACCCCAAACCAGGGGCAAAGAGTTAAATCACGGACATTTATTTACTATGTGGCTGAGGATTACTGAAGTTACAGTAGTTTTACTATACATAAATAAATTGGTATTTAAGGAACAGTGGTTAATTTTTCCCCAGGAAGATTGGCAAGGGTTTACAGATCAAGATAATAATCTAGACTCAGAAATATGTCTTTTCAGCCACACAGTTTGTCACCTTGTTCTGACACCTTCCTGTGTGGTTCTGCTACATACTTGGAGCTGACGGGCTTCATCCTCCCTAATTACTAAACATTCAATTTGAGCAAATTACTTCACTCTTCTTGGTTCAGTTTACTTGTCTATAAAACACAGACAATAATAATAAAACAGTAAATTGTTGCGATGATGTTTAAATGAATTAATATATAACTTAGAATGATTCCTTGAACATCTAAATGTAATATCAGTGCTTATTTTATTGCTATATATTATTATATTACATATAAATAGGTCACTATGCATATGCTTATGTGTATTTCATATATTTTTATATATTTGTTATATTTACATAGAACTCTCATTTTCTGGCTCACGCTGAATGAACTCCATATTCTATTACTCCTGTGATCTGTTAACTGTTCTTTGTGTGTTTTATTTTTCTTTCTTTTGCAGATCAGGATATTGGTTCTGAAACTTCACAACAGGGAATGTCTGAAAAAGTTTCAATCAAGTCTGAGAGAATTGATCTTTTCACAAGAGATAACTCATATTTCATTTTAGAATTGTGGCAAGATAGTGAACAGACAGGGAGATATGAGGAAAACCAGAACAAACCTTTAAGTCACACTGTCTTCATCAACAAAGAAACACTAGCTAGTGAGAAGGACTATGGATATAAGGACATTGTAAACACCACACACACTTTAGTCCTACAAAAAAAAAGACTCTATAACTCATTTGGAGAGAGTTTGAAGCCTATTGTAAGCTTATGCAATTATAATAGAAACAATGTAACAGAAAGTCTTGATCAAAAGATTATTGGATATGGTAATATTTTTACTCATACAGATTCTTATACAGAAATGAATGCTTGGGAATGTAATCAATGTAAGAAACTTCTCAGTCATAAGCAAGCTCTAATTCAACATCAAAATATTCACACTGGGAAGAACCTTTATGGATTTTCTGGTTGTGTAAACATCTTCACCCAGAAGTCACACCTCTTTGCACATGATAATATTTATACTGAAGACAAACAGAATGATTGCAGCAAATGTGAGACAGTCTTTACTCAGAATTTCCAACTTGCTATACCTCAGAAGGTTTATACAGGAGAGAAATCTTATATATGCTCTGGGTATGGGAAGGACAGTTCCCTCAAGTCAAACCATGAGAAAAGTCATACTGCAGGAAATTACTATAAATGCATTGAAAAGCCTATATTCAGAAGTCAGATCTGTTCAGATGTCAAGGAATTCATTCTGGAGAAAAACCCTATAAATACAGTGAATGCGGGAGAAACATCTCTCAGCAGTCAAACCTCAATACACATAAAAAAAGTCATAGTGGAGAGAAACACTTTGAATGTACTGAATGTGGGAAAGCCTTCACAAGGAAATCAACACTGAGTATGCACCAGAGAATTCATACAGGAGAAAAACTGTATGTTTGCACTGAATGTGGGAAGGCCTTTATCTGGAAGTCACATTTTATTACACAGGAGAGAATTCATACTGGGGAGAAACCTTATGAATGCACTGACTGTGGGAAATCCTGTATAAAGAAGTCACAACTCCATGTGCATCAGCGAATGCACACAGGAGAGAGTCCCTTTATATGTTCAGAGTGTGGGAAGGTCTTCACCCACAAGACAAATCTCATTATACACCAGAAAATTCACACTGGAGAAAGACCCTGCATCTGTAATGAGTGTGGGAAGGTCTTTACTGACAGGTCAAATCTCATTAAGCACCAGAAAATTCATACTGGAGAGAAACCCTATAAATGCAATGACTGTGGAAAATCATTCACCTGGAAGTCAAGGCTCAGAATACATCAGAAATGTCATGCTGGAGAGAGACACTCTGAGTGCAGTGAGTGTGGGAAAGCATTCATTCAGAAGTCAACACAGTATGCACCAGAGAATTCATAGAGGGGAAAACCCTATGTTTGCACTGAATGTGGGAAGGCCTTCTTCCACAAGTCACATTTTATTACACATGAGAGAATTCATACTGGGGAGAAGCCTTATGAATGCAGGGACTGTGGGAAGTCCTTTATTAAGAAATCACAACTCCATGTGCATCAGCGAATGCACACAGGAGAGCGACCCCACGGATGTGCTGACTGTGGAAAGGCTTTCACTGACAGATCAAACCTCTTTACTCACCAGAAAATTCTTACTGGAGAGAAACCTTATAAATGTAGTGACTGTGGAAAAGCCTTCACTCAAAAGTCAGGCCTCCATATACATCAGCAGTCTCACACTGGAGAGAGACAATATGAGTGCAATGAATGTGGAAAAGCCTTTGCAAGAAAATCAACGCTAGTTATGCATCAAAGGATTCACACAGGAGAGAAGCCCTATATTTGTACTGAGTGTGGGAAGTCCTTCATCCAGAAGCCCCACTTAAATCGACATTGGAGAGTTCACTCTGGAGAGAAGCCTATGAGTGCCGTGACTGTGGGAAGGCCTTCAGTGAGAAATCACAGCTCCATGAGCATGAGCGACCTCATGCAGGAGAGACCACGCGCATGTGCTGAACGTGAAGGGCCTTCACCATCAGATCAGATCTTATTAAACACCAGAAAATTCACACTAAACAAAAACCCGATAAATGTAGTGACTCTAGGAAAGCCTTACACTGGAAGACACAACTCAGTATACATCCGAAATCTGGTACTGAGGAGGTGGAGTGCCCAATGCCACAATCGTGGTGTGGGGATAAAACGCTGTGAGGTGCTATAGCTTCACTAAGAAGCAGGCGGTAACCAACGCCACCTTTCCTCTAATCGTCAGCACAAATGTCTGGATCACACTGCTGATGTAGTTACACTCATGGGGAGAAACTTTAGAGACAGTGTCTAAGCAACATATAATGGTCTTGCTTGGCTAACGACAGACTCTGGCATCGTCAAGCTCCTGCAGATAAAGGTAAACATGTAGGAGATTGCAGCATTCTTTCTTGTTTCGCATTTTGGATAAACAGCTTGATGAATTCAGAGCTGTTGAGTGTTTCATGCCCTGGGTAGCAAAAATACTTAGGTATTTTAATTACTAAGCACCCTAAAGACACTGAGATCAAGGCAAAAGTACAATTTAGGTCTGTAATAAAGAGAAGCCAGAAGGTTCTGTGAAAATTGACATTAAAGCCTCTACTTTCTTTGGGAAATCACTATTTTTTACTGTAGTGATACTAATAGATACTAAGAAAACTTTAAATATACACTTTGGCTTGAGATTGGAAAACCAGAACCCCAGGCTTACCTGAATATTTACAGACATCTTTGTTTATTTAACCCTCAAGAGAGGATACTTTTTCCTTTGCTTTCCGGAGAGAGTGGAAGAGGAGGTGGGGAGGGGAGAGAGACATCAAGACATCAGGTGGTTGCCTCCTGCACACGGCCTGGGCCAGGGTCGAGCCTGCAACTGAGGTATGTGTCCTTGGCTGGAATCGAACCCAGGACCCTTCAGTCCACAGGCTGACGCTCTGACCACTGAGCCAAACCATCCAAGGCTTTCCAGGCATCTTTAGATAACCAATGTGTTCTCTCATTTATTAATTCCCTTCATGGCAGCAGGTAACTCACCCCCAACCGGTGTAAAGTGCTCCCCGACTATATTTCAAAAGTGACCAGTTGTGTAAGCCATTGACTACCTGTCACCTTATAACTGCCCTGAAATCATGGAACTTAACCACAGGTCACAGATCCAGACATGGGCACTTCACATTCTCAGCCTCATCCACAGAAACCTACACTTTTTTCTTTTTAAACTGATTCCTGTTCAAAAAAGAGACAATTTAGGAAAATGGCTCTGCCCCAGCCAGTGTGGCTCAGTTGGTTGAGCGTCGTCAACCAACTTTCATTAATGCCATCTTGGCAGTGGCCACGTACGAGTTCCAAACCCAGGCGTTGCCAGGCCCAGACTGAGCGTCACCCACGCACCAAGAGTCACTGTCCTGATTCCTGATCAGGTGCAGGGGGCAGCTGATCAATGTTTTCTCTTTCTCCCTCTCCCTTCCTTTCTCTCTAAAAATCAATAAAAACATTTTTTGAAAAAGAAAATAGGTTTCAAAACCCAGAATTCTTACCTTCCAATTTTGTTAAAACATTCTTTACATATTCATTACATGCTAGGTTATTATGAGAATCAATTGTTTTGAATTCAAGCGTGTTTTTTAATAAGATGTTAACAGCTGCACATTTGGAAGAATACTCCTGCTATCCCTTCTTAATCTTTACAAATCAATATTATTTAATTGTGTTTTCAAACCCTCTATATCTTTTGTTTCTTACTCCATCAGACACTGAAGTGTCTCATAATCTTTCAGAATAATCATGAATTTGTCTCTTAGATCTACCAATTTTGGCTTTACATAACTTGAATCTTCGTTTTTATATACATTTAAATTTAGAAGTTTTCCTTTTTTCTGGTTAATTGAAGCTTAATCATTATGAAAGTCCCTCTTTAATCTCTAGTGATGCTTTTTGCCTTAAAATTTACTATGTCAAATCATAATATTATTACAATATGAATACTTATTAAATTAATATTCACACCATTTTCTGAACAAGGTAATAAGTTAGAACATTAATTCCATTTATTATCTTTTTTACTTATATGGTGTTGATGTGATGTGTTTGAATTCTGGATGTAGTTGATATGGCCAGCCATTGTTTCAGAGTTAACATTCATTTAAATTAACCCACATATTTACCTTTTCATTAATTTTTTATTCCTTCTTCTAACTTCGTCCAGAATTATTTTTCTTCTGACTAAAGAACGTCCATTAGTATCTTTTTTTTTTTTTTTTTTTAACCCTCACCCGAGGGTACTTTTTTCCATTGCTTTTCAGAGAGAGTGGAAGGGGGAGGGAGAGAGTGAAAGATGAATGTCAATCAGTTGCCTCCCGTTGGGTGCCCCAACCAGAGATCAAACCTACCACCTAGATATGTGCCTTGACTAGTACTCGGATTCACCACCTTATCGGTGCAGGAGAAGGTGCTGCGACCAACTGAGCCACCTGGCCAGGGCTCGCCTCCACTTTTGAAAGACATTTTTATAGGTATAGAATTCTAGGTTGGCAGTGATTTTCTATTAGTATTTTGAAGATATTTTGTCTCTCATTGTTAGTTGAAAAGTAAGCTTTCAGTCTAATTATTTTTACGGTAATATGCCCCCCCCCCATTATTTCACTCCTTTAAAATTTATGTCTATGCCTTAGGCTGTTAGCAGTTGCACAGTGACATGCGTTGGTATGATTTTCTATGTATTTATCCTACTTGGGGTTTGCAGTATGTTTTTAAATCTGTAGATTAGTGGGGATTTTCTTTTTGCACATTTTTGGAAATTTCTAGTATTTATTGAAATTATGCATGTGTCAGACATTATATATTAAAAGTTGTAGAGCCCTGGCAGGTTAGAGCATCAACCCACAGACTGAAGGTTCCCGGGTTCGATTCCAGCCAAGGGCAGGTATCTCGGTTGCAGGCTCGATCCCTGGCCCAGGTCAGGGCACGTGTGGGAGACAACCAATTGGTGTGTCTCTCTCACATGATGTTCCTCTCTCTCTCTCTTTCTCCCTCTCTCTCAAAAAGTTGTAAGTTGGATGGTCTGGATGATATCATCTTCCTGAGAGAATTTACTTTTACTTATGACCTGACTAGGCTAAAAACACTAGCAATTCCCAATTACCTTTATCCAATCATGTGCTGAGATTATTGGAAATGGGGCTTCAGTCCCTGTGAAGGTTTGTCTTTTTTATTTTTTTTAACTTTTATTCCTAGGGGATACTCTTAAGGTTTAGAACTTTGAAAGAATTATCAGTCCCATCATTGGAAGGGCCTTAATTCTAGTATTTGTCCTTTTAGTCTCATAAGTTTGTTAAAAACTGTCTTAACCCTCTCTTGCTCAGTATTTAAGAATTTGCTTTGTAATAAACAGTCTTAAATCCCAGAGGTTGTATCTCTCATCTTATCCCTGCAGTGTTTTACTTTCTTGGTAGCTCTCCAATGCCATTGCTAAATTAAATGCATCTAATATTCTCTTCCCCCTGTTTTGTTCTCTAAGGGAGGACGGGTTTGTACCACTGGCTCTGCCATTAGCAGAAGCTTTCAGTTCACTGGGATAGATGTTCCTATTTAAGGAATGTGAAGTCCAGAAATATGTATTTTTTAATTACCCAAACTTTCCTAACTTAAATGTGAAAATGCTCTGATTTGCAACATTACTCTATTCCCATTTTTTGTTGCTAGAAGTTAAGGCATTTACTCTTTTGTTAAAGACTTTATAAACTTTGATACAGAAGAGAAAATTACTTCTGGTGGTGTCAAATTTTATTATAGTAGCTGCCAAATTTTAACAAAAGGAGATTGACCTACGAGCCTTTCGGATGTCTTTTTTAATCGTATGTTTTTCCCCCCTTTGGGTTATTTTTTTAAAAAGTTAATGAAGACTGGTCTAAGAGCCCACGGGTTTGAAATAGGAATCAGAGGTCACTTTGGTAGGATTACTGAGGAGGTGCTTCTCAGCCTTTTAATTCTAAGGACAGTTTAAAAATATAATTCTTCGTAACCAAGCCACCACCCCCCAAAAAATGAGAAAAGAGAAACTTTACCTTCTTTTAAAATCCTCACTGGAAATTTTTTTTTAATTAATTTTTTAAAAATTGGTTTGAGAGAGAGGGCGAGAGAGACACCGATGTGTGAGAGAGACATCGACTGGTCGCCTCCTGCACGTGCCCCAACCCGGGATGGAACCCACCACCTCTTGGTGCACAGGGCGGCGCTCCAGCCTCACCAGCCAGGGCAAGAAGCTTTACCTTTTGTCAACAGTTTTGATCTGTAGGAGAAGGGAGACCTTTTTTGTGTGGGCCTCTATATGTTTCAAAAGGCACTTGGGAGTTGGCTGAGGAACAGATAATGGAAAATTAGAAACTGACTAGGAGGCTGTGCCAGTTGAACGCCAAGGTCACCATAAATTGGAGGCACATGGGGCGTAGCCTTTACTGGGGAAAGTGAGTGCCCTGTCTTTTTATGCCAGCAGTGTGACAGTTCGTTTGTATTCACAGCAAAACTATTTTAAGTGTCTTGCAGTTTACATTTTTATTATTTATTGTTTTCATTCTAAGCTTTTTACTTTATTATAAAAGTCATGAGATGATTAATGGACTTTTTATTCTGTTTTATGAAACCATTTCTCTTAGGTAAATCCATACCTCAGGAGAGTTTTCTGTGTCCCAGCAAATCCTGTTTGGCCCTGGACACAGGCCTTCAGTCCCAGTTTCACAGCTTTTCCCCACTGATGTGCCCCTCTGTGTGTACCGCTCCTGTGGCCTGTACCTGTGTGTTCTTTTAAATTAAGGTATTGGGGTGTCATTGGTTCATGAAATTATATAGGTCTCAAGTGTACAATTCTACGATACATGCTTTTTAAATTAATTTTTTAAAAAGGAATCTCATTCTGTGAATTCAGTAAATATAAGAAAACCTTCACTCAAACCAACCAGAGTTTAATTATATATCAGATAATTCACTGGGGGAGAGAATTTTCCGTTTTAAAAATGTGGGTAGGAATTTATTCACAAATCACTGTGTTACATAGCAGAGAGGTCATGATGCTGGAGAGAAACCTTATGAATACATGACTAGAAAATCATTCATTGAAAAGTCAACTCCTTAACAGCAAATTCAGACATGAGAGAAATAACAGTCAAATCTCATTGTGCACTAGAAACTCATTTTGGAGAGAGAAGCCTACAAAAGCAGTGACTAGAAAACTCTTTACCTGGAGCTATTTTTTTAAATTCCTAGAAGGAGACAAAATATATGCACTTCATGTGGGAATAACTTCATTCAGAAATCAAATTTCAGTATTTATACATGAGTGAAATTGTGTATTTCCTGAAAGTGAGAAAGTCTTATACAAATGAGCACCAATCATAACTTATTCCTACTACAGAGAAGTCCTGTAATTATTGTATATTATATGTTGCATGTCAAAATATCTTTGTCCATGAATGACCCCTTACATCAAATTAATGACTGAGAAGAATATGCCGTCTAACAATTTTCTTAAAATGCCATAAAGTTCATACTGGGAGGAAACTGTAAATTTGATACAGTGGGGAAGAGTCTTTTTCTATAGAAGCAAATTCCAAGAGTAATATAATTCATTTTGTTCACTGGTTTATTTTCATGCCCGTGTCTTTAGAACCAGCGGGGACAAATAGACCAGTGAAACAATTGCCTTTCTTTTAATTAAAGAACACATATTTAAACACACACATATAACTTCGTATGAATGTGTTATATTTTATTTTGTGAAGTTTGTACTTTCTTCATTCTCGTAGAAACTGGGGCACAGCCGTTTGTCAGCCGATAAGCGACGCTAATCAGCATCGCGCTTCCCTTCCGCTCAGCCCCCGTGAGCTCGCCGTCTGCCCCCGCGCGCGAGCGAGCCTTCGGCGGCTCCAAGTGGAATTATAGCAGACACGCAGCTTTTGACCAGCTGAAGAGTCCGTGATTTGGATATGCCACAGTTTTTCAACCACTTTGCCAGTGTTGATTCACATTTCATCACGGAAACGAGCCGTCTGACAGTCACCCTCAGGGGTGGCACGTGTAATGGTTGGTGGTTAGGCTCAATCATGCCCTTACCTGCTGGAGTTTAAAAGGTTTTCTATAACATACTTCTAGACATGAGACTGATGGATCGAACTGTGTTTCCCTTTTTAAATAGAGGCGTCAGATTTCTTTGGAGTAAGACTAGCATTTCATATTTCCAACAGAGCATAAATGTACCCCTTTCCCTCTACTAAAAGCAGTGCTTACCCTAACCTTGTTAAGTTCTCTGATTTCAAAGTGATAACTAATTTAATTTACTTACTAATGTGCCTCCCTAAATCTTCGTTATTCTGTAAGTTGCCTTTATAAACCATTTCCTGCTCTGGCTTTTGGGATCTCCGCCAGGCAGGGGGATCGTTTATTTTCTTGGGAGGCGACATCTCCCCCGTGACTAAGTCGCCTTTGTTCTCGGGACACCATCCCCAGGGGGACTGCGGTTTCAGAGCCCGTGAAGGCCCAGCGCGCCCCCCACAGCCGGCTGCCGGCGGTGCAGCGGCCAGGGGTGGGGCGGCGGGGCGGGCGGGGGCGGCCGCGGCGCCGCCTGGGTGGCTTTGCCCCGCGAGAGCGGCTGCGGCTCCCAGGGCCCGGCGCCGTGCTCCGCAGGCTCGCGCTCCTCGCCGCAGCCCGCGGTCCGGAGAGGCGGCCGGCCTCCCGGCTGGAGAGCCCTTCGCGCATCTCCGCGGCGCCGGCCGGGCCGAGCGGGCAGCCCGGCCGTCTGCTCTCCCGAGCCCGCGGCCTCCGTGCCCGCCCGCCCCGCCCCCAGCTCCCGGCACTCTGCACTCGCAGGTGTTCAGCGCCCGGACCTGGCTCGCTGCTGTTGAGCAGGGAACCCTTGCGGCCTGTTTCCCTTCAAACAGTTGTAACTCAAGAGCAAAGACCAGGGGACCGGTCATGCCGCCGTTTATCTGATGTCACGTGAAATCTGTGTTTCAGAAACGTACCCGACCCTTCATTATTTTGGGAGGCGGATAAGTAGAAGCCCGCCTTCTGTTTCCCGTACGGAGTGCTAAAGCAGGTTTTACTTTCTCTAACCCCGGCTGGGGTTTCTGGAATCTGGGGTGGCGTCACCTACACTGTGGAAAATACCCCGAATTCTTGTGGGAGGCGGGCCTCTGTTGCGATGAGGTCCCCGGGGTCTCAGGGCTCCACCCCCAAGGGGCAGGGGGGGTGATGGGGCTTCAGGCTCCTGATGTAACTAAAAGCTGCCAGGGGTGCTGTCCTGCTTGAGACGTCCCAGGCGCGCCCCCGGCTTCCCTGGGGGGGGCAGCTGTGTGTGTGCTGAAACCGGCCCGCCTGCTCCCCAGTCCTCGGGGGCTGCAGTGAGCTCCGCGAGCTCTGGGCTGTGCCTGCGGCACTGGTTCTGTCCTCCCCCTGCCCCTTCCGTTTGCTTACATACACCTACCTTTAGATGCTTCAGTGCGAGGGTCTCTCAGACGTGTCTGTGTTGAGCAGGGAATTCTTTGTTGAATTACAATTGTCCAGTTTGTTGGAACTTCAAGGGGAGAGAGACCTGGAGGATGTCTCACACCGTCAAGATGCTGACGTCACTCCATGACAGCTGTGTGCTTTCAAAACTTTAAATATATTAATTTAAATATAAATGACTTTCTATGGAAAACAGTGTGGAGGTTCCTCAAAAAATAAAAAATGGAGCTGCCTTTCGACCCAGTGATTCCACTCCTAGGAATGTATCCTAAGAATCCTGAAACACTGATCAGAAAGAATATATGCACCCCTATGTTCATAGCAGCACAGTTTACAAGAGCTACGATCTGGAAGCAGCCCAAGTGCCCATCAGCAGATGAGTGGGTAAAAAGCTGTGGGACAGTCACACCATGGAATACTGTGCAGCTGTAAAGAAGAAGGATCTCGTACCCTTTGGGACAGCATGGAGGGACCTGGGGAATATTATGCTGAGTGAAATAAGCCAAGCAGAGAAAGACAAACATCACATGATCTCACTTATACGTGGAACCTAAAGAACTTAATAAACTGATGAACAGAATAGATTCAGTGACATGGAAACATGGATCAGACTGACGAATGTCAGAGGGATGGAGGACGGTGGGTGGGTGGAGGGGGAGAGAGTGACCAGAGAATTTATATGCAGATATACACAACCCAAGGACACGGACAATGGTGGGGAGAGGGACTGGGGAGGGGAAAGGGATAGGGTGGAACGGGTCATTGGGGAGAAAAAGGGACATCTGTACTACTTTAAACAAAAATAAAAATAAATAAAATTAAAAAATAAATGAAAAATAAATAAATTGTGACCCCCCCCCAAAAAAAATGTAAATGGCTTAAATGCTCCAATCAACAGACATAGGGTAACTGAATGGATTTTTTCAAAAACCAGACCCATATATATGCTGCCTACAAAAGACCCACTTTAAAATATAAGACACACTCTGACTGAAAGGGAAGGGGTGGAAAAAGATATTTCATGCATATGGAACAACAACAACAAAAAAGGCAGCAATACTTATTTTGGACAAGATAGACCTTAAAACAAAGGCTATAATAACAGACAAAGAAGGACATTTTATAACGATAAAGGGATCAACCCAACAAGAGGGTATAACCCTTGTAAACATTTATGCACCCAGCATAGGAGCACATAAATACATAAAGCACATCTTGATTGACATAAAGGGGGAGATTTACAGTAATACAATCATAGTGTTTTAAATGATAGCCTTGCTGATTTAAGTGGTCTTGGTTGTATGTCCTTGCTTTTCATAAATGTGAATATTTCATGCCAGTCCCTTCTGGCTTGAAATATTTCTGTTGAGAAATCAGCTGTCCTTCTTGCCCTGGCTGGTTTGTCTCAGTGGTTAGTGTTGGCCTGTGAACTGAAGGGTCCCGGGTTCGATTCCAGCCAAGGGCATGTACCTCGGTTGTAGGCTTAATCCCCAGCCCTCGTCGGGGCCCGTACATGAGGCAACAAATCGATGTTTCTCTCCTCTCTCTCCTTTCCCCTCTCTGAAAAGCATGGAAAAAATATCCTCGGGTGAGGATAAGAAAAGAAATCAGCTGACAGTCTTATGGGAGCTCCCTTGTGGGTAACTGTCTTTCTCTTGCTGCTTTTAAGATTCTCTTTTTGTCTTTAACCTCTGCAGTTTTTTTAATGATGTGTCTGGGCATGGGCCTCTTTGAGTTCATCTTGTTTGAGACTCCACTTCCTGGACTTGTGTGTCTTTTTCCTTCACCAGATTAGGGAAGTTTCCAGTCATTATTTCTTCAAATAGTTTCTCAATCCCTAGGTCTCCCTCTCCTCCTGTTGCCCCTATGATGTGGATGTTGTTAAACTTCATGTTGTCCCAAACATCCCTCAACTATCCTCATTTTTCTTAATTCTTTTTTCTTTTTGCTGCTCTGATTGGGCGTTTTCTGCTATCTAGTCTTCCAAATTGCTGATTCAATCATCTCCTTCTTCCAAACTCCTGTTGATTCCTTTTAGTGTATTATTCATTTCAGACTGTATTCTTCATTTCAGACTGGTTCTTTTTTATGATTTATATTTCCTTTTTCATGCTGTTGTGGTTCTTACTAAGTTCTTGGACCATCATTATAACCATTGTTTTTAACTTTACAGTGATAAATTGCTTGTCTCCATTACGTTTAGCTGTTTTTCTGGAGATTTCTTCTGTCTTTTCATTTAGAGCAAGTTTCTTTGCTTCCCCATCTTAGCTACCTTTTTGTGTTTGTTTCTATGTATCCCTGTCTTGTTAGGTGGCCTTATGCAGTATGTGTCCTGGGGGACCCAGGAGCACAGTCCCCTTGATCACTTGATCTGGGTGTTCCAGGAATGTCCCTTGTGGGGTTTATGTGGGCCCTCCTGTTGTATGTGAGTCTTGATTGCTAGTGGCCTGTTTGTTTGTGGGATCAACCCTCAGGCTGCCTGACTGTAAGGATCAAAAACTGTAAGGAGCAATCACAGTTGCTTTTGTGTAGGCGATGACCACATGAAGCAGAATTCACACTAACAGGGTCTGGTGCCTGCCAAGATCTCCCTTTGGATATGCCACAAGTGAAGCTTATTGGATCCTGCTCTGATCTTGTCTGAAGCTCACCAATGGATGTGTTGGTTCTAGGGCCTCTTGTGAGGGACTGTGGTGCAGGCCAATGTCAGACACTGCCTGTGACTGGCTTTGGGCAACCTGTTTGAAGCTACAAAGCGATCCACAGTTTGTGGCTGCTTCTGCTGGGCCTTGGTTGTGTTGAGAGGGACCAAGCTGTGCACCAAGGGTAGATTTTACCAGCACTGGAAACAGGGTCAGGTCATAAGAAGTCCCAAGGCACCACAACATCTGCCTTCACCTGCCTCCTCCTTCAGGCTGCCTGTTAGGTTCAGTCACTTGAAAGAGCCTCTGAGAGTACTCAAATTGTCTCAGCTTAGATTCTCAGTGAGTCACCAGGTAAGGGCGAATGATATTCACAAGACTGAATCAAACTTGGTGCCAGTGCTGGGTTTGAAGCCACTGAGCTTCCAGGGTATATCAAGGATAGCTGCCACACATTGGGTGCTCTCACACCTTTGTGGTAGAGCAGGGTCTCAGGGAGTTGTCAGGGCGAGGCCAGGAGAGTTTATTAGGCCCAGTTTTATGTAAATATGGTCCAGAATACACAAATATTCTTTATTATTGTGTTTTTTCAATCTGATATCCAAAATAAATTATCTTTTCACTTCCACATGAAACAAAATGAAAGTACTCAGCTGCCACTGTACCTACCAGCACAGGGTATTATTTTTCTTGAAAGGTCCTTGCTAATTTGATAATTAAAATGGGCACACCAAAAAAACTTTTTGAGGTATGTTCTTTAGATGTCTAAAGAGACTTATGCTTAGTAAATATTTGTTGAAGACTTATCTTTTCTGTCATTTAGACCACATTTATTAATCCCCTGTGCTCTTCCATTCAAGCATGGTGCCAACCTTCCTGGAGCACCTGTGCCTGTTTAATTTTGGCTGGCCAAATTGAAATGAAAGCAAGGCATCATATTTAGGCTCTTCCCTGAAGAAACTCACAGTCCACCAGAGACAATCCAGCAGCAAGGACATCAAGGCCTTGGGGAAGCTTCAGCCAAGTGGCTTATAAGCCAATTCCTACAGATGCATACACAACCAGTCAGAGTTGGGGGGGCATTCCAAGAGAACAATGCGTAAAGAGCTCCAAGCAGGAAAAGGCCTGGAGAGTAAAGATAAAACTCAAGAGATGAGTTAATTGCAGGAGTTGAAGCTAATGCCAAGTGAAAACCATGTCTGTCATTGATGAGCCCACCAGCGCACAGCTGTCCTGAGGAGATGCTGAATTTTACACTACTATGGGATGACATCCAGGACACCTACTTTATATCTCCTTTTTCCAGAGCTGCTAGGAAACTAAGGGCAAAGCTTAGTGGTTTCCTTAGCCTGAGTTCTGATTCATCCATTCTTCCCCTCTCTCTCACACTTTGGCTTCCTCCCACTGTCCCCTCTCCTCGGTCTCAAATTCTGGCAGGACCTTTCTTGAGTTGACTTTAAAAGTTGTGGAAGGTAAAAAGAGCATATCAGTGACTTCTCCTAAAATGGGGGGAGGGGGTTCTGTGGAGGCAATCATTGTATCACTCTCATTATAAAGATGAGGCACCTGGAAATCAGAGTGGTCTCAAGTGAGACAACCTACTATGGCCATGTCAAACTCAAACTCAGGTCTGTATAATTCTTTATCCAACAACTTTTACTTTTCATCACTGCAAATGACTGTATGCAAAAAACAGGGTTGTGATTGTGGGTAATACTAAAGAGGAGGAAACACACTGCATGGGACTATGAAGAGAAAGATTCTGGCTCCATCAAGGAAAGACCTAAAATCACAGTGATCCTCAGGGTTACTATCTGTTTCCTAAGGGAATAAGCTTCTGGTTCAGAAGGAATCCAGACAAAAGCTGGGCAACCATTTACTTTCACTGTGGTCCCGAGATCTCCACTCTCCTTGGGCCTACTGAATTTCTGGCTATCCTGCTGGCTGAATGCTTGCTCCTTACTGTTACCTCAGATCAGCTGCAGTGTTGTGATTCTTTGCAACTATGATTGCTATTTTAAACTACAACCCTGTGGACTCATTTTTTCAAGATTTAGTTCAAATCAAATTATTCCCCTCTAGCAGGGACGCTACTGATAAACAAGGCCCTGCCCTGCCTTGATATAACCATTGCATCACAGAGCTGGCCTTTGGTATAAATATCCCCAGGCTAAAATGTCATTAGCTCCCACTTTGTTCTTGTTTTTTTGTGTTTTTTTTTTTAAATACATCTTTATTGATTTCAGAGAGAGGAAAGGAGAGGGAGAGAGATAGAAACATCAATGGTGAGAGTCATCGATTGGCTGTCTCCTGCAAGCCCCCAACTGGGGATCGAGCCCACAACCCGGGCATGCTCCCTGACCGGGAATCGAACCCTGATCGCCTGGATCCTAGGTCGATGCTCGGTCTTATTTTTTTAGATTTTTTTGTTAATCCTCAACCAAGGATATTTTTTTTGCGATTGATTTTTAGACAGTGTAGAAGGGGGGAGGGGGGCAGAGACAGAGACATCTATGTAAGAGAGACACATCTATTGCTTGCCTCCTGCACAAGTCCTGACCGGGGCCGAGATTGAACCTGCAACATAGGACGTGCCCTTGACCGGGAATCAAACCATGACCCTTTGGTGCTTGGGCCGACGCTCCAACCACTGAGCAACACTGGCCAGGGTGGCTCTCACTTTTCTTCATGAGTTTCAGTAGTATTTCTTGAATAAATGACATTCAATTTGTTGTATGCACTTTCCAGGGCCATGTAGTGGGTTGTCCTGGATTGTTCGTCCCAGTTTTGGGAGAGCTGTTGCTGTGCTCCTCAGCCATCAGGAAGTCCCACCTCTAGTCCTCCATTTGGGCCAGCATGTATTTGTTGATATCTCCACTTCCACTTGCAAAGTGCTCATACCACTCTTTCCAGGAAGTGCCTGAAATCTTAGTCAGTTGGGGCTTTGAGCTCAAGGTCCTGAATTTCTGAGTAATGCCTGGTGGTCTCCACATCAGGTCCAGATGTGGCTTCTCTTTATTTGTAGGTCTGTGAACTACAAACAAACAAAAAGTCTGCTCCCCCAAATTCCATTTTTAACAGTAAAAAAAGGATAGCCAGGCTAGTGTGGTTCAATGGTTGAGCATTGACCTCTGAACGTAGAGGTCATGTTGGATTCCTGGTCAGAGCACATGCTCAGGTTGAGTCCTCCATCCCCAGTAGGGAGCGTGCAGGAGGCCGCAGGTCAATGACTCATCATTGATGTTTCTCTCTCTCCCTCTCCCTCTCCCTTCCTCTCTATGAAATCAATAAAGATATATTTACAAAAAAAAAAAAGATAAAGCAAACCTGGGTGGGTTTTGATACATAACTTGATCCAGTGGCTCATATTTTGTTTGGGATTTTGACATATTTCGTACTTATCTAGGATTGCAGAGACTATAAATTTATTTTCTTGTATTGCCCTTATCTAGTTTTGATATCTCAAAATTTTGTTAAAATTACTTTTAGAATTATCCAAACTGGTGTCGGTTTTTTGTATGTAGATTTTTTTTTTTTTAATATATCTTTATTGATTTCAGAGAGAGGAAAGGAGAGGGGGAGAGAGAGCTAGAAACATCAGTGATGAGAGAGTCATTGATCGGCTGCAGCCCGCAGCCCGGGCATGTGCCCTGACCGGGACCGAACCCTGATCGCCTGGATCCTAGGTCCGCGCTTAACCGCTGAGCCAGGCCCCGCCGGGCTGCATGGAGGTTTTAATTACTGCTACAAGTTCTTTAATATTTTTAAATTTCTTCAGTGAGTTTTAGTAACATTTTTAGGGTATTAATCATTTCAATCTAGTTTCTAAGTTATTTCTTATTGTATCATTGATAGTTATGTCCACATGTTCATTTATATGTATTTGTGCCCCTTTTTTGTGTAAATTAATCTCAGCAGAGCATTATTCTTTTTGTTAGTCTTGCCAAAGAAACAATTTTCAGGCTTTATTGAAACTGTGCAGTCTCTTTTAGTTTATTAATATCTACTCTAAATTACGGGGGGGGGGGGGGTTCTTTGCGGTTATACTTTTTAAACTTCTAGCTTTCTCCTTGATTTTCAGGCATATGTGTATGTATTTGGAAACATTTCCCCTTAACATCGCTTTCACTATGATTTCCTCTCACAGGGTTTGATATGTAACTTTATTTATCATCACTCAAATTTGTGCTCCTAACTGCTCATGATCACACAAACCAGCGGCGCAGAAAGGCCCGGGGACCCCGCAGCAGAGCCGCGCGGGGAGGGAAGAGGAACTGGGATCAATCGTTTTCACTGTGGGGGCCGCCTGAGCAGTAACGACGGGGGGCGCTGGGGGGCACAGAGCCCGCGGCTTCCCACGAGCGCCCGCGGGGGGCGCAGCCGGGCGCCGAGTCCCCGCGGGGGGCGCAGCCGCCGTGGCCGGGGCGCCCGGCCTGTCCTCTGGACTCTGCGGCTGGGGCCGGCTGCTCGGAGGCCCCGGGAGCCGCGGGGGGGTTTGCTCTGGTTGGGGCCTTGGGAGGAGCAACATCTCCCCTGTGACATCGGAGTTTATGGCCTTTCATTGGGCCAGTCACTTGGGGACCTTGGTCAGGGAGCCGGCTGCCCTCGGGGCGCAGGACGGACGTCGGCGCCGCGACAAGGACAGGCTGGGACTCGCGCCCGCGACGGGGACACGCTGGGCCCGGGGCGACCGGCGCCAGCTCCCGGGGGCAAGCCGGCGGCCGCGGGGAGCGGGCCGTGGGCGCGGAGTCGGGCGCATCGCGGCGGGCGCCCGGCTGGAGGGAGAAGGTCGCGGAGCCCGACAGGGAGAGAATTCGACGGAAGCTCGCTGCGGGAGCCCAGACGCTGGAATTTCTACTAGAAACTTTAAATCGACTCTTAACTGTGCTCCACGAGCCCAATAAACCCGCAGGCGAAGAGCGGAAGGATCAGGGGAGGGCGTGCGAACAAAATAAGAAGATTGCTACAGAGATTTCAGAATTAACACAGAAACTCTGGAGGCGGACGTTACAGTAACTGAAGTAAAAAAATGAATGGGTTTCGACCAAATTCGAAGACGCTACAAAGTGTCCAGTCTCCGGGCAGGAAGCCGTCTAACGGGGGAGGGGCGCGGGAGACCCCCCCCCCGGGGCTCCTGGGGAGACGGACGGCGCCCGAACCCGGGGGACGCGGGGCCGCCGCCAGCAGGACGGGGGGGCCCCGGGAGGCCCGGGTCGCGGTCGGAACCGGCCGGGGCGGATCCCGACGAGCAGCAGCGGGACTCACACGGGGCCGAGGCCGGCGGGAGAGGGGCGGGAGCGCGGAGAAGCCCCGAGAGGCGGGGGCGCCGCAGCCTTCAACCACCCCGTTTAAAACTGTGTGAAATACATGACATGAAATTCACTATGTATTTATTCAACGTTACTTATTAGGGTTTCACAGTGTTGCGGAACCACCGCTCTCCGCTCCCGTGACTTGTCTGCAACACGCCCCGCGCCCCCCCGCGCCGCAGCCCCGCTCCCCCACCCCGCCCCGCCCCGCCCCGCCGCCCCCGCCCTCTCCCGCGCCGCCCGGTCCGCACGTCTAGGGTTGACGCGGGCCCGGGGCCTCTGCCGCACCCGAACCGTGCGAGGCGCCGAGCGTTCCGGCCCCGCTCGGCTCGGCGTCGGCGCGCACGGGGCGGCCTCCCGGCGCTTCGGCTCCGCTGCGCCTGCCCCCCCCCAGGGCCAGGAGTAACCGTCGTCCCGACTCCTAACAGACTTTCCTGGTTTTTAACTTTCTCCACCTGGAATCGCTCCGGCCGCGCCCCTGCGCGGTGACGTCTGAGGCTCACGCGGTCCCGGGCTGTCCATCCGCCCCCCGCGCCCCCCGCGCCCCCCGACGCCGCGCGGCCCGGAGGCGCCCCTGCTGCACGTGAACGCGCGTTTCTCCCGAGTTCATACCTAGTAGACCTGCTGGGCCTGAAGGAGCAACAGTGGGAAACAGCGGACGCTCCCAAACAGCTTCTCGGAATAGTCGCACCAGTGTTCACTCCCAGCGGCAGCGTACGAGGGCGAGCTGCTCACAGCCCAGGGACACTGGGCACACTTCACGTTTCATTTTAGCCCTTCGGTGGGTGTGCATCTTTGAGCACATTTTCTTATGTTTGTTGGCCATTTGGTTATTTTGTTTTGTGAAGTGTCCAAGTTTTTGTCCATTTTTTAAATTGGGGTGTCTTTTTGTTAGAGATTTTAGGAAATTTAAAAATATGTATTTGAATATATTGAGAAATCCTTTGTTGGACATATGTATCCAGTCTGTGGGTTGCTTTACTGGTATCTTTTGATGACCAGAAGTTCTTATAATCTGGTCCATTTTATTGTTTTTCTTTATGGTTCGTGCTTTTTGATTAGGGTGACGGCCCTCAGACCTCAGCAGGGAAGCCAGCGGCTTCCTCCCAGCGCATCCCTGTGCTGTCAGAGACCCTGAGGGGCGCTCCCAGGAGGTCGCACCAGATGCCAGGGCTCGAGTCATGTCTCCTTTCCCCTGGGAGGCTGCTCCAGCAGGGACATGCCAGCAGGGCTTGGAGGGAGAGACCAAGGCCGCCTCCTCCATTTGGGGTGTCTGTTGCCTTGGGGGTTAGAGAGCTGCTCGCCTGCTCCTCCCTGGGCAGTGCGGTGCCAGAGGCCCTGTTGCGGTGCTGCGAGTGAGTCGGGTCTAATGTCCAAGCTCTGCTTTACGTTCCCTTCCTCTATAGACAGGGGACTAGCACTGCGGGGCCGGCAGAATCTGAGGGTGCTCATCTAACCCACCCTTGGATTGAGGTGGCCAGGTTCCTTAGCCCAGGACAGGGGGAGGAAGCTGCTCTCCCGTTAGCTCCACACCAGAGCTCGGGCAGGGCAGCTCCTCGGGTCCCACCGGATTTCACAGTTCTGATTTGTGACCCGTGTGCCCTGTGAGACTGCACCTGTAGGACGGTACAGGTAGGGCCTGGAGTAGTAGATGGAGGCTGCCCCCTCTGCTTGGGGTGACGCTGGCGCTTGTGGGGGTGGGAGAGAGCTTGTCGCCCCCCATCCCAGCAGCTCACGCCAGAGGCCCTGGTGAAGGCCTTTGAGGCGGGGGCTACAAACGTCCCAGTTCTCGTTTGCGTTTCCTTCTGCTGTGGGTCTGCCCGAGGGTGGTGGTGCTGCAGGCCTGGGGCCTGGAAATCCAGGCAGGCCTTTGCTGGGAGCGCTGCAGGTCCGCAGCAGGGTGGTCAGACACTCACTTTCTAGCGTGGCTGCTCCTGGCCAGAGGCCCTGAGCTTGCAAGCGTAGCTGATGCAGCCTGAGGCCCCGCGCAGGGCGCCTTCCCGCGGGGACTGCACCCACCTAACCTGGGGGGGGGGACTGGCTCTTGTTCCGCAGCCACTCAGTTCAGTGTTCGTCTAAAGCTGTCTACAGTTTCTCCGATGAAAAAGCACTGTTCAGGTCCCTTTGGGGGACAGCCTACAGTTCTCTGTGCCAGACTCAAGCCTGGCAGGGCGTGTCTCCAGTATTTGGAGGACAGGGTTAGTGCACTTCTCCAGCCCGTGCTGTAAGAATGGAAGTGGGAGTGGCCTAGGAGAGGGCACCTGGGACAGTGTGGGATGTTAGCTGGGGACCTCAGAAGCCTGCCTTCCTGAGCTCCGCGCTCTGCAACCCTGATCTCCTCTGGCTTCCATATGCCCTGAGCCTCCTTCCCTCCCCAGAGCCCCGGGTGAGTGCCTGGGAGCCAGTCCCCGTGCAGTGGCCTCTGCAGAGACCGCCGGGGTTCAGGCAGACTCCCTCCCCTTCCGGTGGACAAAGGCCTCACTTATTTTTGCTGCCAGGTGCTCTGCAGGCTCTCCTTCCCGCCCGGTGTTGTGGGTTAGGGTCCCGGCATGGGATTGAGACCCTCTTTCCTCTGGGGGGCTTTTGCTGCCACAGTATGTCTCTGGCTTTACAGCCGCTGTCCCTCGGTGGAGCAACCAGCCCTTTCTGTGCCTCCACCCTTCTTTTTATTTATGTATATATTTTTATTGATTTCAGAGAGAGGAGTCATTGATCAGCTGCCTCCTGTACGCCCCCTGCTGGGAATCGAACCCCCAACCCCGGCATGTGCTCTACCGGAAATCGAACCATGACCTCCTGGATCCTAGGTTGATGCGCAACCACTGAGCCACGCACGCTGGGCTGTGGCTTTGTTTTTCTAATTTCAAGGCGTCATGGTCAGGGATTATGCTTGGTACAGTGTCAATCTTCCTGACTTTGTGGGTGCTGGTTCCGTGACCCAGCGTGTAGTCTGTCCTTGAGAATGTGGCGTGTGCCCTGGAAGAGTGTACAATCTGATGTTCGGGGATGAAAGGCTCTGTGAATGTCAACTCTGTCCATTTGGTCTAGAGTTGCACTTAAGGCCGATATTTTTTTATTGATTTTCTGTTTGGTTGATCTGCCTGGAGCTGTCAGTGGAGTAGTAAGGTCCCCAACTATGATTGTGTCTTGATCTGTTTCTCCCTTTAGTTCTGTGAGCAGTTGCTTTATATATTTCTCCATCTTTGTCTCTTGTTATCTTTGTTGTCTTGAAGTCTGTTTTGTCAGATATAAGTGTGGCTGCACCTGCTTTTCGGTGGGTGTTATTTGCTTGGAGAATCATTTCCCACCCTTTCACTTTGAATCTACCTTTGTCTTTGCGGCTTAGCTGTGTCTCTTGTAGGCAGCATAAGATTGGGTTTTGTTGTTTTTTTGATCCGCTCTGCTACTCTGCCTCTCTATTGGTAAATTCAGACCATTTACATTTAGGGTGATTATTGATTATGAGGATTTCCTGCAGCCACTTTATCTTCTGTCTTCCGGTAGCTCTGCACCTCCGCTGGTTCTTTTCCCTGTGCTTCTGTTGTTTTGCTTGGTTGTCGTTGCTGGCATCCCATTCTTCTTTCCTCTGTTTCCTCTTTTTTGAAAGATATGTATATTTCAGTTTGGGGCTTTCTTGCATGTGTGGGTGCCATTAGGGTTAGAAAAGGGAAGTTTCCTAAACACAGCAGTCCTTTTCATCGAGTCAAATCTCCACCCTCTTTCCAAATTCAGAACTTTTCCTCCTCCCCTTTTATGTTTTTGTTGTAAAAAAATTACCCCTATTTACACTGTGAGTTTGTTGGCGATCTTACTCAGAGTTGTGTGTCCTTTCATTCTTTGTTTCAGGTACAATAATGCTCTCGAGTATTTCCTGTAATAAAGGTCTTCTGGTGATAAATTCCCTCAGCTTCTGTACATCTGTCTGGAGAAGACTTTATCTCTCCTTCGTATCTAAAGGATAACTTTGCTGCATATCTTATTCTTGGAAGTAATTTCTCTCATTCAGATGTTTGAGTATTTGGTTCTACTTTCTTCTAGCTTGAGGAGTTTCTGCTGAGAAGTCTGTTGATAACCTAATGGACATCTTAGAGAAGGGGTTTTTGGATTGAGGTAACTAGGTGTTCTGTTTGCCTTCTTGGATTCAAGGATCTAGCTCTTTTCATAGGTTTGGGAAGTTCTCATCCACTGTTTGTTTGAATAGACTCTCTGTTCCCTCCTCCCTCTCTTCTTCTTCTGATACACCTATTATTCTAATATTGCTTTTTCTGATGGAATCAGAGCATTCTCATAGAGTCCTCTCACTGCTTTTATGTTCAAGTCTCTTTCTTCTTCCATCTGCATCATTTCTAGATTTCTATCTTTGATATAACCAACTTTTTCCTGTATCTGGTTAGCTGTATTTCCTAAGCTCTCTAGTTCATTCACCTTTTTTACTGAGGTCTTCATCTCCAGGATTTCCATTTGGTTCTTTTTAAAAATTTCAATCGCTTTGGTTAGGTACTTGTTTTATTCGCTGATACTGTTTTTCAGCTCATTAAACTGCCCGTCTGTGTTTTCTTGTATGTTGTTGAGTTTTTTGAGAACTGCAATCTTGAATTATGTCATTTAAATCACATACTTCCATGTCTTTAAGTTTACTTTCTAGAGATTTTTCATTTTCTTTCTGAGCCGCCTCATTCCTTTGGTTATTCGCAGTATTTGATGGATTCCTTTTGTCTGGGCATCTATGTATGAGTGGCACCTCTCTAGTAGATTGATAAGAAGTATTTCTATTGTTTTCCAGCAGGTAGTACTGAATCATGCCATTTAGCTCTCTTGCACTTCTCTGGCTTTTCAGATCTCCACAGGGCAGTGGAAAATGGCCTTTGTTCCCTGGGAATGTGGGCGCCTCTCCTGTGATCTGCTTGCCCAAGTCCCAAGGTACTAACTCTGCAGGGCTATGCAGTGGGCAGTGGGGCTCCAAATCCATGAAATCTCAGTGCTGTCCTCTACAGTCTGATGCTGCCGTCAATGCAGCTGTGATGCATGAGGTGTGGTGACCTGGGGGAGCCCGGCTGCCTCCTTTATTGCTTTGCCTTCCCAGAAGTCTTGACTTGTGGACCTCCCGAGAGTCCCCCTTGTTCCTCCACCTGACCCTGGGATTAGTCGCAGGGTGTGCCTGTTGCTCAGGAAAAGTGTTTCTGTAGTAGTAGTTCTCGGGTTTGTGGATAATGTGTTCTATAAGCAGACATGAAGGGTGAGCGGAGGAAAGCTGTTGGGGAGGTGGCCAGGTTCTGTGGCTTTGTTTCTCTGTCTGGAATGCCAGTTGCCAGACAGCCAGGCCCACACCTTTTTGCTTCATTCCTGAACAGGTCCCTGGGCTCAGCTGCAGCTGCCCACTCCTGCTCATACTGTTCCCTGAATCTCTTTGCTGTGCCCAGCTGAATGGAGTGACAGTCACAACCTGATTCCTCCCCTCTCTGGCTGAGCCCCACAGTGAGCTCCCAGCTGCAGGGCTGCATCCCTGGCTCATCTCAGCTCTTCTCCCTTTACCTTCCCAGTTTGCTCCCACTCGTCCACCTTCAGATGCATGGATGTCTTAGACATGTTTGTGTGTTGAATCCTGTGTTGAGTTATAGCTGTTCAAATTGTTGAAACTTCAAGGGGTGAGACCAAAAGGATCTCCCATGTTCTTCTCTGTATTTCATATTACCCTTTTCATATATTTGTATAATAAAAGGGGAAAAGTAAGCTATTGGAAAGTCATTAAAAATTGTGGTATTTTCAATGTCTACTCAAGGATGTAAAAAAAGACAATATAAATACATGGTAATGTAGACTGTAAAACTGTAAATATGTATGAACATATGCTTACACATGAATTAAAACTACATTTGAATGAACTAAAACTACATCACAATGTTTAAAGTAGTTATATTTGCAGTTTTGGATTTTAATTTTCTTTGTTACTTTGTATCTTTTCCAAATTCTCTAAACAGGTATGTAATTTTTTATAATCAGAAAAAATACATTCAATAAAATAGACAAAACAGGAAAAAACTGAGACATTTGTGAAATTACTACCTGAATATTAGGGGAAGGTGGGTCACTGGGCTCTTTATGCTATCCTCTCCCCCAACATTTTTTCAAATGCTAAATACTAAAACCAGGTCACTTGATGGGCCTAAGTCAGGTGAAAAAAATTCAGAAGGAAAGCATCAAGGCCTGGGGGAAAATTATTACACAAAAGAAAACACAAATCAAAAAAGAAACACACACCAAAAAAACCCAAAAATAAAACAAAACACCAAGCTCCGCTGTAAGTGGCTTTGAGATGTGAACAGCCATTCCTCCCTCCTCTGGGCACCTCTCTTGTAGAGGCTAGAACTGGGGAAATGGAAAAAAGGATTTTCTTGCATCAGACTGACCAGGTTTGAAACTAACCACAGCCCCAGCCCCTACCCCAATGCCCAACACACAAGCCAGGGAGTCTAGGATCTCTCCAAATCCTGGTGTGCAGGAGAGGCCAGTAGGGGCCATGGGAAGCAGGATCCTGATAGCAGGGGTTGGAGGGACAGGTGCACATCACACCCATGCCCCCACAGGACCCACACCACCACACCACACAGTGTGGTAAAGGATCACAAACGGCCTGGGGCAGATGCAGCACCAGCCAAGCACATGGAACCACAATAATACACCTCGATCATGCCTCCTCACAGCAATCAGGACACCTACCTCCAACCCCACCTTGCACTGCCCCAGGACTCTGGAAGTTCCAGCTTTCAGCCTCCTCTGGGCCTGTTACAGAAGACCCAAACTGCCCTGGGGATCTGACAGTTTGTGCCCCAGAACCATCTGCCCAGGGAAGCCAAATTCTCCCACTAACTACAAAATAAGCACCAAGACCCTGTGGTAACAGTCGCTAGGACGCAGAGCCTAAGGAAACAGTACAGAGTGGGGCCAGTAACTCAAAAACTTGACTCAGATTATAATTTAAGCCTGATCACAAACTGCCATCAAGGCTGACCAGTTTACCATGATCACAAACCATTTAAAGATTTATTTTCCTGTTGTTTCACCACCATTATTTTTCACCTGATAATAAATCATAGAATCCAGTAGGGTAGCTGGGAATAAAATTATATTGATGGCATTATTAAAACAGCACATAGAATTCACCAAAAACCTATTAGAACTCATAAATGAATTCAGTAAAATAGCAAGATACAAAATTAATATTCAGAAATTGGTTGCACTTTTAAACATCAATAATGAACTATCAGGAAAAAAATTAAGAAAAAAATTCCATTTACAACTACATCAAAAAGATTAAAATACCTAGGAATATTTTTAACCATGGCAATAAAAGACCTGTACTTGGGAAACTATAAAACATTGAAGAAAGAAACTGAAGAAGATACAAATAAATGGAAGGATATACCATGATGATGGACAGGAAAAATTAACATCGTTATAATGTCCGAGCTACCCAAAGCAATTTACAGATACAATGCAATTCCTATCAAAATACCAATGGCATTTTTCACAAAACTAGAACAAAATAATTCTAAAATTTATATAGAACCACAAAAGACCCCAAATAGCGAAAGAAATTTTAAGAAAGAACAAAGTTGGAGGTACATTAAACTGTACCACAAGGCTATAGTAATCAAAACAACATGGTGCTCGCATAAAAACAGACATATATATCATTTGAACAGAATAAAGAGCCTAGAAATAAACTCATGCTGATATGGTCAGTCTATGACAAACATGGCAAAAATATACAACGGGCAAAAGACAGTTCCTTCAATAAATGGTGCTGGGAAAACTGGACAGATATATGCAAAAAAATTAAACTAGATGTCCCTCTTACACTATATACAAGAATAAGTACAAAATGGATTAAAGACTTAAGTGTAAGACTTGAAAACATTAAACTCCTAGAAGAAAACATAGGCAGTAAACTCATTGACACAAGCAATAATTTTTTTGAATATGTCTTTTTGGGCAAGGGCAACAAAAACAATAATAAACAAATAGGATTATATCAAACTAAAAATTTTTTGCACAGAATAAGAAACCATCAACCTACTGAATGGAAGAAGATATTCACCAGTGATACATCTGATAAGGGGTTAATATCCAAAATATAAATGAACTCATATAACTTAACACCAATCAACAAACCAACAATGTGATTAAAACAATGTGAAGACTGAGACAGACATTTTTCCAAAGAGCACATTCAAATGACCAATAGACATAAGAGAAGTTGTTCAGCATCACTAAAGCATTAAGGAAATGTTAATCAAAACCACAATGAGATATTACCTCACACCTGTCAGAAAGGCTACCATCAATATATCAACAAACAACAAGTGCTGGTGAAGATGTGGAAAAAAGAGAACTGTGTCCTGTTGGTGGGATTGCAAATTGGTGCAGACACTATGAAAAACAGTATAGAGGTTCTTGAAAAAAATACAAAATAGAACTACGGTATAACCCAGAAATTCCATTTCTGGATATTTATCTGATGAAAAAGAAAACAATAATTCAAAAAGATATATGCACCCCAATGTTCATTGCAGCATTGTTTACATAGCCAAGATATGGACACAGCCCAAGTGCCCATCAGTAGATAAGTGGATAAAGAAGATGTGTGTTTGTATTTCAGCCATAATAATGGAATATTGCCATTTGAAACAACATGAATGGACTTAGAGCATATTATGTTAAGTGAAGCAAGTTGGAAAGAAAAATGTCACATGATTTCACTTATATGTGGAATCTAAAAAAACAAACAGGTAAAAAACCCCACAAAAACAGAAACAAACTCATTGATGCAGACAGCAAACTTATGGTTCCCTGAGGGGAGATGGATGCGGGGGATGGATGAAAAAGGGGAAGGACAGGGTCCCAAGATGGTGGCAGACTGAGTGGGAGCTACACTGACACTCTCCTGGGACCAAATTGGAATTACAACTAAAATATAGAAAAACCATCCTGAATAATCAATTGCAACTGAAGACAAGCTGGAGAGCACCCTCATAACCAAGGAGGAAAAGTGGAGACCACATAGAGACTGATAGGAAGTGCAGACACAGGAGGGCTGCCTGGGCTCCCACAGGCAGCAACTGAAGGTCTGGAGGGATATCTCAGCTGTGAGGGGTTCCCACTGAGAACTCTGGGGTCTAAACCCCAAGGTGGGCTTCCCAGCCCAGAGCACCAGAACTGAGAAAGGTGTCCACATAACATCTGCCTTTGAAAAGCAGCTGCGTTTCTGTCTACCAGGAAGAAGTGGCTGGAAATGCAAGCACCCTCTTAAAGAGTCAACACACAAAGTTTCATGTGCAGCCACTTACCTTCGGCTCCAGCAGAGGGAGGGCAGAGGGGACTAGAGCTGGGTGAGGAGAATCCAGGGCTGCTGACTTGTTGAGTATAGCTCAGAGGGAAGCCCTCTGGATTCCTGTGCTGAGTCATTCCCCCCATAAGCAGAGGACATCTTTCTCAGGAAGACCTTTGCCAGGCAGGCAGCTTTTGCCTGGGGGAAAATAATAGCCCCACCTATTGGAAAACCTCTTGCCCCATCCTGTGGAGTTCCTACAGTCTGAGGTTCATTGAGAGACTCAGAATAGCAATTAGCCTCTGGGGGGTTTGAGTCTTTGCTTGATTTGCTTCTGGACCCAGGGCTTGGAAAAGCAGACCTTGGTGCTCATCTAGTTCTTTTCCAAACACACCTAGCCAGCAGAGAAAACCACAAGCTGTGGAATGTGGAAAGCTTTAAACAGGATACTCAAGGCCAGTCCCAAACACTGTCTGATACTGGCCTGCACCAGAGACCCTCCAAAAAGACTGGGAGTCCTAGCAGATCTACCTAATACATAGAAACAAATCCAAACAGGCAGCCAAAATGGGGAGACAAAAAAACAAAGCCCAAAATGAAAGACCAAAAGAATTCTCCAGAAGAAGAGCTGAGTGAAATGGAGATAAGCAATTTATCAGAGACAGAGTTCAGAATACTGATTGTAAGGATGCTCAAGAGCATGAGAAAAGAAATGAAATCTATGAAGGAAATTAAGAATGACATAGTAGAAATTAAAAAAAAAAAATGGAAGGAATAAACAGCAGATTAGGGGAAGCTAAGGATTGGATCAGCAAATTAGAAGACAGGGTAGAAAAAAATCAATCAGAGAAACAAAAAGAAAAAAAACAATAAAAAATAGGAGGACAATTTAAGGGAGCTGTGGGACAACATGAAAGTAACAATATTCACATCATAGGAATGCCAGAGAGGTTGAAAGTAAGCAAGTGTTACAGAACCTATTTGAAGAAATAATGGCAGAAAACGTCCCTAACCTGGTGAAGGAAAAAGTCACACAAGTTCACGAGGCACAAGAGTCCCAAGAAAGAAGAACCCAAAGATGCCTACACTCAGACCCATCATAATTAAAATGCCAAAAATTCAAGACAAAGAATCTTAAAGGCAGCAAGAGAAAAGCAATCTGTTACCTACAAAGGAGCTCCCATAAGGCTGTCTGCTGACTTCTCCACAGAAACTACAGGCCAGGAGGGAATGGCATGAAGTACTCAAGGTAATGAAAAGCAAGGATCTGAAACCAAGACCAGCAAGGCTATCATTCAAAATAGAGGGTGAAATAGAAAGCTTCCCAGAAAAGAAAAAAAAGGCTGAAGGAATTTAACCACCAAACCAGCATTGCAAGAAATGTTAAAGGAACTGCTGTAATAAAAAGTAGAAATAGAGAGAATCAGAAAGATAGGCATAAAGAAATAAAATGGCAATGGGTAAATACCTATCAGTAATAACCTTAAATATAAATGGATTTAATGCTACAATCAAAAGACATAGAGTATACACTGAAAGGTATCAAAAGCAGGCTCAGTGAAGCAGAGGATAAAATAAGTGACTTAGAAGACAAGGTAGAAAAAAATCATTCAGTCAGAGCAGCAAAAAGAAAAACAAAAAGCATAAGGACATTCTAAGGGAGCTTTGGGACAACATGAAGCGAAACAACATTCGCATTATAGGACTGCCAGTGGGGGAGGGAAGAGAGCGAGGGATAGAGAACTTGGTGGAGGAAATAATGACAGAAAATTTACCTAGGCTGGCGAAGGAGAAAGCCACACAAGTTCAGGAAGCACAGAGGGTCCCAAACAAGAGGGACCCAAAGAGACCCACTCCAAGACACATCATAATTAAAATGGGAAATGTCAAGGATAAAGAGAAAATATTAAGGGCTGCAAGAGAGAGACAAGCAGTGACCTACAAGGGAACCCCCATAAGGCTAACAGCTGATTTCTCAACAGAAACTCTTTAGGCCAGAAGGGAGTGGCATGAAGTTCTCCAAGTAATGAAAAGCAAGAACATGCAACCAAGATTGCTTTATCCAGCAAGGCTATCATTTAAAATTGAAGGTGAGCCCGGCCGGGCGTGGCTCAGCAGTTGAGCATCAACCTAGGATCCAGGCAATCCGGGTTCGATTCCCAGTCAGGGCACATGCGCAGGTTGCAGGTTGCAGCCGATCAATGGTTCTCTCATCATTGATATCTCTCTCTCTCTCTCTCCCTCTCCTTTCCTCTCTCTGAAATCAATAAAAATATATTTTAAAATAAATAAATAAATAAATAAATAAATAAATAAATAAATAAATAAATAAATTTGAAGGTGAAATAAAGAGCTTCCCAGACAAAAAAAGGCTAAAGGAGTTCAGTACCACCAAACCAGCATTGCAAGAAATGCTAAAAGGACTGCTCTAAGAAAAAGAAGGAAGAGTGAGAGAAAGGTACATCAGCATAAAGGGGAAAAATTGCATTAAATAAGTTTATATCAATAGTAACCTTAAATGTAAATGGAATAAATGAGCCAATCAAAAGACACAGGGCAGCTGAACGGATAAGAAAACAGGACCCAAATATATGATGTCTACAAGAGACCCACCTGAGAGCAAAAGACTCACACAGGCTAAAAGTGAAGGGATGGAGTAAAATACACCATGCAAATGGAAAGGAAAGGAAAGCTGGAGTAGCAATTCTTATTTCTGTCAAAATAGACTTCAAAATAAAGACCATAACAAGAGACAAAGATGGTCACTACATATTACTAAAGGGATCAATCCAACAGGAGGAAATAACCCTTATAAACATTTATGCACCCAATACAAGAGCACCTAAATATATAAAAAATTTCTTGGGGGACTTTAAGGGAGATATTGATAGCAACACAATCATAGTGGGGGACTTTAACACCCCACTGTCAGCACTGGACAGATCATCACGACAAAAAATCAACAGGGAAACACAGGCCTTAAATGACTCACTAGACCTAATGGACTTAATTGACATTTACAGAACATTTCACCCCAAAGCAGCAGAATACACATTCTTCTCAAGTGCACATGGAACATTCTCAAAGATAGATCACAAGGTGGGGAGAGGGACTGGGGAGGGGGATGGGACGGGGTGGAACGGGTCGTTAGGGAGAAAAAGGGACATCTGTAATATTTTAAACAAAAATTTAAAAAATTAAAAAAAAAAAAAAAGACATAGGGTAGCTGAACGGATAAGAAAATAAAACCCAAATATATGCTGACTACAAGAGACTCACCTCAGAACAAAAGACACACACAGGCTCAAAAAAATCCAAAAACAACTTCTGGAGGACTTTAAAGGAGAAATTGACAGCAATACAGTCACAGTAGGGGACTTTAACACCCCACTACACTTGACAAATCTTTCAGACAAAAAAAATCAACAAGGAAACAGTGACTCTAAATCACACCCTAGATCAGATGGATTTAATTGACATTTGCAGAACATTTCACCCCAAAGCTACAGAATAAACATTCTCCTGAAGTGTACATGGGACATTCTCAAAGACAGACCACATGTTAGGACACAAAACAAGACTCTACAAGTTCAAGAAGATTGAAATCATATCAAGCATCTTCTCGGACATTCACACCATGGACTACTATGCAGCTGTAAAGAAGGATCCCTTACCCTCTGAGACAGCATGGTGGGACCTGGAGAGTATTATGCTGAGTGAAATAGGCCAGTGAGAGAAAGACAAACATCACATGATCTCATTCATATGTGGAATCTAAAGAACAAAATAAACTGATGAACAAAATAGATCCAGAGACATAGAAGCGTGGAACAGACTGAGGGACGTCAGAGGGAAGGTGGGGTGGGGGAGATTAACCTAAGAACTTATATGCATATAAGCATAACCCGTGGACACAGACGATAGTGTGGTGAAGGCCTGGGGGGAGAGGTGCGGGGGTGGAGAGGGGATCAATGGGGGGAAAAGGGGACATTTGTGATACTTTCAACAATAAAGATAAATTTTTAAAAAAGAAACCTTCTGAATAGACTACAGTACATACATGTAATAGAATAGTAGGTAGCCATTAAAATTTATGTAGGTCTATATACACAGTGAATGAAAAGATATCCACAGAATTCATCATTAAAATATAAGATACTATGTTAGTCTTAAAAAGAAAAAGGGGAAGGAAATTAAGTACAAACTTTCATTTATAAAATAAGTCACAAGGATGAATATAAGCAATAATATTGTAATAACTATAATGGTGACAGATGGTTACTAGACTTATTGTGATCACTTTATTAGGTATGTAAATGTGAAATCACTATGTTGTATACTATTGTATGTCAAGTATAATTAAAAATAAATTTATAAAAAAAAGGAAGGGGAAAATATATCTAAATAAAGAATGCAAGAATATTTCCCAGAGCTGAGGGCATGGATTCTCTGATGTCAGGCCCATCACAGCAGACAGCACTGTGAATGAGACAGGATTCTCAACAAGGGATGTCTTCACGAAATTCAGAACCCAGGGATGGAACAGTTTGGGGAGAACGGAGGAAGGGAAGTGTGGGCTGATGGTAGAAGGGGGTGGAGGCAGGTAGAAGGAAATCAAATCCTAATTTTCCCATTAAACTGAGTATATTACACCCGAGAATGAAAAGTCAAAATTCAGGAGTATAAACTTGTTATTTTGAAGAAGCTGCTAAAAGAGGTGAAAATGACTGCTTCTGGGGAGCAGTGCTGGAGGGTGCGATAGGGGAAGCAGGAGACTTTTTAAATGTTGAAGAACTATTAAAAAATTTAAATATGTGCTGATGTTACCTTGTTAAAAATAAAATTTTAAAAAACTCAGGGAAACGGTGTTTCTTTTCTTGTTTTTAACTAATAATGCAGGAAAATAGATTCCAAATCTACTAAGACAAAAAGCTTTTTGATTCTTATATAATTGCAAAGCAAATAGCCATATAACATAAAGTTCACAAGCAATTTTGGTATATAATTACCTCTGCTGACAGAGTAAACTGTCAATCTGATACCCAGCAATTGGCCAGAAGCAGAACTCGCCGAAGTGCCCTTTGGTGCCTTAGCACACTGCAGAACAGCAAGGACAACGCTTTCTTCTTGAATTGCTATGATCAGAACAGAAAATGGATGCATATATGTTTCCCTCTTACACTCTTTTTATGTACTGTATACATTTAATGTGAAATTATGACAGACACCAAACATAGGAAAGGACAATGAAAAATTGAAAGGACAACTTGGACTTTTCAGTGTCTAAAAATCCTTGTTTTTCTATTGGAAAAAAAAAAAGGTTCTAATAGAACCTAGAAATGCTCCGTATTGGGCCAACCCTGGAAAACAGCTCTCTGAACACAATCACTAATCATTGCATTAACAGCTTTTTAAAAATGGTAACAATGATCATTAAAATAAATACAAATGTATCACATGTAAACAAAACCAAAATAACTAAAATACCTAAATATTCTAATGCATGTTAATTTTTAAAAATATATTTTTATTGATTTCAGAGAGAGAGGAAGGGAGAGGGAGAGAAAGTCAAAGCTCAGCCTCCTGCACCCCTGCTGGGGACGGAGCCCGAAGCCCAGGCATGTGCCCCGACCGACATCAAACCTCAACCTCTGAATCCTAGGTTGAGCTCAGCCACTGAGCCACGCCAGCCGGGCATGTTGGTATTTTGCGGTACATTTATGCTCACCTGCCTGGCACTGTTGCGCATGCTCAGTGAGTCCGTTTTAGAAGCCAATCTCTGGCGGAGTGGGAAACAAGCCATGTGTACTTAAGAATGAAGGGCCCATAACCTCCAAATCTCATGGGGTTTTTCATGACATGTTTTGAAGGTAGGTTCCATTTTACAGATTTTAGAAAATGCAAGGCTTTTTATGCTTCTTATCCCAAATGAATAGGATATAAAGTCGTGCTGTGGGCACTAGAGATTCACCCGCCTTAGTGCTAAAAAGACCTAGGGGTGCAGTGACTCCCGGGGGCGCGGGCCCGCGAGGCCCCGTGGCAGAGCCACACTAGCAGTAGGAATGACTTGCACGGCAGGAGATGTATGGGCCGGGCATCAGCCATATGAAAGCTTTTTAAAAATTTAAAAAGCAGGGGAAAAGGAAGCTATTGAACACAGCCAATCTTGAGAGAGACGGAGACCGATCCAAGATGCCCACTCCCTCCCTGCGCATCGGTCACGGAACGGAGGAAGGAAAAGGCAAGAGAGTGAGCGCAGACTCCGCGGCCAGGTCCAGCAGCTAGCCATCACCTGGACCGCGGCGCGAGGAGCGGCCGCCGGGTGCGGGCTCGGGGACCGGGGTGCGGTGCCTGGTCCCCAGGCTCGGCCGCCTGCCCAGGCGCCTGACTCGGGCCGCGGCCCGTTCTGCGCGGCCCTGCGGGTGAGCAGTGCGGGGGATGCGGCCGTGAGGCTGAAGGGCCGCGGGCATCCTCAGAGTCACCTAGGGGCGCGCGAAAACGACAAGAATAGTGACAGAGGGTCAGCGGTAAGTCCAGCAGCCATGTGTTCAACCCCGGCAGCCTAGGGGGTGCGTGCTGAGGGGCAGGAGGCGCGTCTCTCGCTGAGGAGAACCAGAGGCCAAGGGTCGCGGCCAGCAAGGGGCAGTGGCCTGAAGCTGCGCTGCGGGGATGCAGCCGGAGGCAAGGAAGAGCCCCGCCGCCCGGCGACCCGCCAGTGTTTCCCGCCCAGGCGGGGCTCCTGCTCGCCACAGGGAAGGAGGCAGCGCCCCCTCGGGGCCGTGTCCCGTGCCTCTCCGCGGGCCGCCGTCCCCACGGGGGCGCTGTGACCTTGTCCCGTGCCTCTCCGCGGGCCGCCCGTCCCCACGGGGGCGCTGTGACCTTGTCCCGTGCCTCTCCGCGGGCCGCCCGTCCCCACGGGGGCGCTGTGACCTTGTCCCGTGCCTCTCCGCGGGCCGCCGTCCCCACGGGGCCGCTGTGACCTTGTCCCGTGCCTCTCCGCGGGCCGCCGTCCCCACGGGGCCGCTGTGACCTTGTCCCGTGCCTCTCCGCGGGCCGCCCGTCCCCACGGGGGCGCTGTGACCTTGTCCCGTGCCTCTCCGCGGGCCGCCCGTCCCCACGGGGCCGCTGTGACCCCCCAGGCCCTGGCTCTCAGCCCGCGCTCAGCCCACGGGTTCCTTCGGCGCCTCCCGGGCCTCCGAGCAGACGCTAGAAGGGCAGAGATGAACCGCCGGCCTCGGGGGGAGTGGGCAGACCCCACCCGGACGCGCCCAGACACAGAATGAAACAGCACAGCAGCCCCTCGCAGGACGAGTCTTCACGGCTGACCGCTTCCGTTCCGGGCGCAGGGAAGGAAAGCGCCGCCCGGCGCAGCAGGGGCCTCTCCGCGGGCGGCCTCCGGGCAGCGCGGCTGGTGCTCGGACAGCCGAGCGGAGCCCCGGCGGCAGAGGGTGCGCGGGCCGATGACCGAGGGTTTCGGGAGGACGCTCAGGGACGGCATCACGAGAGAGGAACGAAAACCCGGAGGCGAAGGAAAACCCAAGCAGGCACCTGGCGGAAGGAGAGCGGGAGAAGGCGGGGAGGCAGGAGCCGCCTGGGGATCAGCGGCGGCCGGAGCGCGGGGCCGCGGGTGCGGGAGGCCCCGGGATCCCAGCCGGCGAAGGGCTGGAGGGGCTGCGCCCGTGACGGACAAGATCGGCCGCTTGTCTTAGGGCCCCTCTAGGTACCGGGCAGAGAACACATTGAAAAGGTAGCGAGGCAGCCGCTTGCTACGATAATCCACGTGGCAGTTACGCGGAATCAGAAATACATGTACCACCTTTTCCGTATAAATGGCTTTTGCACCTTGTAAAAAGTCATTTAGCCACGCTGTGCGGGCGTTCCTGGGTTCCCTGCTCTCTCTCATCCAAGACCACATTGTGATTACAGTGGCTACAAAGTGTTGTTTTAAACATCATTTTTGTTTTTTCAGTTACATTGATGCACATTATTTATTAGATTCAGGCGTACCCCCCGGTGATTAGACATTACCTAACTTAACAACCTATTTGTACTTCTTAATCCCCTCACCTTCTTCACCCATCCCCCTAACCCCCTCCCATCTGACAACCGTCAAAATGTTCCCTGTATCTATGAGTCTGTTTCTGTTCTGCTTGTTCATTTATTTTGATTTTTAGATTCAATTGTTGATAGATACGTATTTTGCCATTTTATTCATATTTTTTATCTTTTCTTTCCCTTCTTCGTAAAGAAGACCCTTCAGCTTTTCCTGTAGTGCTGGTCTGGTGGTGATGAGCTCCTTTAGCTTTCTCTTATCTGTGAAGCTCCTTATCTGACCTTCAGTTCTAAATGATAGCTTTGCTGGGTAGAGTCATCTTGGTTGTAGGTTCTTGCTTTTCATCACTTTGAATATTTCTTGCCACTCCCTTCTGGCCTGAAATGTTTCTCTTGAGAAATCTTATGGGAGCTCCCCTGTAGGGAACTAACTGCTTTTCTCTTGCTGCTTTTAAGATTCTCCCTTTGTCTTTAACCTTTGGCATTTTAATTATGATGTGTCTTGCTGTGGGCCTCTTTGGGTTCCTCTTGTTTGGGACCCTCTGTGCTTCCTGGACTTGTAAGTCTATTTCTTTCCCCAGGTAGGGGGAGTTTTCTGTCATTATTTTTTCAAATAAGGTTTCAATTTCTTGCTCTTTCCTCTCCTGGCACCCCAATAATACGAATGTTGGGCCTCTTGAAGTTGCCTCAGAGACTCTTTACACTATCTTCATATTTCTGGATTCTTTTTTCTTTTTGCTCTTCTGGTTGGGTGTTTTTTGTTTCCTCATGTTCCAAATTGCTGATTTGATTCTCAGTGTCCTCTGATCTACTCTGTAAATTGTTCTTCACTTCAGTTCCTGTGGCCTTCATTTCAGATTGGTCCTTTATTAGGTCATCGACTTTCTCAATTATTTTCATCACACTCTTACTAACATGCTTGAGCATCCTTATAACCATTATTCTGAACTCTGTATCTGTTAGCTTGCTTGGATCTATTTCATTTAGTTCCTCTTCTAGAGATTTCTTCTGTTCTTTCCTTTGTGACATGTTTCTCTGTCTCTGCATTTTGGCTGCTTCCAGGTGTTTGTTTCTATGTATTAGGTGGAGCTGCTGTGTCTCCCAGACTTGGTAGAGTGGCCTGTGTAGCAGGTGTCCCGTAGGGTCCAGTGGCTCAGGTTCCCCAGCCACCTGAGCTGGGCACTCCAGGTGCATCCCTGTGTGAGCTGTGCGCACTGTCCTGTTGTAGTTGAGCCTTGGTTGTTGTTGGCATCACTTGGAGGGATTGACCTCCAGGCCAGTCGGCTGAGGACCAGCTATGACTACAGTGGAGGAGCTGCTGTGCAGGAGTCAACCCCACAGAGCAGGATTTACTTGAGTGGGGCTTTGGTGCACTCTGAGTCTGCCCCCTTGAGTGTGTCGCTCGTGGATGTGGTAGGGTTGTAATCCGGTGTGAGCTCAGGGTGAGTGAGTCTGAGTAAATTCGTGCCCCGGCCCTCTAAGAGGAGCTGCCCGGGACTCGAGCAGCCTCCTTGTCACTCAGCCACAGCCCCTGCTGGTTTTTACAGCCTGAAGTTACAGGGATGTCTCATCCTAGCACTCGGACCCTGGGCTGGGGGTCCTGGTGTGGGGCTGGGATCCTTTTCTCCTCAGGGGGACCTACACAGCTGAGACATCCCTCCCGAGTAAAAAACATCAAACGTGGGTGTTGGACCAGCCTCTTCTGCATCTCCACCTCTCCTTCCAGTCTCGATGTGGCTGCTTCTTTAATTCCCCAGTTTAATGGAAGTTCAGCTAGATTTCAGGTGGTTCTCAATGATGCAGCCAAATTAGTTGTACTTTTTTGGTGTGGTTGTGGGAGGAGTAGTTTCCCTGCACTGCCATCCTGACCGGAAGCCCCAGGGTATTTCTTAACGTCGGGTAGACGTCCCCAGCCTTCTTCTTCAGTCTTTCCATATAAATTTTAGAATCTGCTTATGTACATGTGTAAAAATCCTGCTGGGCTTTTGTTAAGAATTACATTAAATCTTATTATCAGTTTTGGGGGATTAACATCTTTACCATGTCGACTGCAGGTCTTGCGTTCTCTCATGAGTGTTTTGTACTCTGCTTACAAATCTTTCACGTGCTTTTCAGATTTATACCTAATTTGAGGAGGAACTATTATAAATGGAATTTTTATTTAACTTCCAATTGTTCACTGCTAGTATAAAGAAGCGCGCTTTTTCCCCATTAAATAAAACTGTGCCATGAGACTTTAAAACAGTTTTATTATCATTGACATAATATTGTATGTATTTAGGTGTACAACTTGACGTTCATGATACTTAATGTAACCATCATCTCATGGTTTGAAATTTTAAACTTTAGCTGTTTCAAATATTTTATACAATAAAAACATTTTATACAAAGGATTTTAATCAAGAGAAACAATTCAAAACAAGTGAAAACCTAAAAACCACCAAAGACGGGGCTCTAACCGGCGCAGCGTCTGTTCTGCGTGAGCCGGCGTCCGGCGCGCGGGCCGCGCCGCCTCACTCCTGCCGCCCGTCTCCGGGCGCTGGCGGCTCCGGGGCGGTGATGCCGCTGCCCTGAGATGAACCTGCCGTCCGGCCTCCTCAGGAAACCGAGGCAGGAGGCAGAGGAGTTGCTGCCGTCGGCGGGGAGGGGCGGGCTGGCGTCGGGAGCTCGGCGGGTCTCGGAGGTGCCTCCTAGTCCTGCTGTGCCCAGTGGAAGAGCTGGCTGAAAATCACAGCGATCAGAAAAGGGGCAGGACTGCTGAGAGCCCAGGCCCCTGGGACTGGTCCTCGCCCCGCACCAGGCCGCACGCCCGAGCTGCAGTCGGGTGGGCGCCGGGCCGGGGCGGGGCGGGCGGGGCGGGCGCCGCACAGCCACCTCCTCCTGCAGACTGGGCGGACTCGGCCCCGCCTCCTGCAGACTGGGCGGACTCGGCCCCGCCTCCCGCACTGGGCGGACTCGGCCCCGCCTCCCGCACTGGGCGGACTCGGCCCCGCCTCCCGCACTGGGCGGACTCGGCCCCGCCTCCCGCACTGGGCGGACTCGGCCCCGCCTCCCGCAACGGAGCGGACTCGGCCCCGCCTCCCGCACTGGGCGGACTCGGCCCCGCCTCCCGCACTGGGCGGACTCGGCCCCGCCTCCCGCAACTGGGCGGACTCGGCCCCGCCTCCCGCACTGGGCGGACTCGGCCCCGCCTCCCGCACTGGGCGGACTCGGCCCCGCCTCCCGCAACTGGGCGGACTCGGCCCCGCCTCCCGCACTGGGCGGACTCGGCCCCGCCTCCCGCACTGGGCGGACTCGGCCCCGCCTCCCGCACTGGGCGGACTCGGCCCCGCCTCCCGCACTGGGCGGACTCGGCCCCGCCTCCTGCAGACTGGGCGGACTCGGCCCCGCCTCCCGCACTGGGCGGACTCGGCCCCGCCTCCCGCACTGGGCGGACTCGGCCCCGCCTCCCGCAACGGAGCGGACTCGGCCCCGCCTCCCGCACTGGGCGGACTCGGCCCCGCCTCCCGCACTGGGCGGACTCGGCCCCGCCTCCCGCACTGGGCGGACTCGGCCCCGCCTCCCGCAACTGGGCGGACTCGGCCCCGCCTCCCGCAACTGGGCGGACTCGGCCCCGCCTCCCGCACTGGGCGGACTCGGCCCCGCCTCCCGCACTGGGCGGACTCGGCCCCGCCTCCTGCAGACTGGGCGGACTCGGCCCCGCCTCCCGCACTGGGCGGACTCGGCCCCGCCTCCCGCACTGGGCGGACTCGGCCCCGCCTCCCGCAACGGAGCGGACTCGGCCCCGCCTCCCGCACTGGGCGGACTCGGCCCCGCCTCCCGCACTGGGCGGACTCGGCCCCGCCTCCCGCACTGGGCGGACTCGGCCCCGCCTCCCGCAACTGGGCGGACTCGGCCCCGCCTCCTGCAACTGGGCGGACTCGGCCCCGCCTCCCGCACTGGGCGGACTCGGCGCCGCCTCCTTCCTCCTGCTCACTTCACACGGGTTCGCTGGAGGCTGCTTTGCCTTTCCGTGAGCGTTTTCAGATGGGACTGTGAGTGGTTTGGGGGACAATCAACACGCCCGGTGACAGATGCCCGCTGCTGAAACGCTGCCTCTTCTGATCTCGCAGCGAGGGCGGGGATCACGGGCGGGGTAGTTCCCTCGTTAGGGGATCACGGGCGGGGTAGTTCCCTCGTTAGGGGATCACGGGCGGGGTAGTTCCCTCGTTAGGGGATCACGGGCGGGGTAGTTCCCTCGTTAGGGGATCACGGGCGGGGTAGTTCCCTCGTTAGGGGATCACGGGCGGGGTAGTTCCCTCGTTAGGGGATCACGGGCGGGGTAGTTCCCTCGTTAGGGGATCACGGGCGGGGTAGTTCCCTCGTTAGGGGATCACGGGCGGGGTAGTTCCCTCGTTAGGGGATCACGGGCGGGGTAGTTCCCTCGTTAGGGGATCACGGGCGGGGTAGTTCCCTCGTTAGGGGATCACGGGCGGGGTAGTTCCCTCGTTAGGGGATCACGGGCGGGGTAGTTCCCTCGTTAGGGGATCACGGGCGGGGTAGTTCCCTCGTTAGGGGATCACGGGCGGGGTAGTTCCCTCGTTAGGGGATCACGGGCGGGGTAGTTCCCTCGTTAGGGGATCACGGGTGGGGTAGTTCCCTCGTTAGGGGATCACGGGCGGGGTAGTTCCCTCGTTAGGGGATCACGGGCGGGGTAGTTCCCTCGTTAGGGAGGCAGTGGAGTTGGCTGGATCTGCACGCAGCTCACAGGTGCAGCAGGCGTTGGTGTCAGCGACTCGGTGTCACCGCGCCTCGGTCGCAGCCTGCCTCCCACTTGGCACACCCGCCCTGCTCCGCCAGCCGGCTCCGGCCCGGCGCCGCCAGGAGAGGGCGCTGCAGGGGGCCTGCCCAGGAAGAGGAAGGGGAGGGGCCGCAGTGCCGCTTCACCGGGTAGCGCCAGTTCCTTCCCGTAGCAGCAGCTGAGCCCAGCTGGCAGTTTTTCGAATATGTGCACACCAAGTACACGGTGCCAGCCTAGCCCCCAAGACCTTACCTTCAAGCCCAGAAACAGCGCCACTGGCCAGCTGGCAGCCCTTCCTCAGCAGTGAGGCCCCATCCCAGATTCTATGGCCCTTCCCTGAACTGTTTTAATAATTCAAACTTGTAGCCTTTGTTCCCTCAGCCCAGAGAAACTGTACTTCTTAGCCCCATGATACTTGGACCAGTACTTCTCAACTGTGGTCCCAGGACCAGCAACATTACCATCTCCTGGGAACGTTTTAGAAATGCGGATCCTCAGGCTCCACCCAGCCAGCACCTGGCAGCGCGACCAGGACGCCCGCTGACCCTGACGCAGGCTGATGTGCGAGGACCAGTGCCCACTGCCTTGGAGGTCTCACTTTACTCTTTCAGATAGCTAGTTACAGTATAGTTCATTATTCTTTACATTAAATTTTGTTTAAACTACTGGTGTGGAACACCTGACTAATACAGAATTTTACCAAACATTTAAGGAATTATGAACATCGATCCTTCTTTAACCCTTCCCAAAAAGAAGGGAACATTTCCCAACTCATTCTATGAGGTCAGCATTACCAAAGCCAGAGAAAGACATCACAAGACCAATATCCCTTATGAATATAAATGCAAAAATCCTAAAAATAGTGTACCAAGTTCAGCAGCACATTAAGAGGATTACACACCATGACCAAGTAGTATTTATCCCAGTACCAGAAGCGTGAATCACTGTATAAAAATCAACCAGTGTGATAGAGTTACACACTGTATTAATAGACTGAAGGGGAAAAAACCCCACAATCATCTCAACTGATGCAGAAAAAGCATTTGACAGAATGAAACATCCTTTCATGATTTAAAAAATCCACTCAACAAACTAAGAATACAGGGGAACTCCCCACAACATGATAAAGGGCATCTATTATGAAAAACCTACAGCCAACATCACACTCAGCGGTGAAAAACTGAAAGCTTTCCCCTTAAAATCAGGAACAAGACAAGGATCCTCGTTTTTGCCACTGTTATTGAACATTTTACTGAAAGTTCTAGCCAGAAAATTAGGCAAGAAAAATATAAATGAAACAAACCCAAATTGGAAAGGAAGAAATCTGTCTCTATTTGGAGACATGATCTAATATATAGAAAATCCTAATGAACACACACACACACACATGCACACACTTCTGGAGCTAAGAAATTCAACAAAATTGCAGAATACATGATCAACATACAAAAATCAGTTGTATTTCTATCTACTAGCAATGACCAATCTGAAAATAAAATTAAACTTTAAAAAAATCCATATTCATGGGTAGGAAGGCTTAATATTGTTAAGATGGCAATACCACCTAAAGTGATCCTCAGATTCAAAGCTATTCCTATCAAAATACTATCTTTTTTCCCCTCCAGAAATGGAACAGCTGATATTAAAATCTGTATGGAATTTCAAGGGACACTGAACAATCTTTAAAAAGAACAAGCTTGTTCTCCTGACTTCTGAAAACTTACTATTATAAAAGCTACAGTAATCAAAACTGTATGGTACTGGGCCTCAGCAGAGACATGTAGACTAATGGGATAGAAGGAAAAGTACAGAAATAAACCCACACGATCACTGTTAATCAGATTTTGACAGGGGGAAAAAGTCTCTTCAAGTGGTGCTGAAATCACTAAATATTCACATGCAAAAGAATGACACTGAAATCCTACTTCACACTATATACAAAAATTAAAGATGGGTCCAAGACCTAAATGTAAAAGCTAAAACTATAAAACTCCTAGAAGAAAACATATGGGTAAATATTCATAACCTTGAATTTAGCAATGGATTCTTAGATATGACACCAAGTGCACAAGTAACAAAAAAAATGAACTGAACTTCATAAAAATTAAAACTTTTGTGAATGAAAAAACACTATCAAGAAAGTAAAAAGACAACCCACAGAATGAGGAGAAAATACTTGCAAATCATATATCTGGTAAGAGTCTAGTATCCAGACTAAAGAACTCTTGCAACTCAACAACAAACATCCCAAGCAAAAGTGGGCAAAAGACTTGAATAGACATTTCTTCAAAGAAATTATACAAATGGCACAGAAGCATATGAAAAAATACTTAACATCATTAGTTATTAGAAAAGTGCAAGACTGTCTATAAACAACAACAGAACGGAAACTAGCCAAGCGTTGGCCAGGATGTGGAGAAGCAGAAGCCCTCCTACACTACTGACGGGAACGTTAAGTGCGGCTGTGAGAAAGGAGTTAAACAGACTCCACACGTAGCCCAGCACTGCCGTCCCGTCATAAGCCCAGGAGCTGAAGCATGTTCACACACACGCTCAGGACCAGACAGTTCTTCGCAGCATCGAAAGCCTAAAAGTGGAAACCACCCAAATATTCAGACATTTGAGCAGTAAGTTATCAACTGACAAATAAAGAAAACGTGCTGTGTACATACAATGGAATATTATTCAACTTTAAAAAGAAAGAAATTTGGCACATGCTGCGATGTAGATGAACCTTGAACCATGCTGTGTGAAAGCAGCCACACACAGGTCACATGCTGTATTCCTTTACATGGATTGTCCAAAAGAGGCAAACACAGACAAAGTGTACTATTGATGGGGTGGGGATAGGCGGAGTTGATAGTGACTGCTAATGGCTATGGGGTTTCTTTTTTGATATGATAGAGATGTTCTGGAATCATAGTGCTGTTAGCTGCACAACCATGTGGATAAGCTAAAAATCAGTGAATAGTACACGTTGGAATGGTTAAAATGGTGAATTTTATCTCAATTTTAAAAACCTACCTAATTACAAAAAAAAAAAAAAAAAGCCATTTGCTATATTGGATAAACTTCAATTTTGATAAACAGAGGTAAAGAACAGAGATGCTATGAGATCATCTTTAAAATGCTGGCAAACTACATTTTTAGTTCTGTGGCATTAGATATTCACATTGCTGTGTAACTATCCTCACCACCCATCTTCAGAGCTTTTCTCATGTTACAAAACTGAAACTCTACCCATCAATAACTTCCCGCTCCGGCTTTCCCCCAGTCCTGGCAACCACTATTCTACTTTGTCTCCATGAATTGGACTAGATTTTTCATAGAAGTGGAAGCATACAGTATCTGTCCTCTTGTGACTGGCTTAGTTCACTTAGCGTGATGTCCTCAATGTTCACCCATGTTGTATGTTGCATGTATCAGGATTTCCTTCTTTTGTAAGGCTGAATAATATCCCACACTGTATATTTTCTCTATTCCTTCATGGGCACTTGGGTTGCTCCCACCTTCTGGCTTAGTGAATAGTGCTGATAATCAACATGGGTGTGCACGTGTCTGTGTCCCTGCTTTCTGAAAAAAATAAAAAATATGGGCCTTCCCCAAGTGAGAATACAAGAAGTCCACAGCCTACAATCAGAAGAGGGTCCTCATCAACCATCCAGTTGGTCGTAATGGCAGAAGAAGACATTAATGAAGACTATCCGGTAGAAACCCAGGAGTGTTTATCAGCATTTGAGAGTTCCCCTGGTGCTGTCAATGACATGCTGAAGACCGTGATGTCTGTCTCCGAAATGAGTTGCTGCAGAACTTGGACCCACTTGAACAAGCAAAAGTGGACTTAGTTTCTGCTCACACATTAAATTCACTGTTTTGGGTTTACGTGGCGACTCGGTGAGTTAATCCCAATCAACAGCCAGTGAAGCAGGAGCTGGGAAAATCAGCAGACACGGAGCAGAGGCAGGGAAGTGACAGGATGGCTGCCCAGCCCGATGGGCAGCTTCCAGATTTGTAAAAAATTCCCTCTGGGAGCCAAAACCTAAAAATGTATCCAAAGTTGCCAGTAAGAGAAAAAGTAAAAAATAACCTTTTATTTTTGAAGTACACATGTTCAAAAAGTATATCATTTTTATTGTTTTATGCAAAACAGATGGTGAATATGTGGCAATGCACAGTTTAAATGTATTCCTTATTGAATTCATATATAAAATTTACATTTAAATTTGAAAAAATAAAATAAATAAAATAAAAAACATGCACTGTCCATGGACACAATAAGGTGGTGAAGGCCTAGGGTGTGGGGGGAAACTGGGTGGAGGAGGGCAATGGGGGGGGGAGGGGGGCATCTGAAATACTCTCAACAATGAAAATTAAAAAATAGTTATGATCTGTTATTAAAGGAAGATTTTTAAGGAAGTTTGTTAAAAATCAAACTTTGAAAATACACATATATTTCACATTAAGGGTTAGCAATTTACTTTAGTTGAAAGCCACCCAAAACAGAACCCAAAGATCAATGGTACTATTTACTTTAAAGAAACACAAAAGACATAAAAAAGTATCCATTGCAAATTTATTATGCATTAGGAAGCTTAACTTAAAAACCAACAGCACAGTAAAAAGATATGTCATTTCTGTTCATAGCAGAACAGGTTTCAAAATATATTTTCTTTTAAATGTATTGTTAGTACATAATCCTTTACAAAAGTTGTATATATATTTTTTGTCAACACCTTCATTACATTTATAAATACAAGATTTACACAGCACTCCATCAAAAAAAAAAAGGTTAAAACCCTTAAAAATATCTACATATATGTCGTACCCATAAAACTTTCAGAGGAGCGCTCTGTTCAACATAGGCCCTGTGAATGTAGATCTGTAGTTTCCTGTCTGTACATCATCCTGAAAAACTAGCACGACACTTACTGTGAAACGAAGCTTCCTAAACCATATTTTAGAAGGGATCTGATGTGCATATTCCCATGAGATTCAAAAGTCAGACAAGCAGGTGGAAATAAAGACCTACTGAAAACACATGCATACTGCACAGAGCAGTTAAGGCAGGAGTGTGGCGACTGAGAAAAGCTGAGGACACAGGAGACGTGGGGAGGAACAAGCAGTAATGCACTACCTGGGTCTGAACTTGGACGTCAATTCCACTGTATCCAGTTCCTAACTCTCACCCTTACTTAGGAATGTTTGCATTGTTGAAACTTTCTTAGAAGCACCCTCCAATTTCTGTGTTGCCGCCAGAATGCCTGATGTATCTTCTGTAAAATCACCCTGGGTCTGATCAAGACACTAGGGTGAGAAATCTGAATTGCTATTTTTTCATGATTTAAACTTATAAGAAAAATTTTCTTAACTGGTAAAGGATATCACTGATCAATATTATTAATACCCAGAGGTGTATATGCTAATTTCATTCTAGCCAAAAATATTAAGTAGAGACAGGAAAGGAGAGTAAGACTAGGCTTTTGTTTGACCTTTGAACGAAGGCAATAAATCCCTGATACTGAGCGACTCTAGGAGCAGCCACTCATAAACACCTACGGGCTAAGCGGGCACTTTTCAGAGAAGCAGGAAAGAGGAAAAGAAGGGATTCTTTACTTTAAATCTGGCCAGAGACGGCAGCCCCACCACAATCCTGCACCTTCTACTGAAAGGGACATGGGGACTGCTGTCACTCTTACTCGGCTGGTGATCAAGGAAACCCATCCTTTCTCACAGAGATATGACTTTTCCTATTTGAGTTTCAAAGTCTAGACTCCAGATCACTTTGAGTGTTGCATACTATTTGCAACAACGTATTTCCAATCTTAACTTGCTCCAATGTACAAACAGAAAAAGAATGGAAACGGAACGGGAGGCAGACGGTTACTTATCAAACTTGGCCCTAAAGGATGCCACTAGCATCTCCCCTCCAGCACCAAAAAATCCCCATGTGGTGTGGCTCCCAGGGGCTCGAGAGAGACGGCGTCTGCAGCCTCCCTCTGCCGAGCTCAGAGCTCGGTGCACTGACTCCCGGGCTCCCAGGTGCTGCTGTCTGGGAGCAGGGGCTCAATGTCCTCATCGTGGGCCCGTTCTGGGGTGCTGGTCACGCCGCTGCTGCCGTTGCTGTGCTTTTTAACTTCATTATACTCAGGGATGAATAAGGCAACCAGAAAAGACGTAAGGACGATACATGCCCCAACTAAAAACGGCGGGCCTGGGACGCGCGCTCCCTGGCAGGAGGAGGAAACAAATGGAGATGAAGAATCGGTTAGTCTTTTCAACACAAATTAGTTTCGGATGACCCAAAAAACCCCACACCACCTCAAAGTGAATAAATTTCCTCATGAGCAAATGTTTCATTAAGTGCCAAGGCAAACTCGCCCAGAGCCCAGGGTTTGGAATATGACAGGGCGACCAATCGCCGCTTCTCATCGCTTCTCAACAGCTGCCCCCCCGTGAGGGCAGAGCTTACCTCTCATCTCACCCTGGGACCTCAGGCATGTATTCTGTACCTGAACATTAATTCCAACTTTGTATAGAAATCTCTATTGAGTACTGTTTAGAAGGAAGGAGGGAAGAAATACTAAATAAAGAACAGGAAAAAGATTCGAGTTCAATTTCTAGCTGGAACTATAGGTCATCTTATATTTTATTGGCCTGGGCTTTACCAGAAGACAGCATTACGATTACAGTTATTGTGCGGGTGAGAACAGACTCTGAACAGAATTAAGAGAAATCTTTTATATAAGATATTAAATGACCGAAATGATCCCTCCCCAATCCCAGGGAGCACTGAACACAGCACTCACTATGGTCAGATCCAGTAGTCATTATACAAATAAGGACTCTCCAAATTTAAGGTCAGAGGATTTTGCTACAATCAGACATAATCATTGTTATAAAACTAAACTTATCACCACATTACCTGCAAAGCAGCATTGTTAGAATTCAATTCCGATTCCAACTCAGTCAGTTCCACATGGAACATGTAGAATATGAAGCCATAGAGTGCTGGCCCCAGGCCATTACACAGCCCTCTTATTCCAGTTATGATCCCCTGGGCAACTCCTAAGTCAGAAAAAGAAGGAAGCCAGTCTTCTCTGAAAAGCACGTCAAGACCAGGGACTTAAGAAAACTTTCTTACAAACTGTGATGTACCGACTCAGCGGGACTGAGTGTCCATGCTGAGGAAGGCAGGCTAGGTATTTCATCCATTGTATTTTCATTCATTGCACAAATGTGTTCTTGGTTCTACTATGTCCTTTTAATGTTGTCCCTCTGTACCCTACCACCCATGAGGAGGTGAAATGACAGTGACATTTCTGAAACCCCTTAGGGGCTGGATCCACATAACCGCTAGACAGTCCTATAAATGGGGAGTAAAACGAGAACTTTAATATCTCCACGTACAGACGATTTTCACTTTTCTGTGCTTTAAGATTTTCTTGCTTTACTCATTTAACAGTGTTTTTATAATAAAAATCTGCCCTTTGCCTCCTGCAGCCCTGCCCATGTGAGTCAACATCAGTCCCGATGCTGTGCGCTCCCAGCCACTGGGGCAGGCTGCTTCCCAAGGTGACCTCCGCATTTCTGGTGCATCTTCTTGTGGACCTGCACTGAAATAGCCCACAGGTGCCAATTTCTAGGTCTCTCTGGTTTCTAACACGGCAGGTAAAAAATTAGCTTGAACTGTACAAAATGCATGTTTCTGTAGGTCAAAAATGGTCAAAGATAATTCACCGAATACAGTATGTTGTAATAATTTTGTATGCTGACATTTAGAAACATCCATGCTAATCCATATAAGCATAAAAAGAACCAGAGAATTTATGTCATGAAAGACAGGATCGTGTCTCTCAGGTACCGGGCTGTCACTCGTCACACCTCTCCGAGGACGTGCAGCCAGCTGAGTTCCCACAGCAGGGGACACAGGATTTGTGGTCAGGTGGCACTATTTTGAAGTGTGGGTGTGAATAAGATGGCTGATTTCTGATGTGAAAACAGGTGCAAAAAATAAACTATCTTTTTGTTAAAACTTTTTAAAGGGTTCTAAGGCACTTACATTTTTTCCTTCTAAAAGTTACTACTTCCTGACTACAGTAAGGTGAGTCATTAAAAGGTGAAGGAGGATTAGTTCTAGCAGAGGGAATGCTTGATGGTGAATCCAGAGGCACAGGATGGAGTAAGTCTACAAGCCAGCCCCACAGTCAGCCTGGCTTTGCCTCTCACTGTCAGTTATCAGTGGCTGCGAAGGTTTACTCTTCACCCTCTCAGAGAACCATTCCCAAGTCCAACTAATGGACTTAGAGTGACTCCAAATAGAGATATTTCAGTGATTATAGTGATTAAATAAAAAGCTCACTGTTTCACTAACTAGTGCATCATTATTTAACAGACATCTGTTAAAATGTGACTATAGCCCAGCCGGCGTAGCTCAGTGGTTGAGCATCCAGGAGGTTGAGGTTCGATTCCAGGTCGGGCACAGGCCTGGGTTGCGGGCTCGATCCCCAGCAGGGGGCGTGCAGGAGGCAGCCGGTCAGTGACTCCCATCACTGATGTTTCTGTCTCTCTCTCCTTCTCTGAAATCAATAAAGACATATTTTTTTAAATGTAATTATAGTCTATTTAATTCTGATGGCATCGTACTAAAGAGGAGTCAAAACCAAAAAGAGAAAACAGTTCTATTTCTAATTCTTAGTACCCTGAACTGTCGAATCCCCATTTTAACAGCATGAGCATCGTCTCAGAGCAGGAAGGAAAGCAAGCCGGTGTGATGACCGAGAAGGGGCCACCTGGATGGGAAGAGAGGCTCAGAGCTGCTCATGCTTCCGGCAGGTACGTCTCAACTGAAGGAGGGCAACAGAGAGGGGACAGTGATCTCACCTTGCTGGTCGGACTCTGCATTCTGAGAGACGAGGGCGCTGACTGCTGGGAACGTGATGCTGGACATGGCAGCCACGGCCCCGGCTGCCCACACCATCCTGCAAGGACAGGACAGCCTCAGCTGGGCAGGCCAGCCCGAGAACTCGCTGCTCGAAGGACAGCAGTGGCAAAAGCACAAAACGCTTCCTGTTTTCTCATGTCAAGTTGTATTTCATTTTTCTTTTTTACTAAGGGATTTTTTTTTAACCTGCAAAGTTATACATCACTTCACAGGCTGAGAAAGTTTCATTTATTTTATTTCACCTCTCTGAAAACCTGTTCTCATCCCTGACTTCCCTATGACCGCCTTTCGATGTAAGCTCAATGAAGTTCAAAAGGACCTGTTTCTGTGAACACCACCTTCCTCCACCGATTTCCTCCTTTCCTTTGCAGTTCTCACGGGCTTGCCTGCACACTGCCCTTGAGCTGCTCACTTTGCTACCAGCGGAGAAGCAGCCCTGAAGTGCAGGACAGCATCCCGCAGACTCAAGCCTGCTTCCTTTAGACTTTGGGCCTTTTCTCAATGAAAGGAACTTAAGTGTGTATCAATTTAAGCGTTAAGTGTGAGGCCCCAACTGGGCTTAAAATCCTGTTGCTCAGACTTCCCTGGGGATGGTTGACATGCACATCCTTAAAAGGAAAAACCCTTCAGGCTGACAAAATCTTTTCCACAGCAGGAACTTGGCTGACTCAGCTACTGAACCAAAGTTCACAGGACTGAAATCTTAAGGGAAAAAGAATCATCTGCTGACCTCTGCAGCACGTCCAGTTTCCGTAGATTATGTAATGCATGCAAAATGAGGACTGACTCTAATATCTGAGTGATAAGAACTCCGGTGTTGGGTAAGCAGGCACATGGGGAAACTAGCCACATAACGAAACAGCACTCTGGATTCTCTTTTTACTTCTTCTGATGCCAGGGCTTATTTTGACCTTCCTGTTTATGGGAATATAATATGTTAGCAGAAATAACTGCCTCGGGATACACATGATTTTGGAAGAGATTAATCTAACTCAAATGCTTTATGTTATAAAGGTTTTGTTACTGCCCAAGGTCACTCAGCTAATTACAGCAACGAACCCTATCATTTTTCCTTGTCTTTTTGAGTATAAGTTATGTCCCTAAAAACTGACAAATGTGTTTAAAAGGTAGACATAACATATTTGGAAGGGCTGGAGAAGGAAGGACACACATTTAATTAAGAAACAACTTATTGAAAGCCATGAAGGTGAAGACAATCTTTACAAATAACCCCAAATTACCTAGCTCCAGCCTTCCCAAATTAAGTCTAAACAGTTTTTGAAATGTCAACTACACCAAGCTGGTACAATAACCCTTGCTTCCTTCATATTACACTCAATCACTAAAGCTCCCCTGAAAGATGCATCTTTCTGCAGGTTCATGAGACCCCATGAGAAAGGCTTACCAGGCCTGAGATCCAAAACCGTACCAGGCTAACTGGAGCATCTGGAAACCCAAGCCCAGCAGGACGGTGTTCTTATTCCCTAATGATCTCATCAAGATGGCAAGAACAACTGTCTGCAAAGCAAAGGAGAATACACTGAGGAACCCAGTCATGAGCCAGGGACCCCCTGAGCTGAGGCCGTGGAGACCATGTGGTGCTGACGCAGTTCTAAAGGGGGAACTTCGGCAGCTCTCGAACTAACCTGGGGCTCAGGGCCCTTAGCCTCCTCCCCCAAAGCTGCTCTTCTGGTGCTTTGCTAGCACTTCCCCAAAGGTTACCACAGCCATCCACCAGCTGCCATAATTGAGAGGGACACGGCCTCAGTCTCTTCTGAGAAACGCCAATCACTTAACCACCAGTGACCAGCAAGCCCTGCTGAATATTTACAGAATATGTGTGATTCTGCTGGAGGTCAGCTGTTCCTCAAAGTTGGACTTATATGAATTTGATTTTAACAAATATATACTCTGCTAAAAAACTAGTTGAGATAGTCTGGGCTAACTAACTAACTAGACTTAACATAAAAAAACCCAAACCAAATCACGTGCAAGCTGAACGTAATTTACATTTGCTGATACAATTTAACATCAACAACAAAAATAGAAGGTCTTTGTCTTGATGAAATCCTGTCAGCCTTGTCAATTCTAATATTTAGGCAAAACAGTTTTGCAGCTTTCTCATTTCTTGAGAGTTACCACAGCAGTGCTATACTTGGCCTACCACGCTTTACAGCAGTAAGTAGCTGTTTCAGGGAAACGGCCTCTAGAAGTCCTATATGATACAGTGAATGCCTGCCAGTGAGTTAATTTAAAGAACATATACGCTGCCTTTTGTGGTCCTGTATTTATAAAAGATGAAGACATTTCAGTGCTTTCTACTCAGTACACATACTCCACTGCACTGTCTCCCACATTTCTTCAGACCTGGGAGAGCAGAGGCTTGTATTTTTAGGGAAGGGAAAGGGATAAAGAGATAGAAACATTACTGATCAGCTGCCTCCTGCACAATCCCCGTTGGAGATCAAGCCCACAGCCCAGGCATGTGCCCTGACTGGGAATCGAACCGGCGACCTCTTGGTTCCTGGGTCAAAGCTCAGCTACTGAGCAACACAGCCAGGCTCTACTTACTTTTGAAAATTAAAATAATATTGAAACATTCGCCCAGCCGGGAGTGGCTCAGCGGTTGAGCATCGACCTAGGATCCAGGAGATCGCAGTTCGATTCCCGGTCAGGACACATGCCCTGGTTGCGGGCTCGATCCCCAGTTGGGGGCGTGCAGGAGGCAGCCGATCAATGACTCTCTCATCATTGATGTATCTCTCTCTCTCCCCCTCCTTTCCTCTCTCTGAAATCAATAAAGACATATTAAAAAAAAGAGAGAGAGATGAGTAAAATGACACTCACCTGAGCCACAATAGATAGAATTCCTACCATAGCTATGAATGCTGCAATTTTAACAGATCCAAAACCTATGACCTGTGAAAATAGGGGGGGGAAACACTATTGTTAATACAGATATTATAAAAATAAGAAATGTTATGTTCTAATAAAGCTATAGGACGAAACAGTTGAAAAAAGTTCATAAAACCTTGATAATGGTAAATTAATTTAACAAATATTTTAAAGACATTTTCTATTACAGGCCTATTGTTTCATCTTCCTTCCCATCCCCAATCCACCAAAAAACAAATATGTTATCAAGCATTAGAGAAAATATAAAGAAAAGAATTTGACTTTTATTTGATACAGAATTCAGAATTTACTCACTAGCAAATTCAGTGGCTCTCAACTTTGACTGCACATTAAAAGCACGTGGGACATAGAGAAGGAGGGAGGAAGGGAGAGGGGAAGGGAGCAATGAGACCCTGCAACTAACTGGAGACCAACTGAACCAGATCCTCTGGGCCTAGACACAGGTATGTTTCAAAAGGCTTCCAATGAGCAGCCAGCAATTTCTAAGCCTCTGAACCTTAACAGCTCTGAAATGCTTAAAACTGTAAGTTTTAAATATCAAGTTTTTAAAAAGTTAAATTCTTTCCCCCTCTATTAAATTCTATGAAATTCAGAAAAAGGGCTTTAAAAATTATTAATACAATAAAGACTAAAAAGACAATAGGGAAGATTAATGAAACTAAGAGTTAGTTCTTTGAAATAAAATTGACAAACCTTTAGTTAGAATCACACTCAAAAAAAGAGAAATGACTTAAATAAATAAAAATCAGAAATAAAAGAGATTTTACAACTGATACCACACAAAGGGTCGCAAGACACTACTATGAACAAATTATATGCCAACAAAGTAGACAACCTAGAAGAGTGGATAAATTCCTAGGACCATATAATCTAACAAGACAGAATCACAATGACATAATAAATCTGAACAGACTGATTACCAGCAAGGAGTTTCAACCAGTAATCAAAAATTTCCCAACAAACAAAAGTCTAGGACCAGAGGGGTTCACTGGTGAAATCCATCAAACATTCAAAAAAGAATTAATACCAATCCTTCTCAAACTGTTCCAAAAGATAACCCTTCCAAACACATTTTACAGGGCCAGCATTATCCTGATACCAAAATGAGACCAAAATGTCACAAAAAAATAAAATCACAGGCTAATTATCTATGATGAACATAGATGCAAAAATTTTCAACAAAGTACTAGCAAACTGAATTCAATAGTACATTTTTAAAAATCATACACTATGATCAAGTGATATTTATACTACAGAGGCAAGGACGGTTCAACATCTGCAAATCAGTCAATGTGATACACCACATTAATAAAATTACGGATAAAAATTATATGATCATCTCAATAGATGCAAAGCATCTGACAAAATTCAACATCCATTTATGATAAAAACACAACAAAGCTGGTATGGAGGGAAAGTAACCCAACATAATAAAGGTATCATATGATAAGACCAATACACACACACCTTTTCCTCTCAGATCAGGAACAAGACAAGGTGGTCCACTCTTGCCATTTGTATTCAGGATAGTACTGGAAGTCCTAGCAGCAGCAAAGAGGCAAGAAAAAAAAAAGGCATCCACATTGGAAATGAAGAAGTAAAATTGTCACTATTTGCAGATGACATGATAGTACTTAGAAAACCCCTAAAGACTCCATCAAAAAAAACTATTGGAACACATACACAAAGTCAATAAAGTTGCAGAATACAAAACCAATATAAAAAAAATATGTTGCCTTCCTATACACTAACAACAAAGTATCAGAAAGAAAAATGAAGAAAACAATCCCATTTACAATCACAACAAAAAGAATAAAATACCTATGAACAGTCTTAACAAAGGAGGTGAAGGTTGACTCTGTACCCTGAAAACTACAAGATATTGTTGAAGGAAACTGAAGACGCAAAGAAATGGAAAGCTGTTCTGTGTTCATGAATTGGAAAACTTAACATTGTTAAAATAGCCATATTACCTAAAGCAATATACAGACTTAATGCAATCCTTATCAAAGTCCCAATGGCATTTTTCACAGAAATAGAACAAAAAAATCCTCAAATTTGTATGGAAAGACCCCAGATAGCCAAAGCAACCCTGAGGAAAAAGAAAGGCCAAGGTATCACGCTCTCTGACTTCAAATTATACTACAAAACTACAATAATAAAAACAGTACAGTACTGGCAGAAAAACAAACACACAAATTAATGGAACACAACTGAAAACCCAGAGATAAATCCACACCTATATGGGCAGCTACTTTTCAACAAAGGAGCCAAAAACATACAATGGAAAAAGGAAAGTCAGTCTCTCCAATCAATGGTGCTGGGAAAACTGGACCACCACAAGCAACAGAATGAAACTAGACTGCTGACACCATACACAAAAGGTAATTAAAAATGGATTAAAGACTTGAATGTAAGACCTGAAACAATAAAATACATGGTAGAACACAAACATAGGCACTGAATTTATAGACTTTGGTCTCAGAGGGGTTTTTGTGAACTTGACCCTAAAGGCAAGAAAAGCTGGAAGGATACATGGATGGGACTATTTCAAACTAAAAGGCTTCTGTAAGGCAAAAGACACCACCAACAAAACAAAAAGGCAGCCAACCAAAGGAAAGGAGGTATTTGCAAATGATACCTCTGATAAGGTGCTAATATTTAAAATATATAAAGTACTCCGAAGTACAACTCAAAAACATAAAAAAGCAATTTAATTAAAAAATGGGCAGAGAATCTGAACAGACATTTTTTCATCGGAAAACATACAGGTACATGAAAAAATGCTCAGTATCACTAATTAGAAGAAAAATGGGTATCAAAACCACAATGAGATACCACCTCAAAACTGTCAGAACAGCTATTATCAAAAAGAAAAGATTTAACCCTGGCTGGCATGGGACGGTTGGCTGGGGCGTCATCCCAGAAGCTGAAAGGCTGCGGGTCTGATTCCCAGTCAGGGCCCGTACGGAGGCAACCAGCTGATGTACCCTCTCTCACCCCTCCCCTTCTAAAATCAGTAAGTATATCCTTCAGTGAGGATTGAAAAAAGAAAAGAATTAACAAGTGTCAGCGAGGATATTAAGAAAAAAGAACACTGTGAACTCTTAATGGGAATGTTAACTGATGCAGCCACTATGGAAAACAGTGTGATGGTTGCTCAAAAAATGAAGAATAGAGCAATCATATAACTCAGCAATCCTTCTTCTGGGTATCTACCTGAAAAAATTTAAAAACACTTATTCTTAAAGCTGTATGAACCCCTATGTTCGCTGCAGCATTATTCGTAATAGCTAGGACATGGAAACAACCTAAGCATCCTTTGAAGAATGACCAAATAAAGAAGATGTGGTACATATATAAAATGGACTACTACTCAGCCATAAAAAAGATAAAATACTGTCACTTGGGACAACATGGATAAATCTTGAGAGTACCTGTGTTAAGTGAAATAAGCCAGACAGAAAAGGAGAACTGTATGATTTCATATGTGAGATACAAGACAAACAAACAAAAACAACAAAGAGAAAACATCTCACAGACACAGACAGCAGAATGGTAGTTACCAGAAGGGAATGGGGGTTGGGGGAAGAGAGAAAAAGTAAAGGAGGTCAAATACATGGTGACAAAAGGACACTAGGCTTTGAACGGTGAGCACTATGCACTATAAAGTTGTACATCTGAAATTTATATAATGTTATTAACCAATGTTATTCCAATAAATTTAAGAAAAATAATAATAAAATTAAATACCTAAGGGGAAAAAATTGGTTGCATTTCTTTCTTTCTTTTTTTTAAATATATCTTTATTGATTTCAGAGAGAGGAAAGGAGAGGTAGATAGATAGAAACATCAATGATGAGAGAGTCATTGATCTGCTGCAGCCCGCAGCCCGGGCATGTGCCCTGACCGGGAATCGAACCCTGATCGCCTGGATCCTAGGTCGACGCTCAACCGCTGAGCCACACACAGCCGGGCTGGTTGTATTTCTTTACATTAATAATGAACTATAAGAAAGATAAATCCATTTTCAATTGCATCAAAAAGAATAAAATACATAGGAATAAATTTAACCAAGGCAGAGAAAGACATGTATATTTAAAACTATAAGGTATTAATGAACAAAGTTGAAGAAGACACAAAGAAATAGAAAGATATTCTGTGCTTATGGACTGGAAGAATTAATACTGTTAAAATTTCCATACTCTACCCAAAGAATTATACAAATCAATGCATACCTATAAAAATTCCAATTATATTTTTCCCCAAAACAGAAGAAACAATCCTAAAATCTGTAAGGAAACACAAAAGACCCTGAATAGTCAAAGCAATCTTGAGAAAGAACAAAGCTGGAGGCATCACACTCCTCAATTTCAAATATATTTAAACAGCATGGTACTGGCATAGAAACAGACAAATAGATTAATGGAACCAATTAAGAGAGCCCAGAAATAAACCCATGTATATATGGTCAATTAATTTATGATGAAGCCAAGAACATACAATGGGGAAAAGACAGTCTCTTCAAAAACAGTGTTGGAAAAATTGGGCAGCCATGCAAAAGAATGAAACTAGACCACCTTGTTACACCACACACAAAAATTAACTAAAAATCGATTAAGGACTTGAATGTAGGACCTGAAACCATAAAACTTATAGAAGAAAAGTAGGTGGTAAGCTCCCTGACATAGGTCTTGGCGATGACTCTGTGAATCTAACACCAAAATCAAAAGCAACAAAAGTAAGAATAAACAAGTGGGACTCTATCAAACTAAAAAGGAAATCATCAACAAAATGAAAAAGCAACCTACTGAATGGGAAGAAATAATTGGATGTCATATATCTGATAAGGGACTAATATCCAAAATATGTAAAGAATTCATGCAACTCAGCAGCAACAAACAATCCAATTTTAAAAATGGGCATAAAATAAATAAATTAATTTTAAAAAAAAGGGCATAAAACTGAACAGACATTTTTCCAAAGAAGACATACAGGTGGCCAACAGGAACATGAAAAGATGCTGAAATCAAGAATCATCAGAGAAATGCAAGTCAAAACTGCAATGATATTACCTAACACCAGTGAAAATGGCTATTATAAAAAAGACAAGAAATTACAAGTGTTGGTGAGGATGCGGAGAAAAGGGAACCCTCATGCACTGTTGGTGGGAGTGTAAATTGGTGCAACCACTATGGAAAATACTATGGAAGTTCCTCAAACTGTGGTAGGCAGTTAGACAAGAGCAGAGCAAGGAAAATGGGCCAGGTACAGAAGGTCACCAGGGTGGAGAGCCCCAAGTGCCTAGCAAACGACAATTTGCTCCCCTAGCATGCAGTTTGGACCCCCTGCCCTTTCCTCCCTAGAGATAACATCTAGGCCTCAGCTGTATTTCAGCCCCAGGCCTAGAAAAGCAGCAAAACCAGACAAGTGACACCAAGGCTAACCTCAGGACCAGCTGCCCTAGGGCCGACCACTCAATCAGTGGAGACCTAGACCCTGAAAGGACACACCTGGAAAGCTTCGACTATGCTATTGAGATCTTCCCCGGGACCTCCCCTAAAATCTCCACCCTTAAAACCCTTAGGAGAGAGGACCTCACCCACTCTCCCCCCTGAGAGCATGCTTATGCCTTTCCCTTCCCCTGCCCCCTACCCCTCTCCCCCAGGGCAAGTAGGGGCAGGTCCATCCCCTTTCCCTTCCTCACTTTTAAGCTCCAAGGGCCCTTCTTTTGCCTCTATATAAATTGTTTCCTAAGCCCATTTCTTCTACAAATTACTTTCTGTACCTCTGTGATTTTCCAAATAAATGTTCTCTTATGGTTTGAGTCTTGGCTCTGAATTCTAGCCAGAACTCAAGTACTGAGGTTGCTGAACCTAGGTCCAGCCTGACTTCACCGGTCAGACACCTGGTGCCGTTCCCACTGAAAATAGAACTACCATATGATACAGGAATTCCACTTCTGGGGATTTATTTGGGGTGGGGGGAAAAAAGAAAACACTAATTTGAAACAATATATGCGTCCCATATTCACTGCAGTGTTATTTATTATAGCCAAGAGAATGTAACAACCCACGTGTCCACTGATGGATAAATGCATAAAGAAATGTGGTTTGTATAAAATGGAATATTATTCATCCATAAAAAAGTGTCTATTGATGGATTTATAGGTAAAGATGTGGTACACACACACAGAAATATTATTCATCAACAGAATGAAATCTTGCCATTTGCAACAGCATGGATGGACCTAGAGGGCATTGTGCTAAGTGAAATAAGCCAGACAGAGAAAGCCAAATACCATATGGATTCACTTATATGTGGAATCTTAAATTTTTTAAAATGCTCATAAATACTGAAAACATATTGGTGGTTGCCAGAGGCAGCTGGGGGTGGGAAATAAGAAATGGGTAAACTTTTTTTTTTTTTTTTAGTTTAAATACACTGAAAAAAACAAATAAAAAAAACACTTGGAGATAAAAAGGCCAAGGGCTACCAGCCAGTTTGGCTCAGTGGTTAGAGCGTCGGCCTGTGGACTGAAGGGTCCTGGGTTAGATTCCAGCCAAGGACACGCACCTGGGGTGCAGGCTCGATCCCTGGCCCTGGTCAGGGCACCTGTGGGAGGCAGCCCTCGACGTGTCTCTCACATCGAGGCCTCTCTCTGGAACGCAGTGGGGGAAGCACCCTCAGGTGAGGACTAGGCAGGCCCAAGGCTGGAGCAGGGTGCAAGGGCAGGGAGGGAGCCCTGCTGCCAAAGTGTGCAGGTTAGAATAAAGGCGTTTGCAGGCAGAAAGAGTGCAGTGGGGTGGGGTGGGGTGCAGGGAGGGAAGGCAGGAAGCTGACTGATTTTATAAATGGCAGATATGCACTAAAGAAAAGATGTTCTAACAAACAAAATGAACTGACAAACAAAATAGGTCCAGAGACATGGAGACAGGGAACAGAGTGACGGATCTCAGAGGGGACGGAGAGAGATTAACCAAAGAACATACGTGCGCATATGCAGAGGCCAAGAACACAGGCAACAGTGCGGCGAGGGCTGGGGCAGAGGGAGAAAAATGGAGAAACCTGTGATAGTGTCAACAGTAAGAAAGAAAAGGAAAAAAGAAAAGGGCTGAAAGAAACTTTTTAAAAACAGATGCTCTTCAGCTAGAATGAAAGCAGTCTCAAGGATTTATGACAATGAAAAGCTCCTGAAATGGAAAACGTGTCAAATTTACCTCAATAAAAAAGAAATGGAGCCCGGCCAGCGCGGCTCAGCGGCTGAGTGTCGACCTGGGAGCCAGGCGATCGGGGTTCGACTCCCGGTCAGGGCATAGGCCCGGGGTGCGGGCTTGACCCCCAGCGGGGGGGTGCAGGAGGCAGCCGGGCAGTGACTCTCATCATTGATGCTTCTCTCTCTCTCCCCTCCCTGAAATCAATAAAGATATATAAAAAATAAAAAGAAATGGTAAATATGTAAATATATCTAAAAGAACATTAATTATATAAAACAATTATATGCACATTTGTTAAGAGTTAAAATATAATGACACAGCCCGGCCGGCGTGGCTCAGCAGTTGAGCATCGACCTATGGTCCCGGAGATGGAGGTTCAATTCCTGGTCAGGGCACATGCCCGGGCTGGGGCTTGATCCCTGGTGAGGGGCATGCAGAAGGCAGCCGATCAATGACTCTCTTATCATTGACCTATCTCTCTCCCCTTCCCTCTCTCTTAAATCAATAAAGATATATTAAAAAAAAAAAAAAAAAAAAAGAATCTCAAAAAAACGACACAGAAATTACTTGACAAGAACATACAGTGGTGGGCAAAAGTACTTACAGTTGTGAGTATGCAAAACAGAGTTTATTGATGTATTATTATTTATTAATTATTGTATTATGTATTTGTACAACTGAAACCTACTTTTGCCAACCGCATATAACTCAGGATGATTAAGAGAGTCAAAGGTCCTTAAATAAAGTAGGAAATGCCAATAGTATTACTTCATTAGAGGTCAATGTATCATAAGACACAAGAGGTAATCTCCAGGGTAGGCACTGAAATTTGCAGCCAATAAGCTAATGGAAAAAACAAAACCAGTTCCTTCACGGTTTAACAAAATTACTTTAAAGAGCAAAGAAGCAAGTATAAGCAGACAAAAGAGAACGCATGAGAAAGAAAGGGAAACAATTATTGAGGACATTATGCACCCTTATTTCATAAGCGACTGCCTCCTTCACGTCACACAAGTGCGCTAGATCCCGTTTCCCACATCAGTGCTGCTAACATTAACAATATTCTATTAGTTGCTAATCATATTTGAGTTTTAAAAAATTAGAAACCAAAAATGTGGTTTTAAGTATTATTTCTCTGCCTACATTTGTAAATGAGCATATTTTTAAAGTTCTATTGAGATAGAACATAAATGCTACACAATTCCCCCATTATAAGCGTACAATTCAATGGTTTTATATATTCAGAGTTGGACAGTGATATCACAATCAATTTTAGAAGATCTCATCACTCCTCAAAGAAACACCCCGTTCTCCTGGCCTACGCCTCCACCCAGCCAGAAATCTGCTTCCTGTCTCTATGGATTTGTTTATTCTGAGCATTTCATGCAAATGGTGTCATACAGTATATGGTCCTGGCTTCTTCCATTTAGCATGTTTTCAAAGTTCACTCATGTTGTTGTGTTATCAGTGCTTCATTGCTTTTTATTGCCAAGTAATAACATTCCATTGTATTGATATGCCACATGCCTTGATCCATTTAATGAGTCGATAGACATTTGGGTTGTTTCTACTTTTAGGCTGTTATGAATAATAATTTGCATAGTTTCTGTATAGACATGCTTTTTCCATTTCTCTTGGCTATATACCTAAGTCTAGATTTGATAGGAAGCCTACGACGAACACTTTGAGGACCTCCCAGACTCCTTCGCACAGTGGCTACACCATTTTACATTCCCACTAGATTATGAAGATTCCCGCTGCTCCATAGCCTTGTCATCTTCTTGATTAAAGCCACCTCAGCAGGTGTAAAGTGGTATCTCGTTGTTTCGATTTGCACTTCCTTGATGGCTACTGATGTGAAGCACCTTTTGGTGTGTTTATTGGCCATTTGCATATCTTCCTTGGAGAAGTAGCTATTTAAAATCCTTTGTCCAGTTTTCAGCTGAGTTAGCTGTCTTTTCGTCACTGAGTTAAGAGTTCTACACACGGCTCTGGTCGGGTGGCTCAGTCGCTAGAGCATCGTCCCGTGTACCAAGAGGTTTCGAGTCCAGTCCCCGGTCTGGTGCGTACAGGGGGCAGCTGATTGTTGTTTCTCTCCCATCAATGTTTCTCTCCCTCTCTCCCTTCCCCTCTCTCTAAAATCAATAAAAACATATCCTTGGGTGAGGATTAAAGAAGTTCTACACACACTGGATGTGGGCTCCTTATCAGATGCATGATTTACAAGGGTCAGGTGCCACTTTAATTAAAATGTGTGTGTTAGCTTCTTTAAAGCAAGCACAAATACAAAATAACAGAACGATTCTGGTCTGCTGTAATTATTGGTGGTGGTGATGGTGGTGACATAAGCATATGTATAGGAACAAAGGAGAGAAAAAATTATTCAGTTGTTTATTATACATGTGAAGGGATATGATTTTTCACTTTCTTCTTTGGGCTTTCCCATTTTTCCTACATTATATGCATATTTTGTTTAATGCATAATTTAATTGCCACCACTCTTCCCTCTAAATCTCTAGCTTCCACCCACCAAAAATGAGCAAAACAAAATAGAACTGCTTGAAAAAAGTTTTACTTTCATGCCACCATGTAAAGTATTAGTGTCACAACCTCAGGAAAACTATGAGAAAGGCAAATTTAACAAATTTCATTTGAAAATATGTTCAAAATAGAGGGATTTATCTTAAGAGGGCTGCTCTGCCAAAGTTGAATAAACCAGTAGGACTTCCAGTGAAATCAGTAAAATACCAAGGCAGGCCCTAGCCAGACTGGCTCAGTGGTTAGAGCATCGGCCCTTGAACTGAAGGGTCCTGGGTTCGATTTTGGCAAGGGCACGTGCCTTGGTTGCAGGCTCGATCCTCAGCCCTAGTTGAGGCTCGTGCGGGAGGCAACCGATTGATGTGTCTCTCTCTCACATCGATGTTTCTCTCTCTCTCGCCATACCCCCGCCCCCCCCCCCTTAAAAAGCAATGGAAAAACTATCCTCAGGTGAGGACCAAAAAAAAGACCAAGGCAGGATTATAATGGAAGGCAACTCAAGTCTCAGCAATCCCAGAGCCTGAAACAATTTCTGGCAAAAGGAACTTTAAAAAAAAATTGTCTTAAGTCAATTGCCTTTGGGGGGAATAAAGCAAAGTATAAATTTTTAAAGAGGAAATAAATCAGAAGAGAAAAAATGTTATTTTGATTATTGCTTGCAAGCCACCGTGGAGCCCACAGCAGCACTGAAGGGTGGCCTCAGAAGGGGCTCAGCAAGCTGGCAGGTACTTCTGAAGTCAGCTTTCCCTCTCTGCAAAATTTAATGGATGTTATTGAAGATTTAAAACATTATGATAAATTCTGTTTCTGCTAATTCTTTCTGTATAATTCTCGAGAAAATTTTTTCCACAGTAAACATTTCACTCTATTTTAAAACATCATTGTGTGAAAGGGTTCCTTCCTGCCTCCTAATTACATGTCAGCACCTACATTTATAACTTGAAGCAAGTTCACACATTTTTTTCCTTCTACCCTGTTTTCCCAAAATACCTTTGACAGATACCAATCTTTGATTTTCCTTGTGTTCAAAAGCTACTAGGCATCCACTACTCACCTGCCTAAGATAGAGAAAAAAACTTGAATACTGTCCAGCTTCAGGAAGGTAGGAAAGAAACACGGTGATGCAGATTAGTAACACGGTAGAATCTTTTCCAACTTTCTTCAGTGACTAGGAAAAAGCAGAAAGAGATAAAGGAACATACAGCTTGGGAAGAGTCGATAATATTCTAACAACTGTGCACGGTGTCAGATGGGGCAGAGATTTATCAGGACGGTCACTTAGTTCTATAATCAGGGGGTGTACACCTGACACTAATATAATATTGTATGACAACTGTAATTGAAAACTAAAAAGAAGCAAATAGAAACTAATGTCATTGCTATTCTGCGACACTGCCTTCACTGCTACCATCTATTAAGGCAAGTAACAGTTGAAGGGATTAACATTAAATCTATCACCATCTCTCTGTGGACGTTACAAATCGAAATCTCAGAAGTATGTGCCTCAAATATTATGCGTAGTGCGTACAGACACACACGTTTGCCCATCTTTACTTAACAATACTAGTTCACATCCTGACACAGACCCTGAACATCCTATAAAACATACTGGAAACATGTTACTCCAGGACCTTTTAAGAAAAATTCATCTCTCTTTTTCATTCATAATATAACTTTAAAGCCACAGAAAGGATAGGCATTTCATTACACATAAATTCACTCTATTCTTTAAAATGTTAGTATTCAATTTGCCAGCAACCAGGTCGACAAAGTAGGTGGGAGGCCTGGCCGAATCCCGGGTATATGCCCGGTTTCCTACTTTCTCCAGATGGCACAAATGGATGGGGCAGAAATAGTATGGGCCGGGTCCCCAGGTCATGCCCCACAAGGGCTTTCTGCAAAAGAACTTCTCATGAGTTAGTTTTCTTATTACACATATTTTCCTAAAAGGTAAGCTTGGGAGAGAAAAAGCAAGTATCAAATCCCTGGTTAATGTTTTTCTGCACATATTTTCTTCAAGAACAATTTCAAACCAAGAGGGGGAGCTAAGCCTCTTCTCCTAAGTACTTTTTTGAGTTGTTAATGGGACTATCCCATGCCAAAAATAAAAATAAAAAATTACAGAAAACAAAGAATCCATTCAATCTGCAAAATACAAGTTCAAAGCCTAAATTCAAGGTCTAAATGGATATATTTCAACAACTGAGAAAGTAAGTACTTTAGTCAGAACAAACACTTCCATTCTTTTTAACTTAGTGAATGAGAACTACTCCAAACAACCACCTCCATTTATTTTGTTAAAAAAGAAACGAAAACCACCACTCAAAAAGCGAAAAATTCTTTCCCTCATCAAGAATTAACTGGACATGTTTCCTCTCTCCTGTTGTGACAGCTACATCACGACTTAAGAAATATCAACTCTATATATTCCTTGGTACACAGTCTACCTCAGTCCCTTCCTTGCAATTAATTTCTTTCTATTTTTACTGGAGACAGGAATGGGATGAACAACTGCTGGGATGCCTGAGGTTGCAGAAATGTTCTTTTATTTGCATGGTTTGGAAAGATACTTAGAAAAGTAAATGTTTTCATATTTTTATTTACCGCAAAAGGGTCTGCTTGTTTCCAAGAAATCTGAGCTCCCCAGGAGAGTGGTCTCATTTTCTCTGAGAAAGATTCTGGAACAGCCAATAAGATGAAGCAGATGTCCAGAAGAGCCACCACTGTGGCCACTTGCACAACGAGGCTGTCTCCATATCTGGCTGAGAGGTATGCTCCAATGGCCGGGCTGCTGACCAGACTGGCTGCAAAGGTGGCTGAGACCTGTGGAAAAAGCACTCTCTCACTCAGCGTCCCACCTGCAGTAGTTTTAAACAAGACAAAGGAATGTGTTGCACATAAATTTTAAGAAAGAAAGAGTATTAAAGTCATTTTAAGAATTTTTTCACCTACTATTAACTAATTGGAGATATCCTGGAAAGCTACAAGAATTAAAAAAAAAATTATTAAAAATAAAAATTGTGACCCTGGCCAATGTGGCTCAGTGGGTGGGAGCATCATCCTGTACACCAAAGGTTGTGGGTTTGATCCCTGGTCAGGGCGCATGCAGGAGGCAACCGATTGATGTTTCTCTCCCACATTGATGTCTCCCTCCCTCTTCCCCCCTTCCCCTCTCCCTAATATCAATGAAAAAAATATCCTTGGGTGAGGATTGAAAAAAAAAATTGTGAAAACCTTCCCCATAAATAAAACATACATGCTTTAGTTTTCTTTGAGAAATAGGGCTGTGGGGAGAAAGGTATAAAAAAAATGCCTACAGAGTTTATGATAAAAATCTACAAATTACTCAGGGACTGTGTTTGATTTTATCTCTCAGAAATAGGCACTGTTTGAGCTTCCGGTCAACATGGCAGAGTAGGAAAACGCTGTCCTTGCCTCTTCCCACGACCACATAAAAATTACAACTAAATTACAAAACAATCACCATTGAGGACCTCCTAAAGATTAGCTAAACAGAAGTCCAATACCTAAGGATATAGAGAAGAACCCACATTGAGACTGGTAAGAGGGGCAGAGGAGCAGATTGGGCTGGCCCCACACCCACACGTGACAGTTAAAATCAGGAGGGTATCTCAGCTGCAGCGGCCCCTCAGAGGGGCAAGGGGTCACAGCCCCTAACCAGGCCCCCAGCTCAGGTTCCAGTGCTATGAAAACCAGCAGGAATTGTGACTGAGTGAGATGGAGGACTGCTGGAGTCCAAGATGGTCCTCTTCAAAGGCCAGGCATGAACTTACTCACTGACTGACTCTCTCTCTGAGCTCAAGTGCTGAGGTAGCAGCATGAAAGGCTCCGGAAATGTACAGGGAGGAACTAAATCGTTGGTGATCAGGGCGAGGGCTATAGGGGCAGCTTTCTCCCAGGCAAAAGTGCTGGCAGAGACCATTATTCCTTTGCTGAGCTCTCTCCCTCCAGATGAAGGTGGGCGCCATGTTTGAGTCTCCATCAACCTGGCTCACACTGTTCACCCAGCCCTGGTGATTCCCTGAGACTTGCCCCACCCAACTTGCAGGATCACCCAAGCCAATTCCAGTGCTGTTTCCATACAACTGGCCTAACTAGGCTTATGCTGCAGACTTTCCTAAATTCTGTCAAAGGTTCACAAACCTCAAACACACAGCATCTGGCCTCAGCATGCCCTGTACTTCCTGCTAAGAGGCCCCAGGCCCAGCATTAGCAGCAGTGGCCTCAGTTCACACCTTGGCCTCTCCCTGGCACCTCCAAGCCCAGCACAAGTGGCAACCATCTGGAAAACACTTTGTAGCTCATGCTGGGTAGGGTGCAGGCAGCAGCTGACATTGGCCTGCACCTACCAGGAGGCCACAGAGTCAGCTCACCCAGGGGACAGCTTCAGACCACACCAAAGCATAACCCAAAAATCTCCACGAGTGACACACTCAAGGGGTAAACTCAGCAGGCATCAGAGCCCCACTGAAGTGAATCTTGCTCCATTGGGTCAGCCCCTGCCCAGCATATCCTCTATGATGGTTGTGGCCAGTCCTCGCAGCCGATCAGAATGGGGGTAAAATCCCTCCTACTGATGTGCCAACAGCAATCAAAGATCGACTACAACAGGAAAAATGAAGATAGAAAACAAAAAAGAACCAGCCAGAAATAAAGAGTACAATAACTGAAAAGAATACACTAATTAAAATGAAGAATGCATTCCAGGGGGAGGCAAGATGGCTACAGAATAGCTGGAGGCTGAGTGCCTTTGCTCCCAGCCATGGACAAGATCTACAGCTAAAATACTGAGGAATCGACCTGAAGAACTGAGAGAAGTGTAACTAATTGGACATATTATATCCAAGGAGCACTGAAGAAGCAATGTAGAGACTGTAAGAGGAGGGGAGTCACAGAGAGGGGGAGTCCCCCTGAAGCAGGTGCTTGGCTGAGAGGTTGAGTGATATTGGATACAAAGCTCCCTCCCCTTGGGAGTGTGAGGTCTCAACCCCACACAGGGGTCCCAAACCTAGAGCAGCAGGGACTGGAAGAAGAGCCTGTGAAGCACCTGCCAGAGGGATGCTGGGTCCATCCCTTCCCAGGGAAGGAGCGCTCCTATTGCTAGCAGCCCACCCTAAGAAGTTCGCTCAGGATCTGACTGGTGGAAAGGTTGTGCTGTGCAGTGTTTGGGTTCATTGGAGGGGTCTGTGGGCTGTACCCAGAAGTGACTTTGAGGGACCCTCTATTTTCATGAAAGGCACTGTGCAGAGCCCCAGTTAGTGACTGAACTGGTTGACTTGGGGAAAGGGGAAGGGAATCTCCCACCTCCAGTGTGGGGTTGGAACCCCTCCCCTGACCTGTAGAACCTCTTAGAATGCTAATCCTGTGGGGTTAGTGGCAAAGAGGAGCAGGGCAGGCCTGGGAGTTTTGGCCCACACTGCAGAGTTGGGAGCACGAGTGCAGCTGGGAATTTCAGCCCCCACTCTGCTGAGACCAGCCACGTGGAGAGATCGGACTCCTGTAAGGGGCTGATTTTCTAACTGCTCCTGCTTGGACCTGTGGCGTGAGGGCACTGGTTCCACGCAGAGCTGGAAATTTTGGACTGTATTCCCTGGAAAGGCTTCTATGGGGAGACAGACGAGCAAGTGCTGGGCTCAGTGATGGCATGGTGGGGAGCCTTCTATTGGGGAGATAGATGGGCGAGTGTTGGACTCAGTGAATGCATGGTGGGGAACCTTCTACTGGGGAGATAGATGGGCGAGTGCTAGGCTCTGTGACTGCATGGTGGGGAGGCTGATCCAAATTCCCTGTGAGTTAGCCAGGCAGCCCCAGGAAGGAGAGGTAGAGCCCTCCTACAGGCTGTGAACACCACCCACAACAGGTTCAGCTCTGTGAAGTCCTGGATACCCCTACTGGGGCAGTTCTGTGGGGGATGAAAGAGTGGCTCAGAGAAGGACATTACAAGTGTGAGACCCTCAGAGGATGGAACCAGGAGGAAGTGCTTAGCCCCCTCCTGCAGGCTGGGCCAGCAACATTCTAATCTGGAGATTCTTTTGATCTATCCCTCTGAGCAAGCCCCCTAGGGGGAACTAGAGTTGGATATCTGATAGAGACTGAAGAGTATGGCTTTGAAGTAGAGACTAATTTGCCTTCATTGAGTACCTGACTGCATAACCTCTAAGCAGGGGAGCAACTTGCCTGAGCTAGGCTAACCTGGGTTGACCCTAAAGACTCTCCTCAGAAAGCACTGGAGGAAGATTAGGCAACCTTGGGGGGGGGCGGAGGAGCTGACAGGTGGAGGTGGACCTCAGGGAGCCTCACACCAACCACAGATCTGCACATAGCTCTAAGCTAAAAGAAGCCCACCCATTTACACAGACTGGTCTTTCTCATGAACACAGGTCTAAAAGACTCAGACACAAACACTGATCGGCGTTAATTACACACAGGTAGCCCAAGGCCAGTTACAAATGTCTGATAGTGACCTGCATCTGAAATCCACTAGAGGAGTTTGACCTAATTAGACACACAAACAGCACACCCAAAGGTGTATCCAGGAACAACCCCACCTGGTAGGTGAACCCCTTCACAGACACCCAGTCTGTAGGGTTAACGATTGTGCCACTGAGCCCATGAAGACAACTCGAGACTGCACCTGCACAGCAGTTTGCACACCATGGTCGGGATTGAGCCTCATAGTGAACAAGCCTGAGGGTTGACCCCAACCACAAAAGAACCATCGTCAATCAAGACCCAATTACAACAGGAGAGTCCAAACAACCCACAAAAGAGACATTCCTAGAACACCTAGCTCAGGAGATCAAGGAGACTGCACCACTGGGAGCCAGAGGACACCTACAACAGGTCACCCCACCAAGACGAGAGGTCACAGCAGTCCTTTCTAAAACATAAAAGCAAACTCAAAGAGACAGCCAAAATGGGGAGACAAAGAAAAAGGCCTGAAATGAAAGACAGGAGGACACGCCAGAAAAAGAGCTAAATGGAACAGAAGGGAAGCAATATGTCAGATAGAGAATTCAAAGTAGTGGTTATAAGGATGCTCAAGAAACTTAGTGAGAACAACAACAGCATCAAGGATATAGAAAACATGAAAAATAATCAGCTGGAGAGGAAGAATGTCATATCTGAAATACAGAATACACTGGAAGGAATAGCTAGTAGGCTGGACGAGGTTGAGGACTGAATCCGTGAATTAGAAGACAAAGTAGAAAACATTAAATCAGAACAGAAAAAAGAGAAAATAATTAAAAAGAAAGAGGATAGTTTAAAGGAACATTGGGTCAACATGAAATATAACAAAATATGCATCATAGGAATACCAGAAGAAGAAGAAAGTGAACAAGGGATAGAGAGCCTGTTTGAAGAAATAATGACAGAAAACTTACCCAGCCTGGTGAAGGAAAATGTAATATAAGTTCAGGAAGCACAGAGAGTCTCAATCAAGATAAACACAAAGAGACCCACACCCAGGCACATCATAATTAAAGTGGCCAAAATTAAACACAAAGAGAGATTAGAATCTTAAAGGCAGCTAGAGAGAAACAGTTACCTATAAGGGAGTTCCCATAAGGCTATTAGTTGATTTCTCAAAACAAGCACTTCAGGCCAGAGGAATGACATCAAGTATTGAAAGTAATGAAAAGCAAGAACCTGCAACCAAATATACTCTATCCAGCAGGGCTATCATTTAAAATCAGAGGTGAAATAAAAAGCTTCCCAGACAAAAGACTAAAGGGCACTGCAAGAAATGCTAAAGGAACTGCTTTAAGAAAAAAGAGAGCCCTGGCCGATTTGACTCAGTGGTTAGTGTTGGCCTGTGTACTGAAGGATCCCAGGTTCGATTCTGGCCAAGGGCACATACCTTGGTTGCAGGCTCAATTCCTCGTCCTGGTCAGGGCTTGTGTGGGAGGCAACCAGTTCATGTGTCTTTCTCACATCAATGTTTCTCTCCCCCTAGCTCCTTCTCTCTCTGTCTCAGACTCTGTCTCTCTCCTTTCCACTCTCTCTGAAAAGCAATGGAAAAAATATAACACCGCCCCCCCCCCCAAAAAAGAAAAGAAATACAGAGAAGAATGTAGCATTTATCAATAATAACCTAAAACGTAAATGGGTTAAATGCTTCAATCAAACATAGGGTAGCCAAATAGATAAGAAAACATGACCCATATATATATGCTGTCTACAAGAGACCCACCCCAGAACAAAAGATACACACAGGCTGAGTGAAGGGATGGAAAAAAACATTCCATGCAATAGGAAGCCAAAAAAAGCTGCGGTAGCAATATTCATATCTGACAAAACAGACCTGAAAACAAAGGCCTTAGCAAGAGGATGCAGAAAAACCATTTGATAAAATCCAGCATCCATTTATGATAAAAACTCTCAGCAACGTGGGAATAGAGGCCATATATGAAAAACTCAATATTAAAGGCCATAGATGAAAAACTGACAGCCAACATCATACTTGATGAGCAAAAACTAAAAGTGTTTCCCTTAAGATCAGGTACAAGACAAGGATGTCCTCTTTCACCACTCTTATTCAACACAGTACTGGAAGTCTGACCCAAAGTGACCAGACAAAAATAAGAAGTAAAAAGCATCCAAATTGAAAAGGAGGAAGTAAAACAGTCATTATTTACAGATGACATGGTATTTTTTATAGAATATCCTAAAGACTCCACCAAAAAACTACTAGGTCTAATATATGAATTCAGCAAAGTGGCAGGGTATAAAATCAACATCCAGAAATTGATGGCAATTTTATACACCTATAATGAACTATCAGAAAGAGAAACTAAGAGAACAACCCCATTTACTACTGGAACAACAACAAAAAATAAGGTACCTAGGAATAAATTTAACCAAAGACAAAAGACCTGAACTCGGAGAACTGTATGACACTGAAGAAAAAAATGAAAGAAGGTACAAATAGGTGGAAGCATATACCATGTTCAAGGATTGGAAAAATCAGCATCATTAAAATGTCCATACTACCCAAAGCAATCTATAGATTCAATGTAATTCCTATCCAAATACCAATGACATATTTCACAGAACCAGAAAAAATATGCCAAAAATGTATATGGAACCAAAAAAGACCCCAAATAGCTGCAGTAATTTTGAGAAAGAACAAAGTTGGAAGGCTTACAGTACTGCATATCAAACTATACTACAAGTCAAAACAGCCTGGGACTGGCATAAGAATAATAGGCATATAGACCAATGGAACACAACAGAGATCCCAAAAATCAACCCATGCCTTTAGGGTCAATTAATATTTGACAAAGGAGGCAAGAGCATACAATTGAATAAAGACAGTCTCTTCAATAAATGGTGTTGGGAAAATTGGACAGGTACATGCAAAAATATGAAACTAGACCATCTTATCTCATATATACGATTGAACTCAAATTGGATAAAAGAATTAAATGTAAGTCATGAAACCATAAAAATCCTAGAAGAAAACACAGGGAGTAAAATCTCAGGCATCTCACAGCAATATTTTTGCCACTCTATCTCCGAGAGCAAGGGAAACTCAGGAAAAGATAAACACATGGGACTACATCAAGCTAAAAAGCTTCTGCACAGCAAAGGAAACCATCAACAAAATGAAAAAAGAACCCACTGTATAGGAGAACATATTTACCAATGATACATCCAATAAGGGATTAATTTCCAAAATATATAAAGAATGTATACAATTTAACACCAGGAACACAAACAATCCAGTTAAAAAATGGGCAAAATACTAAAATCGAAACTTCTCCAGAGAAGACTTACATATGGCGAATAGACATGAAAAAATGCTCAGTGACACCAATCATTAGGAAGATGCAAATTAAAACCACAATGAGGTATCACTTCACAGCTGTAAGAATGGCTACCATCCATAAATCATCAAACAAGTGCTGGTGAGGGTGTGGAGAAAGGGGAACCCTAGCACACTGTTGGTGGGAATGCAGACTGGTGCAGCCACTAAGGAAAACAGTATGGAATTTCCTCAAACAATAAAAATGGAACTGCCTTTTGACTCAGTGATCCCACTTCTAAGAATCCCGAAACACCAATCAGAAAGAATATGTGCACCCCTATGTTCATTGCAGCATTATTTACAACAGCCAAGATCAGGAAACAGCCCAAGTGCCCATCAGCAGATGAGTGGGTAAAAAAGCTGTGGGACATTCACACCATGGAACACTAAGTGGCTGTAAAATAGAAGGAACTCTTAACCTCTGCAATAGCATGGAGGGACATGAAGAATATTATGCCAAGTGAAATAAATCACTTAGGTTAAGACAAACACCATATGATCTCACTAATATGTGGAATCTAATGACCAAAATAAACTGCCCAACAAAATGGAACCGGAAGCATGGACACATGGGACACACTGGCTAGTGCCCGTGGGGAGGGGGAGTGGAGCTGACCGCATAAAGAAGATGAAGGGATTAGCTAAAGAACACATATGCAGCCCCATGGACATGGACAATAGTTTGGTGAAGGCCAACCTGGAGGTGGACAAAGAGGGGTAAGAAGGAGGGACAACTGTAATAATGTCAACATTAAAAATTTTTAATAAAGAAAAGAATACATTATGGGAAATAAATAGAAGATGAAGCAGAGGCTCAAATCAGTGATTTGGAAGACAAGGTAGCAGAAAACACCAAATCAAAACAGCAAAAGGAAAAAAAATCTTTAAAAATGAGGACAGGTTAACAAGCCTTTGGGATAACATCAAGTGTACCAACATTTGCATCATGGGGAACTAGAAGGAAAAAAGAGAGAGCAAGGGATTGAAAGCCTATTTGAAGAATAATGACAGAAAACTTCCCTAACCTGGCAAAGGAAACAAGTCCAAGAAGCACAGAGTGTCCCAAAGAAGCCCACACCAAGACACATCATAATTAAAATGGTAAAGTTTAAAGACAAAGAGAGAACCTTAAAAGCAGCAAGAGAAAAACAGTTATTTACCTACAGGGGAGCTCCCATAAGACTGCCAGCTGGATTTCTCAACAGAAACATTACAGGCCAGAAGAGACTGGAACAAAATATTTAAAACAATGAATAACAAGAACCTACAATCAAGCATACTCTACCCAGCAAGGCTATCATTTAGAATCAAAAGACAGAAAAAAGCTTCCCAGACCAGAAAAAGCTATAATTACCACCAACCCAGTATTACAAGAAATGTTAAAAGAACTGCTTTAAGAAAAAGAAGAAAAGAGTATCAAAAACATAAATAATAAAATGGCAATAACCATATACCTAGCAATAATTAGTTTAAATACACAGAGATTGAATACTTCAATCAAATGAAATAGGGCAGCTAAATAGAAAACAAAACAAGCCCCATGCATATGCTGACTACAAGATACCCACTTCAGATCAAAAGACAGACACAGGCTGTAAGTAAAAGGTTGCAAAAAGATATTTCATGAACATGGAAATAAAAAAAAAATGGGGTAGCAATACTTGTATCAGCCAATATGGATTTTAAAACAAAGCCTATAACAAAAAACAATGAAAAATATTTCATAATGATAAAGTGATCATTCCAACAAGAGGATATAAACCTTGTAAATATATGTGCACCGAACATAGGAGCACCTCAATATAGGAAGCAAATATTGATGGACATAAAGGGATTTATCAACAGTAATATAGTCATAGTAGATGAATTTAACACTCCACTGACATCAATGGATAGATCTACCAGACAGAAAACCAACAAGGAAAAGGCAGTCTTAAGTGACAAATTGGACCAGATAGATTTAATTTAGATTGTAAGAATATTTCACAACAAAGCAGCAGAATATGCATTGTTTTCAAGCTCCCATGGAACAATTTTTAGGATAGGCCACAAAGACTGAACTTGCATCAAGCATCTTCTCTGACCACAACAGTATGAAACTAGTAACCAATTACAAGAAGAAAACCCTGAAAAACACATAAACACATGGAGGCTAATAACATGTTACTAAACAATGAATCACCTAATAAAAACATACAGGAAGGAATCAAAAGATTCCTTGAAACAAATGATAAATGGTTCCCAGAACACAACCACCCAAACTTCATGGGACACAAAGTAGTTCTAAAAGGGAAATTGACAGCAATACACAGCAATACCTCAAAAAATAATGAAAATCTCTGGTAAACAACCTCTCATTACACCTAGAGGAACGAGAAAAAGGAGAACCAATAAAGCCCAAAATGAGCAGAAGGAAGGAAATAATAAAGACCAGAGTGAAAACAAATAAAATAGGGTCTTAAAAAACTCCAAGAGCCGGTTCTTTGAAAAGATAAACAAAACTGATAAACCTTTAACGAGACTCGTCAAGATGAAAAGAGAGAGGACTCAATAAATAAAATAAAAAACGAAAGAGGTGGCAATCCCGGTGTGGCAGGTGGAAGAGACTAGAGGCTACAATCTGAACAGGAGAAGGCGGCCAAGGCCCAGGACCGTCCAGTCAACCGGGAGTACAAGTATTTGGACCATACAGTGGACATCCAGCTACACCCAGGGGAGACACTCTGGAGGAAGCACTCGAGCAACATGCCATGGCCATGCCTGGTTACATGACAGACACTAGAAGCGTGAAGCCCTTCTAAACAAGGGACACAGAAACACACAGAGAGATGACTCACGGTCCCTTTTGTTTCACTTTTTGGATTGAGTGGCTCTATTAGTTCAGTGCTGATGAATTCTTCATACACCGGGAAGTGAAAAGTACTTAGTATTGGTCAAAGAAATTTCAAATGATGGCCAACTGGGTCAGGAAAATTCTCCTTGTCCAAGCACCGTCAGGAAACAGAAGTCAAGGCTACAACATGTTCACTAATGCAGGTCTAGAACGAAGAGAAGCCAGAAGTTTTTGTGATTACTGATATTTAAGGTACAAAAAACCAAAAAAAAAAAAAAAAGAAAATTCCTCCTGTGAAGAACTGTTTTTTCTCTTCCCTTTGAGAAGATGCCATTATATAAATTCTACAGTATCTGATGCTATGCGATAATCTGCAGAACAGAAACTTCCGCCTTAAAAGTGTGACTTTCACAAATGGAAAATCAAGGCATAGCCTTGGTCTGCATTAACCAGGTATTCAAATGTTAAAGAATTCTCCTGCTGGCAAGTAGTTCCTCCTTTACTAGGTCCCTGCTGCTCTACCTGGGTGGTTTCTGTTCCCTTTTCCTCAGACTTGTTTCATTCCTCTGCTTCACCTAACCTCTGCTTTGGATTCCTTCTAGTGTATTCATTTCAAATGCCACATTCTTCATTTCTCATTGGTTTGTTATAGTTCCAATGTCCCTTTAATGCCTACTGTCTTTCCGTTTAGGTTCTCAATGAGTTCATCCACTCTCCCCCTAAGCTTCTGAGCATCCTTATACCCACTGTTTTGAACTGCGAATCTGGTAGGTCGCTTGCCTGGATTTTATTTAGCTCTTTTTCTGGGGATTTCCCCCGTTCTTTTGATTTGGGGCATGTTTCTTTGTCTCCCCATTTTGTCTGCCTTTTTGTATGTCTCTCTGTGCATTAGGTAGATCTGCTATGTCTCCCCTTGTTGGTATGCAGGTCTTACGAAGTTGGTGTCCTGAGGGGCTCAGAAGCACAATCTTCCTGATCACTTGAGCTAGGTGTTCCAGCAATGTCTCAGGTGGTTTATATGAGCCCTCCTGTTGTAGTTGTGTCTTGACTGCTTTCAGCCCATCTGTGGACTAATGCCCACGCTGGCTGGCCATGAGGATCAACCCTGACCACAGTGAATGAGCCGCTGTGTGGGACCTGCCCCCTCAAAGTAGGGTTGGCCCCAGTAGGGTCTGGCGACTGCTGAGATCTCCCTTTGAATGTTCCACTTGTGAGGTTAGTTGGTCGTGCTCTGGTTTGGTCTGAAGCCCATCCCTGGTTGTGCTGGTTCTGGGTCCACTTGGGAGGAACTCTGGTGCAGGTGAATGTCAGATGCTGCCTGTAAATGGCCTTGGACTACCTGTGTGGAGCTACACGTAATCCACAGACTGACTCTATTGGGCCTGGGTGTGTGTGAGAAGAGACAAGCTGTGTATAAACGTTGGCTACCAGAAGCCCAAGCCTGGGGGCAGATTACTAAATGGCCCAAATACCCTGAGATCAGCCTCCACCTGGCAGCTGCTCCAACACCCCCTCAGGTGGCCTGGACTTCCTCAAGAGTCTTCTGAACAAAGTCTGTAGAGTGGGCCCAGGCTGGCCACAGCCCACAGTCTCTTCCACAAAGTACAAGCTCAATACAGCGGGGCAATTGGGGTCAGAACAGGGCTAGTGGATCTCCTGTTGGCGGATGGGCACCAGTGGCGTGCAGAGAGGGAAAAATGGCCCTTGTTCTAGAGCCATACAACTCAGTATCTGTCAGAATCTCCGCCAAAATCTCCTTAAGAAAAAAACTTGCACCAAAGGTGCTGGCTGAGAGCAGCCAGCCAACGTGAGTTTGGCAGGGTGTGGCCACTGGGAATCAGAGGGACAGGGCCACTGGGAATTGTGGGTCTCCTGTTGGCTGACAGCACCAGTGCTGTGCAGGGGGTGGAAAAATGGCCCACCGCTCCAGAGCCACAGAATTTACTGACCGTCTGAGTCTCCGACAAGCACTGTGTTTGCCTGAATCTCCTTAATTGTTCCCCAGGGCAGAGCCCACTGTGCCCAAGCTGCAACAGACCTTTCTGCAGGTTACAAGCTTGGCCAGGTGGGGCTACCAAGAGCTGGAGGCTGGCGCTGTAAGGATAGTTAAGTGATTGAGCCAGGGAATATGGCGCCTGCGGACACCTAGATGAAGCAGAGGATCAAATAAGCAATTTGAAGACGAGGAGGCAAAAACACCCAGTCAGGAAAGTAAGAAGAAAAATTAAAAAAAAAAATAGATTAAGGGACCTCTGGGACAACATGAAGTGTAACAACATCCCTTACAATAGCCAAGATGTGGAAGCAACTCCAAGTGCCCATCAATAGATGAGTGGATAAAAAAGCTGTGGTACACTGGAGCATTACTCAGCCATTAAAAAGAAAGAATTAAATCTTGCCATTTGTGACAGCATAGATGGACCTACAGGGTATCATGCTATGTGAAATAAGTCAGTCTGAGAAAGACAAACACCATATGACTTCACTTATATGTGGAATCTAAAGAGTGATGGCTGTCAGAGTGGAGGGACTTTGGGGGACTGGTGGAAAAGGTGAAGAGGCAGAGAAGTACAGACTGGTAGTTACAGAACAGTCACGGAGATGTAAAGCACAGAATAGGGAATACAGACAATAACACTGTAATAACTATGTATAGTGTCAGGTGAGTACTGGAAATATTAGGGGAATACTGTGTAAAGTATATGATTGTCTAACCTTGATGTTGTACACCTGAAACTAATACAAAATAATATTGATATTAAAAACATATTTACTTCTGAATAAATAATCCCATTTATATCAAAAAAAACACCCACCTTAAAAATATATTTAACCAAGGAAGTCAACACCTTGTACTTCAAAAACTGTAAGATATTATAGAAAGAAGTTAAAGAACATAAAAATAAATGGAAGGATGTGCCCAGATTTTTAAAAAAATATATTTTATTGATTTCAGAGACAGAAAAGGAGAGGGAGAGAAAGAGATAGAGACATCAATGATAAGAAAGCCATTAATTGGCTGCCTCCTGCACGATCCCAGGGGATCAAGCCTGCAACCCTGGACATGTGCCCTTACTGGGAATCGAGCTGAGACCTCTTGGGTCATAGGTCGATGCTCAACCACTGATCCACACCGGCTGGGCTATATCCAGATTATTTTGATAAGAAGAATTAACATCATTAAAAATGACCATACTATCCAAAGCAATCTATAGATTCAATGCAATTCCTATCAAAATATCAATGGTATTTTTCACAGAACTAGAACAAATAATCCTAAAATTTATATGGAACCACAAAAGACCCTGAATAGCCACAGCCATCTTGAGAAAAAGAACAAGGTTGGAGGTTTCAACTACCCCATATCAAACTATAGCACAAGGTCATAGTAATCAAAACAACATGCTACTGGCATAAAAAGAGACACACAGATCAATGGACAGAGAAGAGAGCCCAGAAATAATCCATGGTCAATTAACATATGAGAAGGGAGGCAAGAGTATACAATGGGATAAAGACAGTCTCTTTAATAAATGATTTTGGGAAAACCAGACAGACACATGGAAAAGAATGAAACTGGATTACTTTCTTACACCATATGCAAGAATAAATTCAAAACAGATTAAAGACTTAAAGGTAAGACCAGGAACCATAAAACTCCCAAAAGAAAACAAGAGTACTAAACTCTTTGACATACAGTATCTTAGTGGTAGCTTTCCTTCAGCAAGGGAAGCAAAGAAAAAGTAAGTAAACTACAGAGTTGCTATACAGTGAAGGAAACCATCGCAAACGAAAAGATAACCTACTGAATGGGAGAAGATATTTGTCAATGATACACTCAATAGAGCATTAGTGTTCAAAATATATAAGGAACTCATACTAGTTATCGCCAAAAAAGCAACCTGATGAAAAAATAGGCAAAGGACCTGAACAGACACTTCTCCAAAGAGGACATGCAGATGGCTAAGAGACATATGAAAAAATGCTCAACGTCACTAATCATCAGAGATGCAAATTAAAACCACAATGAGGTATCACTTCACAGCTGTAAGAATGGCTCCATCAACAAATCAACAAACGACACGTGCTGGCGAAGATGTGGAGAAAGGGGAGCCCTGGTGCACTGCTGGTGGGAGTGCAGACTGGTGTAGCCACTGTGGAAAACAGTGTGGACGTTCCTCAAACAATAAAAATGGAGCTGCCTTTTGGCCCAGTGATCCCACTTCTAGGAATATATCCTAAGAATCCCGAAACACTAATCAGAAAGAATATATGCACCCCTGTGTTCATAGCAGCGCAATTTACAGTAGCTAAGGTTTGGAAACAGCCCAAGTGCCCATCAGTAGATGAGTGGATAACAAAGCTATGGGACATTTATGCCATGGAATTCTATGCAGCTGTGAAAAAGGCTCGATTAACCTTTGAGACAGCATGGAGGGACCAGGAGAGAATAAGCCAGTCAGAAAAAGACAAGTATCACATGATCTCACTCATATGTGGAATCTAATGAACAAAATAAACTGATAAACAAACTGACAAATCTCTGAGGGAAGGTGGGGATGGAGGTTTGTGGGAAGAGATTAACCAAAGAACTTATATGCATATATGCATAACCCATGGCATACACAGACAATAGTGTGGTGCAGGGGGACACCGGTGCAAGGTGGAAGGAGGGGGGAAAGCTGGGACACCTGTAATACTTTCAACAATAAAGATAAATTTAAAAAAGAAAATGAAATATTTAAACACATCATAAAGATAGCACACGCAAATCAAATATTTAAGAATAAATTGAACATAATGGGCAGAATACCTGAACAGACATTTCTCTAGAGATAGTTTGCATGCAGGTGGCCAAGAGACATACGAAAATATGCTGAATATCACTAATTATCAGAGCAATGGATATTGAAACTATAATAAGATATCAGCTCATACCTGTCAGAATGGCTATTAGCAATACATTAGCAAACAACAAGTGTTGGGAAGGATATGGAGAAAAGGGACCACTTATATATGGTTGATGGGACTGCAAATTGGTGCAGCCACTACAGAGGTTCTTTAGAAATTAAAACACTAATTTGAAAAGATGTATGCATCCCTACGCTCATTAGGGGGTGTACAGAATTCCGATTTGGGGAACAGAAACTCCTGGATTCAGTATTTACTGAATACTTCCTATGTACCAGATGAGTAAGAAGATAGAGCTCCTGTCCTTCAGGTTTTTCCATGCTATTCAAGACATCAAGGCAACGGCATAACGACATTATAAATTGCAATGACATGCAAACAGCCGAGGGATCACTGCTGCAGCACCTCACGCACTAAGGAACAGTGCTGCAGTGTCCTCGAGTGCACAACATACCTGCACAGCAAGGGTCAATCACTCATTTACTCATAAGTTTTCCATTATCTAATCTTCTCTGATTTTGTATGTAAACTGCAAAGATACTCTATCACACAACATACAGATAAACAGCAATAAAAATGTTAAATAACCATCTTAAGTTCAAATAGAAAAGCCATTTTCCAATCTCTCTAAAATATAGTCAGACTTATAGCTGCTAAATATTAGCTGAAACTGCTTTTTATAATCCAAAGCATTCCAAGTGTAAAGAATTTAAAGATTATAGAGTACACAAAAGAAAACACTCAATCATTATACCATTATTTGCCAAAAAGGCATTTTATCACAACTACCTTCTAGCTAGTTTGGACAATTTCTAAAATAACAACTGGTCAGTAACTTAATAATTTAACTCCATTGCTCTTAGTGACCAAATCTTATCTATGTAACAATGATTTAACATGTAAGAATACATATGATACATGAGTATAATACATGAATATAAAATGACTGCCTTTTACAAGCACCTAACCGCCCCCTCAATTTGGAGGGGATACAATAGCTACTTCGGATGTATAGGAGAAAGAAATATTGACTGTGAGATTAATGCTCATTATTAAATGGTGTGTTCCGAACCACTGTAACTGTAAAATTCATCTTTCCCATCCAGGTGGTGCACCTTGCAACAGTGTTCTAAGGAAGTGCTCCAATTATTTTCTGGTATTTCCGCAATATAAATATTTGTAAAGTGCCATGGAGAAAACAAAATAAAGGCAGAAATCTTGATGAGACTTTTTAAGTCTTGCAAAACAGAGGAAGAAACAAGCATTATTATTTACAAGTCCATGTACATGGAGAGTCAAAAGTTTCACACCTGAGTTAGACGGCACAGCAGGGCAGATGTCCTCAGACAGAGAGAGGCAGGCCCACCCTTACTACTGACAGCCCGATTCAGCTAGGGCATTCTGTGCTCAGGACTCCCTCCTGTCACCTCTCCCTCCACTACTGCCCACTTGTCCCAATCTTCCTCCCTCCATTATTAGAGAAGTGAGCCCTATAGTTCTGCCTGGCGCTTCTCTCGCTGACCTCTCAACACCCCTATGGACAGGTATTATTTTACAGATGAAGAACTCAGCTAGTGAGCGGAGCTAAGTCGCTGGTTCCAGAACTTTCTCTGAAATCTTTCCTTAAAGCCCTAATGCTCAGCACAACAGCTTTGTGACTGGTTTTTCTTCTGAAAGCAAGGAACAAAAATCTAGTAAAATTGGAGGGAAATGAGTATCTCAATGGGTGTTTCCTACAGTGTAGAGAACTTGTGCACAAGTGTGCTAAGAGGCTTTGGTACCCCTAGATTTCTCTATTGACTGGCCTCTAGGAGCCATCCTGAGCACCTGCCTCCCATGACGGTGTCTTACCTGCTCCCTCTGTACTCCACTCTGCACTCCAGAGACGCCCTGGTTTTAGGACATGACAGGAGACACTCAGGAGAGGAGGGAACGAGGAAGGGATGAGAGGGCAGGTAGTAGCTAGAGGGGAAGTGGGGTTGAAAGGGAAATTTTTTAAACTATTGAGGTCTAAAATCAACAAAGTAAAAATGGCTATTGTGTTTTGTGGGACAGCAGTAACTGACTTATATGTCCATCACTGATTTGTGCAATTATTCATTCAATCAGTCAACACTGAATGATTACTTACTATCTCCCAGGAAGTGGGATTTAGAAGAAAAGGTAAGACTTGGGAAAAGAGAGAAGTAACCTGGGTTTCTGGCATTCAATCCCCCTCCAAACTATTCAACAATCCAGCCAGGTAATTTTTCTTCTTCTACCTTCTTTCTGTAAACATTTTCAAACACAGGAAAGTGGAGGGAAGAGCACAGTACACATTAGGGGGAAGCAGAATATATTACCCCAAATGTGCCACATGGCATGTGGATTGTTCTGAGCTGAAGGCAGTTAAGACCCAAAGACTCAGGAGAAGCTTTGTACTTCTCCCTGGACAGCCTAAAATAAATTTAGATGGGGAGCCTGTACCAGAAAAAGGACCATGACCAAATACTACTTTTTGTATCAGAAAAACTCATCTGCATGGCAGGGCAAACATTTGTTTACCAATCATTTGCTCTTCTCATCTTTCTGCAAATTGTCTTCCTCCCCCTTTGAAGCCCCGGGACCCTATCCCCTTTCTCTTTAGCTCAGGATAACATATAAGCCTCAAATGTCTGACTGTCTTTGAGTTGCTCATGTCTTTGTGGGGCTCTTGTACACATAAAATTAAATTTGTTTTTCTCCTGTTAATCTGCCCTATGTCAATCTAATTATTTGGTCAGTCAAAGAACCTAGAAGGTAAGGACAGGAAAATTTTTCCACTCCAATAACACCCACACGTCCCAATAGGCCCACACACCCTTTTTTCCCCCTGAACCAGTTGAGCAGCTCTCAGATATGTGACACTCTGGCATAAACAGTTTCAGCCTGTCATCGTCTACAGGTCTTTCTTCACCTACATGATCACAATGCCATTATCATGCCTAGGAAAATTAGAAATTATCAATTGTCTAATACTCAATTATCCAAAAAGAAAAGGTATCCTGTAACTTTTGCATTGCTGTCAAAAATTATTTGCTGAGCTCAGCTGGGCATGGCTCAGCAGTTGAGCGTCAACCTGGGATCCAGGCGATCGGGGTTCGATTCCCGGTCAGGGCACATGCCCGGGTTGCGAGCTCGATCAATGACTCTCTCATCATTGATGTTTCTGTCTCTCTCTCCCTCTCCTTTCCTCTCTCTGAAATCAATAAAGATATATTAAAAAACAAAAATTATTTGCTGAATGAGTGTAGTCCTTTTCTGCAGCACTATATCCCAAATAAGTGACTGAGCCACACAACCAGTAATATAACAACAGATTAACATGTCTGAGGTTCTTACACCTCTCCAATTCAAATTAGGTGCACAGAGAATTCTAACCTATTTATTGTTTATGATTGTCAAGAGATCATCTAACAATAAATCAACTTTTAAAAAACTTTGCAACTGACAACTCTGACATTCCTGATAATCTTCTAACCCTAAAATCAGAGAATTAATAGTAATTTCTATCTTGCTATTTTTAACTTTTTTAAGTCTCATTTTTTATTTCAGTTACTTTAGATTTTCTTTTATATGTCAATATATACTACTTATTTTAAATCTCATTTTTCATTGAACTTTTAATAGAATGCTAATTAATTCTCTGGTTAAAAACCAAAATCTATTATCTTACCCATCCATAAGCAGTACTTCGCTCGTGCTCCTGAGTGACATCAGCTACATAGGCAAATATCACAGAGAATGTGACCGAGAAGACTCCAGACACAGAAATCATTGCAAAATGCCACCTATAAAAAGATCATTTCAGTTACCTAGGAGAGAGGTAGTATGGGTATACATTTTTACAACCAGAGTCAAAGATATCATGTAGATTATAAACCCAGAAAAAAATTTATTTATATCACACATGTATAAGATATAAAGGACAACTAATAAAATTATAATCAAGATGGAGAGAAAGAAGTAGAAAAATGCTAATTTTGTTACTGTGCAAAGGGTGTCAGTACATGCAGTTTAAATAAGTTATAGTTTTAAAGGAAGCTAAAAGAGAAATAAAATCTTTCTAAATTTCCTAGCTTTAGTTAAGAAAAGGACATATACAGCCCAGCCGGGCGTGGCTCAGCGGTTGAGCGTCGACCTAGGATCCAGGCGATCAGGGTTCGATTCCCGGTCAGGGCACATGCCTGGATTGCGGGCTGCAGCCGATCAATGACTCTCTCATCATTGATGTTTCTATCTCTCTCTCTCTCTCTCTCCCCCTTCCTCTCTCTGAAATCAATAAAGATATATTTAAAAAAAAAAGAAAAGAAAAGGACATATACAGCAAACGACTTTACAAGAGCTACACAAAAGCAGACAGGGTAACAAAAAATATCAATGTAATTAAGACCAAAATTTTTCATCACATGTATAGATGCTTTAAAAGAATCTAGCTAAAATACTAGCAAACAGAACTTTACAGAACAAAAAGTAGGGTTCATTCCAGATATAATAATGTTTCAATATTAGAAAATACATTAATATAATTCATTATGGTAACAGATCTACAGAGAAAAATCAAATGATCACCATTGATGCAAAAAAGGGATCTAATAAAATCTGACATCCAATCTTGATTTTAATAAAGAAAATCTTTGGATAAAACAGAAATGAGTATTTTTCAATCTAAAAGCTAACATAAAAGCTAGCTTAACACTTACTGACAGAACATTACAAAGCTTTCTTTATGAGGAAGGTAAGTCTGCTGTCACCACCTTTATTCACCATTATTCATTAGTCAATACAAGTGGTGAAAGTAGCATCATGAAAACTGGGAGAGAAGAGGTAAAATCATTTAAAGATCTAGAAAACATTTTTAAGGTATTCAGAGGACATTAAAAAAACAATGTGAACTCATTAGAACAGCATGTCATGCTCCTGGACAGAAAGACAATACCAAGAAGTACTTAAAAACTCTTCATCTGGTAGGAGATTAAATGCACGTCCAGGATGGGCACAAATTTAGGCCATAATGACTACGTTGACATAAAATCTCTATCGAGCCCAGCTGGGCATGGCTCAGCAGCTGTGCATCGAACCTATGATCAAGGAGAACATGATTCAATTCCTGGTGAGGGCACATGCCTGGGTTTCGGGCTCGATCCCAGGTCAGGGGTGTGCAGGAGGTAGCTGATCAATCACAACTCTCTCATCATTGATGTTTCTCTCTCTCTCTCCCCCTCTCCTTTCCTCTCTCTGAAATCAAAAAAGATATATTTAAAAATAAATAAAATCTCTATCAAGTAATAAAATGAGGGAATTTTCAAATGAGTAAATAAAAAAATCGATTAATTGCATTAAAAACCAAAACCCAAAAACCTTCCATTCTAAGGTGTGTCTTTCACATTGCTGAGATTAGCAACAGGAATTTTGGTCAAAACACCATCCTCTGTACTCCAGAAAAATAACCATGTTACAAGCTCAGGTGCGAATTCCAACCCATCTTTGGTAACTAACTAGACTTGTTTACATGCTAAATATTCTCTCCCTATTTATCACAAAAAAATGAGATCAAGTTAAAATTCATATTATGGCCCTGGCTGGGTAGCTCAGTTGGTTAGAGCGTGATCCTGATACGCCAAGGATGTGGGTTTGATCCCTGCACAGGGCACGTGTAAGAAGCAACCAAATAATGCATGAAAAAGTGGAACAACAAATCCATGTTTCTCTCTGTCTCAAAATCAGTAAATAAAAATTGTTTTAAAAGTTTGTATTATGATTTAGAATAGGTTACTGGTCTGACTACATTATGCACAAGTGACCCCTGTCATTTATGACATAAATTATGTTCATATCAGTGCCATAGACCGATGAACTGACAAAAACAGTTACATTTGCAAAGTCAACTGAGCCATACCGGTGTGTGGGATCCTCAGCCCTCTCCCAAGACCCAAATCCTGTAAATGACTTCATGGCAACTACAGCTTTTATTTCTATTTCTTCACCTCATACTATTATGTAATCTCTTCATCTCCCCATTATAATATGGGCAAGATGGCACCTGCCAAAACTGGCTTTCAGTATTACCAAAGAGATCAAATGAAAACACAGGTAAGACTGCTTTGAAATGGTTAAGAAGTGGTCTGCAGATGTATTATTCACACATGACCAAAACAGTCATGATGAAGAAAGGCTGAGCCACTCACCATGGGCTGATCCTCATCAGTGGAATTGGGAAGCAGGTAAAGAAGACAGTGCCGAGGAGAAAGGGCTTCCTCCCCCACACATCAGACATAGCTCCTACGAGTGGGGCACTCAGGAAAGAGAGCAGGCCCTGGAGAAGAAAACAAGCAAAGGTCAGATTTATGATGCAATCCCCTAATTACCTGTAATTCTTATTTTCTAAATGAATTTCTAAACGCTGCAGTTCATTTTGTTGGTCCCCAAACAGAATAATTTGAAACATTAAATACAAACTATCATTAAAAAAATTTCTAACAAAATTTCTAAACACACTGTTAGGGAAGAAAGGGATAAGAGCTTGTTTTCTGGGAAAAACTGGAAAAGTGGCATGAATGTGTGTGTGTGTGTGTGTGTGTGTGTGTGTGTGTGTGTGTGTGTGTGTTGGCCCTTAAGATGAATATACATCAAGCATATGAGAAGAAGCCGGGACTTGATTCATTTTAATAAATATGTACAGCACATCCGTTATGCACAAAGCTGTGAATTAACTGGTGCAATGAAGACACCCAAACAAATACACACCTTCTGCTCTCAAACTGCCTGTAAGCTGACAGGGTAAACAGAACAAGTATGCACACACCCAAGGTCCATAAGACAAGCTCAAGCTCTGTATCTTCCTGTTGGCTCAGGAAGGAGATAATGCAACTTGACAACAGAGTTGAGGCTAAGGAGAAGCAAGAGACAAGACCACACGTAAGCAGAGGAAATAAAGAAACACATTTACTATGTGCCAGTCACTTGCTGGCTGGACACTTCCGTATCAATTTCCTGTTTGACCTCAGGGTCCTCTGAGGTGATCACAGTCCTGATCCTCAGACCCTGCTGGTGCCACAGTCCTCATTTCACATGCTCTGTCTGCACATTACGAACAGATTTCCAATCTCTCTCTTCTGAGCTCCATATTTACAGCCAAATGGACTTCTCTATTAGGACATTTAAGATGCATACTATTCCCTTTACAGCAAGCAGTCCCCCCTTTATCCATGGGGAATACATTCCAAAGATCCCCAGTGGATGCCTGAAACCACGGATAGTACCAAATCCTGTATATGGCATGTTTTTTCCTATACGCACATACCCATGATTAAGTTTAATTTATAAATTAGAAACAGTGAGAGACTAACAATAACTAGTAATAATATATACTGTAATAAAACATGTGAATGTGATCTCTCTTTGTCAAAATATCTTATCCACTGTACAGTGTGGACACTCTGGACAAAGTATGATTTGCGTGCCAGGTGGGATTGTGCGAGATTTCACCATGGTACTCAGAATGGTGTGCAATCTAAACTTATGAACTGTTTACTTCGGCAGTTTTTCATTTAATATTTTCAGACTGCAATTGACCACGGGTAACTGAAACTGAGGAAAGAAGCATCAACCGATAAGGCAGGACAGCTGGAAACCTGACCACTACCCACACTTCCCACCCTAAGAAGCCCTCAGAAGCTTTTCACTTCATCCTTCCACTCCAAGGCTACTGTTTAGAGACAATTCACTCTTAATGATCTCTCTGTACCCATCTTCAGCACTGCTACCTGAGTTACAATAAAACCATCTTCTATCTGGCCCCTGACCCTGGTCCTCCCTCCCTCCAGTATGTTTATCACATATCCCCATGAGCAACGATGAGCTGCTAACCTCAGCTCTCTCACTCCTTAGAAACCCTGCTAAGTTCTCCATTGTGCAGAGTTTAAACTCTTCAGCATGTAGTTATGGTTGGAATAACGTGTCGCTTTTAAATACTAGAGATAAGAACGGCTGGGAGGACCAGGAGAGAGAAGAGTGGGGAATGTTGATAGACAGTGAAGCTGGACGATGAGTGCATGGGTGTTCACTACATTATTTTCTACTTCTGTGTATTTGAGTCTTTATAGTATGTTTTAAAAATTCTTCACCATAGCATATAAATAAAACCATCCAAAATCTGGAACGTAACACACACCCTATCTGTGCAATATGCAATATGCTTTGGTGTTGTGCCCGTGTGCCCTGGCACAGGCCATGCTGGGCCCGCGTGCACTCCCCACGTGGACCCTGTAAACTCCAGGCATTCTCACAGCCGTGGGTGAGGAGCACCTCCTCCTTGATTCTCCTAGCTGCTCAAGCAGAAGTAACCTGGTAATATCTGTTCTACTGTAATTGTAACACTATGAAAATTTACTGGTTATTTGTCTATCCTCTTTGTTGGATTAGAAATTGAGATTAAGGGCACAGGAAAGCTTTTCATTTCAGCTTTGTACTCTTGGGGACTGTCACGGGCCTGGTAAATAAGGGCTTTCTGCTGCCGTCACTTCCTCTGGGACACTGTCATCCTTTTCTTAGTAACCATTTCTCTCATTTCTGCTGATAAATTCATCTTCACTAAGTTCCTTTGGCTGCACATCTAAGAGTCTCTCCAACATGCCCCACTCAGCTGTTCCTTCTGCAACTCCACCGAGGTCTACGGGAATCTCACGTCCAGCACTGCCACCATTTTCACTGCACTTTCAACCTGCCGGCCCATTCCCTCTTTGAGGGCCCACGTCTGTACACTGCCATGTATTTTCATCACTGGGGACAGGTGGCAACACAACGCGTGCTCTGCTGTCTGCGTGTGAACTAAGAGATGTGTCGTAACCAGTCACCAACACACTGAAACGCCCGCACTGGCGACCATTACTCACAGTGCTCCGTGCGGGAGGAGCGAGCAGCCGTTCGTCCTCTGTGCGGTTCTGCGCAGCTGACAGCATGGTACCAGAAGCTTAAATAGTGCTGTCGGGGGAACTGGTGTGACTCACGTCAAAGTTCCTCTCTCTCTGCCTCTCCCTCCCTCCCTCTCTCTCTGTCCCCCCACCCCTTCCACTCTCTCAGAAAAAAGCCATGAAGGAAATATCCTCGAGTGAGGATTAAAAAAAAATTACGGCATAAACAAAAATAATCTGCAACAACAAAACCATACAAGGCGCGGGGGTAAAGGCCTGAGCCAGCAAAGGAAGATGAACGTGAGATGGACTCAAAAGAAAAAAAATACCGTAGCTATGCACCTTAATTTTATAAAACTAATGGTAGCTAAACACAAAACTCCCCAAACCAGGACACACAGCTTAAAAAAGAGGGAACAGAAGAACAAAGTATGGAATACCACGAAAAAATAATGACAGCCAGAAGCACAGGGGAAGGAACTGATGGAGGCACTGAGCTACCAGGAGACAAACGATAAAGTGGCTGCAGGGAATCCTCACACATCAGTAACTACTCTAAACGTATATGGTCTGAATTCATGAATAAAGAGGCACAGAGTAGCACAGTGGATTAAAAATCAAAATCCAAACATAAGATTCCAAGATGGTGGCAGATTAAGTAGAAGCTACACTGACATTCTCCCGGGACCAAACTGGAATGACAACTAAAATACAGAAAAACCATCCTGAATAACCTACTGAAGACGAGCTGGAAAGAACCCTCATAACCCAGGACCTAAAGTGGAGACCACACAGAGACTGGTAGGAAGTGCAGAGGCGAGAGGACTGGCTGGGCTCCCACAGGCAGCAGCTGAAGGTCTGGAGGGAGATCTCAGCTGTGGGGGTTCCCACTGAGAACTCTGGGGTCTAAACCCCAGGCTGGGCTCCCCAGCCCAGAGCACCAGAACTGAGAAAGGTGCCCACATAACATCTGCCTGTGAAAAGCAGCTGGGTTTCTGTCTCCTAGGGAGAGGTGGCTGGAAATGCAGGCCCCCTCATAAAGAGTCAACACACAAAGTTTCATGTGCAACCACTTACCTTGGGCTCCAGCAGAGAGAGGGCAGAGTGGACTGGAGCTATGTGAGGAGAATCACGTTTGGGGGCTCTGAGGATAAAGCTAGGATTCCTGTGATAAGTCATCCCCCCCTACTCCACAGGACATATTTCTCAGGCAGAACTTTAACACCCAGGGAGCTTTTGCTGGGGGAGAGGGGAAGCAATTGCCCCACATATTAAAAACCTCTCTCCCCACCCTGTGGAGTTTACACTTTACTATGATCTACAAGCTGATGCCATTAAGAGACTTAGAATTATAGGCAGCCTGCAGGCAAAGGCGGATGTCTGGGTGCTTTGTCTTTGCCTGATCTGCTTCTGGACCCGGGCTTGGAAAAACAGACCAAGGTGTGTATGTTGGTGCTTTCAAAACACACCCAGCACCAGCCGAGGGAGCCACAAGCTATGCAAGGTTGATAGCCAAACAGGGTACTCAATGCCAGTCACAAATAACGTCTGACATTGGCCTGCACCAGAGGCCATCCAAAAAGACTGGGAATCCTAGCTGATCTACCTAATACACAGAAACAAACCCAAACAGGCAGCCAAAATGGGGAGACAAAAAACCCCCTGTCCGGCAGGGTGTGGCTCAGTGGTTGAGCATCGACCTAGGATCCAGGAGATCGTGGTTTGATTCCTGGTCAGGGCACATGTCCAGCTTGTGGGCTCAATCCCCAGTTGGGGGCATGCAGGAGGCAGACGACCAATCACAACTCTCTCATCACTGATGTTTCTATCGCTCTCTCTCCCTCTCCCTTCCTCTCTCTGAAATCAATAAAGATATATTTTAAAAAACAAACAAGCAAAAAAAACCCCCAAAACCACACACAAAAACCAAGCCCCAAATGAAAAAACAAGAGATGTCTCCATAAGAAGAGATAAATGAAATGGAGATAAGCAATCTATCAGACATAGAGTTCGAAATACTGATTGTAAGGATGCTCAACAGCATGAGAGAAGATATGGAAACTATGAAGGAAATTAAGAAAAACATAGTAGAAATAAAAAATACATTGGAAGGAATAAACAACACAAGCTGAAGATCGGATCAGCAAATGAGAAGACGGGGTAGAAAACAAACAATCAATCAGAGAGAGAGAAACATAGGCATAAAGAATTAAAATGGCAATAGCTAAGTACATATCAATAATAACCTTAAATGTAAATGGATTAAATGCTCCAGTCAAAAGACATAGGGTAGCTGAATGGATAAGAAAAATGACCAAAATATATGCTGTGTACAAGAGACCCACCTCAGAACAAAAGACTCACACAGGATGAGAGTGAAGGGAAGGAAAAAATTTATCCATGCAAATGGAAATTAAAAAAAGCTGGGGTAGCAAGTCATAACAACAGAGACAAAATAGTCTTCAAAATAAGGACCGTAACAAGACAATAAAGGTCACTACTAATACTAAAGGGATCCATCCAAAAAGAGGCTATAACCCTGGTAAACATATATGCACCCAATATAGGAGCACCTACATTTATAAAAAACTTCTGGATGACACTAAGGCAGAGACTGACAGCAATCCAGTCATAGCAGGGGATTTTAACACCCCCCTGACTCCACTGGATAGATCTTCCAGACAAAAAAATCAACAAGGAAACAATGACCCTAAATGACACACTAGATCATATGGATTTAACATTTACAGAACATTTCACCCCAAAGCTGCAGAATATACATTCTTCTCAAGTGCACATGGGACATTCTCAAAGACAGGCTACATGTTAGGACACAAAACAAGTCTTTACAAGTTCAAGAACACTTAAATCATATCAAGCATCTTCTCATATCACAATGGTATGAAATTAGAAATCAACTACAACAGAAACAATCAAAAAAATTCAAACATATGGAGTCTTTAGAAAAAGCATGTTATTAAACAATGAATGGGTTACCAAGGACATTAAGGAAGAAGTTAAAACCTTCCTGGAAACAAATGAAAATGAACACACAACAACCCCAAATCTATGGTACACAGCAAAAGCAGTCCTGAGAAGGAAGTTCATAGCACTACAGGCTGACGTTGAAAAATAAGAAAAACTGTTAATAAACTAACCCTAAACTTAAAGACTTAGAAAGAGAACAAGAAAATTCCAGGCATATGAAGAGATATTTGAAAAAATGATCAGTCACTAATCACCAGAGAGATGCAAATTAAAACAATGAGGTATCACCACACATTTACCAGAATGGCTGCCATCAATAAATCAACAAACAACAAGTGCTGGCGAGGATGTGAAAAGGGAACCCTAGTACACTGCTGGTGGGAATGCAGACTGGTGCAGCCACTGTGGAAAACAGTATGGTTTGTTCAAAAAATTAAATATGGACCCAGTCATCCCACTTCTAGGACTATATCCTAAGAATCCTGAAACATCAATCAAAATGAACTTATGCACTCCTATGTTCATAGCAGCGCAGTTTACAATAGCTAAGATCTGGAAGCAGCCCAAGTGCCCATCAGTAGATGAGTGGGTAAAAAAGCTGTGGGACATTCACACCATGGAATAGTACGCAGCTGTAAAAAAGAAGGATCTATTAACTTTTGAGACAGCATGGAGGGACCTGGAGAGTATTATGCTACGTGAAAATAAGCCAGACAAAGGCAAATATCACATGATCTTACTCATATGTGGAATATAATGAACAAAATAAACTGATGAACAAAATAGATTCAGAGGCACAGAAGCATGGAACAGACTGATGAATCTCGAAGGGAAGGTGGGAGTGGGGGAGTGAGTGGGGGAAGACTAATAAAAGAACTTTTATTCATATATGCATAGCCCATGGGCACAGACAATAGTGTGGTGAAGGCCTGAGGGGATCAATGGGGAAAAAACAGTACATCTGTAATACTTTTTTTAAAAATATATCTTTATTGATTTCAGAGAGAGGAAGGGAGAGGGAGAGAGAGAGAAACATCAATGATGAGAGAGCCATTGATCGGCTGCCCCCGACTGGAGACTGATCCCGCAACCCAGGCATGTGCCCTGACCAGGAATCGAACCCCGATCTCCCGGATCCTAAGTCGACGCTCAACCACTGAGCCACGCCCGGCCAGGAAACTTTTTAATAATAAAGATTTTAAAAAAACACCTATCCATATACTGCCTACAAGAAACACATCTAAGCTGCAAAGACAAAGATAGATTCAAAGTAAAAGGGTGGAAAATCATTCTCCAAGCAAATAACATCCACCGAAAAGCAGGTATAGCTATACTTATATCTTACAAAACAGACTTCAAGACAACAAAGATAAAAGGGACACTACATCAAGAAAACATAACACTTCTTAATACATATGCACCCAATCAGGGAGCATTGAAATAGATAAAGCAACTACTCACAGAACTAAAGGGAGAAACAGATCAAAACACAATCGCCCTAGCAGGTCTTGCTCAGTGGTGAGAGTGTCAGCCTGTGGACTGAAGGGTCCCAGCACATACCGTGGTTGCAGGCTTGTTCCCCGGCCCTGGTTGGGGTGAGTGCAGGAGGCAACCAATCGATGTGTCTCTCTCACATCGATGTTTCCCTCTGTCCCTCTCCCTTCTACTCTCTCTGAAAAGCAATGGAAAAAATATCCTCAGGTGAGAATTAAAAAACAAAAACACAATCACAGTTGGGAACCTCAATACTGCACTGGCAGCAGCTTCTAGACAGATCAACCAAACAAAATCAATGAAGAAATGTCTGCCTTAAATGAATCGCTAGACCAAATGGACATAACTGACATTTACAGAGCCTTTCATCCCAGAACATCAGTTTATACACTCTTCCAGTGCACATGCAACATTCTCAAGGAGAGGCCATATGCTGGGTCACAGAACTACCACCAATGAATTCAAGAAGATGAAATTATACCAAGCATAATCTCTGACCTCAATGCCATGAAATTAGAAATCACCTGCAAAAAGGAAGTAAAGAAACCCACAAATACATGCAGATTAAACAACATACTAGTAAAATATGACTGGGTCAAAGAAGAAATAAAAGATGAGATCAAAAGAGTCAGAGAGGTGCCTGGCTGGCGTGGCTCAGTGGTTGAGCATCAACCTAGGATCCAGGAGATCAAGGTTGATTCCTGGTCAGGGCACATGCCCAAGTTGTGGGCTCAGTCACCAGGGGGAGCGTGCAGGAGGCAGCTGATCATTGACTCTCATCATTAATGTTTCTCTCTCTCCCTCCCTCTCCCTTCCTCTCTCTGAAACCAATAAAGATATATTTTTAAAAAAAAGATATATAGAGGCAAATGAGAATGACAATACAACATACCAAAACTTCTGGGATGCAGCAAAAGCAGTAATAAGACGGAAGCTTATATCATTATATCATTTATATCATTATATCTCAAGAAACAAGGGAAACCCCAAGTAAACAACCCAACATCACATCAAAAAGAACTAGAAAAAGAAGAAAAGCAGCTCAAAGTCAGCAGAAGAAAGGAAATTCTAAAAATTAGATATTAATACAACAAATAGCTTTAAAATTTTTTTTAAATAAAATTGACAAACCCCTGGCTACACTCCCTAAGGAAAGAAGGAAAAAGACCCATATAGGCAAAATCAGAAATGAGAGCGAAGTCACCACACACATCACAGATAGACAAAGGATCATGCTAGAATATTATGAAAGACTATATGTCACCAAATTCAATAACCTAGAAGAAATGGATAAGTTCCTAGAAATATATAACTGTCCTAGACTAAATCATGAAGAACTGGAAAAATCTAAATAGACCAACCAGCAGCAAGGAAATGGAAACAACCATCAAAAACCTCCCAAAAAATAAAGTCCAGGACCCAACGGCTTCACCAGTGAATTCTACCAAAGGTTCAAAGAAGAGTTAAAACCAATCCTCCTCAAACTCTTCCAAGAAATTGAAGAGGCAAAACTTCCTAACACATTTTATGAGTCCAATACCCTGATACCAAAACCTGGCGAGGATAACACACAAAAAAGAAAGCTACAGACCAATATCTCTGATACAGATGCAAAATTCCTCAACAAAATACTAGCAAATCGAATATAGCAGTACATTAAAAATAATACATCACGATCAAGTGGGGCTCATCCCAGGGGCGCAAGGGTGGTTCAACATGTGTAAATCAATCAGTGTAACACACCACATTAACAAAAGAAAGGATATGACATAGATTTTCTAAACCTGTAAAATAAGTATTTTTTATGGTAATAACTTTAAAAGATATCAATTAAATATAAAAGTTTTAATACTAAATATTTTATCTAGACTATAGAATTTTCCTTAATTTATGTAAGTATTTAATTTTTTTAGGCCAATAAAAGATTACAGCCTAGTAATGCCATTCAGAGACCACACATAATATACAGATGAATATGTATTATAAGAAGACCATACATATAAAGACCATATATATATATACATATATATATATTAAAAATTTGAGAATTAATTTTTTCTATTCTCTTAAAAATGCACTTCCACATTTTATATTTTCTATTAAAATTATATATTAGCTTAATTAGAATTTCTAACTTTTAGGAACGCTAATTTTTTTTGTTTTATTTAAAGTATTACAGATGTCCCTTTTCTCCCCAATGACCCGTTCCACCCCATTCCCTCCCCCTCCCCAGTCCCTCTCCCCACCATTGTCCATGTCCTTGGGTTGTGCATATATGCATATAAATTCTTTGGTTACTCTCTCCCTCTCCACCCACCTTCCCTCCTCCAACCCTCCGACATTTGTCAGTCTGATCTATGATTCCATGTCATTGAATCTATTCTGTTCATCCGTTTATTAAGTTCTTTAGATTCCACATATAAGAGAAATCATGTGATATTTGTCTTTCGCTGCCTGGCTTATTTCACTCAGCATAATATTCCCCAGGTCCCTCCATACTGTCCCTAAGAGTACGAGATCCTCCTTCTTTACAGCTGCATAGTATTCCATGGTGTGAATGTCCCACAGCTTTTTATCCACTCATCTACTGATGGCACTTGGGCTGTTTCCAGATCTTAGCTATTGTAAACTGCGCTGCTATGGACATAGGAGTGCATATATTCTTTATGATTAGTCAGAAATGCTAATTTTTAATGATAACCAAAAAAGTAAGCAATCAGTATTCCCTAGATTGACTTTTATGAACACATTTCATAACCTTTAGAAATACAGGTTTTTCTATTGGCAAATACACTTTCTAGAAATACAACTTTAACAAAGCATTAGACATTTACTAAGAGTTCCAAGTCCATTCCACAGCCTCTTTGTAATGAAAGTCAAAAGCAGGTGAAACTAAGACTTTTTTAGCAATCAATGTTTTAGTATTTAAGTTACTTAAAAATATCTAGATACTTAATCTTTATCAATTTTACTAACTTAGAAAGGAATAGTTTAAATAAGTTAAACTGATTTGATTTTTTTGGCCAATTAACAGGTCTGAATTAGCAACTAGGCTTGTTGGGTAGATTTTATTTAGGTAAGTAAGAACCTTCCATTACATTTACCATGGAAGTTATTATATATCCAGTTTGGTAACATTCCAGTTTATTCTTTAAAGACTGACTTATAAACCAAATTAAGTCAGCATTATTAAGGAGTTTCCTACAAATTGCAGAATGCAACTGTGGATGTCTTTATTCTGTAAAGAAAGTAGCAAAGTTGTTGGGTTAAAACTGTTATACTGAGTTTAAGTGAAATTAGGTGTAGAAGGCAAGAGCCAGTCAGCTAACAGAAGTGTTGAATATGAGAAGAATTTAGTGGAGATTTAACAGAATGAGGAACATGAACAAAAGAGAGTCCTTAACTTTGTTGTTGTTGTTTGTATAACACGTCTGTAGCAGAACTGGCTGTCGTGTACAGAGGGAGCCTTTTGGCTATTGACTTTAGTGGTTGACTATAACAGCCTGTAAGTCTATGATGATTTATATTTTTGAGTTAAAATTTTTATAATTAAGGTGTCCAAAGGTGGAAGTTTTAAATAATTTTTTACAGATTTTATATCTTGTTTTCCTTCTGGGTCGCACTGAATTGGATCAGTTTAATTTGATTTTAATAAGACACAGAGGCTGGGCTATTAATTAAAAATTTGGAACCCAACTGTGACAATATTCAGTCAAAGTAGGAATCCTCTATGCTAGTTTGCTACGGCTTTCCTTGGTAGAGGAAAAGATGGGGTTTATCTGAGTTTTTTTAGGGTTCATTAGTAGCCCATCTTTAGATATTAGATAACCAAAGTATATTACCTGGGATAAATAGTCAAAGCTTGATCTCTGATATTCAGGTCCTTTTATATTCAGGTCCTGTAATATGTTTCTTTTGGAGGTCTAGTAATTTTTTAGAGTATAAAATTAAATCACCTACATATTGGATTAAAGTGAAATTTTTAGGAAATTCAATATTATTTAAATCAGCTTTTAGTATCTAAGACAACAGGTGGGACTTTTTGTATATTCTGGGGTATTCTAAGTAAATCTGTAGTAATCTTCCCAGGTGAAAGCAAAGAGGTATTGACTGTCTATTAGAATGCTGAAAAAAGCATTATTTAAATTTATTACTGAAAAATATTGGCAGCATACAGGAATGGCTGGCTGATAAGGTAAGTGGATTTGGAACTGCAGAATGTCTGGGAATAACAAGCTTATTTATAGTTCTGAGATTTTGTATAAATTTCCTTTCTTTCTTCCTGGAAGGATGGGAGAATTATAGGGGCTTATACATAGAATTATAAGCCCCCTGTTTTTTACAGTAATTTTATTTTTTTCTAAACTATTAATAAGAAGGGGAAATGCCTGCTCATAATCCTGAGAGCAGCCCTATGCTTGTTTTTTTGTGTGTGTTTTTTAGTTCCATTTCAGCTATTTATAATCCTTAAGGTGAACAGACTTTTCTACAGGAGTTTTTTTGTGAATCTTATTAGTAATTCCGTTGCTTTTGTCTCCAGAAGTGAGTAGGTATATTAATTGGAATAGGTTAGAATAGTTTAGATTATATGTTTTAATAGTTAAGTTGCTTTGAGAGTTCATCAGGGTCCCATGGAAAATAATTTATCTGTGCTTCTCTGCGCAGCTTCTAATATTCAAATTAAGAGACGCTTTCCATTTATTTATCCAGCTTAATTTTAGAGCTGGCATTTTTCTTCCTTTTTTTACATGCAAAAAATTAATTTAGGCACCCAAAGACAACTGTATTTTGGCCATTTGAAGTTGATATTTTCTAGTTAAGTCTTCCCATTTTTGTAAAGCACTTGTAAGTAAAAGGCTTTTTTATCAGGAGTATTAATGAGGGCCACAGCGGGGGAGTTTCACGCCTTGGAGGAACAATTTTTCATGTTAATTTTAGCTTTGTATTTTTTTTATATTTGTCAAGTCTGAGTAAATCTTTTAGAGATGTTAAGTAGTGTGTTGGGGTTGAGTTCTACAAGGCTTTCACCCCTCTAGCTGTTCAACCCTCTTAAGTGCCTCGGTTTCTCAAACAACTGTGAGGACTCGGAGTGTTAGGTGACTAACCATTATGTGCATGTCCCAGGATGAGTCAACTGTTTAATTATAGCTGAGTTGGAATTTCGCTGTGGAGCTTCTGCATGTCATGAGGAATGACCTCCACAAAGACTTTTAGTTGCCTATTAACACCAAAGATTCAGCTGGTGGGAGGATGTGTCCCTTGTCTTTGGAACTGAACAAGTTCAGCTCTCATTTATACAGCAAAGGTTTTTGTTCAGACTCTCAGAAAGCAATCCAACTGAGAAGCCAAAGTAAACACCAGCCACCCATTTTTTTCTCCTGTCTCATCTTAGCCTGGGTTCTATTAACCCTTAACTTTAGTTTTATTTTGAGGATTTAAAAATAGAGCTTAAAGTCAGAGCCTCTACCACAAGCAATGGAAAGTCCTGGATTCAAGAGACATTCACCCAAGTTCACCCAATGTGGGAGGAGCAGGCAGGCTCAATGGGCCCAGGTCCCACTCCGCAGGGTGGTCCTGGGTGGGCTTCTTTGGAATCCTGCTGACTACTCTAAGTAAATGTCAATGTAAGAAACATTCAAACCTGTGAAGAATTTTTGTGACTTTAGATGAGCCAAACTGTTGACAATGGCCAAGAAGCAAAATTTCAATGGACTGAGATAATGCTCCAGAGAATGGCATTTTGCAACTTATTTTATATATTACAATCAGAAGAGAAGGGGTAAGTGGGCTATCTGAAATCCACTGGTGATGGATTAGGGAGGCAGGAGAAAGTACAGCAGGGAAACCTCTGGGATTGGATAAAAAATAAAACGATAGACACATATTTCTTTTATACAGGTGGGTATAGGATAGCTAACAGTCAGCAATTAACTCAATAACAATGAGAGGATTTGTGGTCTCCCTCTGGTGCAGCGCCTATGCCTCGAGGGTCTGGAAAAATGAAATTACTTAGGCATCCCAAAGGTATGCTATCATAGATGCAAAAAAGCCAACAGACAGGCTTAATTAAGGTAAAGTAACTTTTGTCAGGGAAGATTCTAGCCTAGGACATGACTACTTGTCATAAACTGCTTTCAGTAAATTTTACTTTCAGACCATCCTTTAGGTCTCTGAGTTCCCAAGGCCTCCACGCAGGCCTCCCCGAGGCTGTCCTGTTTTTTCAGCCACAGCAATCTGAAGCCATATTCGTTCCACTGTGCTCACATGCATATTAAGAGACCTTAATACAGCTATGCTTTGCTGTAGGATTCTATCATTAGGCCCCCGCCTCTGAAGCAATAACTATTGAAGTATACAAGTTGAAGTTCAACAGTTACTGGAAATGAGTAAGTCTGTCAAAGCACTTGAATCAAACAAAAAACCTTCTGTTTTACGTTTGTTTTTTTAGAATAACATCATGAATGTCTCTAAGTGAACATGTAGTATGCTAACTCAACTTCAAGGTGTAACACAGTTGGTTTTATTTTGCAGAATGAGACTAAAACACATTTTATTAACCAGTCCACAAGACAAAAGATCTATGGATTAACTTCTCCAAGACTCTACTGTAAGGATAAACTTACCTTATGGTTTTTATCAATGCTCTCTCTCTCATGCATTTAGTTTTTCTTTTTAACTACACTGGTGCTTAAACAGCCACATGGAGATTCTTGATAATATTCCTTTGTCTTCAATGAGTATTAAAAATTTCTTGTTTCAACTTTTAAACTGCCTTGTTTTACTTATGTTTTCATAAACATTCTGAAATTATTTTTGAAAACAGGCAAATAATAAAATAGTATTAATTACAATTGATGCTGTTCAAAGCTGGGAATTCAACAAATTCTTATGGCTGAATTCAGGAAATTATTAGGGCATAACTTCAGCACAAAGTAAAATTATGCACAAATTTATATGATCTAAGCTAGCAGGGCAAATTACATGCTATACTCATATATTTGACTATAAAGTGGAACTGGGATAAAACGTTGTATTTTACTATTTTATTTAAAATTAGGGATAGGGCTAATTAAGTTAAGAGGTTGAGAACTCATAAAGTCAGGGCCAGGACCTGGAGATTATTATTAAGCTAAGCGAAATAAGCCAATTAGAGAAAGAAAAATATCACATGATCTCACTTATTTGTGGAATCTAATGAACAAAATTAACTGACGAACAAAATAGGTCCAGAGCCATGGACACATGGAACAGACTGACGGATCTCAGAGGAAGAGGGCTGGGGGAGATGGGAAGAGATGAACCAAAGAACATATATGCAGAGCCCAGGGACACAGACAGTAGCATGGGGAAGGCCTGGGTGAGCAGGGGCTGGGTGGAGAACGGGGGAAAATGGAGGACATCTGTAATGCTGCCAACAATTACTTTTTTATTGTTTTTATTTTTTAATCCTCACCCGAGGATATTTTTTCCACTGCTTTTTCAGAGAGTGGAAGGGAGAAAGAGAGAGAGAGACGCATTGCCTTCCACATGCGCCCGACCGGGGCTGGGGCTGGAGCCTGCAACCGAGGTACCTGCCCCTGGCCGGAATCAAACCCGGGACCCTTCAGTCCGCAGGCCGATGCTCTAGCCACTGAGCCAAACTGGCCAGGGTGATACTGTCAACAATTAAGAAAAAAAAGAGTTGTGGCTAAACTATCAGCCTTGCCAAAAGTCTATATACTAAATCTTGATGCTTTCTTCTTCCTTGATCTAAAAGTAGTTTTCAGTTTTATTCTGTTGATAGGTAGAGAAATCAAAAGTCCACAAAATTAAACCCTTTATAAACTGCAGTGTACATGTTAATAAAAACAAAGTATTTCTTTTACCAGTAAATCATTTTATGTCTTACTAATTTGGATTATATTTTACTTTGACTTTGATAATCCAGCTAAAAATTTAAAATTAGGTCTCCAAAACAAATAGTAATTGCTTTCCTAAATCCCATTTAAACTTTCATAGTTAAACTACTAAGGATTCTCGGCTTCACTCACAATGAACCATACAAAAATTATTCTTACCTTTACACCCTGAATGAGACCATTCATGAGGAATATGTGTTGGGGAAATGTTTCATGTAGAACCTACAAAAGGCAAACAAACATCAAAACAAATTCAAAAGCAAATTAAAGGGAAAGATTTCTGCTTCTGTTAATGGCAAGCTAGGTGAGTTGGATGGAACCATGTAATGAAAAAACTTTAAGCATAGATGAAATATGAAAAATATCTAAAAGTATGAAAAGTTAACAAGACAATGAGGCAGAAACCTAAATAAAGCCAGAACCTAAAAAGGCACTCCAGTCACTTGACTGATCATACCTCAACGTAATAAAAGCCATATATGAAAAACTTACAGGCAGTATCATACTCGCCAAAACTAAAACCATTTCCTTTAAAATCAGTTTAAGACTGGGATGTCCACTTTCACCACTCTTATGCAACATAGTACTGGGAGTCCTAGCCACAGTGATCAGACAGGAAGAAATAAAAGGCATCCAAATTGGAAAGGAGAAAGTAAAATTGTCATTATTTGCAGATGACATGATACTGTACATAGAAACACTAAAGACTCCACTAAAAAACTGCTAGATCTAATAAATGAATTTGGCAAACTAGCTGGATACAAAATTAATATCCAAAAATCAGCGGCATTTTCATGTACCAATAACAAAACCTCAGATACAGAAACCAAGAAAACTACCTAAATAAGGTATCTAGGAATAAACTTAACCAAGGAGGTAAAAGGCTTGTACTAGGAAAACTACAGGACACTGAAGAAAGAGAGAGAGAAAGATACAAACAAGGGGAAGCATATACCATATCTATGGATTGGAAGAACATCATTAAAATGTGCACACTACCCAAAGCAATCTACAAATTCAACACAATTCCTACTAAAATACCAATGGCATATATCACAGATCTAGAACAAATATTCTAAAAATTAATATGGAAGCACAAAAGACCCCGAATAGCCTCAGCAATCTTGAGAAAGAAGAATAAAGTTGGAGGGATCACAGTAACAGATATCAAATTGTACTACAAAGCCCCTGTAATCATAACAGCCTGGTACTGGCACAACACAGGCATATAGACCAATGGAGCAGGATAGAGAGCCCAGAAGGCAAGCCACGCCTTTTTGTTCGTTTGTTTTTGTTTAGCCTCACCCGAGGATATTTTTTCTCCATTGCTTCTCAGAGAGAGTGGAAGGGAGGGAGGAAGGAAGGGAGGGGGAGAGATGGACACACACAAAAGAACTGGCTGCCTCCAGCACGTGCCCCAAATGGGGGCAGGGAGTGAACCTACAACCCAGGTACATGCTCTTGGCCAGGAATCAAACCTGCAACCCTGAGGTGCATGGGCCGATGCTCCAACCGCTAAACCACGCTGGCCAGGGCAACCCATGCCTTTATGATCAATATTTAACAAAGAAGGCAAGAGCATTCAATAGAGTAAAAATAGTCTCTTCAATAAAAGGTGCTGGGAAAATTAGGTACATGTAAAAAAATGAAACTAGTCCACCAACTTACACTATACACAAGAATAAACTCAAAATGGATAAAAGACTTCTATGTAAGTCGCGAAGCCATAAATATCCTAGAAGAAAACAGGAAGTAAAATCTCAGACATCTCTCAGAGCAGTATTTTTGCAGATATGTCTCCAAGGGCAAGAGAAACATGAGAAAAACTAAACTAAACATCAAACTAAAAAGCTTCTGCACAGCAAAAGAAACCATCAACAAAACAGAAAGGGATCCTACCATATGGGAGATAGTATTCATCAATGGCTGATCTGATAAGGGGTGATCTCCAAATAAAGGATGGGGCGAAAGTAAATTTACACTTGTGAGTATGCGACACACAGTTTATTCTTGTATTATTATTACTCGTTGTATTATTTTCCAAATGAACAAGTGTAAACCTACTTCTGCCCTACCCAACACCAGGAAGACAAACAATCCAATTAAAAAATGGGCAAAGAAACTGAACAGACTCTTCTCCAAAGAGGACATCCAGATGCCAAGAGACATATGAAAATATGCTCAACCACTAGTCATCAGAGAGATGCAAATTAAAACCACAATGAGGTATCACCTCACACCTGTCAGAATGGCTCCATCAACAAATCAACAAACGACATGTGCTGGTGAGGGCATGGAGAAAGGGGAGCCCTGGTGAACTGCTGTGGGAATGGAAACGGATGCAGCCACTGTGGAAAACAGTATGGAATTTCCTCAAAAAATTAAAAATGAAACTGCTGTTTGATGCAGCAATCCCACTTCTAGGAATATATCCTAAGAATCCTGAAGCACCAATCAGAAAGAATATATGCACCCCTATGTTCAGACCAGTGTTATTTACAATACCCAAGATCTGGAAATTGCCCAAGTGTCCATCAGTGGATGGGCAGATAAAAAAGCTGTGGGACATTTGCACAATAGAATACTACGCAGCTGTAGTAAAAAGCATGGATGGACCTGGAGAGCACTATGCTAACTGAAATAAGCAAGTCAGAGGAAGACAAATACCGTATGATCTCACTTATATGTGGAATCTAATGATCAAAGTAAACTGATGAAAAAAATGGAACCAGAGGCATGGATACATAGACTAGACTGAGAAATGTCAGAGGAGAGAGGGGTGGGAGTGACTGGAGAAGGGTAGGTGAAGGGATTAGCTAAAGAACATGTATGCAGAGCCCATGGACATAGACAATGGCATGGTAAGGGCATAGGCAGGAAAAGGAGGGGGTGGGTGGAGGTGGGCAATGGGCGGTATAGGGAGACATCTGCAATGGTGTCAACAATATAAAATTTAAATAAAAAAAGAAATACAAATCAATATTAGAACTGTTTATTTGTCACACACCTCAAAAAAAGGGGGTGAAACTTAAAAACACGGCAGTATATATATTTTAAAATATGTTTTCATAGATTTCAGAGAGGAGAGAGCATCTGTAAAGAAAACAGCAATATCCTACTCAAACTATTTATGATAGGTTCAAAAAAATTAAAGATATAAATAACTGAACTACAAAAGACAATAACTTACCATAATAAAGTAACCCTAATTATAAAAAGTATATTAAATATCTCAGATAAGATCAAAGTGTTAAGTGGGCCAGGTACAGAAACCTAGGTACAGAAGCTAGCGTACGGGGACTCACCAGGGCAGGAAGCCCCAGGTGCCTAGCGGGGCGAAACTGAGGAAACAAGAACCTTGTGCCCAGGGTAACCTTCCTCCCCCCGCACATCACTGGTCATTTGGTTTACACCCCCTCAGAGTTTCCTCCCTAAAGATAACATCCAGGCCTCAGTTGTATTTCAGAGCCAGGCCTAGATAAGCAGCAAAATCAGACAAGTGGTGCCATGGCTGCCTCAGGACCAGATACCTTGACTAATGACCCTGCCATGGCATCAGCCAATCAGTGGAGACCACAATCCTGAAAGAGCTCACCTGGCAAGCTGATGAATATTCTATTGAGGCCCTCCCCTGAGCCCTCCCCTAAGTTTTCCACTGGCAAGAAAGAGAGAAATAGGCTCAAGACAAAGGACCCAGAGCTTACTCCCCACCAGGGGAGCATGCCAGCACCATCTCCATCTCTCCAAGGAGACCCCATAAGACTGCTAACAGGGGAGCAATGGGCAGCCCCAGCTCCTTCCAGGCTTACTCCCTGAATCTGTATCCAAGGTCCTTAAACCAGTGTCCAAGGCCCCCTTCTCTCCCTGACTTCTCAGTGGCCAGAGCAGCCTAGCCTGGGCTCCCCTGTTGCTGCTTCTATGCCCTTCCTCGTCTCAAAGTCCCAAGTGTACTTTTGCTGCCATCATGGACCCAAAACCCTTGGCCTCAGTGCTGTGTAGCCCTTCCCTTTGGATACCCATCCCCTTTTAATAAATTCAGTTTTTCTTTATTCACCATCTGAGGTGGCTATTTAGCCTGCCTGCTCACCACCACCACAGACCCTTAGCCTTTCATGAAGTTTTCATTTTTAACATCCTTCTATATAAAAACAACTCAAGGAGCCCTGGCTGATGTGGCTGAGCATCATCCTGTGCACTGAGATGTCTCCGGTTCAATTCCTTGTCAGGGCACATATCTGAGTTATGGGTTCCATCCACAGTAGCGGGTGTGCAGAAGGCAGCCGATGGATTTATCAATGTTCCTCTCTTCCTCTCCCTTCCTCTCTCTCTTAAGTCACTTAAAACATATATATTTTTTAAAAACTCAAGGAAGCCCTAGCTAGTTTGGCTCAGTGGTTATAGAGTGTCAGCGTGAGCACGGAAGAGTCACGAGTTCAATTCCTGGTCAAGGGCACATACCTGGGTTGCAGGTTCGATCTCTGGCCCGGGTTGGGGCTTGTCTGGGAGGCAACCAATTTACACATCAATGTGTTTCTCTCATGTCAATGTTTCTGTCTCACCCTCCCTCCCTTCTGCTCTAAAAACCAGTAGAAAAAATCCTCCGGTGAGGATTAACAACAACAAAAAGCTGCTGACCTATATACTGGTCCCCAAGGTAACAATCGCAAGCATAGTTATCTGAAGTGGGATTTCTAAGTGGAATACTTGAAGAACTGAACGGCATGAGATTCCGAAAGGATAGTCCACCAGGTCACTCATTCATAGCTGCCAATGGCATGAAGCCCTACAATCACATGATAATTATTTTAGTACTACAGAAGAAATCCCAGATGGCCAAACTTTCATAAATCAAGAGCTCCTATAAAAAGCGCTTGGGCCTGGCCAGGTGTGGCTCAGCGGTTGAGCATCAACCTAGGATCCAGGAGATTGTGGTTCGATTCCCAGTCCAGTTGGGGCATGCAGGAGGCAGCGATCAATGACGACTCTCTCATCATTGATGTTTCAACTCTCTCTCTCCCTCTTCCTTCCCCTCTCTCTGAAATCAATAAAGATATATTTAAAAAAAAAAAAAAAAAAAAAAAAAGCACTTGGTTCCATTCTAAGGAACGGGACTTCCCATCAGAGCTGGAGAACAACACTGGCTACCAGGGGCATCCCTATCACAGGTGGCAAATTAGCAAAGTAATGCTTTGTTACTCATACTGTATTTTTCATATTGAGTTAGTTGTCAATCTGCAAACTTTATATGATTTTCTAGCATCTCCTAGGTAGTCATATAAGATTTCAAAACATGGGGCTTGAACTGCTATGTCACTGACGGCCTAAGTAGGCAGTGGCTGCTGCAGTAGAAGGAACATATATTCCAACTGTTAACACTTCTCACATTTACACAACTTGCCTAGCCCAAGGAGACATTTTCACAATCCCTGATCTACCCCCTCACTTATAAACCCTTATAAAATTCAACAAAAATTTTGAGAAAAACCACTGAAAGGTACAAAAAAAGAACACAAAAAGGAAAAGAATCTACTTCACTGTAAAATAGCCAAATTATGTTAGAAAACAGAAAAAAAAAAATTATACGATAAAATAAGTATAAATGTCTTCAATAGATTGAAGATGTCACATGCATTTAAAAAATGCACAGCCCTGGCCAGTGTGGCTCAGTTGGTTGGGGCTTGTCCCATGCACCAAAAGTTCACCTGCTGACTCCGGGTCAGGGCACATGTTCGGGTTATGGACTCAATCCCCAGTAGGGGGTGTGCAGGAGGCAGTCAATCTATGTTTTGCTCTCACATTGATGTTTCTCATTTTCTTTCCCTCTTCTTTACTCTCTTTCAAAAAAGAAAAATAATAAATTTTTTAAATCTTTAAAAAACACATACCAAAAAACAAACAATGCACTGCAGAGAGACGTGTTCCAAATAAAGCAAAAGAAAACTCTTCAAAAACTGATTGCAAAAAACCCTACAAAAATGCAAAAAGAGAAAGAAGAGCACTAGACTCGTTACATATCAAGGTAAATCTAACTGAATTCTGACTGCATAAAATATAACAACATATTGTAGTATTTAACAATAGAGTATTTGGCTACATAACAATAATGCGAAAGGTGAAAAAGAAACACATCTCTCAACAGAGGATAAAACAGGTAGACCAAAAAAAAAAATCAGTGACTATATGAAAGAAATCAAACATAATTAACACACTAACATGCTTAACATGTAGAGAACACTACTCCAAACACAAAATACTTGTTCTTTTCAAGTCATATAAAATATAAAATATTTATCAGAATTAACCATATACAAGAATATAAAATAAGTTTCAACAAATTTCAAAGAACTAAAATAATTCATAATAGGTTCTATTAGCACAATAAACTAGAAAATTCCCAAATGTTTAGAAATTAGACAATATGCTTCCAATAATGCATGAGTCAAAGAAGAAATCACAAGAAATATTAGGGAAAAAATTAACTAAATGTTAATAAAGATGCAATATGTCAAAACTCATGAGTTATATATATCTACATCAATGCTTGGAGATAAATTTAAAGTTTTAAATACTTAAACTAAAAACAAAAAAGGACTGAAATCAACCTTCTAAACTTTCATAGAAATAACCTAGAAAAATAACAGCAAATTTAACCCAAAGAAATAAGGAAATAAGGTAATGAAAAGAACAGAAATCAACCTAGCCGGTTTGGCTCAGTGGTTAGAGCACCAGCCTGTGGACTGAAGGGTCCCAGGTTCGATTCCCGGTCAAGGGCATGTACCTCAGTTGCAGGCTCAATCCCTGGCCTATAAGGGGTACATGCAGGAGGCAACCAACTGATGTGTCTCTCTCACATTGATCTTTCTCTCTCTTTCCCCCTCTCTCTCCCTCACTCTCTCTGAAAAACAATGGAAAAAATATCCTCAAGTGAGGATGAAAAAAAAAAGTCAATGAAATAAATTCAAAACATTCAATAATAATAAAAAAAAAAAAAGCAAAAAGTGGCTTTTTTGGAAAAGATAACTAAAATTGATAAATACTTAGCAAGACTGACTAAGAAAAACCCCCCATAAATTACGATTATCAAGAATAAAGATTCTGCCCTGGCCAGTTTGGCCCAGTGGTTGGAGTGTCGGCCTGCAGAGTGACAAGTCCCAGGTTTGATTCTGGCCAGGGGCAACATGCCTCTGTTGCAGGCTCAATCCCTGGCCCTGGTCAGGGCGCATGCAGGAGGCAACTGATGTGTCTCCCTCACATCGATGTTTCTCTCTCTCTCTCCCCCTCTCCCCGACCGCTCTCTCTGAAAAGCAATGGAAAAAATGTCCTCAGGTGAGTATTAAAAAAAATTAAAAAATAAAAGAATAAAGATTCTGCACAGCAAAATAAACCATCAAAAAAATAAAAGGAAAGTTACTGAATGGGAGAAAATACTTGCAAATTGTGTATCTGATAAAGGCTAACAGCCAAGGTAAATGAAGAACTCAAATAACTCAATAGCAAAAAAAAAAAACTTATTAAAAAAAGGGCAGAAGCACTGGACAGTGTGGTTCAGAGGTTAGGCACTGACCTAGGATCCAGGGGATTGCAGTTCAATTCCCAGTCAGGGCACATGCCCGGGTTGTGGGCTCGATCTGCAGGCAGGGGCGTGCAGGAGGCAGCCTATCAATGACTCTCTCATCACTGTTTCTATCTCTCTCCCCCCTTCTCCCTTCCTCTCTCTGAAATCAATAAAGAGATATTAAAAAAAAAAATTGGTGGAAGGTATGAATAGACATTTTTCCAAAAATGACATCCAGATGGCCAACAGGTACATAAAAAGGTGTTTAGTATCACTAATCATCACGAAAATGCAAATAAGATAAGCCTAACACAGTAAGATATGCCTAACACTGTTAAAAGGGTTATTATAAAAAAAACAAAAAATAAAAAGTGTTGGTGAGGATGTGAAGAAAAAAACCCTCATGCACTGTTATGGGAATGTAAATTTGTGCAACCACTATGGAAAACAGTATGGCAGTTTCTCAAAAAAATAAAAATATAACTACCATATGATACAGTAAATTCCACTTCTGGGTATTTACCCAAAGAAAATGAAAACCCTAACTTGAAAAGATATATGCACCCCCATGTTCACTGCAGCATTTTTTACAGTAGCCAAGCTATAGAAACAACAGAAGTGTCCACTAATGAGTAATGAGTAATGTGTGTGTGTGTATGCGTGTGTGTGTAACGGAAGATTATGCAACAACACAAAAGAATAAAATCTTGCCATTTGTGAAAACCAGGCTGGACCTTGAAAGCATTATAGTAAGTGATATAAGTAAGACAGGATGACAAATACCATATGATCTCACATATATGTGGAATTTTGTAAAAATAAAACAAAAAATAAGCTCATAGACACAGAGAACAAATTGGTGGTTGCCAGAGGCCAAATGGGTGAGGTGAGAAGTTACAAACTTCTAGTTATAAAATAAAGAAGTCATGGGGATGTTATGTAAAACATGGTGACTAGTTAATCCTGTGCTGTATGTCTGAAACCTGCTGAGAGTAGAAGATAACAGATCTACCTAAAACCCAGAAACCCAAACAGGCAGCCAAAATGGGGAGAGAAAAAAACAAGCCCCAAATGAAACAAGAGGATTCTACAGAAGAGATAAATGAAATGGAGATAAGCAATCTATGAGATATAGAGTTCAGAATACTGATTGTAAGGATGCTCAACAGCATGAGAAAAGATATAGAAACTATGAAGGAAATAAGACAGACATAGTAGAAATAAAAAATACATTGGAAGGAATAAACAGCAGATTAGGGGAAGCTGAGGATGGGATCAGCAAATTAGAAGACAAGGTAGAAAAAAATCACTCAATCAGAGATACAAAAAGAAAAGAAAATTTTAAAAAAGGACAGTTTAAGGGAGCTGTGGGACAACATGAAACATAACAATATTTGCATCATCGGAATACCAGAAGGTAAAGAAGGTGAGCAAGGGATAGAAAACCTGTTTGAAGAAATGATAGCAGAAAACTTCCCTAAACTGGTGAAGGAAAAAGTCACACAAGTTCAGGAGGCACAGAGAGTTCCAAGCAAGAAAAACTCAAAGAGGCTACACCCAGACACATCATAATTAAAATGCCAAAAATTCAAGACAAAGAGAGGCTCTTAAAGGCAGCAAGAGAAAATCAATTTGTTACCTACAAAGGAGCTCCCATAAGGCTGTCAACTGATTTCTCATCAGAAACACTATAGGACAGAAGAGAATGGCATGAAGTAGTCAAGGTAATGAAAAGCAAGAATCTGAAACCAAGACTACTCTATCCAGCAAGGCTATCATTCAAAATAGATGGTGAAATAAAGAGCTACACACACACACCCCAAAAAAAGGCTAAAGGAGTTTATCACCCCTAAACCATCATTACAGGAAATGTTAAAGGAACTTCTATAATTAGAAGTAGAAATAGAGAGAGAGAGAAACATAGGTATAAAGAATTAAAAGGGCAATAGATAAGTGCCTATCAATAATAACCTTAAACATAAATGGGTTAAATGCTCCAATCAAAAGACATAGGGTAGCTGAATGGATAAGAAAACAAAACCCAAATATATGCTGTCTACAAGAGACCCACCTCAGAACCAAAGACTCACACAGCCTGCAAAAAAACTTCTGGAGGACTTCAAGGGAGAGACAGACAGCAACACAGTCAGAGTAGGGACCTTTAACACCCCACTGACTTTACTGGATAGATCTTCCAGACAAAAAATCAACAAGGAAACAGTGACTCTAAATGACACACTAGATCAGATGGACTTAACTGACATTTACACAACATTTCACCCCAAAGTTGCAGAATATACATTCTCCTGAAGTGCACATGGGACATTCTCAAATACAGACCACATGTTAGGACACAAAACAAGTCTCTACAAGTTCAAGAAGATTGAAATCATATCAAGCATCTTCTTGGACATTTACCCCATGGACTACTATGCAGCTGTAAAAAAGAAGGATCTCTTACCCTTTGAGACAGCATGGTGGGACCTGGAGAGTTTTATGCTAAGTGAAATAAGCCAGTCAGAGAAAGACAAGTATCACATGGTCTCACTCAATTATGGAATCTAATGAACAAAATATATCCAGGGACATAGAAGCATGAAATAGACTCACGAATCTCAGAGGGAAGGCAGCTATGGGGGAGTAGGTGGGGAGAGGTTAACCTAAGAACTTACATGTATATGTGCACAACCCATGGACACAGACAACAGTGTGGTGAAGGCCTGGGGGAGGGGTATGGGGGAGGGGGTTAGTTGGGGGGGTAGGGGGACATCTGTAATACTTTCAGCAATAAAGATAATTAAAACATTTAAAAAAAGAGTTTCCATGTGGCTATAGTTAGAATTTTACTTCCTGGTCATGTGAAGTACAAATCACCCAATGAAGTACCTTTGTCTTTTCTCATCCCACCCACCTCAATTCTCAAGAGGAAACACTGATTAAGTGAAAATAAATAAATAAAGGAGGGCTGGACTGCAGAGCAAGTAAGGGGCTGACAAGATGGAATATGCTTGTTGAATAAAGAGGCACCTGTTTTGACAGTAAGGAAGCAGAGCTAGATCAGGAAAAGGAATATGGAACAAAGCGCTTAAAAGCAGAATTTCAGGAAAGACATGCAAAAGAAAATATGCTCATTGCAAGAATAAAATTCTTCACTCACAGAAACTAAAATTGCATTTATCTTTACTGAAGTAAGTGCTCTATTTAAACATATGAAGGCACTTAAATTAGTCTAATCAGATTATAGGTACTTTATTTATATCAAAATAAGATCAGGCTCTTAAGAAGATTTGCTTTTGACTAGAGAGTAGATGTCAGGCATTTCATTTTCTCGTACAAACTACTGCTACTAAAAGGTAAGGCCACTGTGTAAGGCCAATTTTAAAGTCTGCTTCAGAGTTTTAGGGATGAAGACCTTTCTGACTGTGCTTAATTAACAAACTAAAATTGTAATCCAGGACATGTCTACAGGAGACAAGAAGCAAATCTCATAGAGAAAATTACTAAGAGAGTAAACTGTTCTAGACTGCTTCAAACAGAGGGTCCTAATGAGTACTAGGATGTAGAGAAAGACTGGACAAATATTAATATGTTATGTGCTGTTCTACAGCTTCAAACCCTGATCTCAAGACTGTTTTTCTCACCCTGATGGAAACAAGACAGAGTGCTGTGCAAGTTAAAAAAAAAAAAAAAAAAAAGGAACACACCCAAA